>NC_060112.1:27402600-28020057 GCF_021155765.1 Diprion similis | reverse complement strand
ATTTGAGGTCTCATCCGCAACTTGGTCAGAACGGTCAGAACCGACAAGAATCGAGGGTTTCTCGGCCAAATACCAACTTTTTTCTGAATTTTCGGTGCGGGGCAGCTGAGTGTCTGGAGCCCTGTCGAACCCACCCAAGAATTTCAGGATCGGTTCATAAATAGCCGAGATTCGTTTAAAAATGTCGAATTTTTGGCTATCTTGTCTCTAAGTCAAGATTCATCAATTTTTCGGCTGGTCTGACCTGAATGTCTGCGATTTCGACGAACGCGCATTGCAATTTGAGGTCTCATCCGCAACTTGGTCAGAACGGTCAGAACCGACAAGAATCGAGGGTTTCTCGGCCAAATACCAACTTTTTTCTGAATTTTCGGTGCGGGGCAGCTGAGTGTCTGGAGCCCTGTCGAACCCATCCAAGAATTTCAGGATCGGTCCATAAATAGCCGAGATTCGTTGAAAAATGTCGAATTTTTGGCTATCTTGTCTCTAAGTCAAGATTCATCAATTTTTCTGCTGGTCTGACCTGAATGTCTGCGATTTCGACAAACGCGCATTGCAATTTGAGGTCTCATCCGCAACTTGGTCAGAACGGTCAGAACCGACAAGAATCGAGGGTTTCTCGGCCAAATACCAACTTTTTTCTGAATTTTCGATGCGGGGCAGCTGAGTGTCTGGAGCCCTGTCGAACCCACCCAAGAATTTCAGGATCGGTTCATGAATAGCCGAGATTTGTTGAAAAATGTCGAATTTTTGGCTATCTTGTCTCTAAGTCAAGATTCATCAATTTTCCTGCTGGTCTGACCTGAATGTCTGCGATTTCGACAAACGCGCATTGCAATTTGAGGTCCCATCCGCAACTTGGTCAGAACGGTCAGAACCGACAAGAATCGAGGGTTTCTCGGCCAAATACCAACTTTTTTCTGAATTTTCGGCGCGGGGCAGCTGAGTGTCTGGAGCCCCGTCGAACCCACCCAAGAATTTCAGGATCGGTTCATAAATAGCCGAGATTTGTTGAAAAATGTCGAATTTTTGGCTATCTTGTCTCTAAGTCAAGATTCCTCAATTTTTCTGCTGGTCTGACCTGAATGTCTGCGATTTCGACAAACGCGCATTGCAATTTGAGGTCTCATCCGCAACTCGGTCAAAACGGTCAGAACCGACAAGAATCGAGGGTTTCTCGGCCAAATACCAACTTTTTTCTGAATTTTCGGTGCGGGGCAGCTGAGTGTCTAGAGCTCTGTCGAACCCACCCAAGAATTTCAGGATCGGTTCATAAATAGCCGAGATTCGTTGAAAAATGTCGAATTTTTGGCTATCTTGTCTTTAAGTCAAGATTCATCAATTTTTCTGCTGGTCTGACCTGAATGTCTGCGATTTCGACAAACGCGCATTGCAATTTGAGGTCTCATCCGCAACTTGGTCAGAACGGTCAGAACCGACAAGAATCGAGGGTTTCTCGGCCAAATACCAACTTTTTTCTGAATTTTCGGTGCGGGGCAGCTGAGTGTCTGGAGCCCTGTCGAACCCACCCAAGAATTTCAGGATCGGTTCATAAATAGCCGAGATTCGTTGAAAAATGTCGAATTTTTGGCTATCTTGTCTCTAAGTCAAGATTCATCAATTTTTCTGCTGGTCTGACCTGAATGTCTGCGATTTCGACAAACACGCATTGCAATTTGAGGTCTCATCCGCAACTTGGTCAGAACGGTCAGAACCGACAAGAATCGGTGGTTTCTCGGCCAAATACCAACTTTTTTCTGAATTTTCGGTGCGGGGCAGCTTAGTGTCTGGAGCCCCGTCGAACCCACCCAAGAATTTCAGGATTGGTTCATAAATAGCCGAGATTCGTTGAAAAATGTCGAATTTTTGGCTATCTTGTCTCTAAGTCAAGATTCATCAATTTTTCTGCTGGTCTGACCTGAATGTCTGCGATTTCGACAAACGCGCATTGCAATTTGAGGTCTCATCCGCAACTTGGTCAGAACGGTCAGAACCGACAAGAATCGGGGGTTTCTCGGCCAAATACCAACTTTTTTCTGAATTTTCGGTGCGGGGCAGCTGAGTGTCTGGAGCCCTGTCGAACCCACCCAAGAATTTCAGGATCGGTTCATAAATACCCGAGATTCGTTCAAAAATGTCGAATTTTTGGCTATCTTGTCTCTAAGTCAAGATTCCTCAATTTTTCTGCTGGTCTGACCTGAATGTCTGCGATTTCGACAAACGCGCATTGCAATTTGACGTCTAATCCGCAACTTGGTCAGAACGGTCAGAACCGACAAGAATCGAGGGTTTCTCGGCCAAATACCAACTTTTTTCTGAATTTTCGGTGCGAGGCAGCTAAGTGTCTGGAGCCCTGTCGAACCCATCCAAGAATTTCAGGATCGGTTCATAAATAGCCGAGATTCGTTGAAAAATGTCGAATTTTTGGCTATCTTGTCTCTAAGTCAAGATTCATCAATTTTTCTGCTGGTCTGACCTGAATGTCTGCGATTTCGAAAAACGCGCATTGCAATTTGAGGTCTCATCCGCAACTTGGTCAGAACGGTCAGAACCGACAAGAATCGAGGGTTTCTCGGCCAAATACCAACTTTTTTCTGAATTTTCGGTGCGGGGCAGCTGAGTGTCTGGAGCCCTGTCGAACCCACCCAAGAATTTCAGGATCGGTTCATAAATAGCCGAGATTCGTTCAAAAATGTCGAATTTTTGGCTATCTTGTCTCTAAGTCAAGATTCATCAATTTTCCTGCTGGTCTGACCTGAATGTCTGCGATTTCGACGAACGCGCATTGCAATTTGAGGTCTCATCCGCAACTTGGTCAGAACGGTCAGAACCGACAAGAATCGAGGGTTTCTCGGCCAAATACCAACTTTTTTCTGAATTTTCGGTGCGGGGCAGCTGAGTGTCTGGAGCCCTGTCGAACCCATCCAAGAATTTCAGGATCGGTCCATAAATAGCCGAGATTCGTTGAAAAATGTCGAATTTTTGGCTATCCTGTCTCTAAGTCAAGATTCATCAATTTTTCTGCTGGTCTGACCTGAATGTCTGCGATTTCGACAAACGCGCATTGCAATTTAAGGTCTCATCCGCAACTTGGTCAGAACGGTCGGAACCGACAAGAATCGAGGGTTTCTCGGCCAAATACCAACTTTTTTCAGAATTTTCGGTGCGGGGCAGCTGAGTGTCTGGAGCCCTGTCGAACCCATCCAAGATTTTCAGGATCGGTCCATAAATAGCCGAGATTCGTTGAAAAATGTCGAATTTTTGGCTATCTTGTCTCTAAGTCAAGATTCATCAATTTTTCTGCTGGTCTGACCTGAATGTCTGCGATTTCGACAAACGCGCATTGCAATTTGAGGTCTCAACCGCAACTTGGTCAGAACGGTCAGAACCGACAAGAATCGAGGGTTTCTCGGCCAAATACCAACTTTTTTCTGAATTTTCGATGCGGGGCAGCTGAGTGTCTGGAGGTCTGTCGAACCCACCCAAGAATTTCAGGATCGGTTCATGAATAGCCGAGATTTGTTGAAAAATGTCGAATTTTTGGCTATCTTGTCTCTAAGTCAAGATTCATCAATCTTTCTGCTGGTCTGACCTGAATGTCTGCGATTTCGACGAACGCGCATTGCAATTTGAGGTCTCATCCGCAACTTGGTCAGAACGATCAGAACCGACAAGAATCGAGGGTTTCTCGGCCAAATACCAACTTTTTTCTGAATTTTCGGTGCGGGGCAGCTGAGTGTCTGGAGCCCTGTCGAACCCATCCAAGAATTTCAGGATCGGTCCATAAATAGCCGAGATTCGTTGAAAAATGTCGAATTTTTGGCTATCTTGTCTCTAAGTCAAGATTCCTCAATTTTTCTGCTGGTCTGACCTGAATGTCTGCGATTTCGACAAACGCGCATTGCAATTTGAGGTCTCATCCGCAACTTGGTCAGAACGGTCAGAACCGACAAGAATCGAGGGTTTCTCGGCCAAATACCAACTTTTTTCTGAATTTTCGGTGCGGGGCAGCTGAGTGTCTGGAGCCCTGTCGAACCCACCCAAGAATTTCAGGATCGGTTCATAAATAGCCGAGATTTGTTGAAAAATGTCGAATTTTTGGCTATCTTGTCTCTAAGTCAAGATTCATCAATTTTTCTGCTGGTCTGACCTGAATGTCTGCGATTTCGACAAACGCGCATTGCAATTTGAGGTCTCATCCGCAACTTGGTCAGAACGGTCAGAACCGACAAGAATCGAGGGTTTCTCGGCCAAATACCAATTTTTTTTTGAATTTTCGGTGCGGGGCAGCTGAGTGTCTGGAGCCCTGTCGAACCCACCCAAGAATTTCAGGATCGGTTCATAAATAGCCGAGATTTGTTGAAAAATGTCGAATTTTTGGCTATCTTGTCTCTAAGTCAAGATTCCTCAATTTTTCTGCTGGTCTGACCTGAATGTCTGCGATTTCGACAAACGCGCATTGCAATTTGAGGTCTCATCCGCAACTTGGTCAAAACGGTCAGAACCGACAAGAATCGAGGGTTTCTCGGCCAAATACCAACTTTTTTCAGAATTTTCGGTGCGGGGCAGCTGAGTGTCTGGAGCCCTGTCGAACCCACCCAAGAATTTCAGGATCGGTTCATAAATAGCCGAGATTCGTTGAAAAATGTCGAATTTTTGGCTATCTTGTCTCTAAGTCAAGATTCATCAATTTTTCTGCTGGTCTGACCTGAATGTCTGCGATTTCGACAAACGCGCATTGCAATTTGAGGTCTTATCCGCAACTTGGTCAGAACGGTCAGAACCGACAAGAATCGGGGGTTTCTCGGCCAAATACCAACTTTTTTCTGAATTTTCGGTGCGGGGCAGCTGAGTGTCTGAAGCCCTGTCGAACCCACCCAAGAATTTCAGGATCGGTTCATAAATAGCCGAGATTCGTTTAAAAATGTCGAATTTTTGGCTATCTTGTCTCTAAGTCAAGATTCCTCAATTTTTCTGCTGGTCTGACCTGAATGTCTGCGATTTCGACAAACGCGCATTGCAATTTGAGGTCTCATCCGCAACTTGGTCAGAACGGTCAGAACCGACAAGAATCGAGGGTTTCTCGGCCAAATACCAACTTTTTTCTGAATTTTCGGTGCGGGGCAGCTGAGTGTCTGGAGCCCTGTCGAACCCACCCAAGAATTTCAGGATCGGTTAATAAATAGCCGAGATTCGTTTAAAAATGTCGAATTTTTGGCTATCTTGTCTCTAAGCCAAGATTCCTCAATTTTTCTGCTGGTCTGACCTGAATGTCTGCGATTTCGACAAACGCGCATTGCAATTTGACGTCTAATCCGCAACTTGGTCAGAACGGTCAGAACCGACAAGAATCGAGGGTTTCTCGGCCAAATACCAACTTTTTTCTGAATTTTCGATGCACGGCAGCTGAGTGTCTGGAGCCCTGTCGAACCCACCCAAGAATTTCAGGATCGGTTCATAAATAGCCGAGATTTGTTGAAAAATGTCGAATTTTTGGCTATCTTGTCTCTAAGTCAAGATTCATCAATTTTCCTGCTGGTCTGACCTGAATGTCCGCGATTCCGACAAACGCGCATTGCATTTTGAGGTCTCATCCGCAACTTGGTCAGAACGGTCAGAACCGACAAGAATCGTGGGTTTCTCGGCCAAATACCAACTTTTTTCCGAATTTTCGGTGCGGGGCAGCTGAGTGTCTGAAGCCCTGTCGAACCCATCCAAGAATTTCAGGATCGGTTCATAAATAGCCGAGATTTGTTGAAAAATGTCGAATTTTTGGCTATCTTGTCTCTAAGTCAAGATTCCTCAATTTATCTGCTGGTCTGACCTGAATGTCTGCGATTTCGACAAACGCGCATTGCAATTTGACGTCTAATCCGCAACTTGGTCAGAACGGTCAGAACCGACAAGAATCGAGGGTTTCTCGGCCAAATACCAACTTTTTTCTGAATTTTCGATGCGGGGCAGCTGAGTGTCTGGAGCCCTGTCGAACCCACCCAAGAATTTCAGGATCGGTTCATAAATAGCCGAGATTCGTTTAAAAATGTCGAATTCTTGGCTATCTTGTCTCTAAGTCAAGATTCCTCAATTTTTCTGCTGGTCTGACCTGAATGTCTGCGATTTCGACAAACGCGCATTGCAATTTGACGTCTAATTCGCAACTTGGTCAGAACGGTCAGAACCGACAAGAATCGAGGGTTTCTCGGCCAAATACCAACTTTTTTCTGAATTTTCGATGCGGGGCAGCTGAGTGTCTGGAGCCCTGTCGAACCCACCCAAGAATTTCAGGATCGGTTCATAAATAGCCGAGATTTGTTGAAAAATGTCGAATTTTTGGCTATCTTGTCTCTAAGTCAAGATTCATCAATTTTTCTGCTGGTCTGACCTGAATGTCTGCGATTTCGACAAACGCGCATTGCAATTTGAGGTCTCATCCGCAACTTGGTCAGAACGGTCAGAACCGACAAGAATCGAGGGTTTCTCGGCCAAATACCAACTTTTTTCTGAATTTTCGGTGCGGGGCAGCTGAGTGTCTAGAGCCCTGTCGAACCCACCCAAGAATTTCAGGATCGGTTCATAAATAGCCGATATTCGTTGAAAAATGTCGAATTTTTGGCTATCTTGTCTCTAAGTCAAGATTCATCAATTTTTCTGCTGGTCTGACCTGAATGTCTGCGATTTCGACAAACGCGCATTGCAATTTGAGGTCTCATCCGCAACTTGGTCAGAACGGTCAGAACCGACAAGAATCGAGGGTTTCTCGGCCAAATACCAACTTTTTTCTGAATTTTCGGTGCGATGCAGCTGAGTGTCTGGAGCCCTGTCGAACCCACCCAAGAATTTCAGGATCGGTTCATAAATAGCCGAGATTCGTTTAAAAATGTCGAATTTTTGGCTATCTTGTCTCTAAGTCAAGATTCCTCAATTTTTCTGCTGGTCTGACCTGAATGTCTGCGATTTCGACAAACGCGCATTGCAATTTGACGTCTAATCCGCAACTTGGTCAGAACGGTCAGAACCGACAAGAATCGAGGGTTTCTCGGCCAAATACCAACTTTTTTCTGAATTTTCGATGCGGGGCAGCTGAGTGTCTGGAGCCCTGTCGAACCCACCCAAGAATTTCAGGATCGGTTCATAAATAGCCGAGATTTGTTGAAAAATGTCGAATTTTTGGCTATCTTGTCTCTAAGTCAAGATTCATCAATTTTCCTGCTGGTCTGACCTGAATGTCCGCGATTCCGACAAACGCGCATTGCATTTTGAGGTCTCATCCGCAACTTGGTCAGAACGGTCAGAACCGACAAGAATCGTGGGTTTCTCGGCCAAATACCAACTTTTTTCCGAATTTTCGGTGCGGGGCAGCTGAGTGTCTGAAGCCCTGTCGAACCCATCCAAGAATTTCAGGATCGGTTCATAAATAGCCGAGATTTGTTGAAAAATGTCGAATTTTTGGCTATCTTGTCTCTAAGTCAAGATTCCTCAATTTATCTGCTGGTCTGACCTGAATGTCTGCGATTTCGACAAACGCGCATTGCAATTTGACGTCTAATCCGCAACTTGGTCAGAACGGTCAGAACCGACAAGAATCGAGGGTTTCTCGGCCAAATACCAACTTTTTTCTGAATTTTCGATGCGGGGCAGCTGAGTGTCTGGAGCCCTGTCGAACCCACCCAAGAATTTCAGGATCGGTTCATAAATAGCCGAGATTCGTTTAAAAATGTCGAATTCTTGGCTATCGTGTCTCTAAGTCAAGATTCCTCAATTTTTCTGCTGGTCTGACCTGAATGTCTGCGATTTCGACAAACGCGCATTGCAATTTGACGTCTAATTCGCAACTTGGTCAGAACGGTCAGAACCGACAAGAATCGAGGGTTTCTCGGCCAAATACCAACTTTTTTCTGAATTTTCGATGCGGGGCAGCTGAGTGTCTGGAGCCCTGTCGAACCCACCCAAGAATTTCAGGATCGGTTCATAAATAGCCGAGATTTGTTGAAAAATGTCGAATTTTTGGCTATCTTGTCTCTAAGTCAAGATTCATCAATTTTTCTGCTGGTCTGACCTGAATGTCTGCGATTTCGACAAACGCGCATTGCAATTTGAGGTCTCATCCGCAACTTGGTCAGAACGGTCAGAACCGACAAGAATCGAGGGTTTCTCGGCCAAATACCAACTTTTTTCTGAATTTTCGATGCGGGGCAGCTGAGTGTCTGGAGCCCTGTCGAACCCACCCAAGAATTTCAGGATCGGTTCATAAATAGCCGAGATTTGTTGAAAAATGTCGAATTTTTGGCTATCTTGTCTCTAAGTCAAGATTCATCAATTTTCCTGCGGGTCTGACCTCAATGTCTGCGATTCCGACAAACGCGCATTGCATTTTGAGGTCTCATCCGCAACTTGGTCAGAACGGTCAGAACCGACAAGAATCGAGGGTTTCTCGGCCAAATACCAACTTTTCTCTGAATTTTCGGTGCGGGGCAGCTGAGTGTCTGGAGCCCTGTCGAACCCATCCAAGAATTTCAGGATCGGTTTATAAATAGCCGAGATTTGTTGAAAAATGTCGAATTTTTGGCTATCTTGTCTCTAAGTCAAGATTCATCAATTTTTCTGCTGGTCTGACCTGAATGTCTGCGATTTCGACAAACGCGCATTGCAATTTGAGGTCTCATCCGCAACTTGGTCAGAACGGTCAGAACCGACAAGAATCGAGGGTTTCTCGGCCAAATACCAACTTTTTTCAGAATTTTCGGTGCGGGGCAGCTGAGTGTCTAGAGCCCTGTCGAACCCACCCAAGAATTTCAGGATCGGTTCATAAATAGCCGAGATTCGTTGAAAAATGTCGAATTTTTGGCTATCTTGTCTCTAAGTCAAGATTCATCAATTTTTCTGCTGGTCTGACCTGAATGTCTGCGATTTCGACAAACGCGCATTGCAATTTGAGGTCTCATCCGCAACTTGGTCAGAACGGTCAGAACCGACAAGAATCGAGGGTTTCTCGGCCAAATACCAACTTCTTTCTGAATTTTCGGTGCGGGGCAGCTGAGTGTCTGGAGCCCCGTCGAACCCACCCAAGAATTTCAGGATCGGTTCATAAATAGCCGAGGGTTGTTGAAAAATGTCGAATTTTTGGCTATCTTGTCTCTAAGTCAAGATTCCTCATTTTTTCTGCTGGTCTGACCTGAATGTCTGCGATTTCGACAAACGCGCATTGCAATTTGAGGTCTCATCCGCAACTTGGTCAGAACGGTCAGAACCGACAAGAATCGAGGGTTTCTCGGCCAAATACCAACTTTTTTCTGAATTTTCGGTGCGGGGCAGCTGAGTGTCTGGAGCCCTGTCGAACCCACCCAAGAATTTCAGGATCGGTTCATAAATAGCCGAGATTCGTTTAAAAATGTCGAATTTTTGGCTATCTTGTCTCTAAGTCAAGATTCCTCAATTTTTCTGCTGGTCTGACCTGAATGTCTGAGATTTCGACAAACGCGCATTGCAATTTGACGTCTAATCCGCAACTTGGTCAGAACGGTCAGAACCGACAAGAATCGAGGGTTTCTCGGCCAAATACCAACTTTTTTCTGAATTTTCGATGCGGGGCAGCTGAGTGTCTGGAGCCCTGTCGAACCCACCCAAGAATTTCAGGATCGGTTCATAAATAGCCGAGATTTGTTGAAAAATGTCGAATTTTTGGCTATCTTGTCTCTAAGTCAAGATTCATCAATTTTTCTGCTGGTCTGACCTGAATGTCTGCGATTTCGACAAACGCGCATTGCAATTTGAGGTCTCATCCGCAACTTGGTCAGAACGGTCAGAACCGACAAGAATCGAGGGTTTCTCGGCCAAATACCAACTTTTTTCTGAATTTTCGATGCGGGGCAGCTGAGTGTCTGGAGCCCTGTCGAACCCACCCAAGAATTTCAGGATCGGTTCATAAATAGCCGAGATTTGTTGAAAAATGTCGAATTTTTGGCTATCTTGTCTCTAAGTCAAGATTCATCAATTTTCCTGCTGGTCTGACCTGAATGTCTGCGATTCCGACAAACGCGCATTGCATTTTGAGGTCTCATCCGCAACTTGGTCAGAACGGTCAGAACCGACAAGAATCGAGGGTTTCTCGGCCAAATACCAACTTTTTTCTGAATTTTCGGTGCGGGGCAGCTGAGTGTCTGGAGCCCTGTCGAACCCATCCAAGAATTTCAGGATCGGTTCATAAATAGCCGAGATTTGTTGAAAAATGTCAAATTTTTGGCTATCTTGTCTCTAAGTCAAGATTCATCAATTTTTCTGCTGGTCTGACCTGAATGTCTGCGATTTCGACAAACGCGCATTGCAATTTGAGGTCCCATCCGCAACTTGGTCAGAACGGTCAGAACCGACAAGAATCGAGGGTTTCTCGGCCAAATACCAACTTTTTGCAGAATTTTCGGTGCGGGGCAGCTGAGTGTCTGGAGCCCTGTCGAACCCACCCAAGAATTTCAGGATCGGTTCATAAATAGCCGAGATTCGTTGAAAAATGTCGAATTTTTGGCTATCTTGTCTCTAAGTCAAGATTCATCAATTTTTCTGCTGGTCTGACCTGAATGTCTGCGATTTCGACAAACGCGCATTGCAATTTGAGGTCTCATCCGCAACTTGGTCAGAACGGTCAGAACCGACAAGAATCGAGGGTTTCTCGGCCAAATACCAACTTTTTTCTGAATTTTCGGTGCGGGGCAGCTGAGTGTCTAGAGCCCTGTCGAACCCACCCAAGAATTTCAGGATCGGTTCATAAATAGCCGAGATTCGTTGAAAAATGTCGAATTTTTGGCTATCTTGTCTCTAAGTCAAGATTCATCAATTTTTCTGCTGGTCTGACCTGAATGTCTGCGATTTCGACAAACGCGCATTGCAATTTGAGGTCTCATCCGCAACTTGGTCAGAACGGTCAGAACCGACAAGAATCGAGGGTTTCTCGGCCAAATACCAACTTTTTTCTGAATTTTCGGTGCGGGGCAGCTGAGTGTCTGGAGCCCTGTCGAACCCACCCAAGAATTTCAGGATCGGTTCATAAATAGCCGAGATTCGTTTAAAAATGTCGAATTTTTGGCTATCTTGTCTCTAAGTCAAGATTCCTCAATTTTTCTGCTGGTCTGACCTGAATGTCTGCGATTTCGACAAACGCGCATTGCAATTTGACGTCTAATCCGCAACTTGGTCAGAACGGTCAGAACCGACAAGAATCGAGGGTTTCTCGGCCAAATACCAACTTTTTTCTGAATTTTCGATGCGGGGCAGCTGAGTGTCTGGAGCCCTGTCGAACCCACCCAAGAATTTCAGGATCGGTTCATAAATAGCCGAGATTTGTTGAAAAATGTCGAATTTTTGGCTATCTTGTCTCTAAGTCAAGATTCATCAATTTTCCTGCTGGTCTGACCTGAATGTCCGCGATTCCGACAAACGCGCATTGCATTTTGAGGTCTCATCCGCAACTTGGTCAGAACGGTCAGAACCGACAAGAATCGTGGGTTTCTCGGCCAAATACCAACTTTTTTCCGAAATTTCGGTGCGGGGCAGCTGAGTGTCTGAAGCCCTGTCGAACCCATCCAAGAATTTCAGGATCGGTTCATAAATAGCCGAGATTTGTTGAAAAATGTCGAATTTTTGGCTATCTTGTCTCTAAGTCAAGATTCCTCAATTTATCTGCTGGTCTGACCTGAATGTCTGCGATTTCGACAAACGCGCATTGCAATTTGACGTCTAATCCGCAACTTGGTCAGAACGGTCAGAACCGACAAGAATCGAGGGTTTCTCGGCCAAATACCAACTTTTTTCTGAATTTTCGATGCGGGGCAGCTGAGTGTCTGGAGCCCTGTCGAACCCACCCAAGAATTTCAGGATCGGTTCATAAATAGCCGAGATTCGTTTAAAAATGTCGAATTCTTGGCTATCTTGTCTCTAAGTCAAGATTCCTCAATTTTTCTGCTGGTCTGACCTGAATGTCTGCGATTTCGACAAACGCGCATTGCAATTTGACGTCTAATTCGCAACTTGGTCAGAACGGTCAGAACCGACAAGAATCGAGGGTTTCTCGGCCAAATACCAACTTTTTTCTGAATTTTCGATGCGGGGCAGCTGAGTGTCTGGAGCCCTGTCGAACCCACCCAAGAATTTCAGGATCGGTTCATAAATAGCCGAGATTTGTTGAAAAATGTCGAATTTTTGGCTATCTTGTCTCTAAGTCAAGATTCATCAATTTTTCTGCTGGTCTGACCTGAATGTCTGCGATTTCGACAAACGCGCATTGCAATTTGAGGTCTCATCCGCAACTTGGTCAGAACGGTCAGAACCGACAAGAATCGAGGGTTTCTCGGCCAAATACCAACTTTTTTCTGAATTTTCGGTGCGGGGCAGCTGAGTGTCTAGAGCCCTGTCGAACCCACCCAAGAATTT
Source organism: Diprion similis (assembly GCF_021155765.1). Taxonomy (NCBI): domain Eukaryota; kingdom Metazoa; phylum Arthropoda; class Insecta; order Hymenoptera; family Diprionidae; genus Diprion; species Diprion similis. The sequence goes on along the minus strand of NC_060112.1, from coordinate 28,007,637 downwards.
CAGGATCGGTTCATAAATAGCCGATATTCGTTGAAAAATGTCGAATTTTTGGCTATCTTGTCTCTAAGTCAAGATTCATCAATTTTTCTGCTGGTCTGACCTGAATGTCTGCGATTTCGACAAACGCGCATTGCAATTTGAGGTCTCATCCGCAACTTGGTCAGAACGGTCAGAACCGACAAGAATCGAGGGTTTCTCGGCCAAATACCAACTTTTTTCTGAATTTTCGGTGCGGGGCAGCTGAGTGTCTGGAGCCCTGTCGAACCCACCCAAGAATTTCAGGATCGGTTCATAAATAGCCGAGATTCGTTTAAAAATGTCGAATTTTTGGCTATCTTGTCTCTAAGTCAAGATTCCTCAATTTTTCTGCTGGTCTGACCTGAATGTCTGCGATTTCGACAAACGCGCATTGCAATTTGACGTCTAATCCGCAACTTGGTCAGAACGGTCAGAACCGACAAGAATCGAGGGTTTCTCGGCCAAATACCAACTTTTTTCTGAATTTTCGATGCGGGGCAGCTGAGTGTCTGGAGCCCTGTCGAACCCACCCAAGAATTTCAGGATCGGTTCATAAATAGCCGAGATTTGTTGAAAAATGTCGAATTTTTGGCTATCTTGTCTCTAAGTCAAGATTCATCAATTTTCCTGCTGGTCTGACCTGAATGTCCGCGATTCCGACAAACGCGCATTGCATTTTGAGGTCTCATCCGCAACTTGGTCAGAACGGTCAGAACCGACAAGAATCGTGGGTTTCTCGGCCAAATACCAACTTTTTTCCGAATTTTCGGTGCGGGGCAGCTGAGTGTCTGAAGCCCTGTCGAACCCATCCAAGAATTTCAGGATCGGTTCATAAATAGCCGAGATTTGTTGAAAAATGTCGAATTTTTGGCTATCTTGTCTCTAAGTCAAGATTCCTCAATTTATCTGCTGGTCTGACCTGAATGTCTGCGATTTCGACAAACGCGCATTGCAATTTGACGTCTAATCCGCAACTTGGTCAGAACGGTCAGAACCGACAAGAATCGAGGGTGTCTCGGCCAAATACCAACTTTTTTCTGAATTTTCGATGCGGGGCAGCTGAGTGTCTGGAGCCCTGTCGAACCCACCCAAGAATTTCAGGATCGGTTCATAAATAGCCGAGATTCGTTTAAAAATGTCGAATTCTTGGCTATCTTGTCTCTAAGTCAAGATTCCTCAATTTTTCTGCTGGTCTGACCTGAATGTCTGCGATTTCGACAAACGCGCATTGCAATTTGACGTCTAATTCGCAACTTGGTCAGAACGGTCAGAACCGACAAGAATCGAGGGTTTCTCGGCCAAATACCAACTTTTTTCTGAATTTTCGATGCGGGGCAGCTGAGTGTCTGGAGCCCTGTCGAACCCACCCAAGAATTTCAGGATCGGTTCATAAATAGCCGAGATTTGTTGAAAAATGTCGAATTTTTGGCTATCTTGTCTCTAAGTCAAGATTCATCAATTTTTCTGCTGGTCTGACCTGAATGTCTGCGATTTCGACAAACGCGCATTGCAATTTGAGGTCTCATCCGCAACTTGGTCAGAACGGTCAGAACCGACAAGAATCGAGGGTTTCTCGGCCAAATACCAACTTTTTTCTGAATTTTCGATGCGGGGCAGCTGAGTGTCTGGAGCCCTGTCGAACCCACCCAAGAATTTCAGGATCGGTTCATAAATAGCCGAGATTTGTTGAAAAATGTCGAATTTTTGGCTATCTTGTCTCTAAGTCAAGATTCATCAATTTTCCTGCGGGTCTGACCTCAATGTCTGCGATTCCGACAAACGCGCATTGCATTTTGAGGTCTCATCCGCAACTTGGTCAGAACGGTCAGAACCGACAAGAATCGAGGGTTTCTCGGCCAAATACCAACTTTTCTCTGAATTTTCGGTGCGGGGCAGCTGAGTGTCTGGAGCCCTGTCGAACCCATCCAAGAATTTCAGGATCGGTTTATAAATAGCCGAGATTTGTTGAAAAATGTCGAATTTTTGGCTATCTTGTCTCTAAGTCAAGATTCATCAATTTTTCTGCTGGTCTGACCTGAATGTCTGCGATTTCGACAAACGCGCATTGCAATTTGAGGTCTCATCCGCAACTTGGTCAGAACGGTCAGAACCGACAAGAATCGAGGGTTTCTCGGCCAAATACCAACTTTTTTCAGAATTTTCGGTGCGGGGCAGCTGAGTGTCTAGAGCCCTGTCGAACCCACCCAAGAATTTCAGGATCGGTTCATAAATAGCCGAGATTCGTTGAAAAATGTCGAATTTTTGGCTATCTTGTCTCTAAGTCAAGATTCATCAATTTTTCTGCTGGTCTGACCTGAATGTCTGCGATTTCGACAAACGCGCATTGCAATTTGAGGTCTCATCCGCAACTTGGTCAGAACGGTCAGAACCGACAAGAATCGAGGGTTTCTCGGCCAAATACCAACTTCTTTCTGAATTTTCGGTGCGGGGCAGCTGAGTGTCTGGAGCCCCGTCGAACCCACCCAAGAATTTCAGGATCGGTTCATAAATAGCCGAGGGTTGTTGAAAAATGTCGAATTTTTGGCTATCTTGTCTCTAAGTCAAGATTCCTCAATTTTTCTGCTGGTCTGACCTGAATGTCTGCGATTTCGACAAACGCGCATTGCAATTTGAGGTCTCATCCGCAACTTGGTCAGAACGGTCAGAACCGACAAGAATCGAGGGTTTCTCGGCCAAATACCAACTTTTTTCTGAATTTTCGGTGCGGGGCAGCTGAGTGTCTGGAGCCCTGTCGAACCCACCCAAGAATTTCAGGATCGGTTCATAAATAGCCGAGATTCGTTTAAAAATGTCGAATTTTTGGCTATCTTGTCTCTAAGTCAAGATTCCTCAATTTTTCTGCTGGTCTGACCTGAATGTCTGAGATTTCGACAAACGCGCATTGCAATTTGACGTCTAATCCGCAACTTGGTCAGAACGGTCAGAACCGACAAGAATCGAGGGTTTCTCGGCCAAATACCAACTTTTTTCTGAATTTTCGATGCGGGGCAGCTGAGTGTCTGGAGCCCTGTCGAACCCACCCAAGAATTTCAGGATCGGTTCATAAATAGCCGAGATTTGTTGAAAAATGTCGAATTTTTGGCTATCTTGTCTCTAAGTCAAGATTCATCAATTTTTCTGCTGGTCTGACCTGAATGTCTGCGATTTCGACAAACGCGCATTGCAATTTGAGGTCTCATCCGCAACTTGGTCAGAACGGTCAGAACCGACAAGAATCGAGGGTTTCTCGGCCAAATACCAACTTTTTTCTGAATTTTCGATGCGGGGCAGCTGAGTGTCTGGAGCCCTGTCGAACCCACCCAAGAATTTCAGGATCGGTTCATAAATAGCCGAGATTTGTTGAAAAATGTCGAATTTTTGGCTATCTTGTCTCTAAGTCAAGATTCATCAATTTTCCTGCTGGTCTGACCTGAATGTCTGCGATTCCGACAAACGCGCATTGCATTTTGAGGTCTCATCCGCAACTTGGTCAGAACGGTCAGAACCGACAAGAATCGAGGGTTTCTCGGCCAAATACCAACTTTTTTCTGAATTTTCGGTGCGGGGCAGCTGAGTGTCTGGAGCCCTGTCGAACCCATCCAAGAATTTCAGGATCGGTTCATAAATAGCCGAGATTTGTTGAAAAATGTCAAATTTTTGGCTATCTTGTCTCTAAGTCAAGATTCATCAATTTTTCTGCTGGTCTGACCTGAATGTCTGCGATTTCGACAAACGCGCATTGCAATTTGAGGTCCCATCCGCAACTTGGTCAGAACGGTCAGAACCGACAAGAATCGAGGGTTTCTCGGCCAAATACCAACTTTTTGCAGAATTTTCGGTGCGGGGCAGCTGAGTGTCTGGAGCCCTGTCGAACCCACCCAAGAATTTCAGGATCGGTTCATAAATAGCCGAGATTCGTTGAAAAATGTCGAATTTTTGGCTATCTTGTCTCTAAGTCAAGATTCATCAATTTTTCTGCTGGTCTGACCTGAATGTCTGCGATTTCGACAAACGCGCATTGCAATTTGAGGTCTCATCCGCAACTTGGTCAGAACGGTCAGAACCGACAAGAATCGAGGGTTTCCCGGCCAAATACCAACTTTTTTCTGAATTTTCGGTGCGGGGCAGCTGAGTGTCTGGAGCCCTGTCGAACCCACCCAAGAATTTCAGGATCGGTTCATAAATAGCCGAGATTTGTTTAAAAATGTCGAATTTTTGGCTATCTTGTCTCTAAGTCAAGATTCCTCAATTTTTCTACTGGTCTGACCTGAATGTCTGCGATTTCGACAAACGCGCATTGCAATTTGACGTCTAATCCGCAACTTGGTCAGAACGGTCAGAACCGACAAGAATCGAGGGTTTCTCGGCCAAATACCAACTTTTTTCTGAATTTTCGATGCGGGGCAGCTGAGTGTCTGGAGCCCTGTCGAACGCACCCAAGAATTTCAGGATCGGTTCATAAATAGCCGAGATTTGTTGAAAAATGTCGAATTTTTGGCTATCTTGTCTCTAAGTCAAGATTCATCAATTTTTCTGCTGGTCTGACCTGAATGTCTGCGATTTCGACAAACGCGCATTGCAATTTGAGGTCTCATCCGCAACTTGGTCAGAACGGTCAGAACCGACAAGAATCGAGGGTTTCTCGGCCAAATACCAACTTTTTTCAGAATTTTCGGTGCAGGGCAGCTGAGTGTCTGGAGCCCTGTCGAACCCACCCAAGAATTCCAGGATCGGTTCATAAATAGCCGAGATTCGTTGAAAAATGTCGAATTTTTGGCTATTTTGTCTCTAAGTCAAGATTCATCAATTTTTCTGCTGGTCTGACCTGAATGTCTGCGATTTCGACAAACGCGCATTGCAATTTGAGGTCTCATCCGCAACTTGGTCAGAACGGTCAGAACCGACAAGAATCGAGGGTTTCTCGGCCAAATACCAACTTTTTTCTGAATTTTCGGTGCGGGGCAGCTGAGTGTCTGGAGCCCTGTCGAACCCACCCAAGAATTTCAGGATCGGTTCATAAATAGCCGAGATTCGTTTAAAAATGTCAAATTTTTGGCTATCTTGTCTCTAAGTCAAGATTCCTCAATTTTCCTGCTGGTCTGACCTGAATGTCTGCGATTTCGACAAACGCGCATTGCAATTTGACGTCTAATCCGCAACTTGGTCAGAACGGTCATAACCGACAAGAATCGAGGGTTTCTCGGCCAAATACCAACTTTTTTCTGAATTTTCGATGCGGGGCAGCTGAGTGTCTGGAGCCCTGTCGAACGCACCCAAGAATTTCAGGATCGGTTCATAAATAGCCGAGATTTGTTGAAAAATGTCGAATTTTTGGCTATCTTGTCTCTAAGTCAAGCTTCATCAATTTTTCTGCTGATCTGACCTGAATGTCTGCGATTTCGACAAACGCGCATTGCAATTTGAGGTCTCATCCGCAACTTGGTCAGAACGGTCAGAACCGACAAGAATCGAGGGTTTCTCGGCCAAATACCAACTTTTTTCTGAATTTTCGGTGCGGGGCAGCTGAGTGTCTGGAGCCCTGTCGAACCCATCCAAGAATTTCAGGATCGGTTTATAAATAGCCGAGATTCGTTGAAAAATGTCGAATTTTTGGCTATCTTGTCTCTAAGTCAAGATTCATCAATTTTTCTGCTGGTCTGACCTGAATGTCTGCGATTTAGACAAACGCGCATTGCAATTTGAGGTCTCATCCGCAACTTGGTCAGAACGGTCAGAACCGACAAGAATCGAGGGTTTCTCGGCCAAATACCAACTTTTTTCTGAATTTTCGGTGCGGGGCAGCTGAGTGTCTGGAGCCCTGTCGAACCCACCCAAGAATTTCAGGATCGGTTCATAAATAGCCGAGATTCGTTTAAAAATGTCGAATTTTTGGCTATCTTGTCTCTAAGTCAAGATTCCTCAATTTTTCTGCTGGTCTGACCTGAATGTCTGCGATTTCGAAAAAACGCGAATTGCAATTTGACGTCTAATCCGCAACTTGGTCAGAACGGTCAGAACCGACAAGAATCGAGGGTTTCTCGGCCAAATACCAACTTTTTTCTGAATTTTCGATGCGGGGCAGCTGAGTGTCTGGAGCCCTGTCGAACGCACCCAAGAATTTCAGGCTCGGTTCATAAATAGCCGAGATTTGTTGAAAAATGTCGAATTTTTGGCTATCTTGTCTCTAAGTCAAGATTCATCAATTTTTCTGCTGGTCTGACCTGAATGTCTGCGATTTCGACAAACGCGCATTGCAATTTGAGGTCTCATCCGCAACTTGGTCAGAACGGTCAGAACCGACAAGAATCGAGGGTTTCTCGGCCAAATACCAACTTTTTTCAGAATTTTCGGTGCAGGGCAGCTGAGTGTCTGGAGCCCTGTCGAACCCACCCAAGAATTCCAGGATCGGTTCATAAATAGCCGAGATTCGTTGAAAAATGTCGAATTTTTGGCTATCTTGTCTCTAAGTCAAGATTCATCAATTTTTCTGCTGGTCTGACCTGAATGTCTGCGATTTCGACAAACGCGCATTGCAATTTGAGGTCTCATCCGCAACTTGGTCAGAACGGTCAGAACCGACAAGAATCGAGGGTTTCTCGGCCAAATACCAACTTTTTTCTGAATTTTCGGTGCGGGGCAGCTGAGTGTCTGGAGCCCTGTCGAACCCACCCAAGAATTTCAGGATCGGTTCATAAATAGCCGAGATTCGTTTAAAAATGTCAAATTTTTGGCTATCTTGTCTCTAAGTCAAGATTCCTCAATTTTCCTGCTGGTCTGACCTGAATGTCTGCGATTTCGACAAACGCGCATTGCAATTTGACGTCTAATCCGCAACTTGGTCAGAACGGTCATAACCGACAAGAATCGAGGGTTTCTCGGCCAAATACCAACTTTTTCTCTGAATTTTCGATGCGGGGCAGCTGAGTGTCTGGAGCCCTGTCGAACGCACCCAAGAATTTCAGGATCGGTTCATAAATAGCCGAGATTTGTTGAAAAATGTCGAATTTTTGGCTATCTTGTCTCTAAGTCAAGCTTCATCAATTTTTCTGCTGGTCTGACCTGAATGTCTGCGATTTCGACAAACGCGCATTGCAATTTGAGGTCTCATCCGCAACTTGGTCAGAACGGTCAGAACCGACAAGAATCGAGGGTTTCTCGGCCAAATACCAACTTTTTTCTGAATTTTCGGTGCGGGGCAGCTGAGTGTCTGGAGCCCTGTCGAACCCATCCAAGAATTTCAGGATCGGTTTATAAATAGCCGAGATTCGTTGAAAAATGTCGAATTTTTGGCTATCTTGTCTCTAAGTCAAGATTCATCAATTTTTCTGCTGGTCTGACCTGAATGTCTGCGATTTAGACAAACGCGCATTGCAATTTGAGGTCTCATCCGCAACTTGGTCAGAACGGTCAGAACCGACAAGAATCGAGGGTTTCTCGGCCAAATACCAACTTTTTTCTGAATTTTCGGTGCGGGGCAGCTGAGTGTCTGGAGCCCTGTCGAACCCACCCAAGAATTTCAGGATCGGTTCATAAATAGCCGAGATTCGTTTAAAAATGTCGAATTTTTGGCTATCTTGTCTCTAAGTCAAGATTCCTCAATTTTTCTGCTGGTCTGACCTGAATGTCTGCGATTTCGAAAAAACGCGAATTGCAATTTGACGTCTAATCCGCAACTTGGTCAGAACGGTCAGAACCGACAAGAATCGAGGGTTTCTCGGCCAAATACCAACTTTTTTCTGAATTTTCGATGCGGGGCAGCTGAGTGTCTGGAGCCCTGTCGAACGCACCCAAGAATTTCAGGATCGGTTCATAAATAGCCGAGATTTGTTGAAAAATGTCGAATTTTTGGCTATCTTGTCTCTAAGTCAAGATTCATCAATTTTTCTGCTGGTCTGACCTGAATGTCTGCGATTTCGACAAACGCGCATTGCAATTTGAGGTCTCATCCGCAACTTGGTCAGAACGGTCAGAACCGACAAGAATCGAGGGTTTCTCGGCCAAATACCAACTTTTTTCTGAATTTTCGGTGCGGGGCAGCTGAGTGTCTGGAGCCCTGTCGAACCCATCCAAGAATTTCAGGATCGGTTCATAAATAGCCGAGATTCGTTGAAAAATGTCGAATTTTTGACTATCTTGTCTCTAAGTCAAGTATCATCAATTTTTCTGCTGGTCTGACCTGAATGTCTGCGATTTCGACAAACGCGCATTGCAATTTGAGGTCTCATCCGCAACTTGGTCAGAACGGTCAGAACCGACAAGAATCGAGGGTTTCTCGGCCAAATACCAACTTTTTTCTGAATTTTCGGTGCGGGGCAGCTGAGTGTCTGGAGCCCCGTCGAACCCACCCAAGAATTTCAGGATCGGTTCATAAATAGCCGAGATTTGTTGAAAAATGTCGAATTTTTGGCTATCTTGTCTCCAAGTCAAGATTCCTCAATTTTTCTGCTGGTCTGACCTGAATGTCTGCGATTTCGACAAACGCGCATTGCAATTTGAGGTCTCATCCGCAACTTGGTCAGAACGGTCAGAACCGACAAGAATCGAGGGTTTCTCGGCCAAATACCAACTTTTTTCTGAATTTTCGGTGCGGGGCAGCTGAGTGTCTAGAGCCCTGTCGAACCCACCCAAGAATTTCAGGATCGGTTCATAAATAGCCGAGATTCGTTGAGAAATGTCGAATTTTTGGCTATCTTGTCTCTAAGTCAAGATTCATCAATTTTTCTGCTGGTCTGACCTGAATGTCTGCGATTTCGACAAACGCGCATTGCAATTTGAGGTCTCATCCGCAACTTGGTCAGAACGGTCAGAACCGACAAGAACCGAGGGTTTCTCGGCCAAATACCAACTTCTTTCTGAATTTTCGGTGCGGGGCAGCTGAGTGTCTGGAGCCCTGTCGAACCCACCCAAGAATTTCAGGATCGGTTCATAAATAGCCGAGATTCGTTTAAAAATGTCGAATTTTTGGCTATCTTGTCTCTAAGTCAAGATTCCTCAATTTTTCTGCTGGTCTGACCTGAATGTCTGCGATTTCGACAAACGCGCATTGCAATTTGAGGTCTCATCCGCAACTTGGTCAGAACGGTCAGAACCGACAAGAATTGAGGGTTTCTCGGCCAAATACCAACTTTTTTCTGAATTTTCGGTGCGGGGCAGCTGAGTGTCTGGAGCCCCGTCGAACCCACCCAAGAATTTCAGGATCGGTTCATAAATAGCCGAGATTTGTTGAAAAATGTCGAATTTTTGGCTATCTTGTCTCCAAGTCAAGATTCCTCAATTTTTCTGCTGGTCTGACCTGAATGTCTGCGATTTCGACAAACGCGCATTGCAATTTGAGGTCTCATCCGCAACTTGGTCAGAACGGTCAGAACCGACAAGAATCGAGGGTTTCTCGGCCAAATACCAACTTTTTTCTGAATTTTCGGTGCGGGGCAGCTGAGTGTCTAGAGCCCTGTCGAACCCACCCAAGAATTTCAGGATCGGTTCATAAATAGCCGAGATTCGTTGAGAAATGTCGAATTTTTGGCTATCTTGTCTCTAAGTCAAGATTCATCAATTTTTCTGCTGGTCTGACCTGAATGTCTGCGATTTCGACAAACGCGCATTGCAATTTGAGGTCTCATCCGCAACTTGGTCAGAACGGTCAGAACCGACAAGAACCGAGGGTTTCTCGGCCAAATACCAACTTCTTTCTGAATTTTCGGTGCGGGGCAGCTGAGTGTCCGGAGCCCTGTCGAACCCACCCAAGAATTTCAGGATCGGTTCATAAATAGCCGAGATTCGTTTAAAAATGTCGAATTTTTGGCTATCTTGTCTTTAAGTCAAGATTCCTCAATTTTCCTGCTGGTCTGACCTGAATGTCTGCGATTTCGACAAACGCGCATTGCGATTTGACGTCTAATCCGCAACTTGGTCAGAACGGTCAGAACCGACAAGAATCGAGGGTTTCTCGGCCAAATACCAACTTTTTTCTGAATTTTCGATGCGGGGCAGCTGAGTGTCTGGAGCCCTGTCGAACCCACCCAAGAATTTCAGGATCGGTTCATAAATAGCCGAGATTTGTTGAAAAATGTCGATGTTTTGGCTATCTTGTCTCTAAGTCAAGATTCATCAATTTTTCTGCTGGTCTGACCTGAATGTCTGCGATTTCGACAAACGCGCATTGCAATTTGAGGTCTCATCCGCAACTTGGTCAGAACGGTCAGAACCGACAAGAATCGAGGGTTTCTCGGCCAAATACCAACTGTTTTCTGAATTTTCGATGCGGGGCAGCTGAGTGTCTGGAGCCCTGTCGAACCCACCCAAGAATTTCAGGATCGGTTCATAAATAGCCGAGATTTGTTATAAAATGTCGAATTTTTGGCTATCTTGTCTCTAAGTCAAGATTCATCAATTTTCCTGCTGGTCTGACCTGAATGTCTGCGATTCCGACAAACGCGCATTGCATTTTGAGGTCTCATCCGCAACTTGGTCAGAACGGTCAGAACCGACAAGAATCGAGGGTTCCTCGGCCAAATACCAACTTTTTTCTGAATTTTCGGTGCGGGGCAGCTGAGTGTCTGGAGCCCTGTCGAACCCATCCGAAAATTTCAGGATCGGTTCATAAATAGCCGAGATTTGTTGAAAAATGTCGAATTTTTGGCTATCTTGTCTCTAAGTCAAGATTCATCAATTTTTCTGCTGGTCTGACCTGAATGTCTGCGATTTCGACAAACGCGCATTGCAATTTGAGGTCTCATCCGCAACTTGGTCAGAACGGTCAGAACCGACAAGAATCGAGGGTTTCTCGGCCAAATACCAACTTTTTTCAGAATTTTCGGTGCGGGGCAGCTGAGTGTCTGGAGCCCTGTCAAACCCACCCAAGAATTTCAGGATCGGTTCATAAATAGCCGAGATTCGTTGAAAAATGTCGAATTTTTGGCTATCTTGTCTCTAAGTCAAGATTCATCAATTTTTCTGCTGGTCTGACCTGAATGTCTGCGATTTCGACAAACGCGCATTGCAATTTGAGGTCTCATCCGCAACTTGGTCAGAACGGTCAGAACCGACAAGAATCGAGGGTTTCTCGGCCAAATACCAACTTCTTTCTGAATTTTCGGTGCGGGGCAGCTGAGTGTCTGGAGCCCTGTCGAACCCACCCAAGAATTTCAGGATCGGTTCATAAATAGCCGAGATTCGTTTAAAAATGTCGAATTTTTGGCTATCTTGTCTCTAAGTCAAGATTCCTCAATTTTTCTGCTGGTCTGACCTGAATGTCTGCGATTTCGACAAACGCGCATTGCGATTTGAGGTCTAATCCGCAACTTGGTCAGAACGGTCAGAACCGACAAGAATCGAGGGTTTCTCGGCCAAATACCAACTTTTTTCTGAATTTTCGATGCGGGGCAGCTGAGTGTCTGGAGCCCTGTCGAACCCACCCAAGAATTTCAGGATCGGTTCATAAATAGCCGAGATTTGTTGAAAAATGTCGAATTTTTGGCTATCTTGTCTCTAAGTCAAGATTCATCAATTTTTCTGCTGGTCTGACCTGTATGTCTGCGATTTCGACAAACGCGCATTGCAATTTGAGGTCTCATCCGCAACTTGGTCAGAACGGTCAGAACCGACAAGAATCGAGGGTTTCTCGGCCAAATACCAACTTTTTTCTGAATTTTCATTGCGGGGCAGCTGAGTGTCTGGAGCCCTGTCGAACCCACCCAAGAATTTCAGGATCGGTTCATAAATAGCCGAGATTTGTTGAAAAATGTCGAATTTTTGGCTATCTTGTCTCTAAGTCAAGATTCATCAATTTTCCTGCTGGTCTGACCTGAATGTCTGCGATTTCGACAAACGCGCATTGCAATTTGAGGTCTCATCCGCAACTTGGTCAGAACGGTCAGAACCGACAAGAATCGAGGGTTTCTCGGCCAAATACCAACTTTTTTCAGAATTTTCGGTGCGGGGCAGCTGAGTGTCTGGAGCCCTGTCAAACCCACCCAAGAATTTCAGGATCGGTTCATAAATAGCCGAGATTCGTTGAAAAATGTCGAATTTTTAGCTATCTTGTCTCTAAGTCAAGATTCATCAATTTTTCTGCTGGTCTGACCTGAATGTCTGCGATTTCGACAAACGCGCATTGCAATTTGAGGTCTCATCCGCAACTTGGTCAGAACGGTCAGAACCGACGAGAATCGAGGGTTTCTCGGCCAAATACCAACTTTTTTCTGAATTTTCAGTGCGGGGCAGCTGAGTGTCTGGAGCCCTGTCGAACCCACCCAAGAATTTTAGGATCGGTTTATAAATAGCCGAGATTCGTTTAAAAATGTCGAATTTTTGACTATCTTGTCTCTAAGTCAAGATTCATCAATTTTTCTGCTGGTCTGACCTGAATGTCTGCGATTTCGACGAACGCGCATTGCAATTTGAGGTCTTATCCGCAACTTGGTCAGAACGGTCAGAACCGACAAGAATCGAGGGTTTCTCGGCCAAATACCAACTTTTTCCTGAATTTTCGGTGCGGGGCATTTGAGTGTCTGGAGCCCTGTCGAACCCATCCAAGAATTTCAGGATCGGTTCATAAATAGCCGAGATTTGTTGAAAAATGTCGAATTTTTGGCTATCTTGTCTCTAAGTCAAGATTCATCAATTTTTCTGCTGGTCTGACCTGAATGTCTGCGATTTCGACGAACGCGCATTGCAATTTGAGCTCTCATCCGCAACTTGGTCAGAACGGTCAGAACCGACAAGAATCGAGGGTTTCTCGGCTAAATACCAACTTTTTCCTGAATTTAAGGTGCGGGGCAGCTGAGTGTCTGGAGCCCTGTCGAACCCACCCAAGAATTTCAGGATCGGTTCATAAATAGCCGAGATTTGTTGAAAAATGTCGAATTTTTGGCTATCTTGTCTCTAAGTCAAGATTCATCAATTTTTCTGCTGGTCTGACCTGAATGTCTGCGATTTCGACAAACGCGCATTGCAATTTAAGGTCTCATCCGCAACTTGGTCAGAACGGTCAGAACCGACAAGAATCGAGGGTTTCTCGGCCAAATACCAACTTTTTTCTGAATTTTCGAAGCGGGGCAGCTGAGTGTCTGGAGCCCTGTCGAACCCACCCAAGAATTTCAGGATCGGTTCATAAATAGCCGAGATTCGTTGAAAAATGTCGAATTTTTGGCTATCTTGTCTCTAAGTCAAGATTCATCAATTTTTCTGCTGGTCTGACCTGAATGTCTGCGATTTCGACAAACGCGCATTGCAATTTGAGGTCTCATCCGCAACTTGGTCAGAACGGTCAGAACCGACAAGAATCGAGGGTTTCTCGGCTAAATACCAACTTTTCCCTGAATTTAAGGTGCGGGGCAGCCGAGTGTCTGGAGCCCTGTCGAACCCACCCAAGAATTTCAGGATCGGTTCATAAATAGCCGAGATTTGTTAAAAAATGTCGAATTTTTGGCTATCTTGTCTCTAAGTCAAGATTCATCAATTTTTCTGCTGGTCTGACCTGAATGTCTGCGATTTCGACAAACGCGCATTGCAATTTGAGGTCTCATCCGCAACTTGGTCAGAACGGTCAGAACCGACAAGAATCGAGGGTTTCTCGGCCAAATACCAACTTTTTTCTGAATTTTCGATGCGGGGCAGCTGAGTGTCTGGAGCCCTGTCGAACGCACCCAAGAATTTCAGGATCGGTTCATAAATAGCCGAGATTTGTTGAAAAATGTCGAATTTTTGGCTATCTTGTCTCTAAGTCAAGATTCATCAATTTTTCTGCTGGTCTGACCTGAATGTCTGCGATTTCGACAAACGCGCATTGCAATTTGAGGTCTCATCCGCAACTTGGTCAGAACGGTCAGAACCGACAAGAATCGAGGGTTTCTCGGCCAAATACCAACTTTTTTCTGAATTTTCGGTGCGGGGCAGCTGAGTGTCTGGAGCCCTGTCGAACCCATCCAAGAATTTCAGGATCGGTTCATAAATAGCCGAGATTCGTTGAAAAATGTCGAATTTTTGACTATCTTGTCTCTAAGTCAAGTATCATCAATTTTTCTGCTGGTCTGACCTGAATGTCTGCGATTTCGACAAACGCGCATTGCAATTTGAGGTCTCATCCGCAACTTGGTCAGAACGGTCAGAACCGACAAGAATCGAGGGTTTCTCGGCCAAATACCAACTTTTTTCTGAATTTTCGGTGCGGGGCAGCTAAGTGTCTGGAGCCCCGTCGAACCCACCCAAGAATTTCAGGATCGGTTCATAAATAGCCGAGATTTGTTGAAAAATGTCGAATTTTTGGCTATCTTGTCTCCAAGTCAAGATTCCTCAATTTTTCTGCTGGTCTGACCTGAATGTCTGCGATTTCGACAAACGCGCATTGCAATTTGAGGTCTCATCCGCAACTTGGTCAGAACGGTCAGAACCGACAAGAATCGAGGGTTTCTCGGCCAAATACCAACTTTTTTCTGAATTTTCGGTGCGGGGCAGCTGAGTGTCTAGAGCCCTGTCGAACCCACCCAAGAATTTCAGGATCGGTTCATAAATAGCCGAGATTCGTTGAGAAATGTCGAATTTTTGGCTATCTTGTCTCTAAGTCAAGATTCATCAATTTTTCTGCTGGTCTGACCTGAATGTCTGCGATTTCGACAAACGCGCATTGCAATTTGAGGTCTCATCCGCAACTTGGTCAGAACGGTCAGAACCGACAAGAACCGAGGGTTTCTCGGCCAAATACCAACTTCTTTCTGAATTTTCGGTGCGGGGCAGCTGAGTGTCTGGAGCCCTGTCGAACCCACCCAAGAATTTCAGGATCGGTTCATAAATAGCCGAGATTCGTTTAAAAATGTCGAATTTTTGGCTATCTTGTCTCTAAGTCAAGATTCCTCAATTTTTCTGCTGGTCTGACCTGAATGTCTGCGATTTCGACAAACGCGCATTGCAATTTGAGGTCTCATCCGCAACTTGGTCAGAACGGTCAGAACCGACAAGAATTGAGGGTTTCTCGGCCAAATACCAACTTTTTTCTGAATTTTCGGTGCGGGGCAGCTGAGTGTCTGGAGCCCCGTCGAACCCACCCAAGAATTTCAGGATCGGTTCATAAATAGCCGAGATTTGTTGAAAAATGTCGAATTTTTGGCTATCTTGTCTCCAAGTCAAGATTCCTCAATTTTTCTGCTGGTCTGACCTGAATGTCTGCGATTTCGACAAACGCGCATTGCAATTTGAGGTCTCATCCGCAACTTGGTCAGAACGGTCAGAACCGACAAGAATCGAGGGTTTCTCGGCCAAATACCAACTTTTTTCTGAATTTTCGGTGCGGGGCAGCTGAGTGTCTAGAGCCCTGTCGAACCCACCCAAGAATTTCAGGATCGGTTCATAAATAGCCGAGATTCGTTGAGAAATGTCGAATTTTTGGCTATCTTGTCTCTAAGTCAAGATTCATCAATTTTTCTGCTGGTCTGACCTGAATGTCTGCGATTTCGACAAACGCGCATTGCAATTTGAGGTCTCATCCGCAACTTGGTCAGAACGGTCAGAACCGACAAGAACCGAGGGTTTCTCGGCCAAATACCAACTTCTTTCTGAATTTTCGGTGCGGGGCAGCTGAGTGTCCGGAGCCCTGTCGAACCCACCCAAGAATTTCAGGATCGGTTCATAAATAGCCGAGATTCGTTTAAAAATGTCAAATTTTTGGCTATCTTGTCTTTAAGTCAAGATTCCTCAATTTTCCTGCTGGTCTGACCTGAATGTCTGCGATTTCGACAAACGCGCATTGCGATTTGACGTCTAATCCGCAACTTGGTCAGAACGGTCAGAACCGACAAGAATCGAGGGTTTCTCGGCCAAATACCAACTTTTTTCTGAATTTTCGATGCGGGGCAGCTGAGTGTCTGGAGCCCTGTCGAACCCACCCAAGAATTTCAGGATCGGTTCATAAATAGCCGAGATTTGTTGAAAAATGTCGATGTTTTGGCTATCTTGTCTCTAAGTCAAGATTCATCAATTTTTCTGCTGGTCTGACCTGAATGTCTGCGATTTCGACAAACGCGCATTGCAATTTGAGGTCTCATCCGCAACTTGGTCAGAACGGTCAGAACCGACAAGAATCGAGGGTTTCTCGGCCAAATACCAACTGTTTTCTGAATTTTCGATGCGGGGCAGCTGAGTGTCTGGAGCCCTGTCGAACCCACCCAAGAATTTCAGGATCGGTTCATAAATAGCCGAGATTTGTTATAAAATGTCGAATTTTTGGCTATCTTGTCTCTAAGTCAAGATTCATCAATTTTCCTGCTGGTCTGACCTGAATGTCTGCGATTCCGACAAACGCGCATTGCATTTTGAGGTCTCATCCGCAACTTGGTCAGAACGGTCAGAACCGACAAGAATCGAGGGTTCCTCGGCCAAATACCAACTTTTTTCTGAATTTTCGGTGCGGGGCAGCTGAGTGTCTGGAGCCCTGTCGAACCCATCCGAAAATTTCAGGATCGGTTCATAAATAGCCGAGATTTGTTGAAAAATGTCGAATTTTTGGCTATCTTGTCTCTAAGTCAAGATTCATCAATTTTTCTGCTGGTCTGACCTGAATGTCTGCGATTTCGACAAACGCGCATTGCAATTTGAGGTCTCATCCGCAACTTGGTCAGAACGGTCAGAACCGACAAGAATCGAGGGTTTCTCGGCCGAATACCAACTTTTTTCAGAATTTTCGGTGCGGGGCAGCTGAGTGTCTGGAGCCCTGTCAAACCCACCCAAGAATTTCAGGATCGGTTCATAAATAGCCGAGATTCGTTGAAAAATGTCGAATTTTTGGCTATCTTGTCTCTAAGTCAAGATTCATCAATTTTTCTGCTGGTCTGACCTGAATGTCTGCGATTTCGACAAACGCGCATTGCAATTTGAGGTCTCATCCGCAACTTGGTCAGAACGGTCAGAACCGACAAGAATCGAGGGTTTCTCGGCCAAATACCAACTTCTTTCTGAATTTTCGGTGCGGGGCAGCTGAGTGTCTGGAGCCCTGTCGAACCCACCCAAGAATTTCAGGATCGGTTCATAAATAGCCGAGATTCGTTTAAAAATGTCGAATTTTTGGCTATCTTGTCTCTAAGTCAAGATTCCTCAATTTTTCTGCTGGTCTGACCTGAATGTCTGCGATTTCGACAAACGCGCATTGCGATTTGAGGTCTAATCCGCAACTTGGTCAGAACGGTCAGAACCGACAAGAATCGAGGGTTCCTCGGCCAAATACCAACTTTTTTCTGAATTTTCGATGCGGGGCAGCTGAGTGTCTGGAGCCCTGTCGAACCCACCCAAGAATTTCAGGATCGGTTCATAAATAGCCGAGATTTGTTGAAAAATGTCGAATTTTTGGCTATCTTGTCTCTAAGTCAAGATTCATCAATTTTTCTGCTGGTCTGACCTGTATGTCTGCGATTTCGACAAACGCGCATTGCAATTTGAGGTCTCATCCGCAACTTGGTCAGAACGGTCAGAACCGACAAGAATCGAGGGTTTCTCGGCCAAATACCAACTTTTTTCTGAATTTTCATTGCGGGGCAGCTGAGTGTCTGGAGCCCTGTCGAACCCACCCAAGAATTTCAGGATCGGTTCATAAATAGCCGAGATTTGTTGAAAAATGTCGAATTTTTGGCTATCTTGTCTCTAAGTCAAGATTCATCAATTTTCCTGCTGGTCTGACCTGAATGTCTGCGATTTCGACAAACGCGCATTGCAATTTGAGGTCTCATCCGCAACTTGGTCAGAACGGTCAGAACCGACAAGAATCGAGGGTTTCTCGGCCAAATACCAACTTTTTTCAGAATTTTCGGTGCGGGGCAGCTGAGTGTCTGGAGCCCTGTCAAACCCACCCAAGAATTTCAGGATCGGTTCATAAATAGCCGAGATTCGTTGAAAAATGTCGAATTTTTAGCTATCTTGTCTCTAAGTCAAGATTCATCAATTTTTCTGCTGGTCTGACCTGAATGTCTGCGATTTCGACAAACGCGCATTGCAATTTGAGGTCTCATCCGCAACTTGGTCAGAACGGTCAGAACCGACGAGAATCGAGGGTTTCTCGGCCAAATACCAACTTTTTTCTGAATTTTCAGTGCGGGGCAGCTGAGTGTCTGGAGCCCTGTCGAACCCACCCAAGAATTTTAGGATCGGTTTATAAATAGCCGAGATTCGTTTAAAAATGTCGAATTTTTGACTATCTTGTCTCTAAGTCAAGATTCATCAATTTTTCTGCTGGTCTGACCTGAATGTCTGCGATTTCGACGAACGCGCATTGCAATTTGAGGTCTTATCCGCAACTTGGTCAGAACGGTCAGAACCGACAAGAATCGAGGGTTTCTCGGCCAAATACCAACTTTTTCCTGAATTTTCGGTGCGGGGCATTTGAGTGTCTGGAGCCCTGTCGAACCCATCCAAGAATTTCAGGATCGGTTCATAAATAGCCGAGATTTGTTGAAAAATGTCGAATTTTTGGCTATCTTGTCTCTAAGTCAAGATTCATCAATTTTTCTGCTGGTCTGACCTGAATGTCTGCGATTTCGACGAACGCGCATTGCAATTTGAGCTCTCATCCGCAACTTGGTCAGAACGGTCAGAACCGACAAGAATCGAGGGTTTCTCGGCTAAATACCAACTTTTTCCTGAATTTAAGGTGCGGGGCAGCTGAGTGTCTGGAGCCCTGTCGAACCCACCCAAGAATTTCAGGATCGGTTCATAAATAGCCGAGATTTGTTGAAAAATGTCGAATTTTTGGCTATCTTGTCTCTAAGTCAAGATTCATCAATTTTTCTGCTGGTCTGACCTGAATGTCTGCGATTTCGACAAACGCGCATTGCAATTTAAGGTCTCATCCGCAACTTGGTCAGAACGGTCAGAACCGACAAGAATCGAGGGTTTCTCGGCCAAATACCAACT
This sequence comes from Diprion similis, assembly GCF_021155765.1. NCBI lineage: Eukaryota > Metazoa > Arthropoda > Insecta > Hymenoptera > Diprionidae > Diprion > Diprion similis. Next base: position 27,988,728 of record NC_060112.1, on the reverse strand, counting down.
TTTTTCTGAATTTTCGAAGCGGGGCAGCTGAGTGTCTGGAGCCCTGTCGAACCCACCCAAGAATTTCAGGATCGGTTCATAAATAGCCGAGATTCGTTGAAAAATGTCGAATTTTTGGCTATCTTGTCTCTAAGTCAAGATTCATCAATTTTTCTGCTGGTCTGACCTGAATGTCTGCGATTTCGACAAACGCGCATTGCAATTTGAGGTCTCATCCGCAACTTGGTCAGAACGGTCAGAACCGACAAGAATCGAGGGTTTCTCGGCTAAATACCAACTTTTTCCTGAATTTAAGGTGCGGGGCAGCCGAGTGTCTGGAGCCCTGTCGAACCCACCCAAGAATTTCAGGATCGGTTCATAAATAGCCGAGATTTGTTGAAAAATGTCGAATTTTTGGCTATCTTGTCTCTAAGTCAAGATTCATCAATTTTTCTGCTGGTCTGACCTGAATGTCTGCGATTTCGACAAACGCGCATTGCAATTTGAGGTCTCATCCGCAACTTGGTCAGAACGGTCAGAACCGACAAGAATCGAGGGTTTCTCGGCCAAATACCAACTTCTTTCTGAATTTTCGGTGCGGGGCAGCTGAGTGTCTGGAGCCCTGTCGAACCCACCCAAGAATTTCAGGATCGGTTCATAAATAGCCGAGATTCGTTTAAAAATGTCGAATTTTTGGCTATCTTGTCTCTAAGTCAAGATTCCTCAATTTTTCTGCTGGTCTGACCTGAATGTCTGCGATTTCGACAAACGCGCATTGCGATTTGAGGTCTAATCCGCAACTTGGTCAGAACGTTCAGAACCGACAAGAATCGAGGGTTTCTCGGCCAAATACCAACTTTTCTCTGAATTTTTGATGCGGGGCAGCTGAGTGTCTGGAGCCCTGTCGAACCCACCCAAGAATTTCAGGATCGGTTCATAAATAGCCGAGATTTGTTGAAAAATGTCGAATTTTTGGCTATCTTGTCTCTAAGTCAAGATTCATCAATTTTTCTGCTGGTCTGACCTGTATGTCTGCGATTTCGACAAACGCGCATTGCAATTTGAGGTCTCATCCGCAACTTGGTCAGAACGGTCAGAACCGACGAGAATCGAGGGTTTCTCGGCCAAATACCAACTTTTTTCTGAATTTTCAGTGCGGGGCAGCTGAGTGTCTGGAGCCCTGTCGAACCCACCCAAGAATTTTAGGATCGGTTCATAAATAGCCGAGATTCGTTTAAAAATGTCGAATTTTTGACTATCTTGTCTCTAAGTCAAGATTCATCAATTTTTCTGCTGGTCTGACCTGAATGTCTGCGATTTCGACGAACGCGCATTGCAATTTGAGGTCTTATCCGCAACTTGGTCAGAACGGTCAGAACCGACAAGAATCGAGGGTTTCTCGGCCAAATACCAACTTTTTTCTGAATTTTCGGTGCGGGGCATTTGAGTGTCTGGAGCCCTGTCGAACCCATCCAAGAATTTCAGGATCGGTTCATAAATAGCCGAGATTTGTTGAAAAATGTCGAATTTTTGGCTATCTTGTCTCTAAGTCAAGATTCATCAATTTTTCCGCTGGTCTGACCTGAATGTCTGCGATTTCGACAAACGCGCATTGCAATTTGAGGTCTCATCCGCAACTTGGTCAGAACGGTCAGAACCGACAAGAATCGAGGGTTTCTCGGCCAAATACCAACTTTTTTCAGAATTTTCGGTGCGGGGCAGCTGAGTGTCTGGAGCCCTGTCGAACCCATCCAAGAATTTCAGGATCGGTTCATAAATAGCCGAGATTCGTTGAGAAATGTCGAATTTTTGGCTATCTTGTCTCTAAGTCAAGATTCATCAATTTTTCTGCTGGTCTGACCTGAATGTCTGCGATTTCGACAAACGCGCATTGCAATTTGAGGTCTCATCCGCAACTTGGTCAGAGGGGTCAGAACCGACAAGAATCGAGGGTTTCTCGGCCAAATACCAACTTTTTTCTGAATTTAAGGTGCGGGGCAGCTGAGTGTCTGGAGCCCTGTCGAACCCACCCAAGAATTTCAGGATCGGTTCATAAATAGCCGAGATTTGTTGAAAAATGTCGAATTTTTGGCTATCTTGTCTCTAAGTCAAGATTCATCAATTTTTCTGCTGGTCTGACCTGAATGTCTGCGATTTCGACAAACGCGCATTGCAATTTGAGGTCTCATCCGCAACTTGGTCAGAACGGTCAGAACCGACAAGAATCGAGGGTTTCTCGGCCAAATACCAACTTTTTTCTGAATTTTCGGTGCGGGGCAGCTGAGTGTCTGGAGCCCTGTCGAACCCACCCAAGAATTTCAGGATCGGTTCATAAATAGCCGAGATTCGTTTAAAAATGTCGAATTTTTGGCTATCTTGTCTCTAAGTCAAGATTCCTCAATTTTCCTGCTGGTCTGACCTGAATGTCTGCGATTTCGACAAACGCGCATTGCAATTTGAGGTCTCATCCGCAACTTGGTCAGAACGGTCAGAACCGACAAGAATCGAGGGTTTCTCGGCTAAATACCAACTTTTTCCTGAATTTAAGGTGCGGGGCAGCTGAGTGTCTGGAGCCCTGTCGAACCCACCCAAGAATTTCAGGATCGGTTCATAAATAGCCGAGATTTGTTGAAAAATGTCGAATTTTTGGCTATCTTGTCTCTAAGTCAAGATTCATCAATTTTTCTGCTGGTCTGACCTGAATGTCTGCGATTTCGACAAACGCGCATTGCAATTTAAGGTCTCATCCGCAACTTGGTCAGAACGGTCAGAACCGACAAGAATCGAGGGTTTCTCGGCCAAATACCAACTTTTTTCTGAATTTTCGGTGCGGGGCAGCTGAGTGTCTGGAGCCCCGTCGAACCCACCCAAGAATTTCAGGATCGGTTCATAAATAGCCGAGATTTGTTGAAAAATGTCGAATTTTTGGCTATCTTGTCTCTAAGTCAAGATTCCTCAATTTTTCTGCTGGTCTGACCTGAATGTCTGCGATTTCGACAAACGCGCATTGCAATTTGAGGTCTCATCCGCAACTTGGTCAGAACGGTCAGAACCGACAAGAATCGAGGGTTTCTCGGCCAAATACCAACTTTTTTCTGAATTTTCGAAGCGGGGCAGCTGAGTGTCTGGAGCCCTGTCGAACCCACCCAAGAATTTCAGGATCGGTTCATAAATAGCCGAGATTCGTTGAAAAATGTCGAATTTTTGGCTATCTTGTCTCTAAGTCAAGATTCATCAATTTTCCTGCTGGTCTGACCTGAATGTCTGCGATTTCGACAAACGCGCATTGCAATTTGAGGTCTCATCCGCAACTTGGTCAGAACGGTCAGAACCGACAAGAATCGAGGGTTTCTCGGCCAAATACCAACTTTTTTCTGAATTTTCGGTGCGGGGCAGCTGAGTGTCTGGAGCCCCGTCGAACCCACCCAAGAATTTCAGGATCGGTTCATAAATAGCCGAGATTTGTTGAAAAATGTCGAATTTTTGGCTATCTTGTCTCTAAGTCAAGATTCCTCAATTTTTCTGCTGGTCTGACCTGAATGTCTGCAATTTCGACAAACGCGCATTGCAATTTGAGGTCTCATCCGCAACTTGGTCAGAACGGTCAAAACCGACAGGAATCGAGGGTTTCTCGGCCAAATACCAACTTTTTTCTGAATTTTCGAAGCGGGGCAGCTGAGTGTCTGGAGCCCTGTCGAACCCACCCAAGAATTTCAGGATCGGTTCATAAATAGCCGAGATTCGTTGAAAAATGTCGAATTTTTGGCTATCTTGTCTCTAAGTCAAGATTCATCAATTTTTCTGCTGGTCTGACCTGAATGTCTGCGATTTCGACAAACGCGCATTGCAATTTGAGGTCTCATCCGCAACTTGGTCAGAACGGTCAGAACCGACAAGAATCGAGGGTTTCTCGGCCAAATACCAACTTTTTTCTGAATTTTCGGTGCGGGGCAGCTGAGTGTCTGGAGCCCTGTCGAACCCACCCAAGAATTTCAGGATCGGTTCATAAATAGCCGAGATTTGTTTAAAAATGTCGAATTTTTGGCTATCTTGTCTCTAAGTCAAGATTCCTCAATTTTTCTGCTGGTCTGACCTGAATGTCTGCGATTTCGACAAACGCGCATTGCCATTTGACGTCTAATCCGCAACTTGGTCAGAACGGTCAGAACCGACAAGAATCGAGGGTTTCTCGGCCAAATACCAACTTTTTTCTGAATTTTCGATGCGGGGCAGCTGAGTGTCTGGAGCCCTGTCGAACCCACCCAAGAATTTCAGGATCGGTTCATAAATAGCCGAGATTTGTTGAAAAATGTCGAATTTTTGGCTATCTTGTCTCTAAGTCAAGATTCATCAATTTTTCTGCTGGTCTGACCTGAATGTCTGCGATTTCGACAAACGCGCATTGCAATTTGAGGTCTCATCCGCAACTTGGTCAGAACGGTCAGAACCGACAAGAATCGAGGGTTTCTCGGCCAAATACCAACTTTTTTCTGAATTTTCGGTGCGGGGCAGCTGAGTGTCTGGAGCCCTGTCGAACCCACCCAAGAATTTCAGGATCGGTTCATAAATAGCCGAGATTCGTTTATAAATGTCGAATTTTTGACTATCTTGTCTCCAAGTCAAGATTCATCAATTTTTCTGCTGGTCTGACCTGAATGTCTGCGATTTCGACGAACGCGCATTGCAATTTGAGGTCTTATCCGCAACTTGGTCAGAACGGTCAGAACCGACAAGAATCGAGGGTTTCTCGGCCAAATACCAACTTTTTTCTGAATTTTCGGTGCGGGGCAGCTGAGTGTCTGGAGCCCTGTCGAACCCATCCAAGAATTTCAGGATCGGTTCATAAATAGCCGAAATTCGTTGAAAAATGTCGAATTTTTGGCTATCTTGTCTCTAAGTCAAGATTCATCAATTTTTCTGCTGGTCTGACCTGAATGTCTGCGATTTCGACAAACGCGCATTGCAATTTGAGGTCTCATCCGCAACTTGGTCAGAACGGTCAGAACCGACAAGAATCGAGGGTTTCTCGGCCAAATACCAACTTTTTTCTGAATTTAAGGTGCGGGGCAGCTGAGTGTCTGGAGCCCTGTCGAACCCACCCAAGAATTTCAGGATCGGTTCATAAATAGCCGAGATTTGTTGAAAAATGTCGAATTTTTGGCTATCTTGTCTCTAAGTCAAGATTCATCAATTTTTCTGCTGGTCTGACCTAAATGTCTGCGATTTCGACAAACGCGCATTGCAATTTAAGGTCTCATCCGCAACTTGGTCAGAACGGTCAGAACCGACAAGAATCGAGGGTTTCTCGGCCAAATACCAACTTTTTTCTGAATTTTCGGTGCGGGGCAGCTGAGTGTCTGGAGCCCTGTCGAACCCACCCAAGAATTTCAGGATCGGTTCATAAATAGCCGAGATTCGTTTCAAAATGTCGAATTTTTGGCTATCTTGTCTCTAAGTCAAGATTCCTCAATTTTTCTGCTGGTCTGACCTGAATGTCTGCGATTTCGACAAACGCGCATTGCAATTTGACGTCTAATCCGCAACTTGGTCAGAACGGTCAGAACCGACAAGAATCGAGGGTTTCTCGGCCAAATACCAACTTTTTTCTGAATTTTCGATGCGGGGCAGCTGAGTGTCTGGAGCCCTGTCGAACCCACCCAAGAATTTCAGGATCGGTTCATAAATAGCCGAGATTCGTTTAAAAATGTCGAATTTTTGGCTATCTTGTCTCTAAGTCAAGATTCCTCAATTTTTCTGCTGGTCTGACCTGAATGTCTGCGATTTCGACAAACGCGCATTGCAATTTGACGTCTAATCCGCAACTTTGTCAGAACGGTCAGAACCGACAAGAATCGAGGGTTTCTCGGCCAAATACCAACTTTTTTCTGAATTTTCGATGCGGGGCAGCTGAGTGTCTGGAGCCCTGTCGAACGCACCCAAGAATTTCAGGATCGGTTCATAAATAGCCGAGATTTGTTGAAAAATGTCGAATTTTTGGCTATCTTGTCTCTAAGTCAAGATTCATCAATTTTTCTGCTGGTCTGACCTGAATGTCTGCGATTTCGACAAACGCGCATTGCAATTTGAGGTCTCATCCGCAACTTGGTCAGAACGGTCAGAACCGACAAGAATCGAGGGTTTCTCGGCCAAATACCAACTTTTTTCTAAATTTTCGGTGCGGGGCAGCTGAGTGTCTGGAGCCCTGTCGAACCCATCCAAGAATTTCAGGATCGGTTCATAAATAGCCGAGATTCGTTGAAAAATGTCGAATTTTTGGCTATCTTGTCTCTAAGTCAAGATTCCTCAATTTTTCTGCTGGTCTGACCTGAATGTCTGCGACTTCGACAAACGCGCATTGCAATTTGAGGTCTCATCCGCAACTTGGTCAGAACGGTCAGAACCGACAAGAATCGAGGGTTTCTCGGCCAAATACCAACTTTTTTCTGAATTTTCGGTGCGGGGCAGCTGAGTGTCTGGAGCCCTGTCGAACCCACCCAAGAATTTCAGGATCGGTTCATAAATAGCCGAGATTTGTTTAAAAATGTCGAATTTTTGGCTATCTTGTCTCTAAGTCAAGATTCCTCAATTTTTCTGCTGGTCTGACCTGAATGTCTGCGATTTCGACAAACGCGCATTGCAATTTGACGTCTAATCCGCAACTTGGTCAGAACGGTCAGAACCGACAAGAATCGAGGGTTTCTCGGCCAAATACCAACTTTTTTCTGAATTTTCGATGCGGGGCAGCTGAGTGTCTGGAGCCCTGTCGAACCCACCCAAGAATTTCAGGATCGGTTCATAAATAGCCGAGATTTGTTAAAAAATGTCGAATTTTTGGCTATCTTGTCTCTAAGTCAAGATTCATCAATTTTTCTGCTGGTCTGACCTGAATGTCTGCGATTTCGACAAACGCGCATTGCAATTTGAGGTCTCATCCGCAACTTGGTCAGAACGGTCAGAACCGACAAGAATCGAGGGTTTCTCGGCCAAATACCAACTTTTTTCTGAATTTTCGGTGCGGGGCAGCTGAGTGTCTGGAGCCCTGTCGAACCCACCCAAGAATTTCAGGATCGGTTCATAAATAGCCGAGATTCGTTTATAAATGTCGAATTTTTGACTATCTTGTCTCTAAGTCAAGATTCATCAATTTTTCTGCTGGTCTGACCTGAATGTCTGCGATTTCGACGAACGCGCATTGCAATTTGAGGTCTTATCCGCAACTTGGTCAGAACGGTCAGAACCGACAAGAATCGAGGGTTTCTCGGCCAAATACCAACTTTTTTCTGAATTTTCGGTGCGGGGCAGCTGAGTGTCTGGAGCCCTGTCGAACCCATCCAAGAATTTCAGGATCGGTTCATAAATAGCCGAGATTCGTTGAAAAATGTCGAATTTTTGGCTATCTTGTCTCTAAGTCAAGATTCATCAATTTTTCTGCTGGTCTGACCTGAATGTCTGCGATTTCGACAAACGCGCTTTGCAATTTGAGGTCTCATCCGCAACTTGGTCAGAACGGTCAGAACCGACAAGAATCGAGGGTTTCTCGGCCAAATACCAACTTTTTTCTGAATTTAAGGTGCGGGGCAGCTGAGTGTCTGGAGCCCTGTCGAACCCACCCAAGAATTTCAGGATCGGTTCATAAATAGCCGAGATTTGTTGAAAAATGTCGAATTTTTGGCTATCTTGTCTCTAAGTCAAGATTCATCAATTTTTCTGCTGGTCTGACCTGAATGTCTGCGATTTCGACAAACGCGCATTGCAATTTGAGGTCTCATCCGCAACTTGGTCAGAACGGTCAGAACCGACAAGAATCGAGGGTTTCTCGGCCAAATACCAACTTTTTTCTGAATTTTCGGTGCGGGGCAGCTGAGTGTCTGGAGCCCTGTCGAACCCACCCAAGAATTTCAGGATCGGTTCATAAATAGCCGAGATTCGTTTCAAAATGTCGAATTTTTGGCTATCTTGTCTCTAAGTCAAGATTCCTCAATTTTTCTGCTGGTCTGACCTGAATGTCTGCGATTTCGACAAACGCGCATTGCAATTTGACGTCTAATCCGCAACTTGGTCAGAACGGTCAGAACCGACAAGAATCGAGGGTTTCTCGGCCAAATACCAACTTTTTTCTGAATTTTCGATGCGGGGCAGCTGAGTGTCTGGAGCCCTGTCGAACCCACCCAAGAATTTCAGGATCAGTTCATAAATAGCCGAGATTCGTTTAAAAATGTCGAATTTTTGGCTATCTTGTCTCTAAGTCAAGATTCCTCAATTTTTCTGCTGGTCTGACCTGAATGTCTGCGATTTCGACAAACGCGCATTGCAATTTGACGTCTAATCCGCAACTTGGTCAGAACGGTCAGAACCGACAAGAATCGAGGGTTTCTCGGCCAAATACCAACTTTTTTCTGAATTTTCGATGCGGGGCAGCTGAGTGTCTGGAGCCCTGTCGAACGCACCCAAGAATTTCAGGATCGGTTCATAAATAGCCGAGATTTGTTGAAAAATGTCGAATTTTTGGCTATCTTGTCTCTAAGTCAAGATTCATCAATTTTTCTGCTGGTCTGACCTGAATGTCTGCGATTTCGACAAACGCGCATTGCAATTTGAGGTCTCATCCGCAACTTGGTCAGAACGGTCAGAACCGACAAGAATCGAGGGTTTCTCGGCCAAATACCAACTTTTTTCTAAATTTTCGGTGCGGGGCAGCTGAGTGTCTGGAGCCCTGTCGAACCCATCCAAGAATTTCAGGATCGGTTCATAAATAGCCGAGATTCGTTGAAAAATGTCGAATTTTTGGCTATCTTGTCTCTAAGTCAAGATTCATCAATTTTTCTGCTGGTCTGACCTGAATGTCTGCGATTTCGACAAACGCGCATTGCAATTTGAGGTCTCATCCGCAACTTGGTCAGAACGGTCAGAACCGACAAGAATCGAGGGTTTCTCGGCCAAATACCAACTTTTTGCAGAATTTTCGGTGCGGGGCAGCTGAGTGTCTGGAGCCCTGTCGAACCCACCCAAGAATTTCAGGATCGGTTCATAAATAGCCGAGATTCGTTTAAAAATGTCGAATTTTTGGCTATCTTGTCTCTAAGTCAAGATTCCTCAATTTTTCTGCTGGTCTGACCTGAATGTCTGCGATATCGACAAACGCGCATTGCAATTTGACGTCTAATCCGCAACTTGGTCAGAACGGTCAGAACCGACAAGAATCGAGGGTTTCTCGGCCGAATACCAACTTTTTTCTGAATTTTCGATGCGGGGCAGCTGAGTGTCTGGAGCCCTGTCGAACCCACCCAAGAATTTCAGCATCGGTTCATAAATAGCCGAGATTTGTTGAAAAATGTCGAATTTTTGGCTATCTTGTCTCTAAGTCAAGATTCCTCAATTTTTCTGCTGGTCTGACCTGAATGTCTGCGATTTCGACAAACGCGCATTGCAATTTGCGGTCTCATCCGCAACTTGGTCAGAACGGTCAGAACCGACAAGAATCGAGGGTTTCTCGGCCAAATACCAACTTTTTTCTGAATTTTCGGTGCGGGGCCGCTGAGTGTCTGAAGCCCTGTCGAACCCACCCAAGAATTTCAGGATCGGTTCATAAATAGCCGAGATTCGTTGAAAAATGTCGAATTTTTGGCTATCTTGTCTCTAAGTCAAGATTCATCAATTTTTCTGCTGGTCTGACCTGAATGTCTGCGATTTCGACAAACGCGCATTGCAATTTGAGGTCTCATCCGCAACTTGGTCAGAACGGTCAGAACCGACAAGAATCGAGGGTTTCTCGGCCAAATACCAACTTTTTTCTGAATTTTCGGTGCGGGGCAGCTGAGTGTCTGGAGCCCTGTCGAACCCACCCAAGAATTTCAGGATCGGTTCATAAATAGCCGAGATTCGTTTCAAAATGTCGAATTTTTGGCTATCTTGTCTCTAAGTCAAGATTCCTCAATTTTTCTGCTGGTCTGACCTGAATGTCTGCGATTTCGACAAACGCGCATTGCAATTTGACGTCTAATCCGCAACTTGGTCAGAACGGTCAGAACCGACAAGAATCGAGGGTTTCTCGGCCAAATACCAACTTTTTTCTGAATTTTCGATGCGGGGCAGCTGAGTGTCTGGAGCCCTGTCGAACCCACCCAAGAATTTCAGGATCAGTTCATAAATAGCCGAGATTCGTTTAAAAATGTCGAATTTTTGGCTATCTTGTCTCTAAGTCAAGATTCCTCAATTTTTCTGCTGGTCTGACCTGAATGTCTGCGATTTCGACAAACGCGCATTGCAATTTGACGTCTAATCCGCAACTTGGTCAGAACGGTCAGAACCGACAAGAATCGAGGGTTTCTCGGCCAAATACCAACTTTTTTCTGAATTTTCGATGCGGGGCAGCTGAGTGTCTGGAGCCCTGTCGAACGCACCCAAGAATTTCAGGATCGGTTCATAAATAGCCGAGATTTGTTGAAAAATGTCGAATTTTTGGCTATCTTGTCTCTAAGTCAAGATTCATCAATTTTTCTGCTGGTCTGACCTGAATGTCTGCGATTTCGACAAACGCGCATTGCAATTTGAGGTCTCATCCGCAACTTGGTCAGAACGGTCAGAACCGACAAGAATCGAGGGTTTCTCGGTCAAATACCAACTTTTTTCTAAATTTTCGGTGCGGGGCAGCTGAGTGTCTGGAGCCCTGTCGAACCCATCCAAGAATTTCAGGATCGGTTCATAAATAGCCGAGATTCGTTGAAAAATGTCGAATTTTTGGCTATCTTGTCTCTAAGTCAAGATTCATCAATTTTTCTGCTGGTCTGACCTGAATGTCTGCGATTTCGACAAACGCGCATTGCAATTTGAGGTCTCATCCGCAACTTGGTCAGAACGGTCAGAACCGACAAGAATCGAGGGTTTCTCGGCCAAATACCAACTTTTTGCAGAATTTTCGGTGCGGGGCAGCTGAGTGTCTGGAGCCCTGTCGAACCCACCCAAGAATTTCAGGATCGGTTCATAAATAGCCGAGATTCGTTTAAAAATGTCGAATTTTTGGCTATCTTGTCTCTAAGTCAAGATTCCTCAATTTTTCTGCTGGTCTGACCTGAATGTCTGCGATATCGACAAACGCGCATTGCAATTTGACGTCTAATCCGCAACTTGGTCAGAACGGTCAGAACCGACAAGAATCGAGGGTTTCTCGGCCGAATACCAACTTTTTTCTGAATTTTCGATGCGGGGCAGCTGAGTGTCTGGAGCCCTGTCGAACCCACCCAAGAATTTCAGCATCGGTTCATAAATAGCCGAGATTTGTTGAAAAATGTCGAATTTTTGGCTATCTTGTCTCTAAGTCAAGATTCCTCAATTTTTCTGCTGGTCTGACCTGAATGTCTGCGATTTCGACAAACGCGCATTGCAATTTGCGGTCTCATCCGCAACTTGGTCAGAACGGTCAGAACCGACAAGAATCGAGGGTTTCTCGGCCAAATACCAACTTTTTTCTGAATTTTCGGTGCGGGGCCGCTGAGTGTCTGAAGCCCTGTCGAACCCACCCAAGAATTTCAGGATCGGTTCATAAATAGCCGAGATTCGTTGAAAAATGTCGAATTTTTGGCTATCTTGTCTCTAAGTCAAGATTCATCAATTTTTCTGCTGGTCTGACCTGAATGTCTGCGATTTCGACAAACGCGCATTGCAATTTGAGGTCTCATCCGCAACTTGGTCAGAACGGTCAGAACCGACAAGAATCGAGGGTTTCTCGGCCAAATACCAACTTTTTTCTGAATTTTCGGTGCGGGGCAGCTGAGTGTCTGGAGCCCTGTCGAACCCACCCAAGAATTTCAGGATCGGTTCATAAATAGCCGAGATTCGTTTAAAAATGTCGAATTTTTGGCTATCTTGTCTCTAAGTCAAGATTCCTCAATTTTTCTGCTGGTCTGACCTGAATGTCTGCGATTTCGACAAACGCGCATTGCAATTTGACGTCTAATCCGCAACTTGGTCAGAACGGTCAGAACCGACAAGAATCGAGGGTTTCTCGGCCAAATACCAACTTTTTTCTGAATTTTCGATGCGGGGCAGCTGAGTGTCTGGAGCCCTGTCGAACCCACCCAAGAATTTCAGGATCGGTTCATAAATAGCCGAGATTTGTTGAAAAATGTCGAATTTTTGGCTATCTTGTCTCTAAGTCAAGATTCATCAATTTTCCTGCTGGTCTGACCTGAATGTCCGCGATTCCGACAAACGCGCATTGCATTTTGAGGTCTCATCCGCAACTTGGTCAGAACGGTCAGAACCGACAAGAATCGTGGGTTTCTCGGCCAAATACCAACTTTTTTCTGAATTTTCGGTGCGGGGCAGCTGAGTGTCTGAAGCCCTGTCGAACCCATCCAAGAATTTCAGGATCGGTTCATAAATAGCCGAGATTTGTTGAAAAATGTCGAATTTTTGGCTATCTTGTCTCTAAGTCAAGATTCCTCAATTTATCTGCTGGTCTGACCTGAATGTCTGCGATTTCGACAAACGCGCATTGCAATTTGACGTCTAATCCGCAACTTGGTCAGAACGGTCAGAACCGACAAGAATCGAGGGTTTCTCGGCCAAATACCAACTTTTTTCTGAATTTTCGATGCGGGGCAGCTGAGTGTCTGGAGCCCTGTCGAACCCACCCAAGAATTTCAGGATCGGTTCATAAATAGCCGAGATTCGTTTAAAAATGTCGAATTTTTGGCTATCTTGTCTCTAAGTCAAGATTCCTCAATTTTTCTGCTGGTCTGACCTGAATGTCTGCGATTTCGACAAACGCGCATTGCAATTTGACGTCTAATTCGCAACTTGGTCAGAACGGTCAGAACCGACAAGAATCGAGGGTTTCTCGGCCAAATACCAACTTTTTTCTGAATTTTTGATGCGGGGCAGCTGAGTGTCTGGAGCCCTGTCGAACCCACCCAAGAATTTCAGGATCGGTTCATAAATAGCCGAGATTTGTTGAAAAATGTCGAATTTTTGGCTATCTTGTCTCTAAGTCAAGATTCATCAATTTTTCTGCTGGTCTGACCTGAATGTCTGCGATTTCGACAAACGCGCATTGCAATTTGATGTCTCATCCGCAACTTGGTCAGAACGGTCAGAACCGACGAGAATCGAGGGTTTCTCGGCCAAATACCAACTTTTTTCTGAATTTTCGATGCGGGGCAGCTGAGTGTCTGGAGCCCTGTCGAACCCACCCAAGAATTTCAGGATCGGTTCATAAATAGCCGAGATTTGTTGAAAAATGTCGAATTTTTGGCTATCTTGTCTCTAAGTCAAGATTCATCAATTTTCCTGCGGGTCTGACCTGAATGTCTGCGATTCCGACAAACGCGCATTGCATTTTGAGGTCTCATCCGCAACTTGGTCAGAACGGTCAGAACCGACAAGAATCGAGGGTTTCTCGGCCAAATACCAACTTTTTTCTGAATTTTCGGTGCGGGGCAGCTGAGTGTCTGGAGCCCTGTCGAACCCATCCAAGAATTTCAGGATCGGTTTATAAATAGCCGAGATTTGTTGAAAAATGTCGAATTTTTGGCTATCTTGTCTCTAAGTCAAGATTCATCAATTTTTCTGCTGGTCTGACCTGAATGTCTGCGATTTCGACAAACGCGCATTGCAATTTGAGGTCTCATCCGCAACTTGGTCAGAACGGTCAGAACCGACAAGAATCGAGGGTTTCTCGGCCAAATACCAACTTTTTTCAGAATTTTCGGTGCGGGGCAGCTGAGTGTCTAGAGCCCTGTCGAACCCACCCAAGAATTTCAGGATCGGTTCATAAATAGCCGAGATTCGTTGAAAAATGTCGAATTTTTGGCTATCTTGTCTCTAAGTCAAGATTCATCAATTTTTCTGCTGGTCTGACCTGAATGTCTGCGATTTCGACAAACGCGCATTGCAATTTGAGGTCTCATCCGCAACTTGGTCAGAACGGTCAGAACCGACAAGAATCGAGGGTTTCTCGGCCAAATACCAACTTCTTTCTGAATTTTCGGTGCGGGGCAGCTGAGTGTCTGGAGCCCCGTCAAACCCACCCAAGAATTTCAGGATCGGTTCATAAATAGCCGAGGGTTGTTGAAAAATGTCGAATTTTTGGCTATCTTGTCTCTAAGTCAAGATTCCTCAATTTTTCTGCTGGTCTGACCTGAATGTCTGCGATTTCGACAAACGCGCATTGCAATTTGAGGTCTCATCCGCAACTTGGTCAGAACGGTCAGAACCGACAAGAATCGAGGGTTTCTCGGCCAAATACCAACTTTTTTCTGAATTTTCGGTGCGGGGCAGCTAAGTGTCTGGAGCCCTGTCGAACCCACCCAAGAATTTCAGGATCGGTTCATAAATAGCCGAGATTCGTTGAAAAATGTCGAATTTTTGGCTATCTTGTCTCTAAGTCAAGATTCATCAATTTTTCTGCTGGTCTGACCTGAATGTCTGCGATTTCGACAAACGCGCATTGCAATTTGAGGTCTCATCCGCAACTTGGTCAGAACGGTCAGAACCGACAAGAATCGAGGGTTTCTCGGCCAAATACCAACTTTTTTCTGAATTTTCGATGCGGGGCAGCTGAGTGTCTGGAGCCCTGTCGAACCCACCCAAGAATTTCAGGATCGGTACATAAATAGCCGAGATTTGTTGAAAAATGTCGAATTTTTGGCTATCTTGTCTCTAAGTCAAGATTCATCAATTTTCCTGCTGGTCTGACCTGAATGTCTGCGATTCCGACAAACGCGCATTGCATTTTGAGGTCTCATCCGCAACTTGGTCAGAACGGTCAGAACCGACAAGAATCGAGGGTTTCTCGGCCAAATACCAACTTTTTTCTGAATTTTCGGTGCGGGGCAGCTGAGTGTCTGGAGCCCTGTCGAACCCATCCAAGAATTTCAGGATCGGTTCATAAATAGCCGAGATTTGTTGAAAAATGTCAAATTTTTGGCTATCTTGTCTCTAAGTCAAGATTCATCAATTTTTCTGCTGGTCTGACCTGAATGTCTGCGATTTCGACAAACGCGCATTGCAATTTGAGGTCCCATCCGCAACTTGGTCAGAACGGTCAGAACCGACAAGAATCGATGGTTTCTCGGCCAAATACCAACTTTTTTCTGAATTTTCGGTGCGGGGCAGCTGAGTGTCTGGAGCCCTGTCGAACCCACCCAAGAATTTCAGGATCGGTTCATAAATAGCCGAGATTTGTTTAAAAATGTCGAATTTGTGGCTATCTTGTCTCTAAGTCAAGATTCCTCAATTTTTCTACTGGTCTGACCTGAATGTCTGCGATTTCGACAAACGCGCATTGCAATTTGACGTCTAATCCGCAACTTGGTCAGAACGGTCAGAACCGACAAGAATCGAGGGTTTCTCGGCCAAATACCAACTTTTTTCTGAATTTTCGATGCGGGGCAGCTGAGTGTCTGGAGCCCTGTCGAACGCACCCAAGAATTTCAGGATCGGTTCATAAATAGCCGAGATTTGTTGAAAAATGTCGAATTTTTTGCTATCTTGTCTCTAAGTCAAGATTCATCAATTTTTCTGCTGGTCTGACCTGAATGTCTGCGATTTCGACAAACGCGCATTGCAATTTGAGGTCTCATCCGCAACTTGGTCAGAACGGTCAGAACCGACAAGAATCGAGGGTTTCTCGGCCAAATACCAACTTTTTTCAGAATTTTCGGTGCGGGGCAGCTGAGTGTCTGGAGCCCTGTCGAACCCACCCAAGAATTCCAGGATCGGTTCATAAATAGCCGAGATTCGTTGAAAAATGTCGAATTTTTGGCTATCTTGTCTCTAAGTCAAGATTCATCAATTTTTCTGCTGGTCTGACCTGAATGTCTGCGATTTCGACAAACGCGCATTGCAATTTGAGGTCTCATCCGCAACTTGGTCAGAACGGTCAGAACCGACAAGAATCGAGGGTTTCTCGGCCAAATACCAACTTTTTTCAGAATTTTCGGTGCGGGGCAGCTGAGTGTCTGGAGCCCTGTCGAACCCACCCAAGAATTCCAGGATCGGTTCATAAATAGCCGAGATTCGTTGAAAAATGTCGAATTTTTGGCTATCTTGTCTCTAAGTCAAGATTCATCAATTTTTCTGCTGGTCTGACCTGAATGTCTGCGATTTCGACAAACGCGCATTGCAATTTGAGGTCTCATCCGCAACTTGGTCAGAACGGTCAGAACCGACAAGAATCGAGGGTTTCTCGGCCAAATACCAACTTTTTTCTGAATTTTCGGTGCGGGGCAGCTGAGTGTCTGGAGCCCTGTCGAACCCACCCAAGAATTTCAGGATCGGTTCATAAATAGCCGAGATTCGTTTAAAAATGTCGAATTTTTGGCTATCTTGTCTCTAAGTCAAGATTCCTCAATTTTCCTGCTGGTCTGACCTGAATGTCTGCGATTTCGACAAACGCGCATTGCAATTTGACGTCTAATCCGCAACTTGGTCAGAACGGTCATAACCGACAAGAATCGAGGGTTTCTCGGCCAAATACCAACTTTTTTCTGAATTTTCGATGCGGGGCAGCTGAGTGTCTGGAGCCCTGTCGAACGCGCCCAAGAATTTCAGGATCGGTTCATAAATAGCCGAGATTTGTTGAAACATGTCGAATTTTTGGCTATCTTGTCTATAAGTCAAGCTTCATCAATTTTTCTGCTGGTCTGACCTGAATGTCTGCGATTTCGACAAACGCGCATTGCAATTTGAGGTCTCATCCGCAACTTGGTCAGAACGGTCAGAACCGACAAGAATCGAGGGTTTCTCGGCCAAATACCAACTTTTTTCTGAATTTTCGGTGCGGGGCAGCTGAGTGTCTGGAGCCCTGTCGAACCCATCCAAGAATTTCAGGATCGGTTTATAAATAGCCGAGATTCGTTGAAAAATGTCGAATTTTTGGCTATCTTGTCTCTAAGTCAAGATTCATCAATTTTTCTGCTGGTCTGACCTGAATGTCTGCGATTTCGACAAACGCGCATTGCAATTTGAGGTCTCATCCGCAACTTGGTCAGAACGGTCAGAACCGACAAGAATCGAGGGTTTCTCGGCCAAATACCAACTTTTTTCTGAATTTTCGGTGCGGGGCAGCTGAGTGTCTGGAGCCCTGTCGAACCCACCCAAGAATTTCAGGATCGGTTCATAAATAGCCGAGATTCGTTTAAAAATGTCGAATTTTTGGCTATCTTGTCTCTAAGTCAAGATTCCTCAATTTTTCTGCTGGTCTGACCTGAATGTCTGCGATTTCGAAAAAACGCGCATTGCAATTTGACGTCTAATCCGCAACTTGGTCAGAACGGTCAGAACCGACAAGAATCGAGGGTTTCTCGGCCAAATACCTACTTTTTTCTGAATTTTCGATGCGGGGCAGCTGAGTGTCTGGAGCCCTGTCGAACGCACCCAAGAATTTCAGGATCGGTTCATAAATAGCCGAGATTTGTTGAAAAATGTCGAATTTTTGGCTATCTTGTCTCTAAGTCAAGATTCATCAATTTTTCTGCTGGTCTGACCTGAATGTCTGCGATTTCGACAAACGCGCATTGCAATTTGAGGTCTCATCCGCAACTTGGTCAGAACGGTCAGAACCGACAAGAATCGAGGGTTTCTCGGCCAAATACCAACTTTTTTCTGAATTTTCGGTGCGGGGCAGCTGAGTGTCTGGAGCCCTGTCGAACCCATCCAAGAATTTCAGGATCGGTTCATAAATAGCCGAGATTCGTTGAAAAATGTCGAATTTTTGACTATCTTGTCTCTAAGTCAAGTATCATCAATTTTTCTGCTGGTCTGACCTGAATGTCTGCGATTTCGACAAACGCGCATTGCAATTTGTGGTCTCATCCGCAACTTGGTCAGAACGGTCAGAACCGACAAGAATCGAGGGTTTATCGGCCAAATACCAACTTTTTTCTGAATTTTCGGTGCGGGGCAGCTGAGTGTCTGGAGCCCCGTCGAACCCACCCAAGAATTTCAGGATCGGTTCATAAATAGCCGAGATTTGTTGAAAAATGTCGAATTTTTGGCTATCTTGTCTCCAAGTCAAGATTCCTCAATTTTTCTGCTGGTCTGACCTGAATGTCTGCGATTTCGACAAACGCGCATTGCAATTTGAGGTCTCATCCGCAACTTGGTAAGAACGGTCAGAACCGACAACAATCGAGGGTTTCTCGGCCAAATACCAACTTTTTTCTGAATTTTCGGTGCGGGGCAGCTGAGTGTCTAGAGCCCTGTCGAACCCACCCAAGAATTTCAGGATCGGTTCATAAATAGCCGAGATTCGTTGAGAAATGTCGAATTTTTGGCTATCTTGTCTCTAAGTCAAGATTCATCAATTTTTCTGCTGGTCTGACCTGAATGTCTGCGATTTCGACAAACGCGCATTGCAATTTGAGGTCTCATCCGCAACTTGGTCAGAACGGTCAGAACCGACAAGAACCGAGGGTTTCTCGGCCAAATACCAACTTCTTTCTGAATTTTCGGTGCGGGGCAGCTGAGTGTCTGGAGCCCTGTCGAACCCACCCAAGAATTTCAGGATCGGTTCATAAATAGCCGAGATTCGTTTAAAAATGTCGAATTTTTGGCTATCTTGTCTCTAAGTCAAGATTCCTCAATTTTTCTGCTGGTCTGACCTGAATGTCTGCGATTTCGACAAACGCGCATTGCAATTTGAGGTCTCATCCGCAACTTGGTCAGAACGGTCAGAGCCGACAAGAATCGAGGGTTTCTCGGCCAAATACCAACTGTTTTCTGAATTTTCGATGCGGGGCAGCTGAGTGTCTGGAGCCCTGTCGAACCCACCCAAGAATTTCAGGATCGGTTCATAAATAGCCGAGATTTGTTATAAAATGTCGAATTTTTGGCTATCTTGTCTCTAAGTCAAGATTCATCAATTTTCCTGCTGGTCTGACCTGAATGTCTGCGATTCCGACGAACGCGCATTGCATTTTGAGGTCTCATCCGCAACTTGGTCAGAACGGTCAGAACCGACAAGAATCGAGGGTTCCTCGGCCAAATACCAACTTTTTTCTGAATTTTCGGTGCGGGGCAGCTGAGTGTCTGGAGCCCTGTCGAACCCATCCAAGAATTTCAGGATCGGTTCATAAATAGCCGAGATTTGTTGAAAAATGTCGAATTTTTGGCTATCTTGTCTCTAAGTCAAGATTCATCAATTTTTCTGCTGGTCTGACCTGAATGTCTGCGATTTCGACAAACGCGCATTGCAATTTGAGGTCTCATCCGCAACTTGGTCAGAACGGTCAGAACCGACAAGAATCGAGGGTTTCTCGGCCAAATACCAACTTTTTTCAGAATTTTCGGTGCGGGGCAGCTGAGTGTCTGGAGCCCTGTCAAACCCACCCAAGAATTTCAGGATCGGTTCATAAATAGCCGAGATTCGTTGAAAAATGTCGAATTTTTGGCTATCTTGTCTCTAAGTCAAGATTCATCAATTTTTCTGCTGGTCTGACCTGAATGTCTGCGATTTCGACAAACGCGCATTGCAATTTGAGGTCTCATCCGCAACTTGGTCAGAACGGTCAGAACCGACAAGAATCGAGGGTTTCTCGGCCAAATACCAACTTCTTTCTGAATTTTCGGTGCGGGGCAGCTGAGTGTCTGGAGCCCTGTCGAACCCACCCAAGAATTTCAGGATCGGTTCATAAATAGCCGAGATTCGTTTAAAAATGTCGAATTTTTGGCTATCTTGTCTCTAAGTCAAGATTCCTCAATTTTTCTGCTGGTCTGACCTGAATGTCTGCGATTTCGACAAACGCGCATTGCGATTTGAGGTCTAATCCGCAACTTGGTCAGAACGGTCAGAACCGACAAGAATCGAGGGTTTCTCGGCCAAATACCAACTTTTTTCTGAATTTTCGATGCGGGGCAGCTGAGTGTCTGGAGCCCTGTCGAACCCACCCAAGAATTTCAGGATCGGTTCATAAATAGCCGAGATTTGTTGAAAAATGTCGAATTTTTGGCTATCTTGTCTCTAAGTCAAGATTCATCAATTTTTCTGCTGGTCTGACCTGAATGTCTGCGATTTCGACAAACGCGCATTGCAATTTGAGGTCTCATCCACAACTTGGTCAGAACGGTCAGAACCGACAAGAATCGAGGGTTTCTCGGCCAAATACCAACTTTTTTCTGAATTTTCATTGCGGGGCAGCTGAGTGTCTGGAGCCCTGTCGAACCCACCCAAGAATTTCAGGATCGGTTCATAAATAGCCGAGATTTGTTGAAAAATGTCGAATTTTTGGCTATCTTGTCTCTAAGTCAAGATTCATCAATTTTCCTGCTGGTCTGACCTGAATGTCTGCGATTCCGACAAACGCGCATTGCATTTTGAGGTCTCATCCGCAACTTGGTCAGAACGGTCAGAACCGACAAGAATCGAGGGTTTCTCGGCCAAATACCAACTTTTTTCTGAATTTTCGGTGCGGGGCAGCTGAGTGTCTGGAGCCCTGTCGAACCCATCCAAGAATTTCAGGATCGGTTCATAAATAGCCGAGATTTGTTGAAAAATGTCGAATTTTTGGCTATCTTGTCTCTAAGTCAAGATTCATCAATTTTTCTGCTGGTCTGACCTGAATGTCTGCGATTTCGACAAACGCGCATTGCAATTTGAGGTCTCATCCGCAACTTGGTCAGAACGGTCAGAACCGACAAGAATCGAGGGTTTCTCGGCCAAATACCAACTTTTTTCAGAATTTTCGGTGCGGGGCAGCTGAGTGTCTGGAGCCCTGTCAAACCCACCCAAGAATTTCAGGATCGGTTCATAAATAGCCGAGATTCGTTGAAAAATGTCGAATTTTTTGCTATCTTGTCTCTAAGTCAAGATTCATCAATTTTTCTGCTGGTCTGACCTGAATGTCTGCGATTTCGACAAACGCGCATTGCAATTTGAGGTCTCATCCGCAACTTGGTCAGAACGGTCAGAACCGACGAGAATCGAGGGTTTCTCGGCCAAATACCAACTTTTTTCTGAATTTTCAGTGCGGGGCAGCTGAGTGTCTGGAGCCCTGTCGAACCCACCCAAGAATTTTAGGATCGGTTCATAAATAGCCGAGATTCGTTTAAAAATGTCGAATTTTTGACTATCTTGTCTCTAAGTCAAGATTCATCAATTTTTCTGCTGGTCTGACCTGAATGTCTGCGATTTCGACGAACGCGCATTGCAATTTGAGGTCTTATCCGCAACTTGGTCAGAACGGTCAGAACCAACAAGAATCGAGGGTTTCTCGGCCAAATACCAACTTTTTCTGAATTTTCGGTGCGGGGCAGCTGAGTGTCTGGAGCCCTGTCGAACCCATCCAAGAATTTCAGGATCGGTTCATAAATAGCCGAGATTCGTTGAAAAATGTCGAATTTTTGGCTATCTTGTCTCTAAGTCAAGATTCATCAATTTTTCTGCTGGTCTGACCTGAATGTCTGCGATTTCGACAAACGCGCATTGCAATTTGAGGTCTCATCCGCAACTTGGTCAGAACGGTCAGAACCGACAAGAATCGAGGGTTTCTCGGCCAAATACCAACTTTTTTCTGAATTTTCGGTGCGGGGCATTTGAGTGTCTGGAGCCCTGTCGAACCCATCCAAGAATTTCAGGATCGGTTCATAAATAGCCGAGATTTGTTGAAAAATGTCGAATTTTTGGCTATCTTGTCTCTAAGTCAAGATTCATCAATTTTTCTGCTGGTCTGACCTGAATGTCTGCGATTTCGACGAACGCGCATTGCAATTTGAGCTCTCATCCGCAACTTGGTCAGAACGGTCAGAACCGACAAGAATCGAGGGTTTCTCGGCTAAATACCAACTTTTTCCTGAATTTAAGGTGCGGGGCAGCTGAGTGTCTGGAGCCCTGTCGAACCCACCCAAGAATTTCAGGATCGGTTCATAAATAGCCGAGATTTGTTGAAAAATGTCGAATTTTTGGCTATCTTGTCTCTAAGTCAAGATTCATCAATTTTTCTGCTGGTCTGACCTGAATGTCTGCGATTTCGACAAACGCGCATTGCAATTTAAGGTCTCATCCGCAACTTGGTCAGAACGGTCAGAACCGACAAGAATCGAGGGTTTCTCGGCCAAATACCAACTTTTTTCTGAATTTTCGGTGCGGGGCAGCTGAGTGTCTGGAGCCCCGTCGAACCCACCCAAGAATTTCAGGATCGGTTCATAAATAGCCGAGATTTGTTGAAAAATGTCGAATTTTTGGCTATCTTGTCTCTAAGTCAAGATTCCTCAATTTTTCTGCTGGTCTGACCTGAATGTCTGCGATTCCGACAAACGCGCATTGCAATTTGAGGTCTCATCCGCAACTTGGTCAGAACGGTCAGAACCGACAAGAATCGAGGGTTTCTCGGCCAAATACCAACTTTTTTCTGAATTTTCGAAGCGGGGCAGCTGAGTGTCTGGAGCCCTGTCGAACCCACCCAAGAATTTCAGGATCGGTTCATAAATAGCCGAGATTCGTTGAAAAATGTCGAATTTTTGGCTATCTTGTCTCTAAGTCAAGATTCATCAATTTTTCTGCTGGTCTGACCTGAATGTCTGCGATTTCGACAAACGCGCATTGCAATTTGAGGTCTCATCCGCAACTTGGTCAGAACGGTCAGAACCGACAAGAATCGAGGGTTTCTCGGCTAAATACCAACTTTTTCCTGAATTTAAGGTGCGGGGCAGCCGAGTGTCTGGAGCCCTGTCGAACCCACCCAAGAATTTCAGGATCGGTTCATAAATAGCCGAGATTTGTTGGAAAATGTCGAATTTTTGGCTATCTTGTCTCTAAGTCAAGATTCATCAATTTTTCTGCTGGTCTGACCTGAATGTCTGCGATTTCGACAAACGCGCATTGCAATTTGAGGTCTCATCGGCAACTTGGTCAGAACGGTCAGAACCGACAAGAATCGAGGGTTTCTCGGCCAAATACCAACTTTTTTCTGAATTTTCGGTGCGGGGCAGCTAAGTGTCTGAAGCCCCGTCGAACCCACCCAAGAATTTCAGGATCGGTTCATAAATAGCCGAGATTTGTTGAAAAATGTCGAATTTTTGGCTATCTTGTCTCTAAGTCAAGATTCGTCAATTTTTCTGCTGGTCTGACCTGAATATCTGCGATTTCGACAAACGCGCATTGCAATTTGAGGTCTCATCCGCAACTTGGTCAGAACGGTCAGAACCGACAAAAATCGAGGGTTTCTCGGCCAAATACCAACTTTTTTCAGAATTTTCGGTGCGGGGCAGCTGAGTGTCTGGAGCCCTGTCAAACCCACCCAAGAATTTCAGGATCGGTTCATAAATAGCCGAGATTCGTTGAAAAATGTCGAATTTTTGGCTATCTTGTCTCTAAGTCAAGATTCATCAATTTTTCTGCTGGTCTGACCTGAATGTCTGCGATTTCGACAAACGCGCATTGCAATTTGAGGTCTCATCCGCAACTTGGTCAGAACGGTCAGAACCGACAAGAATCGAGGGTTTCTCGGCCAAATACCAACTTTTTTCTGAATTTTCGGTGCGGGGCAGCTGAGTGTCTGGAGCCCTGTCGAACCCACCCAAGAATTTCAGGATCGGTTCATAAATAGCCGAGATTCGTTTAAGAATGTCGAATTTTTGACTATCTTGTCTCTAAGTCAAGATTCATCAATTTTTCTGCTGGTCTGACCTGAATGTCTGCGATTTCGACGAACGCGCATTGCAATTTGAGGTCTTATCCGCAACTTGGTCAGAACGGTCAGAACCGACAAGAATCGAGGGTTTCTCGGCCAAATACCAACTTTTTTCTGAATTTTCGGTGCGGGGCAGCTGAGTGTCTGGAGCCCTGTCGAACCCATCCAAGAATTTCAGGATCGGTTCATAAATAGCCGAGATTCGTTGAGAAATGTCGAATTTTTGGCTATCTTGTCTCTAAGTCAAGATTCATCAATTTTTCTGCTGGTCTGACCTGAATGTCTGCGATTTCGACAAACGCGCATTGCAATTTGAGGTCTCATCCGCAACTTGGTCAGAGGGGTCAGAACCGACAAGAATCGAGGGTTTCTCGGCCAAATACCAACTTTTTTCTGAATTTAAGGTGCGGGGCAGCTGAGTGTCTGGAGCCCTGTCGAACCCACCCAAGAATTTTAGGATCGGTTCATAAATAGCCGAGATTCGTTTAAAAATGTCGAATTTTTGACTATCTTGTCTCTAAGTCAAGATTCATCAATTTTTCTGCTGGTCTGACCTGAATGTCTGCGATTTCGACGAACGCGCATTGCAATTTGAGGTCTTATCCGCAACTTGGTCAGAACGGTCAGAACCAACAAGAATCGAGGGTTTCTCGGCCAAATACCAACTTTTTCTGAATTTTCGGTGCGGGGCAGCTGAGTGTCTGGAGCCCTGTCGAACCCATCCAAGAATTTCAGGATCGGTTCATAAATAGCCGAGATTCGTTGAAAAATGTCGAATTTTTGGCTATCTTGTCTCTAAGTCAAGATTCATCAATTTTTCTGCTGGTCTGACCTGAATGTCTGCGATTTCGACGAACGCGCATTGCAATTTGAGGTCTCATCCGCAACTTGGTCAGAACGGTCAGAACCGACAAGAATCGAGGGTTTCTCGGCCAAATACCAACTTTTTTCTGAATTTTCGGTGCGGGGCATTTGAGTGTCTGGAGCCCTGTCGAACCCATCCAAGAATTTCAGGATCGGTTCATAAATAGCCGAGATTTGTTGAAAAATGTCGAATTTTTGGCTATCTTGTCTCTAAGTCAAGATTCATCAATTTTTCTGCTGGTCTGACCTGAATGTCTGCGATTTCGACGAACGCGCATTGCAATTTGAGCTCTCATCCGCAACTTGGTCAGAACGGTCAGAACCGACAAGAATCGAGGGTTTCTCGGCTAAATACCAACTTTTTCCTGAATTTAAGGTGCGGGGCAGCTGAGTGTCTGGAGCCCTGTCGAACCCACCCAAGAATTTCAGGATCGGTTCATAAATAGCCGAGATTTGTTGAAAAATGTCGAATTTTTGGCTATCTTGTCTCTAAGTCAAGATTCATCAATTTTTCTGCTGGTCTGACCTGAATGTCTGCGATTTCGACAAACGCGCATTGCAATTTAAGGTCTCATCCGCAACTTGGTCAGAACGGTCAGAACCGACAAGAATCGAGGGTTTCTCGGCCAAATACCAACTTTTTTCTGAATTTTCGGTGCGGGGCAGCTGAGTGTCTGGAGCCCCGTCGAACCCACCCAAGAATTTCAGGATCGGTTCATAAATAGCCGAGATTTGTTGAAAAATGTCGAATTTTTGGCTATCTTGTCTCTAAGTCAAGATTCCTCAATTTTTCTGCTGGTCTGACCTGAATGTCTGCGATTCCGACAAACGCGCATTGCAATTTGAGGTCTCATCCGCAACTTGGTCAGAACGGTCAGAACCGACAAGAATCGAGGGTTTCTCGGCCAAATACCAACTTTTTTCTGAATTTTCGAAGCGGGGCAGCTGAGTGTCTGGAGCCCTGTCGAACCCACCCAAGAATTTCAGGATCGGTTCATAAATAGCCGAGATTCGTTGAAAAATGTCGAATTTTTGGCTATCTTGTCTCTAAGTCAAGATTCATCAATTTTTCTGCTGGTCTGACCTGAATGTCTGCGATTTCGACAAACGCGCATTGCAATTTGAGGTCTCATCCGCAACTTGGTCAGAACGGTCAGAACCGACAAGAATCGAGGGTTTCTCGGCTAAATACCAACTTTTTCCTGAATTTAAGGTGCGGGGCAGCCGAGTGTCTGGAGCCCTGTCGAACCCACCCAAGAATTTCAGGATCGGTTCATAAATAGCCGAGATTTGTTGGAAAATGTCGAATTTTTGGCTATCTTGTCTCTAAGTCAAGATTCATCAATTTTTCTGCTGGTCTGACCTGAATGTCTGCGATTTCGACAAACGCGCATTGCAATTTGAGGTCTCATCGGCAACTTGGTCAGAACGGTCAGAACCGACAAGAATCGAGGGTTTCTCGGCCAAATACCAACTTTTTTCTGAATTTTCGGTGCGGGGCAGCTAAGTGTCTGAAGCCCCGTCGAACCCACCCAAGAATTTCAGGATCGGTTCATAAATAGCCGAGATTTGTTGAAAAATGTCGAATTTTTGGCTATCTTGTCTCTAAGTCAAGATTCGTCAATTTTTCTGCTGGTCTGACCTGAATATCTGCGATTTCGACAAACGCGCATTGCAATTTGAGGTCTCATCCGCAACTTGGTCAGAACGGTCAGAACCGACAAAAATCGAGGGTTTCTCGGCCAAATACCAACTTTTTTCAGAATTTTCGGTGCGGGGCAGCTGAGTGTCTGGAGCCCTGTCGAACCCACCCAAGAATTTCAGGATCGGTTCATAAATAGCCGAGATTTGTTGAAAAATGTCGAATTTTTGGCTATCTTGTCTCTAAGTCAAGATTCATCAATTTTTCTGCTGGTCTGACCTGAATGTCTGCGATTTCGACAAACGCGCATTGCAATTTAAGGTCTCATCCGCAACTTGGTCAGAACGGTCAGAACCGACAAGAATCGAGGGTTTCTCGGCCAAATACCAACTTTTTTCTGAATTTTCGGTGCGGGGCAGCTGAGTGTCTGGAGCCCCGTCGAACCCACCCAAGAATTTCAGGATCGGTTCATAAATAGCCGAGATTTGTTGAAAAATGTCGAATTTTTGGCTATCTTGTCTCTAAGTCAAGATTCCTCAATTTTTCTGCTGGTCTGACCTGAATGTCTGCGATTCCGACAAACGCGCATTGCAATTTGAGGTCTCATCCGCAACTTGGTCAGAACGGTCAGAACCGACAAGAATCGAGGGTTTCTCGGCCAAATACCAACTTTTTTCTGAATTTTTGAAGCGGGGCAGCTGAGTGTCTGGAGCCCTGTCGAACCCACCCAAGAATTTCAGGATCGGTTCATAAATAGCCGAGATTCGTTGAAAAATGTCGAATTTTTGGCTATCTTGTCTCTAAGTCAAGATTCATCAATTTTTCTGCTGGTCTGACCTGAATGTCTGCGATTTCGACAAACGCGCATTGCAATTTGAGGTCTCATCCGCAACTTGGTCAGAACGGTCAGAACCGACAAGAATCGAGGGTTTCTCGGCTAAATACCAACTTTTTCCTGAATTTAAGGTGCGGGGCAGCCGAGTGTCTGGAGCCCTGTCGAACCCACCCAAGAATTTCAGGATCGGTTCATAAATAGCCGAGATTTGTTGGAAAATGTCGAATTTTTGGCTATCTTGTCTCTAAGTCAAGATTCATCAATTTTTCTGCTGGTCTGACCTGAATGTCTGCGATTTCGACAAACGCGCATTGCAATTTGAGGTCTCATCGGCAACTTGGTCAGAACGGTCAGAACCGACAAGAATCGAGGGTTTCTCGGCCAAATACCAACTTTTTTCTGAATTTTCGGTGCGGGGCAGCTAAGTGTCTGAAGCCCCGTCGAACCCACCCAAGAATTTCAGGATCGGTTCATAAATAGCCGAGATTTGTTGAAAAATGTCGAATTTTTGGCTATCTTGTCTCTAAGTCAAGATTCGTCAATTTTTCTGCTGGTCTGACCTGAATATCTGCGATTTCGACAAACGCGCATTGCAATTTGAGGTCTCATCCGCAACTTGGTCAGAACGGTCAGAACCGACAAAAATCGAGGGTTTCTCGGCCAAATACCAACTTTTTTCAGAATTTTCGGTGCGGGGCAGCTGAGTGTCTGGAGCCCTGTCAAACCCACCCAAGAATTTCAGGATCGGTTCATAAATAGCCGAGATTCGTTGAAAAATGTCGAATTTTTGGCTATCTTGTCTCTAAGTCAAGATTCATCAATTTTTCTGCTGGTCTGACCTGAATGTCTGCGATTTCGACAAACGCGCATTGCAATTTGAGGTCTCATCCGCAAC
Source organism: Diprion similis (assembly GCF_021155765.1). Classification (NCBI taxonomy): domain Eukaryota; kingdom Metazoa; phylum Arthropoda; class Insecta; order Hymenoptera; family Diprionidae; genus Diprion; species Diprion similis. The sequence goes on along the minus strand of NC_060112.1, from coordinate 27,960,886 downwards.
TTGGTCAGAACGGTCAGAACCGACAAGAATCGAGGGTTTCTCGGCCAAATACCAACTTTTTTCTGAATTTTCGGTGCGGGGCAGCTGAGTGTCTGGAGCCCTGTCGAACCCACCCAAGAATTTCAGGATCGGTTCATAAATAGCCGAGATTCGTTTAAGAATGTCGAATTTTTGACTATCTTGTCTCTAAGTCAAGATTCATCAATTTTTCTGCTGGTCTGACCTGAATGTCTGCGATTTCGACGAACGCGCATTGCAATTTGAGGTCTTATCCGCAACTTGGTCAGAACGGTCAGAACCGACAAGAATCGAGGGTTTCTCGGCCAAATACCAACTTTTTTCTGAATTTTCGGTGCGGGGCAGCTGAGTGTCTGGAGCCCTGTCGAACCCATCCAAGAATTTCAGGATCGGTTCATAAATAGCCGAGATTCGTTGAGAAATGTCGAATTTTTGGCTATCTTGTCTCTAAGTCAAGATTCATCAATTTTTCTGCTGGTCTGACCTGAATGTCTGCGATTTCGACAAACGCGCATTGCAATTTGAGGTCTCATCCGCAACTTGGTCAGAGGGGTCAGAACCGACAAGAATCGAGGGTTTCTCGGCCAAATACCAACTTTTTTCTGAATTTAAGGTGCGGGGCAGCTGAGTGTCTGGAGCCCTGTCGAACCCACCCAAGAATTTTAGGATCGGTTCATAAATAGCCGAGATTCGTTTAAAAATGTCGAATTTTTGACTATCTTGTCTCTAAGTCAAGATTCATCAATTTTTCTGCTGGTCTGACCTGAATGTCTGCGATTTCGACGAACGCGCATTGCAATTTGAGGTCTTATCCGCAACTTGGTCAGAACGGTCAGAACCAACAAGAATCGAGGGTTTCTCGGCCAAATACCAACTTTTTCTGAATTTTCGGTGCGGGGCAGCTGAGTGTCTGGAGCCCTGTCGAACCCATCCAAGAATTTCAGGATCGGTTCATAAATAGCCGAGATTCGTTGAAAAATGTCGAATTTTTGGCTATCTTGTCTCTAAGTCAAGATTCATCAATTTTTCTGCTGGTCTGACCTGAATGTCTGCGATTTCGACGAACGCGCATTGCAATTTGAGGTCTCATCCGCAACTTGGTCAGAACGGTCAGAACCGACAAGAATCGAGGGTTTCTCGGCCAAATACCAACTTTTTTCTGAATTTTCGGTGCGGGGCATTTGAGTGTCTGGAGCCCTGTCGAACCCATCCAAGAATTTCAGGATCGGTTCATAAATAGCCGAGATTTGTTGAAAAATGTCGAATTTTTGGCTATCTTGTCTCTAAGTCAAGATTCATCAATTTTTCTGCTGGTCTGACCTGAATGTCTGCGATTTCGACGAACGCGCATTGCAATTTGAGCTCTCATCCGCAACTTGGTCAGAACGGTCAGAACCGACAAGAATCGAGGGTTTCTCGGCTAAATACCAACTTTTTCCTGAATTTAAGGTGCGGGGCAGCTGAGTGTCTGGAGCCCTGTCGAACCCACCCAAGAATTTCAGGATCGGTTCATAAATAGCCGAGATTTGTTGAAAAATGTCGAATTTTTGGCTATCTTGTCTCTAAGTCAAGATTCATCAATTTTTCTGCTGGTCTGACCTGAATGTCTGCGATTTCGACAAACGCGCATTGCAATTTAAGGTCTCATCCGCAACTTGGTCAGAACGGTCAGAACCGACAAGAATCGAGGGTTTCTCGGCCAAATACCAACTTATTTCTGAATTTTCGGTGCGGGGCAGCTGAGTGTCTGGAGCCCCGTCGAACCCACCCAAGAATTTCAGGATCGGTTCATAAATAGCCGAGATTTGTTGAAAAATGTCGAATTTTTGGCTATCTTGTCTCTAAGTCAAGATTCCTCAATTTTTCTGCTGGTCTGACCTGAATGTCTGCGATTCCGACAAACGCGCATTGCAATTTGAGGTCTCATCCGCAACTTGGTCAGAACGGTCAGAACCGACAAGAATCGAGGGTTTCTCGGCCAAATACCAACTTTTTTCTGAATTTTCGAAGCGGGGCAGCTGAGTGTCTGGAGCCCTGTCGAACCCACCCAAGAATTTCAGGATCGGTTCATAAATAGCCGAGATTCGTTGAAAAATGTCGAATTTTTGGCTATCTTGTCTCTAAGTCAAGATTCATCAATTTTTCTGCTGGTCTGACCTGAATGTCTGCGATTTCGACAAACGCGCATTGCAATTTGAGGTCTCATCCGCAACTTGGTCAGAACGGTCAGAACCGACAAGAATCGAGGGTTTCTCGGCTAAATACCAACTTTTTCCTGAATTTAAGGTGCGGGGCAGCCGAGTGTCTGGAGCCCTGTCGAACCCACCCAAGAATTTCAGGATCGGTTCATAAATAGCCGAGATTTGTTGGAAAATGTCGAATTTTTGGCTATCTTGTCTCTAAGTCAAGATTCATCAATTTTTCTGCTGGTCTGACCTGAATGTCTGCGATTTCGACAAACGCGCATTGCAATTTGAGGTCTCATCGGCAACTTGGTCAGAACGGTCAGAACCGACAAGAATCGAGGGTTTCTCGGCCAAATACCAACTTTTTTCTGAATTTTCGGTGCGGGGCAGCTAAGTGTCTGAAGCCCCGTCGAACCCACCCAAGAATTTCAGGATCGGTTCATAAATAGCCGAGATTTGTTGAAAAATGTCGAATTTTTGGCTATCTTGTCTCTAAGTCAAGATTCGTCAATTTTTCTGCTGGTCTGACCTGAATATCTGCGATTTCGACAAACGCGCATTGCAATTTGAGGTCTCATCCGCAACTTGGTCAGAACGGTCAGAACCGACAAAAATCGAGGGTTTCTCGGCCAAATACCAACTTTTTTCAGAATTTTCGGTGCGGGGCAGCTGAGTGTCTGGAGCCCTGTCAAACCCACCCAAGAATTTCAGGATCGGTTCATAAATAGCCGAGATTCGTTGAAAAATGTCGAATTTTTGGCTATCTTGTCTCTAAGTCAAGATTCATCAATTTTTCTGCTGGTCTGACCTGAATGTCTGCGATTTCGACAAACGCGCATTGCAATTTGAGGTCTCATCCGCAACTTGGTCAGAACGGTCAGAACCGACAAGAATCGAGGGTTTCTCGGCCAAATACCAACTTTTTTCTGAATTTTCGGTGCGGGGCAGCTGAGTGTCTGGAGCCCTGTCGAACCCACCCAAGAATTTCAGGATCGGTTCATAAATAGCCGAGATTCGTTTAAGAATGTCGAATTTTTGACTATCTTGTCTCTAAGTCAAGATTCATCAATTTTTCTGCTGGTCTGACCTGAATGTCTGCGATTTCGACGAACGCGCATTGCAATTTGAGGTCTTATCCGCAACTTGGTCAGAACGGTCAGAACCGACAAGAATCGAGGGTTTCTCGGCCAAATACCAACTTTTTTCTGAATTTTCGGTGCGGGGCAGCTGAGTGTCTGGAGCCCTGTCGAACCCATCCAAGAATTTCAGGATCGGTTCATAAATAGCCGAGATTCGTTGAGAAATGTCGAATTTTTGGCTATCTTGTCTCTAAGTCAAGATTCATCAATTTTTCTGCTGGTCTGACCTGAATGTCTGCGATTTCGACAAACGCGCATTGCAATTTGAGGTCTCATCCGCAACTTGGTCAGAGGGGTCAGAACCGACAAGAATCGAGGGTTTCTCGGCCAAATACCAACTTTTTTCTGAATTTAAGGTGCGGGGCAGCTGAGTGTCTGGAGCCCTGTCGAACCCCCCCAAGAATTTCAGGATCGGTTCATAAATAGCCGAGATTTGTTGAAAAATGTCGAATTTTTGGCTATCTTGTCTCTAAGTCAAGATTCATCAATTTTTCTGCTGGTCTGACCTGAATGTCTGCTATTTCGACAAACGCGCATTGCAATTTGAGGTCTCATCCGCAACTTGGTCAGAACGGTCAGAACCGACAAGAATCGAGGGTTTCTCGGCCAAATACCAACTTTTTTCTGAATTTTCGGTGCGGGGCAGCTGAGTGTCTGGAGCCCTGTCGAACCCACCCAAGAATTTCAGGATCGGTTCATAAATAGCCGAGATTCGTTTAAAAATGTCGAATTTTTGGCTATCTTGTCTCAAAGTCAAGATTCCTCAATTTTTCTGCTGGTCTGACCTGAATGTCTGCGATTTCGACGAACGCGCATTGCAATTTGACGTCTAATCCGCAACTTGGTCAGAACGGTCAGAACCGACAAGAATCGAGGGTTTCTCGGCCAAATACCAACTTTTTTCTGAATTTTCGATGCGGGGCAGCCTAGTGACTGGAGCCCTGTCGAACCCACCCAAGAATTTCAGGATCGGTTTATAAATAGCCGAGATTTGTTGAAAAATGTCGAATTTTTGGCTATCTTGTCTCTAAGTCAAGATTCATCAATTTTTCTGCTGGTCTGACCTGAATGTCTGCGATTTCGACGAACGCGCATTGCAATTTGAGGTCTCATCCGCAACTTGTTCAGAACGGTCAGAACCGACAAGAATCGAGGGTTTCTCGGCCAAATACCAACTTTTTTCTGAATTTTCGGTGCGGGGCAGCTGAGTGTCTGGAGCCCTGTCGAACCCATCCAAGAATTTCAGGATCGGTTCATAAATAGCCGAGATTTGTTGAAAAATGTCGAATTTTTGGCTATCTTGTCTCCAAGTCAAGATTCATCAATTTTTCTGCTGGTCTGACCTGAATGTCTGCGATTTCGACAAACGCGCATTGCAATTTGAGGTCTCATCCGCAACTTGGTCAGAACGGTCAGAACCGACAAGAATCGAGGGTTTCTCGGCTAAATACCAACTTTTTCCTGAATTTAAGGTGCGGGGCAGCTGAGTGTCTGGAGCCCTGTCGAACCCACCCAAGAATTTCAGGATCGGTTCATAAATAGCCGAGATTTGTTGAAAAATGTCGAATTTTTGGCTATCTTGTCTCTAAGTCAAGATTCATCAATTTTTCTGCTGGTCTGACCTGAATGTCTGCGATTTCGACAAACGCGCATTGCAATTTAAGGTCTCATCCGCAACTTGGTCAGAACGGTCAGAACCGACAAGAATCGAGGGTTTCTCGGCCAAATACCAACTTTTTTCTGAATTTTCGGTGCGGGGCAGCTGAGTGTCTGGAGCCCCGTCGAACCCACCCAAGAATTTCAGGATCGGTTCATAAATAGCCGAGATTTGTTGAAAAATGTCGAATTTTTGGCTATCTTGTCTCTAAGTCAAGATTCCTCAATTTTTCTGCTGGTCTGACCTGAATGTCTGCGATTTCGACAAACGCGCATTGCAATTTGAGGTCTCATCCGCAACTTGGTCAGAACGGTCAGAACCGACAAGAATCGAGGGTTTCTCGGCCAAATACCAACTTTTTTCTGAATTTTCGAAGCGGGGCAGCTGAGTGTCTGGAGCCCTGTCGAACCCACCCAAGAATTTCAGGATCGGTTCATAAATAGCCGAGATTCGTTGAAAAATGTCGAATTTTTGGCTATCTTGTCTCTAAGTCAAGATTCATCAATTTTCCTGCTGGTCTGACCTGAATGTCTGCGATTTCGACAAACGCGCATTGCAATTTGAGGTCTCATCCGTAACTTGGTCAGAACGGTCAGAACCGACAAGAATCGAGGGTTTCTCGGCTAAATACCAACTTTTTCCTGAATTTAAGGTGCGGGGCAGCCGAGTGTCTGGAGCCCTGTCGAACCCACCCAAGAATTTCAGGATCGGTTCATAAATAGCCGAGATTTGTTGAAAACTGTCGAATTTTTGACTATCTTGTCTCTAAGTCAAGATTCATCAATTTTTCTGCTGGGCTGACCTGAATGTCTGCGATTTCGACAAACGCGCATTGCAATTTGAGGTCTCATCCGCAACTTGGTCAGAACAGTCAGAACCGACAAGAATCGAGGGTTTCTCGTCCAAATACCAACTTTTTTCTGAATTTTCGGTGCGGGGCAGCTGAGTGTCTGGAGCCCCGTCGAACCCACCCAAGAATTTCAGGATCGGTTCATAAATAGCCGAGATTTGTTGAAAAATGTCGAATTTTTGGCTATCTTGTCTCTAAGTCAAGATTCCTCAATTTTTCTGCTGGTCTGACCTGAATGTCTGCAATTTCGACAAACGCGCATTGCAATTTGAGGTCTCATCCGCAACTTGGTCAGAACGGTCAAAACCGACAGGAATCGAGGGTTTCTCGGCCAAATACCAACTTTTTTCTGAATTTTCGAAGCGGGGCAGCTGAGTGTCTGGAGCCCTGTCGAACCCACCCAAGAATTTCAGGATCGGTTCATAAATAGCCGAGATTCGTTGAAAAATGTCGAATTTTTGGCTATCTTGTCTCTAAGTCAAGATTCATCAATTTTTCTGCTGGTCTGACCTGAATGTCTGCGATTTCGACAAACGCGCATTGCAATTTGAGGTCTCATCCGCAACTTGGTCAGAACGGTCAGAACCGACAAGAATCGAGGGTTTCTCGGCCAAATACCAACTTTTTTCTGAATTTTTGGTGCGGGGCAGCTGGGTGTCTGGAGCCCTGTCGAACCCACCCAAGAATTTCAGGATCGGTTCATAAATAGCCGAGATTTGTTTAAAAATGTCGAATTTTTGGCTATCTTGTCTCTAAGTCAAGATTCCTCAATTTTTCTACTGGTCTGACCTGAATGTCTGCGATTTCGACAAACGCGCATTGCAATTTGACGTCTAATCCGCAACTTGGTCAGAACGGTCAGAACCGACAAGAATCGAGGGTTTCTCGGCCAAATACCAACTTTTTTCTGAATTTTCGATGCGGGGCAGCTGAGTGTCTGGAGCCCTGTCGAACCCACCCAAGAATTTCAGGATCGGTTCATAAATAGCCGAGATTTGTTGAAAAATGTCGAATTTTTGGCTATCTTGTCTCTAAGTCAAGATTCATCAATTTTTCTGCTGGTCTGACCTGAATGTCTGCGATTTCGACAAACGCGCATTGCAATTTGAGGTCTCATCCGCAACTTGGTCAGAACGGTCAGAACCGACAAGAATCGAGGGTTTCTCGGCCAAATACCAACTTTTTTCTGAATTTTCGGTGCGGGGCAGCTGAGTGTCTGGAGCCCTGTCGAACCCACCCAAGAATTTCAGGATCGGTTCATAAATAGCCGAGATTCGTTTATAAATGTCGAATTTTTGACTATCTTGTCTCTAAGTCAAGATTCATCAATTTTTCTGCTGGTCTGACCTGAATGTCTGCGATTTCGACGAACGCGCATTGCAATTTGAGGTCTTATCCGCAACTTGGTCAGAACGGTCAGAACCGACAAGAATCGAGGGTTTCTCGGCCAAATACCAACTTTTTTCTGAATTTTCGGTGCGGGGCAGCTGAGTGTCTGGAGCCCTGTCGAACCCATCCAAGAATTTCAGGATCGGTTCATAAATAGCCGAGATTCGTTGAAAAATGTCGAATTTTTGGCTATCTTGTCTCTAAGTCAAGATTCATCAATTTTTCTGCTGGTCTGACCTGAATGTCTGCGATTTCGACAAACGCGCATTGCAATTTGAGGTCTCATCCGCAACTTGGTCAGAACGGTCAGAACCGACAAGAATCGAGGGTTTCTCGGCCAAATACCAACTTTTTTCTGAATTTAAGGTGCGGGGCAGCTGAGTGTCTGGAGCCCTGTCGAACCCACCCAAGAATTTCAGGATCGGTTCATAAATAGCCGAGATTTGTTGAAAAATGTCGAATTTTTGGCTATCTTGTCTCTAAGTCAAGATTCATCAATTTTTCTGCTGGTCTGACCTGAATGTCTGCGATTTCGACAAACGCGCATTGCAATTTGAGGTCTCATCCGCAACTTGGTCAGAACGGTCAGAACCGACAAGAATCGAGGGTTTCTCGGCCAAATACCAACTTTTTTCTGAATTTTCGGTGCGGGGCAGCTGAGTGTCTGGAGCCCTGTCGAACCCACCCAAGAATTTCAGGATCGGTTCATAAATAGCCGAGATTCGTTTCAAAATGTCGAATTTTTGGCTATCTTGTCTCTAAGTCAAGATTCCTCAATTTTTCTGCTGGTCTGACCTGAATGTCTGCGATTTCGACAAACGCGCATTGCAATTTGACGTCTAATCCGCAACTTGGTCAGAACGGTCAGAACCGACAAGAATCGAGGGTTTCTCGGCCAAATACCAACTTTTTTCTGAATTTTCGATGCGGGGCAGCTGAGTGTCTGGAGCCCTGTCGAACCCACCCAAGAATTTCAGGATCGGTTCATGAATAGCCGAGATTTGTTGAAAAATGTCGAATTTTTGGCTATCTTGTCTCTAAGTCAAGATTCATCAATTTTTCTGCTGGTCTGACCTGAATGTCTGCGATTTCGACAAACGCGCATTGCAATTTGAGGTCTTATCCGCAACTTGGTCAGAACGATCAGAACCGACAAGAATCGAGGGTTTCTCGGCCAAATACCAACTTTTTTCTGAATTTTCGATGCGGGGCAGCTGAGTGTCTGGAGCCCTGTCGAACCCACCCAAGAATTTCAGGATCGGTTGATAAATAGCCGAGATTTGTTGAAAAATGTCGAATTTTTGGCTATCTTGTCTCTAAGTCAAGATTCATCAATTTTCCTGCTGGTCTGACCTGAATGTCTGCGATTCCGACAAACGCGCATTGCATTTTGAGGTCTCATCCGCAACTTGGTCAGAACGGTCAAAACCGACAAGAATCGAGGGTTTCTCGGCCAAATACCAACTTTTTTCTGAATTTTCGGTGCGGGGCAGCTGAGTGTCTGGAGCCCTGTCGAACCCATCCAAGAATTTCAGGATCGGTTCATAAATAGCCGAGATTTGTTGAAAAATGTCGAATTTTTGGCTATCTTGTCTCTAAGTCAAGATTCATCAATTTTTCTGCTGGTCTGACCTGAATGTCTGCGATTTCGACAAACGCGCATTGCAATTTGAGGTCCCATCCGCAACTTGGTCAGAACGGTCAGAACCGACAAGAATCGAGGGTTTCTCGGCCAAATACCAACTTTTTCTGAATTTTCGGTGCGGGGCAGCTGAGTGTCTGGAGCCCTGTCGAACCCATCCAAGAATTTCAGGGTCGGTTCATAAATAGCCGAGATTTGTTGAAAAATGTCGAATTTTTGGCTATCTTGTCTCTAAGTCAAGAGTCATCAATTTTTCTGCTGGTCTGACCTAAATGTCTGCGATTCCGACAAACGCGCATTGCAATTTGAGGTCTCATCCGCAACTTGGTCAGAACGGTCAGAACCGACAAGAATCGAGGGTTTCTCGGCTAAATACCAACTTTTTCCTGAATTTAAGGTGCGGGGCAGCTGAGTGTCTGGAGCCCTGTCGAACCCACCCAAGAATTTCAGGATCGGTTCATAAATAGCCGAGATTTGTTGAAAAATGTCGAATTTTTGGCTATCTTGTCTCTAAGTCAAGATTCATCAATTTTGCTGCTGGTCTGACCTGAATGTCTGCGATTTCGACAAACGCGCATTGCAATTTGAGGTCTCATCCGCAACTTGGTCAGAACGGTCAGAACCGACAAGAATCGAGGGTTTCTCGGCTGAATACCAACTTTTTCCTGAATTTAAGGTGCGGGGCAGCTGAGTGTCTGGAGCCCTCTCGAACCCACCCAAGAATTTCAGGATCGGTTCATAAATAGCCGAGATTTGTTGAAAAATGTCGAATTTTTGGCTATCTTGTCTCTAAGTCAAGATTCATCAATTTTTCTGCTGGTCTGACCTGAATGTCTGCGATTTCGACAAACGCGCATTGCAATTTAAGGTCTCATCCGCAACTTGGTCAGAACGGTCAGAACCGACAAGAATCGAGGGTTTCTCGGCCAAATACCAACTTTTTTCTGAATTTTCGGTGCGGGGCAGCTGAGTGTCTGGAGCCCCGTCGAACCCACCCAAGAATTTCAGGATCGGTTCATAAATAGCCGAGATTTGTTGAAAAATGTCGAATTTTTGGCTATCTTGTCTCTAAGTCAAGATTCCTCAATTTTTCTGCTGGTCTGACCTGAATGTCTGCGATTTCGACAAACGCGCATTGCAATTTGAGGTCTCATCCGCAACTTGGTCAGAACGGTCAGAACCGACAAGAATCGAGGGTTTCTCGGCCAAATACCAACTTTTTTCTGAATTCTCGAAACGGGGCAGCTGAGTGTCTGGAGCCCTGTCGAACCCACCCAAGAATTTCAGGATCGGTTCATAAATAGCCGAGATTCGTTGAAAAATGTCGAATTTTTGGCTATCTTGTCTCTAAGTCAAGATTCATCAATTTTCCTGCTGGACTGACCTGAATGTCTGCGATTTCGACAAACGCGCATTGCAATTTGAGGTCTCATCCGCAACTTGGTCAGAACGGTCAGAACCGACAAGAATCGAGGGTTTCTCGGCTAAATACCAACTTTTTCCTGAATTTAAGGTGCGGGGCAGCCGAGTGTCTGGAGCCCTGTCGAACCCACCCAAGAATTTCAGGATCGGTTCATAAATAGCCGAGATTTGTTGAAAAATGTCGAATTTTTGGCTATCTTGTCTCTAAGTCAAGATTCATCAATTTTTCTGCTGGTCTGACCTGAATGTCTGCGATTTCGACAAACGCGCATTGCAATTTGAGGTCTCATCCGCAACTTGGTCAGAACGGTCAGAACCGACAAGAATCGAGGGTTTCTCGGCCAAATACCAACTTTTTTCTGAATTTTCGGTGCGGGGCAGCTGAGTGTCTGGAGCCCCGTCGAACCCACCCAAGAATTTCAGGATCGGTTCATAAATAGCCGAGATTCGTTGAAAAATGTCGAATTTTTGGCTATCTTGTCTCTAAGTCAAGATTCATCAATTTTTCTGCTGGTCTGACCTGAATGTCTGCGATTTCGACAAACGCGCATTGCAATTTGAGGTCTCATCCGCAACTTGGTCAGAACGGTCAGAACCGACAAGAATCGAGGGTTTCTCGGCCAAATACCAACTTTTTTCTGAATTTTCGGTGCGGGGCAGCTGAGTGTCTGGAGCCCTGTCGAACCCACCCAAGAATTTCAGGATCGGTTCATAAATAGCCGAGATTTGTTGAAAAATGTCGAATTTTTGGCTATCTTGTCTCTAAGTCAAGATTCCTCAATTTTTCTGCTGGTCTGACCTGAATGTCTGCGATTTCGACAAACGCGCATTGCAATTTGACGTCTAATCCGCAACTTGGTCAGAACGGTCAGAACCGACAAGAATCGAGGGTTTCTCGGCCAAATACCAACTTTTTTCTGAATTTTCGATGCGGGGCAGCTGAGTGTCTGGAGCCCTGTCGAACCCACCCAAGAATTTCAGGATCGGTTCATAAATAGCCGAGATTTGTTGAAAAATGTCGAATTTTTGGCTATCTTGTCTCTAAGTCAAGATTCATCAATTTTTCTGCTGGTCTGACCTGAATGTCTGCGATTTCGACAAACGCGCATTGCAATTCGAGGTCTCATCCGCAACTTGGTCAGAACGGTCAGAACCGACAAGAATCGAGGGTTTCTCGGCCAAATACCAACTTTTTTCTGAATTTTCGGTGCGGGGCAGCTGAGTGTCTGGAGCCCTGTCGAACCCACCCAAGAATTTCAGGATCGGTTCATAAATAGCCGAGATTCGTTTATAGATGTCGAATTTTTGACTATCTTGTCTCTAAGTCAAGATTCATCAATTTTTCTGCTGGTCTGACCTGAATGTCTGCGATTTCGACGAACGCGCATTGCAATTTGAGGTCTTATCCGCAACTTGGTCAGAACGGTCAGAACCGACAAGAATCGAGGGTTTCTCGGCCAAATACCAACTTTTTTCTGAATTTTCGGTGCGGGGCAGCTGAGTGTCTGGAGCCCTGTCGAACCCATCCAAGAATTTCAGGATCGGTTCATAAATAGCCGAGATTCGTTGAAAAATCTCGCATTTTTGGCTATCTTGTCTCTAAGTCAAGATTCATCAATTTTTCTGCTGGTCTGACCTGAATGTCTGCGATTTCGACAAACGCGCATTGCAATTCGAGGTCTCATCCGCAACTTGGTCAGAACGGTCAGAACCGACAAGAATCGAGGGTTTCTCGGCCAAATACCAACTATTTTCTGAATTTTCGGTGCGGGGCAGCTGAGTGTCTGGAGCCCCGTCGAACCCACCCAAGAATTTCAGGATCAGTTCATAAATAGCCGAGATTCGTTGAAAAATGTCGAATTTTTGGCTATCTTGTCTCTAAGTCAAGATTCATCAATTTTTCTGCTGGTCTGACCTGAATGTCTGCGATTTCGACAAACGTGCATTGCAATTTGGGGTCTCATCCGCAACTTGGTCAGAACGGTCAGAACCGACAAGAATCGAGGGTTTCTCGGCCAAATACCAACTTTTTTCTGAATTTTCGGTGCGGGGCAGCTGAGTGTCTGGAGCCCTGTCGAACCCATCCAAGAATTTCAGGATCGGTTCATAAATAGCCGAGATTTGTTGAAAAATGTCGAATTTTTGGCTATCTTGTCTCTAAGTCAAGATTCGTCAATTTTTCTGCTGGTCTGACCTGAATGATTGCGATTCCGACAAACGCGCATTGCAATTTGAGGTCTCATCCGCAACTTGGTCAGAACGGTCAGAACCGACAAGAATCGAGGGTTTCTCGGCCAAATACCAATTTTTTTCTGAATTTTCGGTGCGGGGCAGCTGAGTGTCTGGAGCCCTGTCGAACCCACCCAAGAATTTCAGGATCGGTTCATAAATAGCCGAGATTTGTTGAAAAATGTCGAATTTTTGGCTAGCTTGTCTCTAAGTCAAGATTCCTCAATTTTTCTGCTGGTCTGACCTGAATGTCTGCGATTTCGACAAACGCGCATTGCAATTTGACGTCTAATCCGCAACTTGGTCAGAACGGTCAGAACCGACAAGAATCGAGGGTTTCTTGGCCAAATACCAACTTTTTTCTGAATTTTCGGTGCGGGGCAGCTGAGTGTCCGGAGCCCTGTCGAACCCACCCAAGAATTTCAGGATCGGTTCATAAATAGCCGAGATTTGTTGAAAAATGTCGAATTTTTGGCTATCTTGTCTCTAAGTCAAGATTCATCAATTTTTCTGCTGGTCTGACCTGAATGTCTGCGATTCCGACAAACGCGCATTGCAATTTGAGGTCTCATCCGCAACTTGGTCAGAACGGTCAGAACCGACAAGAATCGAGGGTTTCTCGGCCAAATACCAACTTTTTTCTGAATTTTCGGTGCGGGGCAGCTAAGTGTCTGGAGCCCTGTCGAACCCATCCAAGAATTTCAGGATCGGTTCATAAATAGCCGAGATTTGTTGAAAAATGTCGAATTTTTGGCTATCTTGTCTCTAAGTCAAGATTCATCAATTTTTCTGCTGGTCTGACCTGAATGTCTGCGATTTCGACAAACGCGCATTGCAATTTGAGGTCTCATCCGCAACTTGGTCAGAACGGTCAGAACCGACAAGAATCGAGGGTTTCTCGGCCAAATACCAACTTTTTTCTAAATTTTCGGTGCGGGGCAGCTGACTGTCTGGAGCCCTGTCGAACCCACCCAAGAATTTCAGGATCGGTTCATAAATAGCCGAGATTCGTTGAAAAATGTCGAATTTTTGGCTATCTTGTCTCTAAGTCAAGATTCATCAATTTTTCTGCTGGTCTGACCTGAATGTCTGCGATTTCGACAAACGCGCATTGCAATTTGAGGTCTCATCCGCAACTTGGTCAGAACGGTCAGAACCGACAAGAATCGAGGGTTTCTCGGCCAAATAATAACTTTTTTCTGAATTTTCGGTGCGGGGCAGCTGAGTGTCTGGAGCCCTGTCGAACCCACCCAAGAATTTCAGGATCGGTTGATAAATAGCCGAGATTTGTTGAAAAATGTCGAATTTTTGGCTATCTTGTCTCTAAGTCAAGATTCATCAATTTTTCTGCTGGTCTGACCTGAATGTCTGCGATTTCGACAAACGCGCATTGCAATTTGAGGTCTCATCCGCAACTTGGTCAGAACGGTCAGAACCGACAAGAATCGAGGGTTTCTCGGCCAAATACTAACTTTTTTCTGAATTTTCGGTGCGGGGCAGCTGAGTGTCTGGAGCCCTGTCGAACCCATCCAAGAATTTCAGGATCGGTTCATAAATAGCCTAAATTTGTTGAAAAATGTCGAATTTTTGGCTATCTTGTCTCTAAGTCAAGATTCATCAATTTTTCTGCTGGTCTGACCTGAATGTCTGCGATCTCGACAAACGCGCATTGCAATTTGAGGTCTCATCCGCAACTTGGTCAGAACGGTCAGAACCGACAAGAATCGAGGGTTTCTCGGCCAAATACCAACTTTTTTTCGAATTTTCGGTGCCGGGCAGCTGAGTGTCTGGAGCCCTGTCGAACCCATCCAAGAATTTCAGGATCGGTTCATAAATAGCCGAGATTTGTTGAAAAATGTCGAATTTTTGGCTATCTTGTCTCTAAGTCAAGATTCATCAATTTTTCTGCTGGTCTGACCTGAATGTCTGCGATTTCGACAAACGCGCATTGCAATTTGAGGTCTCATCCGCAACTTGGTCAGAACGGTCAAAACCGACAAGAATCGAGGGTTTCTCGGCCAAATACCAACTTTTTTCTGAATTTTCGGTGCGGGGCAGCTGAGTGTCTGGAGCCCTGTCGAACCCACCCAAGAATTTCAGGATCGGTTCATAAATAGCCGAGATTTGTTGAAAAATGTCGAATTTTTGGCTAAATTGTCTCTAAGTCAAGATTCCTCAATTTTTCTGCTGGTCTGACCTGAATGTCTGCGATTTCGACAAACGCGCATTGCAATTTGAGGTCTCATCCGCAACTTGGTCAGAACGGTCAGAACCGACAAGAATCGAGGGTTTCTCGGCCAAATACCAACTTTTTTCTGAATTTTCGGTGCGGGGCAGCTAAGTGTCTGGAGCCCTGTCGAACCCATCCAAGAATTTCAGGATCGGTTCATAAATAGCCGAGATTTGTTGAAAAATGTCGAATTTTTGGCTATCTTGTCTCTAAGTCAAGATTCATCAATTTTTCTGCTGGTCTGACCTGAATGTCTGCGATTTCGACAAACGCGCATTGCAATTTGAGGTCTCATCCGCAACTTGGTCAGAACGGTCAGAACCGACAAGAATCGAGGGTTTCTCGGCCAAATACCAACTTTTTTCTAAATTTTCGGTGCGGGGCAGCTGACTGTCTGGAGCCCTGTCGAACCCACCCAAGAATTTCAGGATCGGTTCATAAATAGCCGAGATTCGTTGAAAAATGTCGAATTTTTGGCTATCTTGTCTCTAAGTCAAGATTCATCAATTTTTCTGCTGGTCTGACCTGAATGTCTGCGATTTCGACAAACGCGCATTGCAATTTGAGGTCTCATCCGCAACTTGGTCAGAACGGTCAGAACCGACAAGAATCGAGGGTTTCTCGGCCAAATAATAACTTTTTTCTGAATTTTCGGTGCGGGGCAGCTGAGTGTCTGGAGCCCTGTCGAACCCACCCAAGAATTTCAGGATCGGTTGATAAATAGCCGAGATTTGTTGAAAAATGTCGAATTTTTGGCTATCTTGTCTCTAAGTCAAGATTCATCAATTTTTCTGCTGGTCTGACCTGAATGTCTGCGATTTCGACAAACGCGCATTGCAATTTGAGGTCTCATCCGCAACTTGGTCAGAACGGTCAGAACCGACAAGAATCGAGGGTTTCTCGGCCAAATACTAACTTTTTTCTGAATTTTCGGTGCGGGGCAGCTGAGTGTCTGGAGCCCTGTCGAACCCATCCAAGAATTTCAGGATCGGTTCATAAATAGCCTAAATTTGTTGAAAAATGTCGAATTTTTGGCTATCTTGTCTCTAAGTCAAGATTCATCAATTTTTCTGCTGGTCTGACCTGAATGTCTGCGATCTCGACAAACGCGCATTGCAATTTGAGGTCTCATCCGCAACTTGGTCAGAACGGTCAGAACCGACAAGAATCGAGGGTTTCTCGGCCAAATACCAACTTTTTTTCGAATTTTCGGTGCCGGGCAGCTGAGTGTCTGGAGCCCTGTCGAACCCATCCAAGAATTTCAGGATCGGTTCATAAATAGCCGAGATTTGTTGAAAAATGTCGAATTTTTGGCTATCTTGTCTCTAAGTCAAGATTCATCAATTTTTCTGCTGGTCTGACCTGAATGTCTGCGATTTCGACAAACGCGCATTGCAATTTGAGGTCTCATCCGCAACTTGGTCAGAACGGTCAAAACCGACAAGAATCGAGGGTTTCTCGGCCAAATACCAACTTTTTTCTGAATTTTCGGTGCGGGGCAGCTGAGTGTCTGGAGCCCTGTCGAACCCACCCAAGAATTTCAGGATCGGTTCATAAATAGCCGAGATTTGTTGAAAAATGTCGAATTTTTGGCTAAATTGTCTCTAAGTCAAGATTCCTCAATTTTTCTGCTGGTCTGACCTGAATGTCTGCGATTTCGACAAACGCGCATTGCAATTTGAGGTCTCATCCGCAACTTGGTCAGAACGGTCAGAACCGACAAGAATCGAGGGTTTCTCGGCCGAATACTAACTTTTTTCTGAATTTTCGGTGCGGGGCAGCTGAGTGTCTGGAGCCCTGTCGAACCCACCCAAGAATTTCAGGATCGGTTCATAAATAGCCGAGATTCGTTGAAAAATGTCGAATTTTTGGCTATCTTGTCTCTAAGTCAAGATTCATCAATTTTTCTGCTGGTCTGACCTGAATGTCTGCGATTTCGACAAACGCGCATTGCAATTTGAGGTCTCATCCGCAACTTGGTCAGAACGGTCAGAACCGACAAGAATCGAGGGTTTCTCGGCCAAATATCAACTTTTTTTTGAGTTTTCGGTGCCGGGCAGCTGAGTGTCTGGAGCCCTGTCGAACCCATCCAAGAATTTCAGGATCGGTTCATAAATAGCCGAGATTTGTTGAAAAATGTCGAATTTTTGGCTATCTTGTCTCTAAGTCAAGATTCATCAATTTTTCTGCTGGTCTGACCTGAATGTCTGCGATTTCGACAAACGCGCATTGCAATTTGAGGTCTCATCCGCAACTTGGTCAGAACGGTCAGAACCGACAAGAATCGAGGGTTTCTCGGCCAAATACCAACTTTTTTCTGAATTTTCGGTGCAGGGCAGCTGAGTGTCTGGAGCCCTGTCGAACCCACCCAAGAATTTCAGGATCGGTTCATAAATAGCCGAGATTTGTTGAAAAATGTCGAATTTTTGGCTAGCTTGTCTCTAAGTCAAGATTCCTCAATTTTTCTGCTGGTCCGACCTGAATGTCTGCGATTTCGACAAACGCGCATTGCAATTTGAGGTCTCATCCGCAACTTGGTCAGAACGGTCAGAACCGACAAGAATCGAGGGTTTCTCGGCCAAATACCAACTTTTTCTGAATTTTCGGTGCGGGGCAGCTGAGTGTCTGGAGCCCTGTCGAACCCACCCAAGAATTTCAGGATCGGTTCATAAATAGCCGAGATTCGTTGAAAAATGTCGAATTTTTGGCTATCTTGTCTCTAAGTCAAGATTCATCAATTTTTCTGCTGGTCTGACCTGAATGTCTGCGATTTCGACAAACGCGCATTGCAATTTGAGGTCTCATCCGCAACTTGGTCAGAACGGTCAGAACCGACAAGAATCGAGGGTTTCTCGGCCAAATAATAACTTTTTTCTGAATTTTCGGTGCGGGGCAGCTGAGTGTCTGGAGCCCTGTCGAACCCACCCAAGAATTTCAGGATCGGTTCATAAATAGCCGAGATTTGTTGAAAAATGTCGAATTTTTGGCTATCTTGTCTCTAAGTCAAGATTCATCAATTTTTCTGCTGGTCTAACCTAATTGTCTGCGATTTCGATAAACGCGCATTGCAATTTGAGGTCTCATCCGCAACTTGGTCAGAACGGTCAGAACCGACAAGAATCGAGGGTTTCTCGGCCAAATACCAACTTTTTTCTGAATTTTCGGTGCGGGGCAGCTGAGTGTCTGGAGCCCTGTCGAACCCATCCAAGAATTTCAGGATCGGTTCATAAATAGCCGAGATTCGTTGAAAAATGTCGAATTTTTGGCTATCTTGTCTCTAAGTCAAGATTCATCAATTTTTCTGCTGGTCTGACCTGAATGTCTGCGATTTCGACAAACGCGCATTGCAATTTGAGGTCTCATCCGCAACTTGGTCAGAACGGTCAGAACCGACAAGAATCGAGGGTTTCTCGGCCAAATACCAATTTTTTTCTGAATTTTCGGTGCGGGGCAGCTGAGTGTCCGGAGCCCTGTCGAACCCACCCAAGAATTTCAGGATCGGTTCATAAATAGCCGAGATTTGTTGAAAAATGTCGAATTTTTGGCTAGCTTGTCTCTAAGTCAAGATTCCTTAATTTTTCTGCTGGTCTGACCTGAATGTCTGCGATTTCGACAAACGCGCATTGCAATTTGACGTCTAATCCGCAACTTGGTCAGAACGGTCAGAACCGACAAGAATCGAGGGTTTCTCGGCCAAATACCAACTTTTTTCTGAATTTTCGGTGCGGGGCAGCTGAGTGTCTGGAGCCCTGTCGAACCCACCCAAGAATTTCAGGATCGGTTCATAAATAGCCGAGATTTGTTGAAAAATGTCGAATTTTTGGCTATCTTGTCTCTAAGTCAAGATTCATCAATTTTTCTGCTGGTCTGACCTGAATGTCTGCGATTTCGACAAACGCGCATTGCAATTTGAGGTCTCATCCGCAACTTGGTCAGAACGGTCAGAACCGACAAGAATCGAGGGTTTCTCGGCCAAATACCAATTTTTTTCTGAATTTTCGGTGCGGGGCAGCTGAGTGTCCGGAGCCCTGTCGAACCCACCCAAGAATTTCAGGATCGGTTCATAAATAGCCGAGATTTGTTGAAAAATGTCGAATTTTTGGCTAGCTTGTCTCTAAGTCAAGATTCCTTAATTTTTCTGCTGGTCTGACCTGAATGTCTGCGATTTCGACAAACGCGCATTGCAATTTGACGTCTAATCCGCAACTTGGTCAGAACGGTCAGAACCGACAAGAATCGAGGGTTTCTCGGCCAAATACCAACTTTTTTCTGAATTTTCGGTGCGGGGCAGCTGAGTGTCTGGAGCCCTGTCGAACCCACCCAAGAATTTCAGGATCGGTTCATAAATAGCCGAGATTTGTTGAAAAATGTCGAATTTTTGGCTATCTTGTCTCTAAGTCAAGATTCATCAATTTTTCTGCTGGTCTGACCTGAATGTCTGCGATTTCGACAAACGCGCATTGCAATTTGAGGTCTCATCCGCAACTTGGTCAGAACGGTCAGAACCGACAAGAATCGAGGGTTTCTCGGCCAAATACAAACTTTTTTCTGAATTTTCGGTGCGGGGCAGCTGAGTGTCTGGAGCCCTGTCGAACCCATCCAAGAATTTCAGGATCGGTTCATAAATAGCCGAGATTTGTTGAAAAATGTCGAATTTTTGGCTATCTTGTCTCTAAGTCAAGATTCATCAATTTTTCTGCTGGTCTGACCTGAATGTCTGCGATTTCGACAAACGCGCATTGCAATTTGAGGTCTCATCCGCAACTTGGTCAGAACGGTCAGAACCGACAAGAATCGAGGGTTTCTCGGCCAAATACCAACTTTTTTTTGAATTTTCGGTGCCGGGCAGCTGAGTGTCTGGAGCCCTGTCGAACCCATCCAAGAATTTCAGGATCGGTTCATAAATAGCCGAGATTTGTTGAAAAATGTCGAATTTTTGGCTATCTTGTCTCTAAGTCAAGATTCATCAATTTTTCTGCTGGTCTGACCTGAATGTCTGCGATTTCGACAAACGCGCATTGCAATTTGAGGTCTCATCCGCAACTTGGTCAGAACGGTCAGAACCGACAAGAATCGAGGGTTTCTCGGCCAAATACCAACTTTTTTCTGAATTTTCGGTGCGGGGCAGCTGAGTGTCTGGAGCCCTGTCGAACCCACCCAAGAATTTCAGGATCGGTTCATAAATAGCCGAGATTTGTTGATAAATGTCGAATTTTTGGCTAGCTTGTCTCTAAGTCAAGATTCCTCAATTTTTCTGCTGGTCCGACCTGAATGTCTGCGATTTCGACAAACGCGCATTGCAATTTGAGGTCTCATCCGCAACTTGGTCAGAACGGTCAGAACCGACAAGAATCGAGGGTTTCTCGGCCAAATACCAACTTTTTTCTGAATTTTCGGTGCGGGGCAGCTGAGTGTCTGGAGCCCTGTCGAACCCACCCAAGAATTTCAGGATCGGTTCATAAATAGCCGAGATTCGTTGAAAAATGTCGAATTTTTGGCTATCTTGTCTCTAAGTCAAGATTCATCAATTTTTCTGCTGGTCTGACCTGAATGTCTGCGATTTCGACAAACGCGCATTGCAATTTGAGGTCTCATCCGCAACTTGGTCAGAACGGTCAGAACCGACAAGAATCGAGGGTTTCTCGGCCAAATACCAATTTTTTTCTGAATTTTCGGTGCGGGGCAGCTGAGTGTCCGGAGCCCTGTCGAACCCACCCAAGAATTTCAGGATCGGTTCATAAATAGCCGAGATTTGTTGAAAAATGTCGAATTTTTGGCTAGCTTGTCTCTAAGTCAAGATTCCTCAATTTTTCTGCTGGTCTGACCTGAATGTCTGCGATTTCGACAAACGCGCATTGCAATTTGACGTCTCATCCGCAACTTGGTCAGAACGGTCAGAACCGACAAGAATCGAGGGTTTCTCGGCCAAATACCAACTTTTTTCTGAATTTTCGGTGCGGGGCAGCTGAGTGTCTGGAGCCCTGTCGAACCCACCCAAGAATTTCAGGATCGGTTCATAAATAGCCGAGATTCGTTGAAAAATGTCGAATTTTTGGCTATCTTGTCTCTAAGTCAAGATTCATCAATTTTTTTGCTGGTCTGACCTGAATGTCTGCGATTTCGACAAACGCGCATTGCAATTTGAGGTCTCATCCGCAACTTGGTCGGAACGGTCAGAACCGACAAGAATCGAGGGTTTCTCGGCCAAATACCAACTTTTTTCTGAATTTTCGGTGCGGGGCAGCTGAGTGTCTGGAGCCCTGTCGAACCCATCCAAGAATTTCAGGATCGGTTCATAAATAGCCGAGATTTGTTGAAAAATGTCGAATTTTTGGCTATCTTGTCTCTAAGTCAAGATTCATCAATTTTTCTGCTGGTCTGACCTGAATGTCTGCGATTTCGACAAACGCGCATTGCAATTTGAGGTCTCATCCGCAACTTGGTCAGAACGGTCAGAACCGACAAGAATCGAGGGTTTCTCGGCCAAATACCAACTTTTTTTTGAATTTTCGGTGCCGGGCAGCTGAGTGTCTGGAGCCCTGTCGAACCCATCCAAGAATTTCAGGATCGGTTCATAAATAGCCGAGATTTGTTGAAGAATGTCGAATTTTTGGCTATCTTGTCTCTAAGTCAAGATTCATCAATTTTTCTGCTGGTCTGACCTGAATGTCTGCGATTTCGACAAACGCGCATTGCAATTTGAGGTCTCATCCGCAACTTGGTCAGAACGGTCAGAACCGACAAGAATCGAGGGTTTCTCGGCCAAATACCAACTTTTTTCTGAATTTTCGGTGCGGGGCAGCTGAGTGTCTGGAGCCCTGTCGAACCCACCCAAGAATTTCAGGATCGGTTCATAAATAGCCGAGATTTGTTGAAAAATGTCGAATTTTTGGCTAGCTTGTCTCTAAGTCAAGATTCCTCAATTTTTCTGCTGGTCCGACCTGAATGTCTGCGATTTCGACAAACGCGCATTGCAATTTGAGGTCTCATCCGCAACTTGGTCAGAACGGTCAGAACCGACAAGAATCGAGGGTTTCTCGGCCAAATACCAACTTTTTTCTGAATTTTCGGTGCGGGGCAGCTGAGTGTCTGGAGCCCTGTCGAACCCACCCAAGAATTTCAGGATCGGTTCATAAATAGCCGAGATTCGTTGAAAAATGTCGAATTTTTGGCTATCTTGTCTCTAAGTCAAGATTCATCAATTTTTCTGCTGGTCTGACCTGAATGTCTGCGATTTCGACAAACGCGCATTGCAATTTGAGGTCTCATCCGCAACTTGGTCAGAACGGTCAGAACCGACAAGAATCGAGGGTTTCTCGGCCAAATAATAACTTTTTTCTGAATTTTCGGTGCGGGGCTGCTGAGTGTCTGGAGCCCTGTCGAACCCACCCAAGAATTTCAGGATCGGTTCATAAATAGCCGAGATTTGTTGAAAAATGTCGAATTTTTGGCTATCTTGTCTCTAAGTCAAGATTCATCAATTTTTCTGCTGGTCTGACCTTAATGTCTGCGATTTCGATAAACGCGCATTGCAATTTGCGGTCTCATCCGCAACTTGGTCAGAACGGTCAGAACCGACAAGAATCGAGGGTTTCTCGGCCAAATACCAACATTTTTCTGAATTTTTGGTGCGGGGCAGCTGAGTGTCTGGAGCCCTGTCGAACCCATCCAAGAATTTCAGGATCGGTTCATAAATAGCCGAGATTTGTTGAAAAATGTCGAATTTTTGGCTATCTTGTCTCTAAGTCAAGATTCATCAATTTTTCTGCTGGTCTGACCTTAATGTCTGCGATTTCGATAAACGCGCATTGCAATTTGAGGTCTCATCCGCAACTTGGTCAGAACGATCAGAAACGACAAGAATCGAGGGTTTCTCGGCCAAATACCAACTTTTTTTCGAATTTTCGGTGCCGGGCAGCTGAGTGTCTGGAGCCGTGTCGAACCCATCCAAGAATTTCAGGATCGGTTCATAAATAGCCGAGATTTGTTGAAAAATGTCGAATTTTTGGCTATCTTGTCTCTAAGTCAAGATTCATCAATTTTTCTGCTGGCCTGACCTGAATGTCTGCGATTTCGACAAACGCGCATTGCAATTTGAGGTCTCATCCGCAACTTGGTCAGAACGGTCAGAACCGACAGGAATCGAGGGTTTCTCGGCCAAATACCAACTTTTTTCTGAATTTTCGGTGCGGGGCAGCTGAGTGTCTGGAGCCCTGTCGAACCCACCCAAGAATTTCAGGATCGGTTCATAAATAGCCGAGATTTGTTGAAAAATGTCGAATTTTTGGCTAGCTTGTCTCTAAGTCAAGATTCCTCAATTTTTCTGCTGGTCTGACCTGAATGTCTGCGATTTCGACAAACGCGCATTGCAATTTGAGGTCTCATCCGCAACTTGGTCAGAACGGTCAGAACCGACAAGAATCGAGGGTTTCTCGGCCAAATACCAACTTTTTTCTGAATTTTCGGTGCGGGGCAGCTGAGTGTCTGGAGCCCTGTCGAACCCACCCAGGAATTTTAGGATCGGTTTATAAATAGCAGAGATTCGTTGAAAAATGTCGAATTTTTGGCTATCTTGTCTCTAAGTCAAGATTCATCAATTTTTCTGCTGGTCTGACCTGAATGTCTGCGATTTCGACAAACGCGCATCGCAATTTGAGGTCTCATCCGCAACTTGGTCAGAACGGTCAGAACCGACAAGAATCGAGGGTTTCTCGGCCAAATACCAACTTTTTTTTGAATTTTCGGTGCGGGGCAGCTGAGTGTCTGGAGCCCTGTCGAACCCATCCAAGAATTTCAGGATCGGTTTATAAATAGCCGAGATTTGTTGAAAAATGTCGAATTTTTGGCTATCTTGTCTATAAGTCAAGATTCATCAATTTTTCTGCTGGTCTGACCTGAATGTCTGCGATTTCGACGAACGCGCATTGCAATTTGAGGTCTCATCCGCAACTTGGTCAGAACGGTCAGAACCGACAAGAATCGAGGGTTTCTCGGCCAAATACCAACTTTTTCTTGAATTTTCGGTGCCGGGCAGCTGAGTGTCTGGATCCCTGTCGAACCCATCCAAGAATTCCAGGATCGGTTCATAAATAGCCGAGATTTGTTGAAAAATGTCGAATTTTTGGCTAGCTTGTCTCTAAGTCAAGATTCCTCAATTTTTCTGCTGGTCTGACCTGAATGTCTGCGATTTCGACAAACGCGCATTGCAATTTGAGGTCTCATCCGCAACTTGGTCAGAACGGTCAGAACCGACAAGAATCGAGGGTTTCTCGGCCAAATACCAATTTTTTTCTGAATTTTCGGTGCGGGGCAGCTGAGTGTCCGGAGCCCTGTCGAACCCACCCAAGAATTTCAGGATCGGTTCATAAATAGCCGAGATTTGTTGAAAAATGTCGAATTTTTGGCTAGCTTGTCTCTAAGTCAAGATTCCTTAATTTTTCTGCTGGTCTGACCTGAATGTCTGCGATTTCGACAAACGCGCATCGCAATTTGACGTCTAATCCGCAACTTGGTCAGAACGGTCAGAACCGACAAGAATCGAGGGTTTCTCGGCCAAATACCAACTTTTTTCTGAATTTTCGGTGCGGGGCAGCTGAGTGTCTGGAGCCCTGTCGAACCCACCCAAGAATTTCAGGATCGGTTCATAAAGAGCCGAGATTTGTTGATAAATGTCGAATTTTTGGCTAGCTTGTCTCTAAGTCAAGATTCCTCAATTTTTCTGCTGGTCCGACCTGAATGTCGCGATTTCGACAAACGCGCATTGCAATTTGAGGTCTCATCCGCAACTTGGTCAGAACGGTCAGAACCGACAAGAATCGAGGGTTTCTCGGCCAAATACCAACTTTTTTCTGAATTTTCGGTGCGGGGCAGCTGAGTGTCTGGAGCCCTGTCGAACCCACCCAAGAATTTCAGGATCGGTTCATAAATAGCCGAGATTTGTTGAAAAATGTCGAATTTTTGGCTATCTTGTCTCTAAGTCAAGATTCATCAATTTTTCTGCTGGTCTGACCTGAATGTCTGCGATTTCGACAAACGCGCATTGCAATTTGAGGTCTCATCCGCAACTTGGTCAGAACGGTCAGAACCGACAAGAATCGAGGGTTTCTCGGCCAAATACCAACTTTTTTTTGAATTTTCGGTGCCGGGCAGCTGAGTGTCTGGAGCCCTGTCGAACCCATCCAAGAATTTCAGGATCGGTTCATAAATAGCCGAGATTTGTTGAAAAATGTCGAATTTTTGGCTATCTTGTCTCTAAGTCAAGATTCATCAATTTTTCTGCTGGTCTGACCTGAATGTCTGCGATTTCGACAAACGCGCATTGCAATTTGAGGTCTCATCCGCAACTTGGTCAGAACTGTCAGAACCGACAAGAATCGAGGGTTTCTCGGCCAAATACCAACTTTTTTCTGAATTTTCGGTGCGGGGCAGCTGAGTGTCTGGAGCCCTGTCGAACCCACCCAAGAATTTCAGGATCGGTTCATAAATAGCCGAGATTTGTTGATAAATGTCGAATTTTTGGCTAGCTTGTCTCTAAGTCAAGATTCCTCAATTTTTCTGCTGGTCCGACCTGAATGTCTGCGATTTCGACAAACGCGCATTGCAATTTGAGGTCTCATCCGCAACTTGGTCAGAACGGTCAGAACCGACAAGAATCGAGGGTTTCTCGGCCAAATACCAACTTTTTTCTGAATTTTCGGTGCGGGGCAGCTGAGTGTCTGGAGCCCTGTCGAACCCACCCAAGAATTTCAGGATCGGTTCATAAATAGCCGAGATTCGTTGAAAAATGTCGAATTTTTGGCTATCTTGTCTCTAAGTCAAGATTCATCAATTTTTCTGCTGGTCTGACCTGAATGTCTGCGATTTCGACAAACGCGCATTGCAATTTGAGGTCTCATCCGCAACTTGGTCAGAACGGTCAGAACCGACAAGAATCGAGGGTTTCTCGGCCAAATACCAATTTTTTTCTGAATTTTCGGTGCGGGGCAGCTGAGTGTCCGGAGCCCTGTCGAACCCACCCAAGAATTTCAGGATCGGTTCATAAATAGCCGAGATTTGTTGAAAAATGTCGAATTTTTGGCTAGCTTGTCTCTAAGTCAAGATTCCTCAATTTTTCTGCTGGTCTGACCTGAATGTCTGCGATTTCGACAAACGCGCATTGCAATTTGACGTCTCATCCGCAACTTGGTCAGAACGGTCAGAAACGACAAGAATCGAGGGTTTCTCGGCCAAATACCAACTTTTTTCTGAATTTTCGGTGCGGGGCAGCTGAGTGTCTGGAGCCCTGTCGAACCCACCCAAGAATTTCAGGATCGGTTCATAAATAGCCGAGATTCGTTGAAAAATGTCGAATTTTTGGCTATCTTGTCTCTAAGTCAAGATTCATCAATTTTTTTGCTGGTCTGACCTGAATGTCTGCGATTTCGACAAACGCGCATTGCAATTTGAGGTCTCATCCGCAACTTGGTCAGAACGGTCAGAACCGACAAGAATCGAGGGTTTCTCGGCCAAATACCAACTTTTTTCTGAATTTTCGGTGCGGGGCAGCTGAGTGTCTGGAGCCCTGTCGAACCCATCCAAGAATTTCAGGATCGGTTCATAAATAGCCGAGATTTGTTGAAAAATGTCGAATTTTTGGCTATCTTGTCTCTAAGTCAAGATTCATCAATTTTTCTGCTGGTCTGACCTGAATGTCTGCGATTTCGACAAACGCGCATTGCAATTTGAGGTCTCATCCGCAACTTGGTCAGAACGGTCAGAACCGACAAGAATCGAGGGTTTCTCGGCCAAATACCAACTTTTTTTTGAATTTTCGGTGCCGGGCAGCTGAGTGTCTGGAGCCCTGTCGAACCCATCCAAGAATTTCAGGATCGGTTCATAAATAGCCGAGATTTGTTGAAAAATGTCGAATTTTTGGCTATCTTGTCTCTAAGTCAAGATTCATCAATTTTTCTGCTGGTCTGACCTGAATGTCTGCGATTTCGACAAACGCGCATTGCAATTTGAGGTCTCATCCGCAACTTGGTCAGAACGGTCAGAACCGACAAGAATCGAGGGTTTCTCGGCCAAATACCAACTTTTTTTTGAATTTTCGGTGCCGGGCAGCTGAGTGTCTGGAGCCCTGTCGAACCCATCCAAGAATTTCAGGATCGGTTCATAAATAGCCGAGATTTGTTGAAAAATGTCGAATTTTTGGCTATCTTGTCTCTAAGTCAAGATTCATCAATTTTTCTGCTGGTCTGACCTGAATGTCTGCGATTTCGACAAACGCGCATTGCAATTTGAGGTCTCATCCGCAACTTGGTCAGAACGGTCAGAACCGACAAGAATCGAGGGTTTCTCGGCCAAATACCAACTTTTTTCTGAATTTTCGGTGCGGGGCAGCTGAGTGTCTGGAGCCCTGTCGAACCCACCCAAGAATTTCAGGATCGGTTCATAAATAGCCGAGATTTGTTGAAAAATGTCGAATTTTTGGCTAGCTTGTCTCTAAGTCAAGATTCCTCAATTTTTCTGCTGGTCCGACCTGAATGTCTGCGATTTCGACAAACGCGCATTGCAATTTGAGGTCTCATCCGCAACTTGGTCAGAACGGTCAGAACCGACAAGAATCGAGGGTTTCTCGGCCAAATACCAACTTTTTTCTGAATTTTCGGTGCGGGGCAGCTGAGTGTCTGGAGCCCTGTCGAACCCACCCAAGAATTTCAGGATCGGTTCATAAATAGCCGAGATTCGTTGAAAAATGTCGAATTTTTGGCTATCTTGTCTCTAAGTCAAGATTCATCAATTTTTCTGCTGGTCTGACCTGAATGTCTGCGATTTCGACAAACGCGCATTGCAATTTGAGGTCTCATCCGCAACTTGGTCAGAACGGTCAGAACCGACAAGAATCGAGGGTTTCTCGGCCAAATAATAACTTTTTTCTGAATTTTCGGTGCGGGGCTGCTGAGTGTCTGGAGCCCTGTCGAACCCACCCAAGAATTTCAGGATCGGTTCATAAATAGCCGAGATTTGTTGAAAAATGTCGAATTTTTGGCTATCTTGTCTCTAAGTCAAGATTCATCAATTTTTCTGCTGGTCTGACCTTAATGTCTGCGATTTCGATAAACGCGCATTGCAATTTGCGGTCTCATCCGCAACTTGGTCAGAACGGTCAGAACCGACAAGAATCGAGGGTTTCTCGGCCAAATACCAACTTTTTTCTGAATTTTTGGTGCGGGGCAGCTGAGTGTCTGGAGCCCTGTCGAACCCATCCAAGAATTTCAGGATCGGTTCATAAATAGCCGAGATTTGTTGAAAAATGTCGAATTTTTGGCTATCTTGTCTCTAAGTCAAGATTCATCAATTTTTCTGCTGGTCTGACCTTAATGTCTGCGATTCCGATAAACGCGCATTGCAATTTGAGGTCTCATCCGCAACTTGGTCAGAACGATCAGAAACGACAAGAATCGAGGGTTTCTCGGCCAAATACCAACTTTTTTTCGAATTTTCGGTGCCGGGCAGCTGAGTGTCTGGAGCCGTGTCGAACCCATCCAAGAATTTCAGGATCGGTTCATAAATAGCCGAGATTTGTTGAAAAATGTCGAATTTTTGGCTATCTTGTCTCTAAGTCAAGATTCATCAATTTTTCTGCTGGCCTGACCTGAATGTCTGCGATTTCGACAAACGCGCATTGCAATTTGAGGTCTCATCCGCAACTTGGTCAGAACGGTCAGAACCGACAGGAATCGAGGGTTTCTCGGCCAAATACCAACTTTTTTCTGAATTTTCGGTGCGGGGCAGCTGAGTGTCTGGAGCCCTGTCGAACCCACCCAAGAATTTCAGGATCGGTTCATAAATAGCCGAGATTTGTTGAAAAATGTCGAATTTTTGGCTAGCTTGTCTCTAAGTCAAGATTCCTCAATTTTTCTGCTGGTCTGACCTGAATGTCTGCGATTTCGACAAACGCGCATTGCAATTTGAGGTCTCATCCGCAACTTGGTCAGAACGGTCAGAACCGACAAGAATCGAGGGTTTCTCGGCCAAATACCAACTTTTTTCTGAATTTTCGGTGCGGGGCAGCTGAGTGTCTGGAGCCCTGTCGAACCCACCCAGGAATTTCAGGATCGGTTTATAAATAGCAGAGATTCGTTGAAAAATGTCGAATTTTTGGCTATCTTGTCTCTAAGTCAAGATTCATCAATTTTTCTGCTGGTCTGACCTGAATGTCTGCGATTTCGACAAACGCGCATCGCAATTTGAGGTCTCATCCGCAACTTGGTCAGAACGGTCAGAACCGACAAGAATCGAGGGTTTCTCGGCCAAATACCAACTTTTTTTTGAATTTTCGGTGCGGGGCAGCTGAGTGTCTGGAGCCCTGTCGAACCCATCCAAGAATTTCAGGATCGGTTCATAAATAGCCGAGATTCGTTAAAAAATGTCGAATTTTTGGCTATCTTGTCTCTAAGTCAAGATTGATCAATTTTTCTGCTGGTCTGACCTGAATGTCTGCGATTTCGACAAACGCGCATTGCAATTTGAGGTCTCATCCGCAACTTGGTCAGAACGGTCAGAACCGACAAGAATCGAGGGTTTCTCGGCCAAATACCAACTTTTTTCTGAATTTTCGGTGCGGGGCAGCTGAGTGTCTGGAGCCCTGTCGAACCCATCCAAGAATTTCAGGATCGGTTCATAAATAGCCGAGATTTGTTGAAAAATGTCGAATTTTTGGCTATCTTGTCTCTAAGTCAAGATTCATCAATTTTTCTGCTGGTCTGACCTGAATGTCTGCGATTTCGACAAACGCGCATTGCAATTTGAGGTCTCATCCGCAACTTGGTCAGAACGGTCAGAACCGACAAGATTCGAGGGTTTCTCGGCCAAATATCAACTTTTTTCTGAATTTTCGGTGCGGGGCAGCTGAGTGTCCGGAGCCCTGTCGAACCCACCCAAGAATTTCAGGATTGGTTCATAAATAGCCGAGATTTGTTGAAAAATGTCGAATTTTCGGCTAGCTTGTCTCTAAGTCAAGATTCCTCAATTTTTCTGCTGGTCTGACCTGAATGTCTGCGATTTCGACAAACGCGCATTGCAATTTGACGTCTAATCCGCAACTTGGTCAGAACGGTCAGAACCGACAAGAATCGAGGGTTTCTCGGCCAAATACCAACTTTTTTCTGAATTTTCGGTGCGGGGCAGCTGAGTGTCTGGAGCCCTGTCGAACCCACCCAAGAATTTCAGGATCGGTTTATAAATAGCAGAGATTTGTTGAAAAATGTCGAATTTTTGGCTATCTTGTCTCTAAGTCAAGATTCATCAATTTTTCTGCTGGTCTGACCTGAATGTCTGCGATTTCGACAAACGCGCATCGCAATTTAGGGTCTCATCCGCAACTTGGTCAGAACGGTCAGAACCGACAAGAATCGAGGGTTTCTCGGCCAAATACCAACTTTTTTCTGAATTTTCGGTGCGGGGCAGCTGAGTGTCTGGAGCCCTGTCGAACCCATCCAAGAATTTCAGGATCGGTTCATAAATAGCCGAGATTTGTTGAAAAATGTCAAATTTTTGGCTATCTTGTCTCTAAGTCAAGATTCATCAATTTTTCTGCTGGTCTGACCTGAATGTCTGCGATTTCGACAAACGCGCATTGCAATTTGAGGTCTCATCCGCAACTTGGTCAGAACGGTCAGAACCGACAAGAATCGAGGGTTTCTCGGCCAAATACCAACTTTTTCTTGAATTTTCGGTGCGGGGCAGCTGAGTGTCTGGAGCCCTGTCGAACCCACCCAAGAATTTCAGGATCGGTTCATAAATAGCCGAGATTTGTTGAAAAATGTCGAATTTTTGGCTAGCTTGTCTCTAAGTCAAGATTCCTTAATTTTTCTGCTGGTCTGACCTGAATATCTGCGATTTCGACAAACGCGCATTGCAATTTGAGGTCTCATCCGCAACTTGGTCAGAACGGTCAGAACCGACAAGAATCGAGGGTTTCTCGGCCAAATACCAACTTTTTTCTGAAATTTCGGTGCGGGGCAGCTGAGTGTCTGGAGCCCTGTCGAACCCATCCAAGAATTCCAGGATCGGTTCATAAATAGCCGAGATTTGTTGAAAAATGTCGAATTTTTGGCTATCTTGTCTCTAAGTCAAGATTCATCAATTTTTCTGCTGGTCTGACCTGAATGTCTGCGATTTCGACAAACGCGCATTGCAATTTGAGGTCTCATCCGCAACTTGGTCAGAACGGTCAGAACCGACAAGAATCGAGGGTTTCTCGGCCAAATACCAACTTTTTTCTGAATTTTCGGTGCGGGGCAGCTGAGTGTCTGGAGCCCTGTCGAACCCACCCAAGAATTTCAGGATCGGTTCATAAATAGCCGAGATTCGTTGAAAAATGTCGAATTTTTGGCTATCTTGTCTCTAAGTCAAGATTCATCAATTTTTCTGCTGGCCTGACCTGAATGTCTGCGATTTCGACAAACGCGCATTGCAATTTGAGGTCTCATCCGCAACTTGGTCAGAACGGTCAGAACCGACAAGAATCGAGGGTTTCTCGGCCAAATACCAACTTTTTTCTGAATTTTCGGTGCGGGGCAGCTGAGTGTCTGGAGCCCTGTCGAACCCACCCAAGAATTTCAGGATCGGTTCATAAATAGCCGAGATTTGTTGAAAAATGTCGAATTTTTGGCTAGCTTGTCTCTAAGTCAAGATTCCTCAATTTTCCTGCTGGTCTGACCTGAATGTCTGCGATTTCGACAAACGCGCATTGCAATTTGAGGTCTCATCCGCAACTTGGTCAGAACGGTCAGAACCGACAAGAATCGAGGGTTTCTCGGCCAAATACCAACTTTTTTCTGAATTTTCGGTGCGGGGCAGCTGAGTGTCTGGAGCCCTGTCGAACCCACCCAGGAATTTCAGGATCGGTTTATAAATAGCAGAGATTCGTTGAAAAATGTCGAATTTTTGGCTATCTTGTCTCTAAGTCAAGATTCATCAATTTTTCTGCTGGTCTGACCTGAATGTCTGCGATTTCGACAAACGCGCATCGCAATTTGAGGTCTCATCCGCAACTTGGTCAGAACGGTCAGAACCGACAAGAATCGAGGGTTTCTCGGCCAAATACCAACTTTTTTTTGAATTTTCGGTGCGGGGCAGCTGAGTGTCTGGAGCCCTGTCGAACCCATCCAAGAATTTCAGGATCGGTTCATAAATAGCCGAGATTTGTTGAAAAATGTCGAATTTTTGGCTATCTTGTCTCTAAGTCAAGATTCATCAATTTTTCTGCTGGTCTGACCTGAATGTCTGCGATTTCGACGAACGCGCATTGCAATTTGAGGTCTCATCCGCAACTTGGTCAGAACGGTCAGAACCGACAAGAATCGAGGGTTTCTCGGCCAAATACCAACTTTTTCTTGAATTTTCGGTGCCGGGCAGCTGAGTGTCTGGAGCCCTGTCGAACCCATCCAAGAATTCCAGGATCGGTTCATAAATAGCCGAGATTTGTTGAAAAATGTCGAATTTTTGGCTAGCTTGTCTCTAAGTCAAGATTCCTCAATTTTTCTGCTGGTCTGGCCTGAATGTCTGCGATTTCGACAAACGCGCATTGCAATTTGAGGTCTCATCCGCAACTTGGTCAGAACGGTCAGAACCGACAAGAATCGAGGGTTTCTCGGCCAAATACCAACTTTTTTCTGAATTTTCGGTGCGGGGCAGCTGAGTGTCTGGAGCCCTGTCGAACCCATCCAAGAATTTCAGGATCGGTTCATAAATAGCCGAGATTTGTTGAAAAATGTCGAATTTTTGGCTATCTTGTCTCTAAGTCAAGATTCATCAATTTTTCTGCTGGTCTGACCTGAATGTCTGCGATTTCGACAAACGCGCATTGCAATTTGAGGTCTCATCCGCAACTTGGTCAGAACGGTCAGAACCGACAAGAATCGAGGGTTTCTCGGCCAAATACCAACTTTTTTCTGAATTTTCGGTGCGGGGCAGCTGAGTGTCTGGAGCCCTGTCGAACCCACCCAGGAATTTCAGGATCGGTTTATAAATAGCAGAGATTCGTTGAAAAATGTCGAATTTTTGGCTATCTTGTCTCTAAGTCAAGATTCATCAATTTTTCTGCTGGTCTGACCTGAATGTCTGCGATTTCGACAAACGCGCATCGCAATTTGAGGTCTCATCCGCAACTTGGTCAGAACGGTCAGAACCGACAAGAATCGAGGGTTTCTCGGCCAAATACCAACTTTTTTTTGAATTTTCGGTGCGGGGCAGCTGAGTGTCTGGAGCCCTGTCGAACCCATCCAAGAATTTCAGGATCGGTTCATAAATAGCCGAGATTTGTTGAAAAATGTCGAATTTTTGGCTATCTTGTCTCTAAGTCAAGATTCATCAATTTTTCTGCTGGTCTGACCTGAATGTCTGCGATTTCGACGAACGCGCATTGCAATTTGAGGTCTCATCCGCAACTTGGTCAGAACGGTCAGAACCGACAAGAATCGAGGGTTTCTCGGCCAAATACCAACTTTTTCTTGAATTTTCGGTGCCGGGCAGCTGAGTGTCTGGAGCCCTGTCGAACCCATCCAAGAATTCCAGGATCGGTTCATAAATAGCCGAGATTTGTTGAAAAATGTCGAATTTTTGGCTAGCTTGTCTCTAAGTCAAGATTCCTCAATTTTTCTGCTGGTCTGGCCTGAATGTCTGCGATTTCGACAAACGCGCATTGCAATTTGAGGTCTCATCCGCAACTTGGTCAGAACGGTCAGAACCGACAAGAATCGAGGGTTTCTCGGCCAAATACCAACTTTTTTCTGAATTTTCGGTGCGGGGCAGCTGAGTGTCTGGAGCCCTGTCGAACCCATCCAAGAATTTCAGGATCGGTTCATAAATAGCCGAGATTTGTTGAAAAATGTCGAATTTTTGGCTATCTTGTCTCTAAGTCAAGATTCATCAATTTTTCTGCTGGTCTGACCTGAATGTCTGCGATTTCGACAAACGCGCATTGCAATTTGAGGTCTCATCCGCAACTTGGTCAGAACGGTCAGAACCGACAAGAATCGAGGGTTTCTCGGCCAAATACCAACTTTTTTCAGAATTTTCGGTGCGGGGCAGCTGAGTGTCTGGAGCCCTGTCGAACCCACCCAAGAATTCCAGGATCGGTCCATAAATAGCCGAGATTCGTTGAAAAATGTCGAATTTTTGGCTATCTTGTCTCTAAGTCAAGATTTATCAATTTTTCTGCTGGTCTAACCTGAATGTCTGCGATTTCGACAAACGCGCATTGCGATTTGAGGTCTCATCCGCAACTTGGTCAGAACGGTCGGAACCGACAAGAATCGAGTGTTTCTCGGCCAAATACCAACTTTTTTCTGAATTTTCGGTGCGGGGCAGCTGAGTGTCTGGAGCCCTGTCGAACCCATCCAAGAATTTCAGGATCGGTTCATAAATAGCCGAGATTTGTTGAAAAATGTCGAATTTTTGGCTAGCTTGTCTCTAAGTCAAGATTCATCAATTTTTCTGCTGGTCTGACCTGAATGTCTGCGATTTCGACAAACGCGCATTGCAATTTGAGGTCTCATCCGCAACTTGGTCAGGACGGTCAGAACCGACAAGAATCGAGGGTTTCTCGGCCAAATACCAACTTTTTTCTGAATTTTCGGTGCGGGGCAGCTGAGTGTCTGGAGCCCTGTCGAACCCATCCAAGAATTTCAGGATCGGTTCATAAATAGCCGAGATTTGTTGAAAAATGTCGAATTTTTGGCTATCTTGTCTCTAAGTCAAGATTCATCAATTTTTCTGCTGGTCTGACCTGAATGTCTGCGATTTCGACAAACGCGCATTGCAATTTGAGGTCTCATCCGCAACTTGGTCAGAACGGTCAGAACCGACAAGATTCGAGGGTTTCTCGGCCAAATATCAACTTTTTTCTGAATTTTCGGTGCGGGGCAGCTGAGTGTCCGGAGCCCTGTCGAACCCACCCAAGAATTTCAGGATCGGTTCATAAATAGCCGAGATTTGTTGAAAAATGTCGAATTTTCGGCTAGCTTGTCTCTAAGTCAAGATTCCTCAATTTTTCTGCTGGTCTGACCTGAATGTCTGCGATTTCGACAAACGCGCATTGCAATTTGACGTCTAATCCGCAACTTGGTCAGAACGGTCAGAACCGACAAGAATCGAGGGTTTCTCGGCCAAATACCAACTTTTTTCTGAATTTTCGGTGCGGGGCAGCTGAGTGTCTGGAGCCCTGTCGAACCCACCCAAGAATTTCAGGATCGGTTTATAAATAGCAGAGATTCGTTGAAAAATGTCGAATTTTTGGCTATCTTGTCTCTAAGTCAAGATTCATCAATTTTTCTGCTGGTCTGACCTGAATGTCTGCGATTTCGACAAACGCGCATCGCAATTTAGGGTCTCATCCGCAACTTGGTCAGAACGGTCAGAACCGACAAGAATCGAGGGTTTCTCGGCCAAATACCAACTTTTTTCTGAATTTTCGGTGCGGGGCAGCTGAGTGTCTGGAGCCCTGTCGAACCCATCCAAGAATTTCAGGATCGGTTCATAAATAGCCGAGATTTGTTGAAAAATGTCAAATTTTTGGCTATCTTGTCTCTAAGTCAAGATTCATCAATTTTTCTGCTGGTCTGACCTGAATGTCTGCGATTTCGACAAACGCGCATTGCAATTTGAGGTCTCATCCGCAACTTGGTCAGAACGGTCAGAACCGACAAGAATCGAGGGTTTCTCGGCCAAATACCAACTTTTTCTTGAATTTTCGGTGCGGGGCAGCTGAGTGTCTGGAGCCCTGTCGAACCCACCCAAGAATTTCAGGATCGGTTCATAAATAGCCGAGATTTGTTGAAAAATGTCGAATTTTTGGCTAGCTTGTCTCTAAGTCAAGATTCCTTAATTTTT
This sequence comes from Diprion similis, assembly GCF_021155765.1. NCBI lineage: Eukaryota > Metazoa > Arthropoda > Insecta > Hymenoptera > Diprionidae > Diprion > Diprion similis. Next base: position 27,925,247 of record NC_060112.1, on the reverse strand, counting down.
CTGCTGGTCTGACCTGAATATCTGCGATTTCGACAAACGCGCATTGCAATTTGAGGTCTCATCCGCAACTTGGTCAGAACGGTCAGAACCGACAAGAATCGAGGGTTTCTCGGCCAAATACCAACTTTTTTCTGAATTTTCGGTGCGGGGCAGCTGAGTGTCTGGAGCCCTGTCGAACCCACCCAAGAATTTCAGGATCGGTTCATAAATAGCCGAGATTTGTTGAAAAATGTCGAATTTTTGGCTATCTTGTCTCTAAGTCAAGATTCATCAATTTTTCTGCTGGTCTGACCTGAATGTCTGCGATTTCGACAAACGCGCATTGCAATTTGAGGTCTCATCCGCAACTTGGTCAGAACGGTCAGAACCGACAAGAATCGAGGGTTTCTCGGCCAAATACCAACTTTTTTCTGAATTTTCGGTGCGGGGCAGCTGAGTGTCTGGAGCCCTGTCGAACCCATCCAAGAATTACAGGATCGGTTCATAAATAGCCGAGATTTGTTGAAAAATGTCGAATTTTTGGCTATCTTGTCTCTAAGTCAAGATTCATCAATTTTTCTGCTGGTCTGACCTGAATGTCTGCGATTTCGACAAACGCGCATTGCAATTTGAGGTCTCATCCGCAACTTGGTCAGAACGGTCAGAACCGACAAGAATCGAGGGTTTCTCGGCCAAATACCAACTGTTTTTTGAATTTTCAGTGCCGGGCAGCTGAGTGTCTGGAGCCCTGTCGAACCCATCCAAGAATTTCAGGATCGGTTCATAAATAGCCGAGATTTGTTGAAAAATGTCGAATTTTTGGCTATCTTGTCTCTAAGTCAAGATTCATCAATTTTTCTGCTGGTCTGACCTGAATGTCTGCGATTTCGACAAACGCGCATTGCAATTTGAGGTCTCATCCGCAACTTGGTCAGAACGGTCAGAACCGACAAGAATCGAGGGTTTCTCGGCCAAATACCAACTTTTTCCTGAATTTTCGGTGCGGGGCAGCTGAGTGTCTGGAGCCCTGTCGAACCCACCCAAGAATTTCAGGATCGGTTCATAAATAGCTGAGATTTGTTGAAAAATGTCGAATTTTTGGCTAGCTTGTCTCTAAGTCAAGATTCCTCAATTTTTCTGCTGGTCTGACCTGAATGTCTGCGATTTCGACAAACGCGCATTGCAATTTGAGGTCTCATCCGCAACTTGGTCAGAACGGTCAGAACCGACAAGTATCGAGGGTTTCTCGGCCAAATACCAACTTTTTTCTGAATCTTCGGTGCGGGGCAGCTGAGTGTCTGGAGCCCTGTCGAACCCACCCAAGAATTCCAGGATCGGTTCATAAATAGCCGAGATTCGTTGAAAAATGTCGAATTTTTGGCTATCTTGTCTCTAAGTCAAGATTCATCAATTTTTCTGCTGGTCTGACCTGAATGTCTGCGATTTCGACAAACGCGCATTGCAATTTGAGGTCTCATCCGCAACTTGGTCAGAACGGTCAGAACCGACAAGAATCGAGGGTTTCTCGGCCAAATAATAACTTTTTCCTGAATTTTCGGTGCGGGGCAGCTGAGTGTCTGGAGCCCTGTCGAACCCACCCAAGAATTTCAGGATCGGTTCATAAATAGCCGAGATTTGTTGAAAAATGTCGAATTTTTGGCTATCTTGTCTCTAAGTCAAGATTCATCAATTTTTCTGCTGGTCTGACCTTAATGTCTGCGATTTCGATAAACGCGCATTGCAATTCAAGGTCTCATCCGCAACTTGGTCAGAACGGTCAGAACCGACAAGAATCGAGGGTTTCTCGGCCAAATACCAACTTTTTTCTGAATTTTCGGTGCGGGGCAGCTGAGTGTCTGGAGCCCTGTCGAACCCACCCGAGAATTTCAGGATCGGTTCATAAATAGCCGAGATTCGTTGAAAAATGTCGAATTTTTGGCTATCTTGTCTCTAAGTCAAGATTCATCAATTTTTCTGCTGGTCTGACCTGAATGTCTGCGATTTCGACAAACGCGCATTGCAATTTGAGGTCTCATCCGCAACTTGGTCAGAACGGTCAGAACCGACAAGAATCGAGGGTTTCTCGGCCAAATACCAACTTTTTTCTGAATTTTCGGTGCGGGGCAGCTGAGTGTCTGGAGCCCTGTCGAACCCATCCAAGAATTTCAGGATCGGTTCATAAATAGCCGAGATTTGTTGAAAAATGTCGAATTTTTGGCTATCTTGTCTCTAAGTCAAGATTTATCAATTTTTCTGCTGGTCTAACCTGAATGTCTGCGATTTCGACAAACGCGCATTGCGATTTGAGGTCTCATCCGCAACTTGGTCAGAACGGTCGGAACCGACAAGAATCGAGTGTTTCTCGGCCAAATACCAACTTTTTTCTGAATTTTCGGTGCGGGGCAGCTGAGTGTCTGGAGCCCTGTCGAACCCATCCAAGAATTTCAGGATCGGTTCATAAATAGCCGAGATTTGTTGAAAAATGTCGAATTTTTGGCTAGCTTGTCTCTAAGTCAAGATTCATCAATTTTTCTGCTGGTCTGACCTGAATGTCTGCGATTTCGACAAACGCGCATTGCAATTTGAGGTCTCATCCGCAACTTGGTCAGGACGGTCAGAACCGACAAGAATCGAGGGTTTCTCGGCCAAATACCAACTTTTTTCTGAATTTTCGGTGCGGGGCAGCTGAGTGTCTGGAGCCCTGTCGAACCCATCCAAGAATTTCAGGATCGGTTCATAAATAGCCGAGATTTGTTGAAAAATGTCGAATTTTTGGCTATCTTGTCTCTAAGTCAAGATTCATCAATTTTTCTGCTGGTCTGACCTGAATGTCTGCGATTTCGACAAACGCGCATTGCAATTTGAGGTCTCATCCGCAACTTGGTCAGAACGGTCAGAACCGACAAGATTCGAGGGTTTCTCGGCCAAATATCAACTTTTTTCTGAATTTTCGGTGCGGGGCAGCTGAGTGTCCGGAGCCCTGTCGAACCCACCCAAGAATTTCAGGATCGGTTCATAAATAGCCGAGATTTGTTGAAAAATGTCGAATTTTCGGCTAGCTTGTCTCTAAGTCAAGATTCCTCAATTTTTCTGCTGGTCTGACCTGAATGTCTGCGATTTCGACAAACGCGCATTGCAATTTGACGTCTAATCCGCAACTTGGTCAGAACGGTCAGAACCGACAAGAATCGAGGGTTTCTCGGCCAAATACCAACTTTTTTCTGAATTTTCGGTGCGGGGCAGCTGAGTGTCTGGAGCCCTGTCGAACCCACCCAAGAATTTCAGGATCGGTTTATAAATAGCAGAGATTCGTTGAAAAATGTCGAATTTTTGGCTATCTTGTCTCTAAGTCAAGATTCATCAATTTTTCTGCTGGTCTGACCTGAATGTCTGCGATTTCGACAAACGCGCATCGCAATTTAGGGTCTCATCCGCAACTTGGTCAGAACGGTCAGAACCGACAAGAATCGAGGGTTTCTCGGCCAAATACCAACTTTTTTCTGAATTTTCGGTGCGGGGCAGCTGAGTGTCTGGAGCCCTGTCGAACCCATCCAAGAATTTCAGGATCGGTTCATAAATAGCCGAGATTTGTTGAAAAATGTCAAATTTTTGGCTATCTTGTCTCTAAGTCAAGATTCATCAATTTTTCTGCTGGTCTGACCTGAATGTCTGCGATTTCGACAAACGCGCATTGCAATTTGAGGTCTCATCCGCAACTTGGTCAGAACGGTCAGAACCGACAAGAATCGAGGGTTTCTCGGCCAAATACCAACTTTTTCTTGAATTTTCGGTGCGGGGCAGCTGAGTGTCTGGAGCCCTGTCGAACCCACCCAAGAATTTCAGGATCGGTTCATAAATAGCCGAGATTTGTTGAAAAATGTCGAATTTTTGGCTAGCTTGTCTCTAAGTCAAGATTCCTTAATTTTTCTGCTGGTCTGACCTGAATATCTGCGATTTCGACAAACGCGCATTGCAATTTGAGGTCTCATCCGCAACTTGGTCAGAACGGTCAGAACCGACAAGAATCGAGGGTTTCTCGGCCAAATACCAACTTTTTTCTGAATTTTCGGTGCGGGGCAGCTGAGTGTCTGGAGCCCTGTCGAACCCACCCAAGAATTTCAGGATCGGTTCATAAATAGCCGAGATTTGTTGAAAAATGTCGAATTTTTGGCTATCTTGTCTCTAAGTCAAGATTCATCAATTTTTCTGCTGGTCTGACCTGAATGTCTGCGATTTCGACAAACGCGCATTGCAATTTGAGGTCTCATCCGCAACTTGGTCAGAACGGTCAGAACCGACAAGAATCGAGGGTTTCTCGGCCAAATACCAACTTTTTTCTGAATTTTCGGTGCGGGGCAGCTGAGTGTCTGGAGCCCTGTCGAACCCATCCAAGAATTACAGGATCGGTTCATAAATAGCCGAGATTTGTTGAAAAATGTCGAATTTTTGGCTATCTTGTCTCTAAGTCAAGATTCATCAATTTTTCTGCTGGTCTGACCTGAATGTCTGCGATTTCGACAAACGCGCATTGCAATTTGAGGTCTCATCCGCAACTTGGTCAGAACGGTCAGAACCGACAAGAATCGAGGGTTTCTCGGCCAAATACCAACTGTTTTTTGAATTTTCAGTGCCGGGCAGCTGAGTGTCTGGAGCCCTGTCGAACCCATCCAAGAATTTCAGGATCGGTTCATAAATAGCCGAGATTTGTTGAAAAATGTCGAATTTTTGGCTATCTTGTCTCTAAGTCAAGATTCATCAATTTTTCTGCTGGTCTGACCTGAATGTCTGCGATTTCGACAAACGCGCATTGCAATTTGAGGTCTCATCCGCAACTTGGTCAGAACGGTCAGAACCGACAAGAATCGAGGGTTTCTCGGCCAAATACCAACTTTTTCCTGAATTTTCGGTGCGGGGCAGCTGAGTGTCTGGAGCCCTGTCGAACCCACCCAAGAATTTCAGGATCGGTTCATAAATAGCTGAGATTTGTTGAAAAATGTCGAATTTTTGGCTAGCTTGTCTCTAAGTCAAGATTCCTCAATTTTTCTGCTGGTCTGACCTGAATGTCTGCGATTTCGACAAACGCGCATTGCAATTTGAGGTCTCATCCGCAACTTGGTCAGAACGGTCAGAACCGACAAGTATCGAGGGTTTCTCGGCCAAATACCAACTTTTTTCTGAATCTTCGGTGCGGGGCAGCTGAGTGTCTGGAGCCCTGTCGAACCCACCCAAGAATTCCAGGATCGGTTCATAAATAGCCGAGATTCGTTGAAAAATGTCGAATTTTTGGCTATCTTGTCTCTAAGTCAAGATTCATCAATTTTTCTGCTGGTCTGACCTGAATGTCTGCGATTTCGACAAACGCGCATTGCAATTTGAGGTCTCATCCGCAACTTGGTCAGAACGGTCAGAACCGACAAGAATCGAGGGTTTCTCGGCCAAATAATAACTTTTTCCTGAATTTTCGGTGCGGGGCAGCTGAGTGTCTGGAGCCCTGTCGAACCCACCCAAGAATTTCAGGATCGGTTCATAAATAGCCGAGATTTGTTGAAAAATGTCGAATTTTTGGCTATCTTGTCTCTAAGTCAAGATTCATCAATTTTTCTGCTGGTCTGACCTTAATGTCTGCGATTTCGATAAACGCGCATTGCAATTCAAGGTCTCATCCGCAACTTGGTCAGAACGGTCAGAACCGACAAGAATCGAGGGTTTCTCGGCCAAATACCAACTTTTTTCTGAATTTTCGGTGCGGGGCAGCTGAGTGTCTGGAGCCCTGTCGAACCCACCCGAGAATTTCAGGATCGGTTCATAAATAGCCGAGATTCGTTGAAAAATGTCGAATTTTTGGCTATCTTGTCTCTAAGTCAAGATTCATCAATTTTTCTGCTGGTCTGACCTGAATGTCTGCGATTTCGACAAACGCGCATTGCAATTTGAGGTCTCATCCGCAACTTGGTCAGAACGGTCAGAACCGACAAGAATCGAGGGTTTCTCGGCCAAATACCAACTTTTTTCTGAATTTTCGGTGCGGGGCAGCTGAGTGTCTGGAGCCCTGTCGAACCCATCCAAGAATTTCAGGATCGGTTCATAAATAGCCGAGATTTGTTGAAAAATGTCGAATTTTTGGCTATCTTGTCTCTAAGTCAAGATTCATCAATTTTTCTGCTGGTCTGACCTGAATGATTGCGATTTCGACAAACGCGCATTGCAATTTGAGGTCTCGTCCGCAACTTGGTCAGAACGGTCAGAACCGACAAGAATCGAGGGTTTCTCGGCCAAATACCAATTTTTTTCTGAATTTTCGGTGCGGGGCAGCTGAGTGTCTGGAGCCCTGTCGAACCCACCCAAGAATTTCAGGATCGGTTCATAAATAGCCGAGATTTGTTGAAAAATGTCGAATTTTTGGCTAGCTTGTCTCTAAGTCAAGATTCCTCAATTTTCCTGCTGGTCTGACCTGAATGTCTGCGATTTCGACAAACGCGCATTGCAATTTGACGTCTAATCCGCAACTTGGTCAGAACGGTCAGAACCGACAAGAATCGAGGGTTTCTCGGCCAAATACCAACTTTTTTCTGAATTTTCGGTGCGGGGCAGCTGAGTGTCTGGAGCCCTGTCGAACCCACCCAAGAATTTCAGGATCGGTTCATAAATAGCCGAGATTTGTTGAAAAATGTCGAATTTTTGGCTATCTTGTCTCTAAGTCAAGATTCATCAATTTTTCTGCTGGTCTGACCTGAATGTCTGCGATTTCGACAAACGCGCATTGCAATTTGAGGTCTCATCCGCAACTTGGTCAGAACGGTCAGAACCGACAAGAATCGAGGGTTTCTCGGCCAAATACCAACTTTTTTCTGAATTTTCGGTGCGGGGCAGCTGAGTGTCTGGAGCCCTGTCGAACCCATCCAAGAATTTCAGGATCGGTTCATAAATAGCCGAGATTTGTTGAAAAATGTCGAATTTTTGACTATCTTGTCTCTAAGTCAAGATTCATCAATTTTTCTGCTGGTCTGACCTGAATGTCTGCGATTTCGACAAACGCGCATTGCAATTTGAGGTCTCATCCGCAACTTGGTCAGAACGGTCAGAACCGACAAGAATCGAGGGTTTCTCGGCCAAATACCAACTTTTTTCTGAATTTTCGGTGCGGGGCAGCTGACTGTCTGGAGCCCTGTCGAACCCACCCAAGAATTTCAGGATCGGTTCGTAAATAGCCGAGATTCGTTGAAAAATGTCGAATTTTTGGCTATCTTGTCTCTAAGTCAAGATTCATCAATTTTTCTGCTGGTCTGACCTGAATGTCTGCGATTTCGACAAACGCGCATTGCAATTCGAGGTCTCATCCGCAACTTGGTCAGAACGGTCAGAACCGACAAGAATCGAGGGTTTCTCGGCCAAATAATAACTTTTTTCTGAATTTTCGGTGCGGGGCAGCTGAGTGTCTGGAGCCCTGTCGAACCCACCCAAGAATTTCAGGATCGGTTCATAAATAGCCGAGATTTGTTGAAAAATGTCGAATTTTTGGCTATCTTGTCTCTAAGTCAAGATTCATCAATTTTTCTGCTGGTCTGACCTGAATGTCTGCGATTTCGACAAACGCGCATTGCAATTTGAGGTCTCATCCGCAACTTGGTCAGAACGGTCAGAACCGACAAGAATCGAGGGTTTCTCGGCCAAATACTAACTTTTTTCTGAATTTTCGGTGCGGGGCAGCTGAGTGTCTGGAGCCCTGTCGAACCCATCCAAGAATTTCAGGATCGGTTCATAAATAGCCGAGATTTGTTGAAAAATGTCGAATTTTTGGCTATCTTGTCTCTAAGTCAAGATTCATCAATTTTTCTGCTGGTCTGACCTGAATGTCTGCGATTACGACAAACGCGCATTGCAATTTGAGGTCTCATCCGCAACTTGGTCAGAACGGTCAGAACCGACAAGAATCGAGGGTTTCTCGGCCAAATAATGACTTTTTTCTGAATTTTCGGTGCGGGGCAGCTGAGTGTCTGGAGCCCTGTCGAACCCACCCAAGAATTTCAGGATCGGTTCATAAATAGCCGAGATTTGTTGAAAAATGTCGAATTTTTGGCTATCTTGTCTCTAAGTCAAGATTCATCAATTTTTCTGCTGGTCTGACCTTAATGTCTGCGATTTCGATAAACGCGCATTGCAATTTGAGGTCTCATCCGCAACTTGGTCAGAACGGTCAGAACCGACAAGAATCGAGGGTTTCTCGGCCAAATACCAACTTTTTCCTGAATTTTCGGTGCGGGGCAGCTGAGTGTCTGGAGCCCTGTCGAACCCATCCAAGAATTTCAGGATCGGTTCATAAATAGCCGAGATTTGTTGAAAAATGTCGAATTTTTGGCTATCTTGTCTCTAAGTCAAGATTCATCAATTTTTCTGCTGGTCTGACCTGAATGTCTGCGATTTCGACAAACGCGCATTGCAATTTGAGGTCTCATCCGCAACTTGGTCAGAATGGTCAGAACCGACAAGAATCGAGGGTTTCTCGGCCAAATAATAACTTTTTTCTGAATTTTCGGTGCGGGGCAGCTGAGTGTCTGGAGCCCTGTCGAACCCACCCAAGAATTTCAGGATCGGTTCATAAATAGCCGAGATTTGTTGAAAAATGTCGAATTTTTGGCTATCTTGTCTCTAAGTCAAGATTCATCAATTTTTCTGCTGGTCTGACCTGAATGTCTGCGATTTCGACAAACGCGCATTGCAATTTGAGGTCTCATCCGCAACTTGGTCAGAACGGTCAGAACCGACAAGAATCGAGGGTTTCTCGGCCAAATACTAACTTTTTTCTGAATTTTCGGTGCGGGGCAGCTGAGTGTCTGGAGCCCTGTCGAACCCATCCAAGAATTTCAGGATCGGTTCATAAATAGCCGAGATTTGTTGAAAAATGTCGAATTTTTGGCTATCTTGTCTCTAAGTCAAGATTCATCAATTTTTTTGCTGGTCTGACCTGAATGTCTGCGATTTCGACAAACGCGCATTGCAATTTGAGGTCTCATCCGCAACTTGGTCAGAACGGTCAGAACCGACAAGAATCGAGGGTTTCTCGGCCAAATACCAATTTTTTTTCGAATTTTCGGTGCCGGGCAGCTGAGTGTCTGGAGCCCTGTCGAACCCATCCAAGAATTTCAGGATCGGTTCATAAATAGCCGAAATTTGTTGAAAAATGTCGAATTTTTGGCTATCTTGTCTCTAAGTCAAGATTCATCAATTTTTCTGCTGGTCTGACCTGAATGTCTGCGATTTCGACAAACGCGCATTGCAATTTGAGGTCTCATCCGCAACTTGGTCAGAACGGTCAAAACCGACAAGAATCGAGGGTTTCTCGGCCAAATACCAACTTTTTTCTGAATTTTCGGTGCGGGGCAGCTGAGTGTCTGGAGCCCTGTCGAACCCACCCAAGAATTTCAGGATCGGTTCATAAATAGCTGAGATTTGTTGAAAAATGTCGAATTTTTGGCTAGCTTGTCTCTAAGTCAAGATTCCTCAATTTTTCTGCTGGTCTGACCTGAATGTCTGCGATTTCGACAAACGCGCATTGCAATTTGAGGTCTCATCCGCAACTTGGTCAGAACGGTCAGAACCGACAAGAATCGAGGGTTTCTCGGCCGAATACCAACTTTTTTCTGAATTTTCGGTGCGGGGCAGCTGAGTGTCTGGAGCCCTGTCGAACCCGCCCAAGAATTTCAGGATCGGTTCATAAATAGCCGAGATTCGTTGAAAAATGTCGAATTTTTGGCCATCTTGTCTCTAAGTCAAGATTCATCAATTTTCCTGCTGGTCTGACCTGAATGTCTGCGATTTCGACAAACGCGCATTGCAATTTGAGGTCTCATCCGCAACTTGGTCAGAACGGTCAGAACCGACAAGAATCGAGGGTTTCTCGGCCAAATACCAACTTTTCTCTGAATTTCGGTGCGGGGCAGCTGAGTGTCTGGAGCCATGTCGAACCCACCCAAGAATTTCAGGATCGGTTCATAAATAGCCGAGATTTGTTGAAAAATGTCGAATTTTTGGCTGTCTTGTCTCTAAGTCAAGATTCATCAATTTTTCTGCTGGTCTGACCTGAATGTCTGCGATTTCGACAAACGCGCATTGCAATTTGAGGTCTCATCCGCAACTTGGTCAGAACGGTCAGAACCGACAAGAATCGAGGGTTTCTCGGCCAAATACCGACTGTTTTTTGAATTTTCAGTGCCGGGCAGCTGAGTGTCTGGAGCCCTGTCGAACCCATCCAAGAATTTCAGGATCGGTTCATAAATAGCCGAGATTTGTTGAAAAATGTCGAATTTTTGGCTATCTTGTCTCTAAGTCAAGATTCATCAATTTTTCTGCTGGTCTGACCTGAATGTCTGCGATTTCGACAAACGCGCATTGCAATTTGAGGTCTCATCCGCAACTTGGTCAGAACGGTTAGAACCGACAAAAATCGAGGGTTTCTCGGCCAAATACCAACTTTTTTCTGAATTTTCGGTGCGGGGCAGCTGAGTGTCCTGAGCCCTGTCGAACCCACCCAAGAATTTCAGGATCGGTTCATAAATAGCCGAGATTTGTTGAAAAATGTCGAATTTTTGGCTAGCTTGTCTCTAAGTCAAGATTTCTCAATTTTTCTGCTGGTCTGACCTGAATGTCTGCGATTTCGACAAACGCGCATTGCAATTTGAGGTCTCATCCGCAACTTGGTCAGAACGGTCAGAACCGACAAGTATCGAGGGTTTCTCGGCCAAATACCAACTTTTTTCTGAATTTTCGGTGCGGGGCAGCTGAGTGTCTGGAGCCCTGTCAAACCCACCCAAGAATTCCAGGATCGGTTCATAAATAGCCGAGATTCGTTGAAAAATGTCGAATTTTTGGCTATCTTGTCTCTAAGTCAAGATTCATCAATTTTTCTGCTGGTCTGACCTGAATGTCTGCGATTACGACAAACGCGCATTGCAATTTGAGGTCTCATCCGCAACTTGGTCAGAACGGTCAGAACCGACAAGAATCGAGGGTTTCTCGGCCAAATAATAACTTTTTTCTGAATTTTCGGTGCGGGGCAGCTGAGTGTCTGGAGCCCTGTCGAACCCACCCAAGAATTTCAGGATCGGTTCATAAATAGCCGAGATTTGTTGAAAAATGTCGAATTTTTGGCTATCTTGTCTCTAAGTCAAGATTCATCAATTTTTCTGCTGGTCTGACCTTAATGTCTGCGATTTCGATAAACGCGCATTGCAATTTGAGGTCTCATCCGCAACTTGGTCAGAACGGTCAGAACCGACAAGAATCGAGGGTTTCTCGGCCAAATACCAACTTTTTTCTGAATTTTCGGTGCGGGGCAGCTGAGTGTCTGGAGCCCTGTCGAACCCACCCAAGAATTTCAGGATCGGTTCATAAATAGCCGAGATTTGTTGAAAAATGTCGAATTTTTGGCTAGCTTGTCTCTAAGTCAAGATTCCTCAATTTTTCTGCTGGTCTGACCTGAATGTCTGCGATTTCGACAAACGCGCATTGCAATTTGACGTCTAATCCGCAACTTGGTCAGAACGGTCAGAACCGACAAGAATCGAGGGTTTCTCGGCCAAATACCAACTTTTTTCTGAATTTTCGGTGCGGGGCAGCTGAGTGTCTGAAGCCCTGTCGAACCCACCCAAGAATTTCAGGATCGGTCCATAAATAGCCGAGATTTGTTGAAAAATGTCGAATTTTTGGCTATCTTGTCTCTAAGTCAAGATTCATCAATTTTTCTGCTGGTCTGACCTGAATGTCTGCGATTCCGACAAACGCGCATTGCAATTTGAGGTCTCATCCGCAACTTGGTCAGAACGGTCAGAACCGACAAGAATCGAGGGTTTCTCGGCCAAATACCAACTTTTTTCTGAATTTTCGGTGCGGGGCAGCTGAGTGTCTGGAGCCCTGTCGAACCCATCCAAGAATTTCAGGATCGGTTCATAAATAGCTGAGATTTGTTGAAAAATGTCGAATTTTTGACTATCTTGTCTCTAAGTCAAGATTCATCAATTTTTCTGCTGGTCTGACCTGAATGTCTGCGATTTCGACAAACGCGCATTGCAATTTGAGGTCTCATCCGCAACTTGGTCAGAACGGTCAGAACCGACAAGAATCGAGGGTTTCTCGGCCAAATACCAACTTTTTTCTGAATTTTCGGTGCGGGGCAGCTGACTGTCTGGAGCCCTGTCGAACCCACCCAAGAATTTCAGGATCGGTTCGTAAATAGCCGAGATTCGTTGAAAAATGTCGAATTTTTGGCTATCTTGTCTCTAAGTCAAGATTCATCAATTTTTCTGCTGGTCTGACCTGAATGTCTGCGATTTCGACAAACGCGCATTGCAATTTGAGGTCTCATCCGCAACTTGGTCAGAACGGTCAGAACCGACAAGAATCGAGGGTTTCTCGGCCAAATAATAACTTTTTTCTGAATTTTCGGTGCGGGGCAGCTGAGTGTCTGGAGCCCTGTCGAACCCACCCAAAAATTTCAGGATCGGTTCATAAATAGCCGAGATTTGTTGAAAAATGTCGAATTTTTGGCTATCTTGTCTCTAAGTCAAGATTCATCAATTTTTCTGCTGGTCTGACCTGAATGTCTGCGATTTCGACAAACGCGCATTGCAATTTGAGGTCTCATCCGCAACTTGGTCAGAACGGTCAGAACCGACAAGAATCGAGGGTTTCTCGGCCAAATACTAACTTTTTTCTGAATTTTCGGTGCGGGGCAGCTGAGTGTCTGGAGCCCTGTCGAACCCATCCAAGAATTTCAGGATCGGTTCATAAATAGCCGAGATTTGTTGAAAAATGTCGAATTTTTGGCTAGCTTGTCTCTTAGTCAAGATTCCTCAATTTTTCTGCTGGTCTGACCTGAATGTCTGCGATTTCGACAAACGCGCATTGCAATTTGACGTCTAATCCGCAACTTGGTCAGAACGGTCAGAACCGACAAGAATCGAGGGTTTCTCGGCCAAATACCAACTTTTTTCTGAATTTTCGGTGCGGGGCAGCTGAGTGTCTGGAGCCCTGTCGAACCCACCCAAGAATTTCAGGATCGGTTCATAAATAGCCGAGATTTGTTGAAAAATGTCGAATTTTTGGCTATCTTGTCTCTAAGTCAAGATTCATCAATTTTTCTGCTGGTCTGACCTGAATGTCTGCGATTTCGACAAACGCGCATTGCAATTTGAGGTCTCATCCGCAACTTGGTCAGAACGGTCAGAACCGACAAGAATCGAGGGTTTCTCGGCCAAATACCAACTTTTTTCTGAATTTTCGGTGCGGGGCAGCTGAGTGTCTGGAGCCCTGTCGAACCCATCCAAGAATTTCAGGATCGGTTCATAAATAGCCGAGATTTGTTGAAAAATGTCGAATTTTTGGCTATCTTGTCTCTAAGTCAAGATTCATCAATTTTTCTGCTGGTCTGACCTGAATGTCTGCGATTTCGACGAACGCGCATTGCAATTTGAGGTCTCATCCGCAACTTGGTCAGAACGGTCAGAACCGACAAGAATCGAGGGTTTCTCGGCCAAATACCAACTTTTTTTTGAATTTTCGGTGCCGGGCAGCTGAGTGTCTGGAGCCCTGTCGAACCCATCCAAGAATTTCAGGATCGGTTCATAAATAGCCGAGATTTGTTGAAAAATGTCGAATTTTTGGCTATCTTGTCTCTAAGTCAAGATTCATCAATTTTTCCGCTGGTCTGACCTGAATGTCTGCGATTTCGACAAACGCGCATTGCAATTTGAGGTCTCATCCGCAACTTGGTCAGAACGGTCAGAACCGACAAGAATCGAGGGTTTCTCGGCCAAATACCAACTTTTTTCTGAATTTTCGGTGCGGGGCAGCTGAGTGTCCGGAGCCCTGTCGAACCCACCCAAGAATTTCAGGATCGGTTCATAAATAGCCGAGATTTGTTGAAAAATGTAGAATTTTTGGCTAGCTTGTCTCTAAGTCAAGATTTCTCAATTTTTCTGCTGGTCTGACCTGAATGTCTGCGATTACGACAAACGCGCATTGCAATTTGAGGTCTCATCCGCAACTTGGTCAGAACGGTCAGAACCGACAAGAATCGAGGGTTTCTCGGCCAAATAATAACTTTTTTCTGAATTTTCGGTGCGGGGCAGCTGAGTGTCTGGAGCCCTGTCGAACCCACCCAAGAATTTCAGGATCGGTTCATAAATAGCCGAGATTTGTTGAAAAATGTCGAATTTTTGGCTATCTTGTCTCTAAGTCAAGATTCATCAATTTTTCTGCTGGTCTGACCTTAATGTCTGCGATTCCGATAAACGCGCATTGCAATTTGAGGTCTCATCCGCAACTTGGTCAGAACGGTCAGAACCGACAAGAATCGAGGGTTTCTCGGCCAAATACCAACTTTTTTCTGAATTTTCGGTGCGGGGCAGCTGAGTGTCTGGAGCCCTGTCGAACCCACCCAAGAATTTCAGGATCGGTTCATAAATAGCCGAGATTCGTTGAAAAATGTCGAATTTTTGGCTATCTTGTCTCTAAGTCAAGATTCATCAATTTTTCTGCTGGTCTGACCTGAATGTCTGCGATTTCGACAAACGCGCATTGCAATTTGAGGTCTCATCCGCAACTTGGTCAGAACGGTCAGAACCGACAAGAATCGAGGGTTTCTCGGCCAAATACCAACTTTTTTCTGAATTTTCGGTGCGGGGCAGCTGAGTGTCTGGAGCCCTGTCGAACCCATCGAAGAATTTCAGGATCGGTTCATAAATAGCCGAGATTTGTTGAAAAATGTCGAATTTTTGGCTATCTTGTCTCTAAGTCAAGATTCATCAATTTTTCTGCTGGTCTGACCTGAATGATTGCGATTTCGACAAACGCGCATTGCAATTTGAGGTCTCGTCCGCAACTTGGTCAGAACGGTCAGAACCGACAAGAATCGAGGGTTTCTCGGCCAAATACCAATTTTTTTCTGAATTTTCGGTGCGGGGCAGCTGAGTGTCTGGAGCCCTGTCGAACCCACCCAAGAATTTCAGGATCGGTTCATAAATAGCCGAGATTTGTTGAAAAATGTCGAATTTTTGGCTAGCTTGTCTCTAAGTCAAGATTCCTCAATTTTTCTGCTGGTCTGACCTAAATGTCTGCGATTTCGACAAACGCGCATTGCAATTTGACGTCTAATCCGCAACTTGGTCAGAACGGTCAGAACCGACAAGAATCGAGGGTTTCTCGGCCAAATACCAACTTTTTTCTGAATTTTCGGTGCGGGGCAGCTGAGTGTCTGGAGCCCTGTCGAACCCACCCAAGAATTTCAGGATCGGTCCATAAATAGCCGAGATTTGTTGAAAAATGTCGAATTTTTGGCTATCTTGTCTCTAAGTCAAGATTCATCAATTTTTCTGCTGGTCTGACCTGAATGTCTGCGATTTCGACAAACGCGCATTGCAATTTGAGGTCTCATCCGCAACTTGGTCAGAACGGTCAGAACCGACAAGAATCGAGGGTTTCTCGGCCAAATACCAACTTTTTTCTGAATTTTCGGTGCGGGGCAGCTGAGTGTCTGAAGCCCTGTCGAACCCATCCAAGAATTTCAGGATCGGTTCATAAATAGCCGAGATTTGTTGAAAAATGTCGAATTTTTGACTATCTTGTCTCTAAGTCAAGATTCATCAATTTTTCTGCTGGTCTGACCTGAATGTCTGCGATTTCGACAAACGCGCATTGCAATTTGAGGTCTCATCCGCAACTTGGTCAGAACGGTCAGAACCGACAAGAATCGAGGGTTTCTCGGCCAAATACCAACTTTTTTCTGAATTTTCGGTGCGGGGCAGCTGACTGTCTGGAGCCCTGTCAAACCCACCCAAGAATTTCAGGATCGGTTCGTAAATAGCCGAGATTCGTTGAAAAATGTCGAATTTTTGGCTATCTTGTCTCTAAGTCAAGATTCATCAATTTTTCTGCTGGTCTGACCTGAATGTCTGCGATTTCGACAAACGCGCATTGCAATTTGAGGTCTCATCCGCAACTTGGTCAGAACGGTCAGAACCGACAAGAATCGAGGGTTTCTCGGCCAAATAATAACTTTTTTCTGAATTTTCGGTGCGGGGCAGCTGAGTGTCTGGAGCCCTGTCGAACCCACCCAAAAATTTCAGGATCGGTTCATAAATAGCCGAGATTTGTTGAAAAATGTCGAATTTTTGGCTATCTTGTCTCTAAGTCAAGATTCATCAATTTTTCTGCTGGTCTGACCTGAATGTCTGCGATTTCGACAAACGCGCATTGCAATTTGAGGTCTCATCCGCAACTTGGTCAGAACGGTCAGAACCGACAAGAATCGAGGGTTTCTCGGCCAAATACTAACTTTTTTCTGAATTTTCGGTGCGGGGCAGCTGAGTGTCTGGAGCCCTGTCGAACCCATCCAAGAATTTCAGGATCGGTTCATAAATAGCCGAGATTTGTTGAAAAATGTCGAATTTTTGGCTATCTTGTCTCTAAGTCAAGATTCATCAATTTTTTTGCTGGTCTGACCTGAATGTCTGCGATTTCGACAAACGCGCATTGCAATTTGAGGTCTCATCCGCAACTTGGTCAGAACGGTCAGAACCGACAAGAATCGAGGGTTTCTCGGCCAAATACCAACTTTTTTCCGAATTTTCGGTGCCGGGCAGCTGAGTGTCTGGAGCCCTGTCGAACCCATCCAAGAATTTCAGGATCGGTTCATAAATAGCCGAAATTTGTTGAAAAATGTCGAATTTTTGGCTATCTTGTCTCTAAGTCAAGATTCATCAATTTTTCTGCTGGTCTGACCTGAATGTCTGCGATTTCGACAAACGCGCATTGCAATTTGAGGTCTCATCCGCAACTTGGTCAGAACGGTCAAAACCGACAAGAATCGAGGGTTTCTCGGCCAAATACCAACTTTTTTCTGAATTTTCGGTGCGGGGCAGCTGAGTGTCTGGAGCCCTGTCGAACCCACCCAAGAATTTCAGGATCGGTTCATAAATAGCTGAGATTTGTTGAAAAATGTCGAATTTTTGGCTAGCTTGTCTCTAAGTCAAGAATCCTCAATTTTTCTGCTGGTCTGACCTGAATGTCTGCGATTTCGACAAACGCGCATTGCAATTTGAGGTCTCATCCGCAACTTGGTCAGAACGGTCAGAACCGACAAGAATCGAGGCTTTCTCGGCCGAATACCAACTTTTTTCTGAATTTTCGGTGCGGGGCAGCTGAGTGTCTGGAGCCCTGTCGAACCCACCCAAGAATTTCAGGATCGGTTCATAAATAGCCGAGATTCGTTGAAAAATGTCGAATTTTTGGCTATCTTGTCTCTAAGTCAAGATTCATCAATTTTTCTGCTGGTCTGACCTGAATGTCCGCGATTTCGACAAACGCGCATTGCAATTTGAGGTCTCATCCGCAACTTGGTCAGAACGGTCAGAACCGACAAGAATCGAGGGTTTCTCGGCCAAATACCAACTTTTTTTTGAATTTTCGGTGCCGGGCAGCTGAGTGTCTGGAGCCCTGTCGAACCCATCCAAGAATTTCAGGATCGGATCATAAATAGCCGAGATTTGTTGAAAAATGTCGAATTTTTGGCTATCTTGTCTCTAAGTCAAGATTCATCAATTTTTCTGCTGGTCTGACCTGAATGTCTGCGATTTCGACAAACGCGCATTGCAATTTGAGGTCTCATCCGCAACTTGGTCAGAACGGTCAGAACCGACAAGAATCGAGGGTTTCTCGGCCAAATACCAACTTTTTTCTGAATTTTCGGTGCGGGGCAGCTGAGTGTCTGGAGCCCTGTCGAACCCACCCAAGAATTTCAGGATCGGTTCATAAATAGCCGAAATTTGTTGAAAAATGTCGAATTTTTGGCTAGCTTGTCTCTAAGTCAAGATTTCTCAATTTTTCTGCTGGTCCGACCTGAATGTCTGCGATTTCGACAAACGCGCATTGCAATTTGAGGTCTCATCCGCAACTTGGTCAGAACGGTCAGAACCGACAAGAATCGAGGGTTTCTCGGCCAAATACCAACGTTTTTCTGAATTTTCGGTGCGGGGCAGCTGAGTGTCTGGAGCCCTGTCGAACCCATTCAAGAATTTCAGGATCGGTTCATAAATAGCCGAGATTCGTTGAAAAATGTCGAATTTTTGGCTATCTTGTCTCTAAGTCAAGATTCATCAATTTTTCTGCTGGTCTGACCTGAATGTCTGCGATTTCGACAAACGCGCATTGCAATTTGAGGTCTCATCCGCAACTTGGTCAGAACGGTCAGAACCGACAAGAATCGAGGGTTTCTCGGCCAAATAATAACTTTTTTCTGAATTTTCGGTGCGGGGCAGCTGAGTGTCTGGAGCCCTGTCGAACCCACCCAAGAATTTCAGGATCGGTTCATAAATAGCCGAGATTTGTTGAAAAATGTCGAATTTTTGGCTATCTTGTCTCTAAGTCAAGATTCATCAATTTTTCTGCTGGTCTGACCTTAATGTCTGCGATTTCGATAAACGCGCATTGCAATTTGAGGTCTCATCCGCAACTTGGTCAGAACGGTCAGAACCGACAAGAATCGAGGGTTTCTCGGCCAAATACCAACTTTTTTCTGAATTTTCGGTGCGGGGCAGCTGAGTGTCTGGAGCCCTGTCGAACCCATCCAAGAATTTCAGGATCGGTTCATAAATAGCCGAGATTCGTTGAAAAATGTCGAATTTTTGGCTTTCTTGTCTCTAAGTCAAGATTCATCAATTTTTCTGCTGGTCTGACCTGAATGTCTGCGATTTCGACAAACGCGCATTGCAATTTGAGGTCTCATCCGCAACTTGGTCAGAACGGTCAGAACCGACAAGAATCGAGGGTTTCTCGGCCAAATACCAATTTTTTTCTGAATTTTCGGTGCGGGGCAGCTGAGTGTCCGGAGCCCTGTCGAACCCACCCAAGAATTTCAGGATCGGTTCATAAATAGCCGAGATTTGTTGAAAAATGTCGAATTTTTGGCTAGCTTGTCTCTTAGTCAAGATTCCTCAATTTTTCTGCTGGTCTGACCTGAATGTCTGCGATTTCGACAAACGCGCATTGCAATTTGACGTCTAATCCGCAACTTGGTCAGAACGGTCAGAACCGACAAGAATCGAGGGTTTCTCGGCCAAATACCAACTTTTTTCTGAATTTTCGGTGCGGGGCAGCTGAGTGTCTGGAGCCCTGTCGAACCCACCCAAGAATTTCAGGATCGGTTCATAAATAGCCGAGATTTGTTGAAAAATGTCGAATTTTTGGCTATCTTGTCTCTAAGTCAAGATTCATCAATTTTTCTGCTGGTCTGACCTGAATGTCTGCGATTTCGACAAACGCGCATTGCAATTTGAGGTCTCATCCGCAACTTGGTCAGAACGGTCAGAACCGACAAGAATCGAGGGTTTCTCGGCCAAATACCAACTTTTTTCTGAATTTTCGGTGCGGGGCAGCTGAGTGTCTGGAGCCCTGTCGAACCCATCCAAGAATTTCAGGATCGGTTCATAAATAGCCGAGATTTGTTGAAAAATGTCGAATTTTTGGCTATCTTGTCTCTAAGTCAAGATTCATCAATTTTTCTGCTGGTCTGACCTGAATGTCTGCGATTTCGACAAACGCGCATTGCAATTTGAGGTCTCATCCGCAACTTGGTCAGAACGGTCAGAACCGACAAGAATCGAGGGTTTCTCGGCTAAATACCAACTTTTTCCTGAATTTAAGGTGCGGGGCAGCTGAGTGTCTGGAGCCCTGTCGAACCCACCCAAGAATTTCAGGATCGGTTCATAAATAGCCGAGATTTGTTGAAAAATGTCGAATTTTTGGCTATCTTGTCTCTAAGTCAAGATTCATCAATTTTTCTGCTGGTCTGACCTGAATGTCTGCGATTTCGACAAACGCGCATTGCAATTTGAGGTCTCATCCGCAACTTGGTCAGAACGGTCAGAACCGACAAGAATCGAGGGTTTCTCGGCCAAATACCAACTTTTTTCTGAATTTTCGGTGCGGGGCAGCTGAGTGTCTGGAGCCCCGTCGAACCCACCCAAGAATTTCAGGATCGGTTTATAAATAGCCGAGATTTGTTGAAAAATATCGAATTTTTGGCTATCTTGTCTCTAAGTCAAGATTCCTCAATTTTTCTGCTGGTCTGACCTGAATGTCTGCGATTTCGACAAACGCGCATTGCAATTTGAGGTCTCATCCGCAACTTGGTCAGAACGGTCAAAACCGACAAGAATCGAGGGTTTCTCGGCCAAATACCAACTTTTTTCTGAATTTTCGAAGCGGGGCAGCTGAGTGTCTGGAGCCCTGTCGAACCCACCCAAGAATTTCAGGATCGATTCATAAATAGCCGAGATTCGTTGAAAAATGTCGAATTTTTGGCTATCTTGTCTCTAAGTCAAGATTCATCAATTTTTCTGCTGGTCTGACCTGAATGTCTGCGATTTCGACAAACGCGCATTGCAATTTGAGGTCTCATCCGCAACTTGGTCAGAACGGTCAGAACCGACAAGAATCGAGGGTTTCTCGGCCAAATACCAACTTTTTTCTGAATTTTCGGTGCGGGGCAGCTGAGTGTCTGGAGCCCTGTCGAACCCACCCAAGAATTTCAGGATCGGTTCATAAATAGCCGAGATTTGTTTAAAAATGTCGAATTTTTGGCTATCTTGTCTCTAAGTCAAGATTCCTCAATTTTTCTGCTGGTCTGACCTGAATGTCTGCGATTTCGACAAACGCGCATTGCAATTTGACGTCTAATCCGCAACTTGGTCAGAACGGTCAGAACCGACAAGAATCGAGGGTTTCTCGGCCAAATACCAACTTTTTTCTGAATTTTCGGTGCGGGGCAGCTGAGTGTCTGGAGCCCTGTCAAACCCATCCAAGAATTTCAGGATCGGTTCATAAATAGCCGAGATTTGTTGAAAAATGTCGAATTTTTGGCTATCTTGTCTCTAAGTCAAGATTTATCAATTTTTCTGCTGGTCTGACCTGAATGTCTGCGATTTCGACAAACGCGCATTGCAATTTGAGGTCTCATCCGCAACTTGGTCAGAACGGTCAGAACCGACAAGAATCGAGGGTTTCTCGGCCAAATACCAACTTTTTTTTGAATTTTCGGTGCCGGGCAGCCGAGTGTCTGGAGCCCTGTCGAACCCATCCAAGAATTTCAGGATCGGTTCATAAATAGCCGAGATTTGTTGAAAAATGTCGAATTTTTGGCTATCTTGTCTCTAAGTCAAGATTCATCAATTTTTCTGCTGGTCTGACCTGAATGTCTGCGATTTCGACAAACGCGCATTGCAATTTGAGGTCTCATCCGCAACTTGGTCAGAACGGTCAGAACCGACAAGAATCGAGGGTTTCTCGGCCAAATACCAACTTTTTTCTGAATTTTCGGTGCGGGGCAGCTGAGTGTCTGGAGCCCTGTCGAACCCACCCAAGAATTTCAGGATCGGTTCATAAATAGCCGAGATTTGTTGAAAAATGTCGAATTTTTGGCTATCTTGTCTCTAAGTCAAGATTCATCAATTTTTCTGCTGGTCTGACCTGAATGTCTGCGATTTCGACAAACGCGCATTGCAATTTGAGGTCTCATCCGCAACTTGGTCAGAACGGTCAGAACCGACAAGAATCGAGGGTTTCTCGGCCAAATACCAACTTTTTTCTGAATTTTCGGTGCGGGGCAGCTGAGTGTCTGGAGCCCTGTCGAACCCACCCAAGAATTTCAGGATCGGTTCATAAATAGCCGAGATTCGTTTAAAAATGTCGAATTTTTGACTATCTTGTCTCTAAGTCAAGATTCATCAATTTTTCTGCTGGTCTGACCTGAATGTCTGCGATTTCGACGAACGCGCATTGCAATTTGAGGTCTTATCCGCAACTTGGTCAGAACGGTCAGAACCGACAAGAATCGAGGGTTTCTCGGCCAAATACCAACTTTTTTCTGAATTTTCGGTGCGGGGCAGCTGAGTGTCTGGAGCCCTGTCGAACCCACCCAAGAATTTCAGGATCGGTTAATAAATAGCCGAGATTTGTTGAAAAATGTCGAATTTTTGGCTATCTTGTCTCTAAGTCAAGATTCCTCAATTTTTCTGCTGGTCTGACCTGATTGTCTGCGATTTTGACGAACGCGCATTGCAAATTGACGTCTAATCCGCAACTTGGTCAGAACGATCAGAACCGACAAGAATCGAGGGTTTCTCGGCCAAATACCAACTTTTTTCTGAATTTTCGGTGCGGGGCAGCTGAGTGACTGGAGCCCTGTCGAACCCACCCAAGAATTTCAGGATCGGTCCATAAATAGCCGAGATTCGTTGAAAAATGTCGAATTTTCGGCTATCTTGTCTCTAAGTCAAGATTCATCAATTTTTCTGCTGGTCTGACCTGAATGTCTGCGATTTCGACAAACGCGCGTTGCAATTTGAGGTCTCATCCGCAACTTGGTCAGAACGGTCAGAACCGACAAGAATCGAGGGTTTCTCGGCCAAATACCAACTTTTTTCTGAATTTTCGGTGCGGGGCAGCTGAGTGTCTGGAGCCCTGTCGAACCCACCCAAAAATTTCAGGATCGGTTCATAAATAGCCGAGATTTGTTGAAAAATGTCGAATTTTTGGCTATCTTGTCTTTAAGTCAAGATTTATCAATTTTTCTGCTGGTCTGACCTGAATGTCTGCGATTTCGACAAACGCGCATTGCAATTTGAGGTCTCATCCGCAACTTGGTCAGAACGGTCAGAACCGACAAGAATCGAGGGTTTCTCGGCCAAATACCAACTTTTTTCTGAATTTTCGGTGCGGGGCAGCTGAGTGTCTGGAGCCCTGTCGAACCCACCCAAGAATTTCAGGATCGGTTCATAAATAGCCGAGATTTGTTGAAAAATGTCGAATTTTTGGCTATCTTGTCTCTAAGTCAAGATTCATCAATTTTTCTGCTGGTCAGACCTGAATGTCTGCGATTTCGACAAACGCGCATTGCAATTTGAGGTCTTATCCGCAACTTGGTCAGAACGGTCAGAACCGACAAGAATCGAGGGTTTCTCGGCCAAATACCAACTTTTTTCTGAATTTTCGGTGCGGGGCAGCTGAGTGTCTGGAGCCCCGTCGAACCCACCCAAGAATTTCAGGATCGGTTCATAAATAGCCGAGATTTGTTGAAAAATGTCGAATTTTTGGCTATCTTGTCTCTAAGTCAAGATTCATCAATTTTTCTGCTGGTCTGACCTGAATGTCTGCGATTTCGACAAACGCGCATTGCAATTTGAGGTCTCGTCCGCAACTTGGTCAGAACGGTCAGAACCGACAAGAATCGAGGGTTCCTCGGCCAAATACCAACTTTTTTCTGAATTTTCGGTGCGGGGCAGCTGAGTGTCTGGAGCCTCGTCGAACCCACCCAAGAATTTCAGGATCGGTTCATAAATAGCCGAGATTCGTTGAAAAATGTCGAATTTTTGGCTATCTTGTCTCTAAGTCAAGATTCCTCAATTTTTCTGCTGTTCTGACCTGAATGTCTGCGATTTCGACAAACGCGCATTGCAATTTGACGTCTAATCCGCAACTTGGTCAGAACGGTCAGAACCGACAAGAATCGAGGGTTTCTCGGCCAAATACCAACTTTTTTCTGAATTTTCGGTGCGGGGCAGCTGAGTGTCTGGAGCCCTGTCGAACCCACCCAAGAATTTCAGGATCGGTTCATAAATAGCCGAGATTTGCTGAAAAATGTCGAATTTTTGGCTATCTTGTCTCTAAGTCAAGATTCATCAATTTTTCTGCTGGTCTGACCTGAATGTCTGCGATTTCGACAAACGCGCATTGCAATTTGAGGTCTCATCCGCAACTTGGTCAGAACGGTCAGAACCGACAAGAATCGAGGGTTTCTCGGCCAAATACCAACTTTTTTCTGAATTTTCGGTGCGGGGCAGCTGAGTGTCTGGAGCCCTGTCGAACCCACCCAAGAATTTCAGGATCGGTTTATAAATAGCCGAGATTCGTTTAAAAATGTCGGATTTTTGGCTATCTTGTCTCTAAGTCAAGATTCCTCAATTTTTCTGCTGGTCTGACCTGAATGTCTGCGATTTCGACAAACGCGCATTGCAATTTGACGTCTCATCCGCAACTTGGTCAGAACGGTCAGAGCCGACAAGAATCGAGGGTTTCTCGGCCAAATACCAACTTTTTTCTGAATTTTCGGTGCGGGGCAGCTGAGTGACTGGAGCCCTGTCGAACCCACCCAAGAATTTCAGGATCGGTCCATAAATAGCCGAGATTCGTTGAAAAATGTCGAATTTTTGGCTATCTTGTCTCTAAGTCAAGATTCCTCAATTTTTCTGCTGGTCTGACCTGAATGTACGCGATTCCGACAAACGCGCATTTCAAATTGAGGTCTCATCCGCAACTTGGTCAGAACGGTCAGAACCGACAAGAATCGAGGGTTTCTCGGCCAAATACCAACTTTTTTCTAAATTTTCGGTGCGGGGCAGCTGAGTGTCTGGAGCCCTGTCGAACCCAACCAAGAATTTCAGATTTAATCCATAAATGGCCGAAATCCGTTGGAAAATGTCGAATTTCTGGCTATCTTGTCTCAAAATTAAGATTCCTCAATTTTTCTGCTGTTCTGACCTGAATGTCTGCGATTTCGACAAACGCGTATTGCAATTTGACGTCTCATCCGCAACTTGGTCAGAACGGTCAGAACCAACAGGAATCAAGGGTTCCTCGGCCAAATACCAACTTTTTTCTGAATTTCCGGTGCGGGGCAGCTGATTGTCTGAAGCCCTGTCGGACCCACCCAAGAATTTCAGGATCGGTTCATAAATAGCCGAGATCCGTTGAAAAATGTCAAGTTCCTGGCTATCTTGTCTCTGAATCAAGATTTCTCAATTTTTCTGCTGGTCTGACCTAAATGTCTGCGATTTCGACAAAAGCGCATTGCAATTTGAAGTCTCATCCGCAACTTGGTCAGGACGGTCAGAACCGACAAGAATCGGGGGTTTCTCGGCCAAATACCAACTTTTTTCTGAATTTTCGAAGCGGGGCAGCTGAGTGTCTGGAGCCCTGTCGAACCCACCCAAGAAATTCGGGATCGGTTCATAAATAGCCGAGATTCGTTGAAAAATGTCGAATTTTGGCTATCTTGTCTATGAGTCAAGATTCCTCAATTTTTCTGCTGGTCTAACCTGAATGTCTGCGATTTCGACAAACGCGCATTGCAATTTGACGTCTCATCCGCAACTTGGTCAGAACGGTCAGAACCGACAAGAATCGAGGGTTTCTCGGCCAAATACCAACTTTTCTCTGAATTCTCGGTGCGGGGCAGCTGAGTGTCTGGAGCCCTGTCAAACCCACCCAAGAATTTCAGGATCGGTTCATAAATAGCCGAGATTCGTCGAAAAATGTCGAATTTTCAGCTATCTTGTCTCGAAGTCAAGATTCCTCAATTTTTCTGCTGGTCTGACCTGAATGTCTGCGATTTCGACCAACGCGCATTGCAATTTGAGGTCTTATCCGCAACTTGGTCAGAACGGTCAGAACCGACAAGAATGGAGGGTTTCTCGGCCAAATACCAACTTTTTTCTGAATTTTCGAAGCGGGGCAGCTGAGTGTCTGGAGCCCTGTCGAACCCACCCAAGAAATTTGGGATCGGTTCATAAATAGCCGAGATTCGTTGAAAAATGTCGAAATTTTAGCCATCTTGTCCCTAAATCCAGATTCCTCAATTTTTCTGCTGTTCTGACCTGAATGTTTGCGATTTCGACTAACGCGCATTGGAATTTGACGTCTCATCCGCAACTTGGTCAGAACGGTCAGAACCGACAAGAATCGAGGGTTTCTCGGCCAAATACCAACTTTTTTCTGAATTTTCGGTGCGGGGCAGCTGAGTGTCTGGAGCACTGTCGAACCCACCCAAGGAATTCGGGATCGGTTCATAAATAGCCGAGATTCGTTGAAAAATGTCGAAATTTTGGCCATCTTGTCCCTAAATCCAGATTCCTAAATTTTTCTGCTGTTCTGACCTGAATGTCAGCGATTTCGACAAACGCGCATTGCAATTTGACGTCTCATCCGCAACTTGGTCAGAACGGTCAGAACCGACAAGAATCGAGGGTTTCTTGGCCAAATACCAACTTTTTTCTGAATTTTCGGTGCGGGGCAGCTGAGTGTCTGGAGCACTGTCGAACCCACCCAAGAAATTCGGGATCGGTTCATAAATAGCCGAGATACGTTGAAAAATGTCAAGTTTCTTGCTATCTTGTCTCTAAATCAAGATTTCTCGATTTTCCTGCTGGTCTGACCTGAATGTCTGCGATTTCGACAAACGCTCATTGCAATTTGAGGTCTCATCCGCAACTTGGTCAGAACGGTCAGAACCGACAAGAATCGAGGGTTTCTCGGCCAAATACTAACTATTTTGTGAATTTTCGGTGCGGGGCAGCTGAGTGTCTGGAGCCCTGTCGAACCCGGCCGAGAAATTCGGGATCGGTTCATTAATAGCCGAGATTCGTTGAAAAATGTCGAATTTTTGGCTATCTTGTCCCTAAATCCAGATTCCTCAATTTTTCTGCTGTTCTGACCTGAATGTCTGCGATTTCGACCAACGCGCATTGCAATTTGACGTCTCATCCGCAACTTGGTCAGAACGGTCGGAACCGACAAGAATCGTGGGTTTCTCGGCCAAATACCAACTTTTTTCTGAATTTTCGGTGCGGGGCAGCTAAGTGTCTGGAGCACTGTCGAACCCACCCAAGGAATTCGGGATCGGTTCATAAATAGCCGAGATTCGTTGAAAAATGTCGAAATTTTGGCCATCTTGTCCCTAAATCCAGATTCCTCAATTTTTCTGCTGTTCTGACCTGAATGTCTGCGATTTCGACAAACGCGCATTGCAATTTGACGTCTCATCCGCAACTTGGTCAGAACGGTCAGAACCGACAAGAATCGAGGGTTTCTTGGCCAAATACCAACTTTTTTCTGAATTTTCGGTGCGGGGCAGCTGAGTGTCTGGAGCACTGTCGAACCCACCCAAGAAATTCGGGATCGGTTCATAAATAGCTGAGATACGTTGAAAAATGTCAAGTTTCTTGCTATCTTGTCTCTAAATCAAGATTTCTCGATTTTCCTGCTGGTCTGACCTGAATGTCTGCGATTTCGACAAACGCTCATTGCAATTGGAAGTCTCATCCGCAACTTGGTCAGAACGGTCAGAACCGACAAGAATCGAGGGTTTCTCGGCCAAATACTAACTTTCTTCTGAATTTTCGGAGCGGGGCAGCTGAGTGTCTGGAGCCCTGTCGAACCCACCCAAGAAATTCGGGATCGGTTCATAAATAGCCGAGATTCGTTGAAAAATGTCGAAATTTTGGCCATTTCGTCCCTAAATCCAGATTCCTCAATTTTTCTGCTGTTCTGACCTGAATGTCTGCGATTTCGACAAACGCGCATTGCAATTCGACGTCTCATCCGCAACTTGGTCAGAACGGTCAGAACCGACAAGAATCGAGGGTTTCTCGGCCGAATACCAACTTTTTTCTGAATTTCCGGTGCGGGGCAGCTGAGTGTCTGGAGCACTGTCGAACTCACCCAAGAAATTCGGGATCGGTTCATAAATAGCCGAGATACGTTGAAAAATGTCAAGTTTCTTCTTATCTTGTCTCTAAATCAAGATTTCTCGATTTTCCTGCTGGTCTGACCTGCATGTCTGCGATTTCGACAAACGCGCATTGCAATTTGAGGTCTCATCCGCAACTTGGTCAGAACGGTCAGAACCGACAAGAATCGAGGGTTTCTCGGCCAAATACCAACTTTTTTCTGAATTTTCGGTGCGGGGCAGCTGAGTGTCTGGAGCACTGTCGAACTCACCCAAGAAATTCGGGATCGGTTTACAAATAGCCGAGATACGTTGAAAAATGTCAAGTTTCTTCTTATCTTGTCTCTAAATCAAGATTTCTCGATTTTCCTGCTGGTCTGACCTGCATGTCTGCGATTTCGACAAACGCGCATTGCAATTTGAGGTCTCATCCGCAACTTGGTCAGAACGGTCAGAACCGACAAGAATCGAGGGTTTCTCGGCCAAATACCAACTTTTTTCTGAATTTTTGGTGCGGGGCAGCTGGGTGTCTGGAGCCCTGTCAAACCCACCCAAGAATTCCAGGATCGGTTCATAAATAGCCGAGATTCGTTGAAAAATCTCGAATTTTTGGCTATCTTGTCTCTAAATCAAGATTTCTCAATTTTTCTGCTGGTCTGACCTAAATGTCCGCGATTTTGACAAACGCGCATTGCAATTTGAGGTCTCATCTGCAACTTGGTCAGAACGGTCAGAACCGACAAGAATCGAGGGTTTCTCGGCCAAATACCAACTTTTTTCTGAATTTTCGGTGCGGGGCAGCTGAGTGTCTGGGGCCCTGTCGAACCCACCCAAGAATTTTAGGATCGGTTCATAAATAGCCGAGATACGCTGAAAAATGTCAAGTTTCTTGCTATCTTGTCTCTAAATCAAGATTTCTCGATTTTCCTGCTGGTCTGACCTGAATGTCTGCGATTTCGACAAACGATCATTGCAATTTGAGGTCTCATCCGCAACTTGGTCAGAACGGTCAGAACCGACAAGAATCGAGGGTTTCTCGGCCAAATACCAACTATTTTGTGAATTTTCGGTGCGGGGCAGCTGAGTGTCTGGAGCCCTATCGAACCCACCCGAGAAATCCGGGATCGGTTCATAAATAGCCGAGATTAGTTGAAAAATGTCGAATTTTTAGCTATCTTGTCCCTAAATCCAGATTCCTCAATTTTTCTGCTCGTCTGACCTGAATGTCTGCGATTTCGACCAACGCGCATTGCAATTTGATGTCTTATCCGCAACTTGGTCAGAACGGTCAAAACCGACAAGAATCGAGGGTTTCTCGGCCAGATACCAACTTTTTTCCGAATTTTCGGTGCGGTGCAGCTGAGTGTCCGGAGCCCTGATGAACCCACCCAAGAATTTTAGGATCGGTTCATCAATAGCCGAGATACGTTGAAAAATGTCAAGTTTCTTGCTATCTTGTCTCTAAACCAAGATTTCTCAATTTTTCTGCTGGTCTGACCTGAATGTCCGCGATTTTGACAAACGCGCATTGCAATTTGAGGTCTCTTCCGCAACTTGGTCAGAACGGTCAGAACTGACAAGAATGGAGGGTTTCTCGGCCAAATACCAACTTTTTTCTGAATTTTCGGTGCGGGGCAGCTGAGTTTCCGGAGCCCTCTCGAACCCACCCAAGAATTCCAGGATCGGTTCATAAATAGCCGAGATACGTTGAAAAATGTTAAGTTTCTTGCTATCTTGTCTCTAAATCAAGATTTCTCGATTTTCCTGCTGGTCTGACCTGAATGTCTGCGATTTCGACAAACGCTCATTGCAATTGGAGGTCTCATCCGCAACTTGGTTAGAACGGTCAGAACCGACAAGAATCGAGGGTTTCTCGGCCAAATACTAACTTTTTTCTGAATTTTCGCAGCGAAGCAGCTGAGTGTCTGGAGCCCTGTCGAACCCACCCAAGAAATTCGGAATCGGTTCATAAATAGCCGAGATTCGTTGAAAAATGTCAAAATTTTGGCCTTTTTGTCCCTAAATCCAGATTCCTCAATTTTTCTGCTGTTCTGACCTGAATGTCTGCGATTTCGACAAACGCGCATTGCAATTTGACGTCTCATCCGCAACTTGGTCAGAACGGTCAGAACCGACAAGAATCGAGGGTTTCTTGGCCAAATACCAACTTTTTTCTGAATTTTCGGTGCGGGGCAGCTGAGTGTCCGGAGCCCTGTCAAACCCACCCAAGAATTTTAGGATCGGTTCATAAATAGCCGAGATACGTTGAAAAATGTCAAGTTTCTTGCTATCTTGTCTCTAAATCAAGATTTCTCGATTTTTCTGCTGGTCTGACCTAAATGTCCGCGATTTTGACAAACGCGCATTGCAATTTGAGGTCTCTTCCGCGACTTGGTCAGAACGGTCAGAACCGACAAGAATAGAGGGTTTCTCGGCAAAATACCAACTTTTTTCTGAATTTTCGGTGCGGGGCAGCTGAGTTTCTGGAGCCCTGTCGAACCCACCCAAGAATTCCAGGATCTGTTCATAAATAGCCGAGATACGTTGAAAAATGTCAAGTTTCTTGCTATCTTGTCTCTAAATCAAGATTTGTCGATTTTCCTGCTGGTCTGACCTGAATGTCTGCGATTTCGACAAACGCTCATTGCAATTGGAGGTCTCATCCGCAACTTGGTCAGAACGGTCAGAACCGACAAGAATCGAGGGTTTCTCGCTCAAATACTAATTTTTTTCTGAATTTTCGAAGCGGGGCAGCTGAGTGTCTGGAGCCCTGTCGAACCCACCCAAGAAATTCGGGTTCGGTTCATAAATAGCCGAGATTCGTTGAAAAATGTCGAAATTTTGGCCTTCTTGTCCCTAAATCCAGATTCCTCAATTTTTCTGCTGTTCTGACCTGAATGTCTGCGATTTCGACAAACGCAAATTGCAATTTGACGTCTCATCCGCAACTTGGTCAGAACGGTCAGAACCGACAAGAATCGAGGGTTTCTCGGCCAAATACCAACTTTTTTCTGAATTTCCGGTGCGGGGCAGCTGAGTGTCTGGAGCCCTGTCAAACCCACCCAAGAATTTCAGGATCGGTCCATAAATAGCCGAGATTCGTTGAAAAATGTCGAATTTTTGGCTATCTTGGCTTTAAGTCAAGATTCATCAATTTTTCTGCTGGTCTGACCTGAATGTCTGCGATTTCGACAAACGCGCATTGCAATTTGAGGTCTCATCCGCAACTTGGTCAGAACGGTCAGAACCGACAAGAATCGAGGGTTCCTCGGCCAAATACCAACTTTTTTCTGAATTTTCGGTGCGGGGCAGCTGAGTGTCTGGAGCACTGTCGAACCCACCCAAGAAATTCGGGATCGGTTCATAAAGAGCCGAGATACGTTGAAAAATGTCAAGTTCCTGGCTATCTTGTCTCTGAATCAAGATTTCTCAATTTTTCTGCTGGTCTGACCTAAATGTCTGCGATTTCGACAAACGCGCATTGCAATTTGAAGTCTCATCCGCAACTTGGTCAGGACGGTCAGAACCGACAAGAATCGAGGGTTTCTCGGCCAAATACCAACTTTTTTCTGAATTTTCGAAGCGGGGCAGCTGAGTGTCTGGAGCCCTGTCGAACCCACCCAAGAAATTCGGGATCGGTTCATAAATAGCCGAGATTCGTTGAAAAATGTCGAATTTTGGCTATCTTGTCTATGAGTCAAGATTCCTCAATTTTTCTGCTGGTCTAACCTGAATGTCTGCGATTTCGACAAACGCGCATTGCAATTTGACGTCTCATCCGCAACTTGGTCAGAACGGTCAGAACCGACAAGAATCGAGGGTTTCTCGGCCAAATACCAACTTTTCTCTGAATTCTCGGTGCGGGGCAGCTGAGTGTCTGGAGCCCTGTCAAACCCACCCAAGAATTTCAGGATCGGTTCATAAATAGCCGAGATTCGTCGAAAAATGTCGAATTTTCAGCTATCTTGTCTCGAAGTCAAGATTCCTCAATTTTTCTGCTGGTCTGACCTGAATGTCTGCGATTTCGACCAACGCGCATTGCAATTTGAGGTCTTATCCGCAACTTGGTCAGAACGGTCAGAACCGACAAGAATGGAGGGTTTCTCGGCCAAATACCAACTTTTTTCTGAATTTTCGAAGCGGGGCAGCTGAGTGTCTGGAGCCCTGTCGAACCCACCCAAGAAATTTGGGATCGGTTCATAAATAGCCGAGATTCGTTGAAAAATGTCGAAATTTTAGCCATCTTGTCCCTAAATCCAGATTCCTCAATTTTTCTGCTGTTCTGACCTGAATGTTTGCGATTTCGACTAACGCGCATTGGAATTTGACGTCTCATCCGCAACTTGGTCAGAACGGTCAGAACCGACAAGAATCGAGGGTTTCTCGGCCAAATACCAACTTTTTTCTGAATTTTCGGTGCGGGGCAGCTGAGTGTCTGGAGCACTGTCGAACCCACCCAAGGAATTCGGGATCGGTTCATAAATAGCCGAGATTCGTTGAAAAATGTCGAAATTTTGGCCATCTTGTCCCTAAATCCAGATTCCTAAATTTTTCTGCTGTTCTGACCTGAATGTCAGCGATTTCGACAAACGCGCATTGCAATTTGACGTCTCATCCGCAACTTGGTCAGAACGGTCAGAACCGACAAGAATCGAGGGTTTCTTGGCCAAATACCAACTTTTTTCTGAATTTTCGGTGCGGGGCAGCTGAGTGTCTGGAGCACTGTCGAACCCACCCAAGAAATTCGGGATCGGTTCATAAATAGCCGAGATACGTTGAAAAATGTCAAGTTTCTTGCTATCTTGTCTCTAAATCAAGATTTCTCGATTTTCCTGCTGGTCTGACCTGAATGTCTGCGATTTCGACAAACGCTCATTGCAATTTGAGGTCTCATCCGCAACTTGGTCAGAACGGTCAGAACCGACAAGAATCGAGGGTTTCTCGGCCAAATACTAACTATTTTGTGAATTTTCGGTGCGGGGCAGCTGAGTGTCTGGAGCCCTGTCGAACCCGGCCGAGAAATTCGGGATCGGTTCATTAATAGCCGAGATTCGTTGAAAAATGTCGAATTTTTGGCTATCTTGTCCCTAAATCCAGATTCCTCAATTTTTCTGCTGTTCTGACCTGAATGTCTGCGATTTCGACCAACGCGCATTGCAATTTGACGTCTCATCCGCAACTTGGTCAGAACGGTCGGAACCGACAAGAATCGTGGGTTTCTCGGCCAAATACCAACTTTTTTCTGAATTTTCGGTGCGGGGCAGCTAAGTGTCTGGAGCCCCGTCGAACCCACCCAAGAATTTCAGGATCGGTTCATAAATAGCCGAGATTTGTTGAAAAATGTCGAATTTTGGCTATCTTGTCTCTGAGTCAAGATTCCTCAATTTTTCTGCTGGTCTAACCTGAATGTCTGCGATTTCGACAAACGCGCATTGCAATTTGACGTCTCATCCGCAACTTGGTCAGAACGGTCAGAACCGACAAGTATCGAGGGTTTCTCGGCCAAATACCAACTTTTCTCTGAATTCTCAGTGCGGGGCAGCTGAGTGTCTGGAGCCCTGTCAAACCCACCCAGGAATTTCAGGATCGGTTCATAAATAGCCGAGATTCGTCGAAAAATGTCGAATTTTCAGCTATCTTGTCTCGAAGTCAAGATTCCTCAATTTTTCTGCTGGTCTGACCTGAATGTCTGCGATTTCGACCAACGCGCATTGCAATTTGACGTCTCATCCGCAACTTGGTCAGAACGGTCAGAACCGACAAGAATCGAGGGTTTCTCGGCCAAATACCAACTTTTTTCTGAATTTTCGGTGCGGGGCAGCTGAGTGTCTGGAGCACTGTCGAACCCACCCAAGGAATTCGGGATCGGTTCATAAATAGCCGAGATTCGTTGAAAAATGTCGAAATTTTGGCCATCTTGTCCCTAAATCCAGATTCCTCAATTTTTCTGCTGTTCTGACCTGAATGTCTGCGATTTCGACAAACGCGCATTGCAATTTGACGTCTCATCCGCAACTTGGTCAGAACGGTCAGAACCGACAAGAATCGAGGGTTTCTTGGCCAAATACCAACTTTTTTCTGAATTTTCGGTGCGGGGCAGCTGAGTGTCTGGAGCACTGTCGAACCCACCCAAGAAATTCGGGATCGGTTCATAAATAGCTGAGATACGTTGAAAAATGTCAAGTTTCTTGCTATCTTGTCTCTAAATCAAGATTTCTCGATTTTCCTGCTGGTCTGACCTGAATGTCTGCGATTTCGACGAACGCTCATTGCAATTGGAAGTCTCATCCGCAACTTGGTCAGAACGGTCAGAACCGACAAGAATCGAGGGTTTCTCGGCCAAATACTAACTTTTTTCTGAATTTTCGGAGCGGGGCAGCTGAGTGTCTGGAGCCCTGTCGAACCCACCCAAGAAATTCGGGATCGGTTCATAAATAGCCGAGATTCGTTGAAAAATGTCGAAATTTTGGCCATTTCGTCCCTAAATCCAGATTCCTCAATTTTTCTGCTGTTCTGACCTGAATGTCTGCGATTTCGACAAACGCGCATTGCAATTCGACGTCTCATCCGCAACTTGGTCAGAACGGTCAGAACCGACAAGAATCGAGGGTTTCTCGGCCGAATACGTACTTTTTTCTGAATTTCCGGTGCGGGGCAGCTGAGTGTCTGGAGCACTGTCGAACTCACCCAAGAAATTCGGGATCGGTTCATAAATAGCCGAGATACGTTGAAAAATGTCAAGTTTCTTCTTATCTTGTCTCTAAATCAAGATTTCTCGATTTTCCTGCTGGTCTGACCTGCATGTCCGCGATTTCGACAAACGCGCATTGCAATTTGAGGTCTCATCCGCAACTTGGTCAGAACGGTCAGAACCGACAAGAATCGAGGGTTTCTCGGCCAAATACCAACTTTTTTCTGAATTTTCGGTGCGGGGCAGCTGAGTGTCTGGAGCACTGTCGAACTCACCCAAGAAATTCGGGATCGGTTCACAAATAGCCGAGATACGTTGAAAAATGTCAAGTTTCTTCTTATCTTGTCTCTAAATCAAGATTTCTCGATTTTCCTGCTGGTCTGACCTGCATGTCTGCGATTTCGACAAACGCGCATTGCAATTTGAGGTCTCATCCGCAACTTGGTCAGAACGGTCAGAACCGACAAGAATCGAGGGTTTCTCGGCCAAATACCAACTTTTTTCTGAATTTTTGGTGCGGGGCAGCTGGGTGTCTGGAGCCCTGTCGAACCCACCCAAGAATTTCAGGATCGGTTTATAAATAGCCGAGATTCGTTGAAAAATCTCGAATTTTTGGCTATCTTGTCTCTAAATCAAGATTTCTCAATTTTTCTGCTGGTCTGAACTAAATGTCCGCGATTTTGACAAACGCGCATTGCAATTTGAGGTCTCATCTGCAACTTGGTCAGAACGGTCAGAACCGACAAGAATCGAGGGTTTCTCGGCCAAATACCAACTTTTTTCTGAATTTTCGGTGCGGGGCAGCTAAGTGTCTGGAGCCCTGTCGAACCCACCCGAGAAATCCGGGATCGGTTCATAAATAGCCGAGATTCGTTGAAAAATGTCGAATTTTTAGCTATCTTGTCCCTAAATCCAGATTCCTCAATTTTTCTGCTCGTCTGACCTGAATGTCTGCGATTTCGACCAACGCGCATTGCAATTTGATGTCTTATCCGCAACTTGGTCAGAACGGTCAAAACCGACAAGAATCGAGGGTTTCTCGGCCAGATACCAACTTTTTTCCGAATTTTCGGTGCGGTGCAGCTGAGTGTCCGGAGCCCTGATGAACCCACCCAAGAATTTTAGGATCGGTTCATCAATAGCCGAGATACGTTGAAAAATGTCAAGTTTCTTGCTATCTTGTCTCTAAACCAAGATTTCTCAATTTTTCTGCTGGTCTGACCTGAATGTCCGCGATTTTGACAAACGCGCATTGCAATTTGAGGTCTCTTCCGCAACTTGGTCAGAACGGTCAGAACTGACAAGAATGGAGGGTTTCTCGGCCAAATACCAACTTTTTTCTGAATTTTCGGTGCGGGGCAGCTGAGTTTCCGGAGCCCTGTCGAACCCACCCAAGAATTCCAGGATCGGTTCATAAATAGCCGAGATACGTTGAAAAATGTTAAGTTTCTTGCTATCTTGTCTCTAAATCAAGATTTCTCGATTTTCCTGCTGGTCTGACCTGAATGTCTGCGATTTCGACAAACGCTCATTGCAATTGGAGGTCTCATCCGCAACTTGGTTAGAACGGTTAGAACCGACAAGAATCGAGGGTTTCTCGGCCAAATACTAACTTTTTTCTGAATTTTCGCAGCGAAGCAGCTGAGTGTCTGGAGCCCTGTCGAACCCACCCAAGAAATTCGGAATCGGTTCATAAATAGCCGAGATTCGTTGAAAAGTGTCAAAATTTTGGCCTTTTTGTCCCTAAATCCAGATTCCTCAATTTTTCTGCTGTTCTGACCTGAATGTCTGCGATTTCGACAAACGCGCATTGCAATTTGACGTCTCATCCGCAACTTGGTCAGAACGGTCAGAACCGACAAGAATCGAGGGTTTCTTGGCCGAATACCAACTTTTTTCTGAATTTTCGGTGCGGGGCAGCTGAGTGTCCGGTGCCCTGTCAAACCCACCCAAGAATTTTAGGATCGGTTCATAAATAGCCGAGATACGTTGAAAAATGTCAAGTTTCTTGCTATCTTGTCTCTAAATCAAGATTTCTCGATTTTCCTGCTGGTCTGACCTAAATGTCCGCGATTTTGACAAACGCGCATTGCAATTTGAGGTCTCTTCCGCAACTTGGTCAGAACGGTCAGAACCGACAAGAATGGAGGGTTTCTCGGCCAAATACCAACTTTTTTCTGAATTTTCGGTGCGGGGCAGCTGAGTTTCTGGAGCCCTGTCGAACCCACCCAAGAATTCCAGGATCTGTTCATAAATAGCCGAGATACGTTGAAAAATGTCAAGTTTCTTGCTATCTTGTCTCTAAATCAAGATTTCTCGATTTTCCTGCTGGTCTGACCTGAATGTCTGCGATTTCGACAAACGCTCATTGCAATTGGAGGTCTCATCCGCAACTTGGTCAGAACGGTCAGAACCGACAAGAATCGAGGGTTTCTCGGCCAAATACTAATTTTTTTCTGAATTTTCGAAGCGGGGCAGCTGAGTGTCTGGAGCCCTGTCGAACCCACCCAAGAAATTCGGGTTCGGTTCATAAATAGCCGAGATTCGTTGAAAAATGTCGAAATTTTGGCCTTCCTGTCCCTAAATCCAGATTCCTCAATTTTTCTGCTGTTCTGACCTGAATGTCTGCGATTTCGACAAACGCAAATTGCAATTTGACGTCTCATCCGCAACTTGGTCAGAACGGTCAGAACCGACAAAAATCGAGGGTTTCTTGGCCAAATACCAACTTTTTTCTGAATTTTCGGTGCGGGGCAGCTGAGTGTCTGGAGCACTGTCGAACCCACCCAAGAAATTCGGGATCGGTTCATAAAGAGCCGAGATACGTTGAAAAATGTCAAGTTTCTTGCTATCTTGTCTCTAAATCAAGATTTCTCGATTTTCCTGCTGGTCTGACCTGAATGTCTGCGATTTCGACAAACGCTCATTGCAATTGGAGGTCCCATCCGCAACTTGGTCAGAACGGTCAGAACCGACAAGAATCGAGGGTTTCTCGGCCAAATACTAACTTTTTTCTGAATTTTCGGAGCGGGGCAGCTGAGTGTCTGGAGCCCTGTCGAACCCACCCAAGAAATTCGGGATCGGTTCATAAATAGCCGAGATTCGTTGAAAAATGTCGAAATTTTGGCCATTTTGTCCCTAAATCCAGATTCCTCAATTTTTCTGCTGTTCTGACCTGAATGTCTGCGATTTCGACAAACGCGCATTGCAATTCGACGTCTAATCCGCAACTTGGTCAGAACGGTCAGAACCGACAAGAATCGAGGGTTTCTCGGCCGAATACCAACTTTTTTCTGAATTTTCGGTGCGGGGCAGCTGAGTGTCTGGAGCACTGTCGAACTCACCCAAGAAATTCGGGATCGGTTCATAAATAGCCGAGATACGTTGAAAAATGTCAAGTTTCTTCTTATCTTGTCTCTAAATCAAGATTTCTCGATTTTCCTGCTGGTCTGACCTGCATGTCTGCGATTTCGACAAACGCGCATTGCAATTTGAGGTCTCATCCGCAACTTGGTCAGAACGGTCAGAACCGACAGGAATCGAGGGTTTCTCGGCCAAATACCAACTTTTTTCTGGATTTTCGGTGCGGGGCAGCTGAGTGTCTGGAGCACTGTCGAACTCACCCAAGAAATTCGGGATCGGTTCACAAATAGCCGAGATACGTTGAAAAATGTCAAGTTTCTTCTTATCTTGTCTCTAAATCAAGATTTCTCGATTTTCCTGCTGGTCTGACCTGCATGTCTGCGATTTCGACAAACGCGCATTGCAATTTGAGGTCTCATCCGCAACTTGGTCAGAACGGTCAGAACCGACAAGAATCGAGGGTTTCTCGGCCAAATACCAACTTTTTTCTGAATTTTTGGTGCGGGGCAGCTAAGTGTCCGGAGCCCTGTCGAACCCACCCAAGAATTTTAGGATCGGTTCATAAATAGCCGAGATACGTTGAAAAATGTCAAGTTTCTTGCTATCTTGTCTCTAAATCAAGATTTCTCAATTTTTCTGCTGGTCTGACCTGAGTGTCCGCGATTTTGACAAACGCGCATTGCAATTTGAGGTCTCATCCGCAACTTGGTCAGAACGGTCAGAACCGACAAGAATCGAGGGTTTCTCGGCCAAATACCAACTTTTTTCTGAATTTTTGGTGCGGGGCAGCTAGGTGTCTGGAGCCCTGTCGAACCCACCCAAGAATTTCAGGATCGGTTCATAAATAGCCGAGATTCGTTGAAAAATGTCGAATTTTTGGCTATCTTGTCTCTAAGTCAAGATTCCTCAATTTTTCTGCTCGTCTGACCTGAATGTCTGCGATTTCGACCAACGCGCATTGCAATTTGAGGTCTCATCCGCAACTTGGTCAGAACGGTCAGAACCGACAAGAATCGAGGGTTTCTTGGCCAAATACCAACTTTTTCCTGAATTTCCGGTGCGGGGCAGCTGAGTGTCTGAAGCCCTGTCGGACCCACCCAAGAATTTCAGGATCGGTTTATAAATAGCCAAGATTCGTTGAAAAATGTCGAATTTTTGGCTATCTTGTCTCTAAGTCAAGATTCCTCAATTTTTCCGCTGGTCTGACCTGAATGTCTGCGATTTTGACCAACGCGCATTGCAATTTGAGGTCTTATCCGCAACTTGGTCAGAACGGTCAAAACCGACAAGAATCGAGGGTTTCTCGGCCAAATACCAACTTTTTTCCGAATTTTCGGTGCAGTGCAGCTGAGTGTCCGGAGCCCTGATGAACCCACCCAAGAATTTTAGGATCGGTTCATAAATAGCCGAGATACGTTGAAAAATGTCAAGTTTCTTGCTATCTTGTCTCTAAATCAAGATTTCTCAATTTTTCTGCTGGTCTGACCTGAATGTCCGCGATTTTGACAAACGCGCATTGCAATTTGAGGTCTCATCCGCAACTTGGTCAGAACGGTCAGAACCGACAAGATTCGAGGGTTTCTCGGCCAAATACCAACTTTTTTCTGAATTTTTGGTGCGAGGCAGCTAGGTGTCTGGAGCCCTGTCGAACCCACCCAAGAATTTCAGGATCGGTTCATAAATAGC
Source organism: Diprion similis (assembly GCF_021155765.1). Taxonomy (NCBI): domain Eukaryota; kingdom Metazoa; phylum Arthropoda; class Insecta; order Hymenoptera; family Diprionidae; genus Diprion; species Diprion similis. The sequence goes on along the minus strand of NC_060112.1, from coordinate 27,885,978 downwards.
CGAGATTCGTTGAAAAATGTCGAATTTTTGGCTATCTTGTCTCTAAGTCAAGATTCCTCAATTTTTCTGCTCGTCTGACCTGAATGTCTGCGATTTCGACCAACGCGCATTGCAATTTGAGGTCTCATCCGCAACTTGGTCAGAACGGTCAGAACCGACAAGAATCGAGGGTTTCTCGGCCAAATACCAACTTTTTTCTGAATTTTCGGTGCGGGGCAGCTGAGTGTCTGGAGCCCTGTCGAACCCACCCAAGAATTTCAGGATCGGTTTATAAATAGCCGGGATTTGTTGAAAAATGTCGAATTTTTGGCTATCTTGTCTCTAAGTCAAGATTCATCAATTTTTCTGCTGGTCTGACCTGAATGTCTGCGATTTCGACAAACGCGCATTGCAATTTGAGGTCTCATCCGCAACTTGGTCAGAACGGTCAGAACCGACAAGAATCGAGGGTTTCTCGGCCAAATACCAACTTTTTCCTGAATTTCCGGTGCGGGGCAGCTGAGTGTCTGAAGCCCTGTCGGACCCACCCAAGAATTTTAGGATCGGTTCATAAATAGCCAAGATTCGTTAAAAAATGTCGAATTTTTGGCTATCTTGTCTCTAAGTCAAGATTCCTCAATTTTTCCGCTGGTCTGACCTGAATGTCTGCGATTTTGACCAACGCGCATTGCAATTTGAGGTCTTATCCGCAACTTGGTCAGAACGGTCAAAACCGACAAGAATCGAGGGTTTCTCGGCCAAATACCAACTTTTTTCCGAATTTTCGGTGCAGTGCAGCTGAGTGTCCGGAGCCCTGATGAACCCACCCAAGAATTTTAGGATCGGTTCATAAATAGCCGAGATACGTTGAAAAATGTCAAGTTTCTTGCTATCTTGTCTCAAAATCAAGATTTCTCAATTTTTCTGCTGGTCTGACCTGAATGTGCGCGATTTTGACAAACGCGCATTGCAATTTGAGGTCTCATCCGCAACTTGGTCAGAACGGTCAGAACCGACAAGAATGGAGGGTTTCTCGGCCGAATAATAACTTTTTTGTGAATTCTCGGTGCGGGGCAGCTGAGTGTCTGAAGCCCTGTCGAACCCACCCAAGAAATTCGGGATCGGTTCATAAATAGCCGAGATTCGTTGAAAAATGTCGAAATTTGGGCTATCTTGTCCCCAAATCCAGATTCCTCAATTTTTCTGCTGTTCTGACCTGAATGTCTGCGATCTCGACAAACGCGCATCGCAATTTGACGTCTCAACCGCAACTTGGTCCGAACGGCCAGAACCGACAAGAATCGAGGGTTTCCCGGCCAAATACTATTTTTTTTCTGGATTTTCAGTGCGGGGCAGCTAAGTGTCTGAAGCCCTGTCGAACCCACCCAAGAATTTCAGGATCGGTCCATAAATGGCCGAGATCCGTTGGAAAATGTCGAATTTCTGGCTATCTTGTCTCTAAATCAAGATTTCTCAATTTTTCTGCTGGTCTGACCTGAATGTCTGCGATTTCGACAAACGCGCATTGCAATTTGACGTCTCATCCGCAACTTGGTCAGAACGGTCAGAACCGACAAGAATCGAGGGTTTCTTGGCCAAATACCAACTTTTTTCTGAATTTTCGGTGCGGGGCAGCTGAGTGTCTGGAGGCCTGTCGAACCCACCCAAGAATTCCAGGATCGGTTCATAAATAGCCAAGATTCGTTGAAAAATGTCGAATTTTTGGCTATCTTGTCTCTAAGTCAAGATTCATCAATTTTTCTGCTGGTCTGACCTGAATGTCTGCGATTTCGACAAACGCGCATTGCAATTTGAGGTCTCATCCGCAACTTGGTCAGAACGGTCAGAACCGACAAGAATCGAGGGTTTCTCGGCCAAATACCAACTTTTTTCTGAATTTTCGGTGCGGGGCAGCTGAGTGTCTGGAGCCCTGTCGAACCCACCCAAGAATTTCAGGATCGGTTCATAAATAGCCGAGATTTGCTGAAAAATGTCGAATTTTTGGCTATCTTGTCTCCAAGTCAAGATTCATAAATTTTTCTGCTGGTCTGACCTGAATGTCTGCGATTTTGACAAACGCGCATTGCAATTTGAGGTCTCATCCGCAACTTGGTCAGAACGGTCAGAACCGACAAGAATCAAGGGTTTCTCGGCCAAATACTAACTTTTTTCTGAATTTCGGTGCGGGGCAGCTAAGTGTCTGAAGCCCTGTCGGACCCACCCAAGAGATTCAGGATCGGTCCATAAATGGCCGAGATCCGTTGAAAAATGTCGAATTTCTTGCTATCTTGTCTCTAAAACAAGATTTCTCAATTTTTCTGCTGTTCTAACCTGAATGTCCGCGATTCCGACAAACGCGCATTTCAATTTGAGGTCTCATCCGCAACTTGGTCAGAACGGTCAGAACCGACAAGAATCAAGGGTTTCTCGGCCAAATACCAACTTTTTCCTGAATTTTCGGTGCGGGGCAGCTGAGTGTCTGGGGCCCTGTCGAACCCACCCAAGAATTTCAGGACCAGTCCATAAATGGCCGAGATCCGTTGGAAAATGTCGAATTTCTGGCTATCTCGTCTCTAAATCTAGATTCCTCAATTTTTCTGCTGTTCTAACCTGAATGTCCGCGATTCCGACAAACGCGCATTTCAATTTGAGGTCTCATCCGCAACTTGGTCAGAACGGTCAGAACCGACAAGAATCGAGGGTTTCTTGGCCAAATACCAACTTTTTTCTGAATTTTCGGTGCGGGGCAGCTGAGTGTCCGGAGCCCTGTCAAACCCACCCAAGAATTTCAGGATCGGTCCATGAATGGCCGAAATCCGTTGGAAAATGTCGAATTTCTGGCTATCTTGTCTCTAGATCAAGATTCCTCAATTTTTCTGCTGTTCTGACCTGAATGTCTGCGATTCCGACATACGCGTATTGCAATTTTACGTCTCATCCGCAACTTGGTCAGAACGTTCAGAACCGACAAGAATCGAGGGTTTCTCGGCCAAATACAATTTTTTTCCTGAATTTTTGGTGCGGGGCAGCTGAGTGTCTGGAGCCCTGTTAAACCCACCCAAGAATTTCAGGATCGGTTCATAAATAGCCGAGATTCGTTGAAAAATGTCGAATTTTTGGCTATCTTGTCTCTATGTCAAGATTCCTCAATTTTTCTGCTGGTCTGACCTGAATGTCTGCGATTTCGACAAACGCGCATTGCAATTTGAGGTCTTATCCGCAACTTGGTCAGAACGGTCAGAACCGACAAGAATCTAGGGTTTCTCGGCCAAATACCAACTTTTTTCTGAATTTTCGGTGCGGGGCAGCTGAGTGTCTGGAGCCCTGTCGAACCCACCCAAGAAATTCGGGATCGGTTCATAAATAGCCAAGATTCGTTGAAAAATGTCGAAATTTTGGCTATCTTGTCCCTAAATCCAGATTCCTCAATTTTTCTGCTCTTCTGACCTGAATGTCTGCGATTTCGACAAACGCGCATCGCAATTTGACGTCTCGTCCGCAACTTGGTCAGAACGGTCAGAACCGACAAAAATCGAGGGTTTCTTGGCCAAATACCAACTTTTTTCTGAATTTTCGGTGCGGGGCAGCTGAGTGTCTGGAGCCGTGTCGAACCCACCCAAGAATTTCAGGATCGGTTCATACATAGCCGAGATCCGTTGAAAAATGTCAAGTTTCTGGCTATCTTGTCTCTAAATCAAGATTTCTCGATTTTTCTGCTGGTCTGACCTGAATGTCTGCGATTTCGACAAACGCGCATTGCAATTTGAGGTCTCATCCGCAACTTGGTCAGAACGGTCAGAACCGACAAGAATCGAGGGTTTCTCGGCCAAATACCAACTTTTTTCTGAATTTTCGGTGCGGGGCAGCTGAGTGTCTGAAGCCCTGTCAAACCCACCCAAGAATTCCAGGATCGGTTCATAAATAGCCGAGATTCGTTAAAAAATGTCGAATTTTGGCCATCTTGTCTATGAGTCAAGATTCCTCAATTTTTCTGCTGGTCTAACCTGAATGTCTGCGATTTCGACAAACGCGCATTGCAATTTGACGTCTCATCCGCAACTTGGTCAGAACGGTCAGAACCGACAAGAATCGAGGGTTTCTTGGCCAAATACCAACTTTTTTCTGAATTTTCGGTGCGGGGCAGCTGAGTGTCTGGAGGCCTGTCGAACCCACCCAAGAATTTCAGGATCGGTTCATAAATAGCCAAGATTCGTTGAAAAATGTCGAATTTTTGGCTATCTTGTCTCTAAATCGAGATTCCTCAATTTTTCTGCTGTTCTGACCTGAATGTCTGCGATTCCGACAAACGCGCATTGCAATTTGACGTCTCATCCGCAACTTGGTCAGAACGGTCAGAACCGACAAGAATCGAGGGTTTCTCGGCCAAATACCAACTTTTTTCTGAATTTTCGGTGCGGGGCAGCTGAGTGTCTAGAGCCCTGTCGAACCCACCCAAGAATTTCAGGATCGGTCCATAAACGGCCGAAATCCGTTGGAAAATGTCGAATTTCTGGCTATCATGTCTCTAAATCAAGATTCCTCAATTTTTCTGCTGGTCTGACCTGAATGTCTGCGATTTCGACCAACGCGCATTGCAATTTGGGGTCTCATCCGCAACTTGGTCAGAACGGTCGGAACCGACAAGAATCAAGGGTTTCTCGGCCAAATACTAACTTTTTTCTGAATTTCGGTGCGGGGCAGCTAAGTGTCTGAAGCCCTGTCGGACCCACCCAAGAATTTCAGGATCGGTTTATAAATAGCCAAGATTCGTTGAAAAATGTCGAATTTTTGGCTATCTTGTCTCTAAGTCAAGATTCCTCAATTTTTCCGCTGGTCTGACCTGAATGTCTGCGATTTTGACCAACGCGCATTGCAATTTGAGGTCTTATCCGCAACTTGGTCAGAACGGTCAAAACCGACAAGAATCGAGGGTTTCTCGGCCAAATACCAACTTTTTTCCGAATTTTCGGTGCAGTGCAGCTGAGTGTCCGGAGCCCTGATGAACCCACCCAAGAATTTTAGGATCGGTTCATAAATAGCCGAGATACGTTGAAAAATGTCAAGTTTCTTGCTATCTTGTCTCTAAATCAAGATTTCTCGATTTTCCTGCTGGTCTAACCTGCATGTCCGCGATTTCGACAAACGCGCATTGCAATTTGAGGTCTCATCCGCAACTTGGTCAGAACGGTCAGAACCGACAAGAATCGAGGGTTTCTCGGCCAAATACCAACTTTTTTCTGAATTTTCGGTGCGGGGCAGCTGAGTGTCTGGAGCACTGTCGAACTCACCCAAGAAATTCGGGATCGGTTCACAAATAGCCGAGATACGTTGAAAAATGTCAAGTTTCTTCTTATCTTGTCTCTAAATCAAGATTTCTCGATTTTCCTGCTGGTCTGACCTGCATGTCTGCGATTTCGACAAACGCGCATTGCAATTTGAGGTCTCATCCGCAACTTGGTCAGAACGGTCAGAACCGACAAGAATCGAGGGTTTCTCGGCCAAATACCAACTTTTTTCTGAATTTTTGGTGCGGGGCAGCTGGGTGTCTGGAGCCCTGTCGAACCCACCCAAGAATTTCAGGATCGGTTTATAAATAGCCGAGATTCGTTGAAAAATCTCGAATTTTTGGCTATCTTGTCTCTAAATCAAGATTTCTCAATTTTTCTGCTGGTCTGAACTAAATGTCCGCGATTTTGACAAACGCGCATTGCAATTTGAGGTCTCATCTGCAACTTGGTCAGAACGGTCAGAACCGACAAGAATCGAGGGTTTCTCGGCCAAATACCAACTTTTTTCTGAATTTTCGGTGCGGGGCAGCTAAGTGTCTGGAGCCCTGTCGAACCCACCCGAGAAATCCGGGATCGGTTCATAAATAGCCGAGATTCGTTGAAAAATGTCGAATTTTTAGCTATCTTGTCCCTAAATCCAGATTCCTCAATTTTTCTGCTCGTCTGACCTGAATGTCTGCGATTTCGACCAACGCGCATTGCAATTTGATGTCTTATCCGCAACTTGGTCAGAACGGTCAAAACCGACAAGAATCGAGGGTTTCTCGGCCAGATACCAACTTTTTTCCGAATTTTCGGTGCGGTGCAGCTGAGTGTCCGGAGCCCTGATGAACCCACCCAAGAATTTTAGGATCGGTTCATCAATAGCCGAGATACGTTGAAAAATGTCAAGTTTCTTGCTATCTTGTCTCTAAACCAAGATTTCTCAATTTTTCTGCTGGTCTGACCTGAATGTCCGCGATTTTGACAAACGCGCATTGCAATTTGAGGTCTCTTCCGCAACTTGGTCAGAACGGTCAGAACTGACAAGAATGGAGGGTTTCTCGGCCAAATACCAACTTTTTTCTGAATTTTCGGTGCGGGGCAGCTGAGTTTCCGGAGCCCTGTCGAACCCACCCAAGAATTCCAGGATCGGTTCATAAATAGCCGAGATACGTTGAAAAATGTTAAGTTTCTTGCTATCTTGTCTCTAAATCAAGATTTCTCGATTTTCCTGCTGGTCTGACCTGAATGTCTGCGATTTCGACAAACGCTCATTGCAATTGGAGGTCTCATCCGCAACTTGGTTAGAACGGTTAGAACCGACAAGAATCGAGGGTTTCTCGGCCAAATACTAACTTTTTTCTGAATTTTCGCAGCGAAGCAGCTGAGTGTCTGGAGCCCTGTCGAACCCACCCAAGAAATTCGGAATCGGTTCATAAATAGCCGAGATTCGTTGAAAAGTGTCAAAATTTTGGCCTTTTTGTCCCTAAATCCAGATTCCTCAATTTTTCTGCTGTTCTGACCTGAATGTCTGCGATTTCGACAAACGCGCATTGCAATTTGACGTCTCATCCGCAACTTGGTCAGAACGGTCAGAACCGACAAGAATCGAGGGTTTCTTGGCCGAATACCAACTTTTTTCTGAATTTTCGGTGCGGGGCAGCTGAGTGTCCGGTGCCCTGTCAAACCCACCCAAGAATTTTAGGATCGGTTCATAAATAGCCGAGATACGTTGAAAAATGTCAAGTTTCTTGCTATCTTGTCTCTAAATCAAGATTTCTCGATTTTCCTGCTGGTCTGACCTAAATGTCCGCGATTTTGACAAACGCGCATTGCAATTTGAGGTCTCTTCCGCAACTTGGTCAGAACGGTCAGAACCGACAAGAATGGAGGGTTTCTCGGCCAAATACCAACTTTTTTCTGAATTTTCGGTGCGGGGCAGCTGAGTTTCTGGAGCCCTGTCGAACCCACCCAAGAATTCCAGGATCTGTTCATAAATAGCCGAGATACGTTGAAAAATGTCAAGTTTCTTGCTATCTTGTCTCTAAATCAAGATTTCTCGATTTTCCTGCTGGTCTGACCTGAATGTCTGCGATTTCGACAAACGCTCATTGCAATTGGAGGTCTCATCCGCAACTTGGTCAGAACGGTCAGAACCGACAAGAATCGAGGGTTTCTCGGCCAAATACTAATTTTTTTCTGAATTTTCGAAGCGGGGCAGCTGAGTGTCTGGAGCCCTGTCGAACCCACCCAAGAAATTCGGGTTCGGTTCATAAATAGCCGAGATTCGTTGAAAAATGTCGAAATTTTGGCCTTCCTGTCCCTAAATCCAGATTCCTCAATTTTTCTGCTGTTCTGACCTGAATGTCTGCGATTTCGACAAACGCAAATTGCAATTTGACGTCTCATCCGCAACTTGGTCAGAACGGTCAGAACCGACAAAAATCGAGGGTTTCTTGGCCAAATACCAACTTTTTTCTGAATTTTCGGTGCGGGGCAGCTGAGTGTCTGGAGCACTGTCGAACCCACCCAAGAAATTCGGGATCGGTTCATAAAGAGCCGAGATACGTTGAAAAATGTCAAGTTTCTTGCTATCTTGTCTCTAAATCAAGATTTCTCGATTTTCCTGCTGGTCTGACCTGAATGTCTGCGATTTCGACAAACGCTCATTGCAATTGGAGGTCCCATCCGCAACTTGGTCAGAACGGTCAGAACCGACAAGAATCGAGGGTTTCTCGGCCAAATACTAACTTTTTTCTGAATTTTCGGAGCGGGGCAGCTGAGTGTCTGGAGCCCTGTCGAACCCACCCAAGAAATTCGGGATCGGTTCATAAATAGCCGAGATTCGTTGAAAAATGTCGAAATTTTGGCCATTTTGTCCCTAAATCCAGATTCCTCAATTTTTCTGCTGTTCTGACCTGAATGTCTGCGATTTCGACAAACGCGCATTGCAATTCGACGTCTAATCCGCAACTTGGTCAGAACGGTCAGAACCGACAAGAATCGAGGGTTTCTCGGCCGAATACCAACTTTTTTCTGAATTTTCGGTGCGGGGCAGCTGAGTGTCTGGAGCACTGTCGAACTCACCCAAGAAATTCGGGATCGGTTCATAAATAGCCGAGATACGTTGAAAAATGTCAAGTTTCTTCTTATCTTGTCTCTAAATCAAGATTTCTCGATTTTCCTGCTGGTCTGACCTGCATGTCTGCGATTTCGACAAACGCGCATTGCAATTTGAGGTTTCATCCGCAACTTGGTCAGAACGGTCAGAACCGACAGGAATCGAGGGTTTCTCGGCCAAATACCAACTTTTTTCTGGATTTTCGGTGCGGGGCAGCTGAGTGTCTGGAGCACTGTCGAACTCACCCAAGAAATTCGGGATCGGTTCACAAATAGCCGAGATACGTTGAAAAATGTCAAGTTTCTTCTTATCTTGTCTCTAAATCAAGATTTCTCGATTTTCCTGCTGGTCTGACCTGCATGTCTGCGATTTCGACAAACGCGCATTGCAATTTGAGGTCTCATCCGCAACTTGGTCAGAACGGTCAGAACCGACAAGAATCGAGGGTTTCTCGGCCAAATACCAACTTTTTTCTGAATTTTTGGTGCGGGGCAGCTAAGTGTCCGGAGCCCTGTCGAACCCACCCAAGAATTTTAGGATCGGTTCATAAATAGCCGAGATACGTTGAAAAATGTCAAGTTTCTTGCTATCTTGTCTCTAAATCAAGATTTCTCAATTTTTCTGCTGGTCTGACCTGAGTGTCCGCGATTTTGACAAACGCGCATTGCAATTTGAGGTCTCATCCGCAACTTGGTCAGAACGGTCAGAACCGACAAGAATCGAGGGTTTCTCGGCCAAATACCAACTTTTTTCTGAATTTTTGGTGCGGGGCAGCTAGGTGTCTGGAGCCCTGTCGAACCCACCCAAGAATTTCAGGATCGGTTCATAAATAGCCGAGATTCGTTGAAAAATGTCGAATTTTTGGCTATCTTGTCTCTAAGTCAAGATTCCTCAATTTTTCTGCTCGTCTGACCTGAATGTCTGCGATTTCGACCAACGCGCATTGCAATTTGAGGTCTCATCCGCAACTTGGTCAGAACGGTCAGAACCGACAAGAATCGAGGGTTTCTTGGCCAAATACCAACTTTTTCCTGAATTTCCGGTGCGGGGCAGCTGAGTGTCTGAAGCCCTGTCGGACCCACCCAAGAATTTCAGGATCGGTTTATAAATAGCCAAGATTCGTTGAAAAATGTCGAATTTTTGGCTATCTTGTCTCTAAGTCAAGATTCCTCAATTTTTCCGCTGGTCTGACCTGAATGTCTGCGATTTTGACCAACGCGCATTGCAATTTGAGGTCTTATCCGCAACTTGGTCAGAACGGTCAAAACCGACAAGAATCGAGGGTTTCTCGGCCAAATACCAACTTTTTTCCGAATTTTCGGTGCAGTGCAGCTGAGTGTCCGGAGCCCTGATGAACCCACCCAAGAATTTTAGGATCGGTTCATAAATAGCCGAGATACGTTGAAAAATGTCAAGTTTCTTGCTATCTTGTCTCTAAATCAAGATTTCTCAATTTTTCTGCTGGTCTGACCTGAATGTCCGCGATTTTGACAAACGCGCATTGCAATTTGAGGTCTCATCCGCAACTTGGTCAGAACGGTCAGAACCGACAAGATTCGAGGGTTTCTCGGCCAAATACCAACTTTTTTCTGAATTTTTGGTGCGAGGCAGCTAGGTGTCTGGAGCCCTGTCGAACCCACCCAAGAATTTCAGGATCGGTTCATAAATAGCCGAGATTCGTTGAAAAATGTCGAATTTTTGGCTATCTTGTCTCTAAGTCAAGATTCCTCAATTTTTCTGCTCGTCTGACCTGAATGTCTGCGATTTCGACCAACGCGCATTGCAATTTGAGGTCTCATCCGCAACTTGGTCAGAACGGTCAGAACCGACAAGAATCGAGGGTTTCTCGGCCAAATACCAACTTTTTTCTGAATTTTCGGTGCGGGGCAGCTGAGTGTCTGGAGCCCTGTCGAACCCACCCAAGAATTTCAGGATCGGTTTATAAATAGCCGGGATTTGTTGAAAAATGTCGAATTTTTGGCTATCTTGTCTCTAAGTCAAGATTCATCAATTTTTCTGCTGGTCTGACCTGAATGTCTGCGATTTCGACAAACGCGCATTGCAATTTGAGGTCTCATCCGCAACTTGGTCAGAACGGTCAGAACCGACAAGAATCGAGGGTTTCTCGGCCAAATACCAACTTTTTCCTGAATTTCCGGTGCGGGGCAGCTGAGTGTCTGAAGCCCTGTCGGACCCACCCAAGAATTTTAGGATCGGTTCATAAATAGCCAAGATTCGTTAAAAAATGTCGAATTTTTGGCTATCTTGTCTCTAAGTCAAGATTCCTCAATTTTTCCGCTGGTCTGACCTGAATGTCTGCGATTTTGACCAACGCGCATTGCAATTTGAGGTCTTATCCGCAACTTGGTCAGAACGGTCAAAACCGACAAGAATCGAGGGTTTCTCGGCCAAATACCAACTTTTTTCCGAATTTTCGGTGCAGTGCAGCTGAGTGTCCGGAGCCCTGATGAACCCACCCAAGAATTTTAGGATCGGTTCATAAATAGCCGAGATACGTTGAAAAATGTCAAGTTTCTTGCTATCTTGTCTCAAAATCAAGATTTCTCAATTTTTCTGCTGGTCTGACCTGAATGTGCGCGATTTTGACAAACGCGCATTGCAATTTGAGGTCTCATCCGCAACTTGGTCAGAACGGTCAGAACCGACAAGAATGGAGGGTTTCTCGGCCGAATAATCACTTTTTTGTGAATTTTCGGTGCGGGGCAGCTGAGTGTCTGAAGCCCTGTCGAACCCACCCAAGAAATTCGGGATCGGTTCATAAATAGCCGAGATTCGTTGAAAAATGTCGAAATTTGGGCTATCTTGTCCCCAAATCCAGATTCCTCAATTTTTCTGCTGTTCTGACCTGAATGTCTGCGATCTCGACAAACGCGCATCGCAATTTGACGTCTCAACCGCAACTTGGTCCGAACGGCCAGAACCGACAAGAATCGAGGGTTTCCCGGCCAAATACTATTTTTTTTCTGGATTTTCAGTGCGGGGCAGCTAAGTGTCTGAAGCCCTGTCGAACCCACCCAAGAATTTCAGGATCGGTCCATAAATGGCCGAGATCCGTTGGAAAATGTCGAATTTCTGGCTATCTTGTCTCTAAATCAAGATTTCTCAATTTTTCTGCTGGTCTGACCTGAATGTCTGCGATTTCGACAAACGCGCATTGCAATTTGACGTCTCATCCGCAACTTGGTCAGAACGGTCAGAACCGACAAGAATCGAGGGTTTCTTGGCCAAATACCAACTTTTTTCTGAATTTTCGGTGCGGGGCAGCTGAGTGTCTGGAGGCCTGTCGAACCCACCCAAGAATTCCAGGATCGGTTCATAAATAGCCAAGATTCGTTGAAAAATGTCGAATTTTTGGCTATCTTGTCTCTAAGTCAAGATTCATCAATTTTTCTGCTGGTCTGACCTGAATGTCTGCGATTTCGACAAACGCGCATTGCAATTTGAGGTCTCATCCGCAACTTGGTCAGAACGGTCAGAACCGACAAGAATCGAGGGTTTCTCGGCCAAATACCAACTTTTTTCTGAATTTTCGGTGCGGGGCAGCTGAGTGTCTGGAGCCCTGTCGAACCCACCCAAGAATTTCAGGATCGGTTCATAAATAGCCGAGATTTGCTGAAAAATGTCGAATTTTTGGCTATCTTGTCTCCAAGTCAAGATTCATAAATTTTTCTGCTGGTCTGACCTGAATGTCTGCGATTTTGACAAACGCGCATTGCAATTTGAGGTCTCATCCGCAACTTGGTCAGAACGGTCAGAACCGACAAGAATCAAGGGTTTCTCGGCCAAATACTAACTTTTTTCTGAATTTCGGTGCGGGGCAGCTAAGTGTCTGAAGCCCTGTCGGACCCACCCAAGAGATTCAGGATCGGTCCATAAATGGCCGAGATCCGTTGAAAAATGTCGAATTTCTTGCTATCTTGTCTCTAAAACAAGATTTCTCAATTTTTCTGCTGTTCTAACCTGAATGTCCGCGATTCCGACAAACGCGCATTTCAATTTGAGGTCTCATCCGCAACTTGGTCAGAACGGTCAGAACCGACAAGAATCAAGGGTTTCTCGGCCAAATACCAACTTTTTCCTGAATTTTCGGTGCGGGGCAGCTGAGTGTCTGGGGCCCTGTCGAACCCACCCAAGAATTTCAGGACCAGTCCATAAATGGCCGAGATCCGTTGGAAAATGTCGAATTTCTGGCTATCTCGTCTCTAAATCTAGATTCCTCAATTTTTCTGCTGTTCTAACCTGAATGTCCGCGATTCCGACAAACGCGCATTTCAATTTGAGGTCTCATCCGCAACTTGGTCAGAACGGTCAGAACCGACAAGAATCGAGGGTTTCTTGGCCAAATACCAACTTTTTTCTGAATTTTCGGTGCGGGGCAGCTGAGTGTCCGGAGCCCTGTCAAACCCACCCAAGAATTTCAGGATCGGTCCATGAATGGCCGAAATCCGTTGGAAAATGTCGAATTTCTGGCTATCTTGTCTCTAGATCAAGATTCCTCAATTTTTCTGCTGTTCTGACCTGAATGTCTGCGATTCCGACATACGCGTATTGCAATTTTACGTCTCATCCGCAACTTGGTCAGAACGTTCAGAACCGACAAGAATCGAGGGTTTCTCGGCCAAATACAATTTTTTTCCTGAATTTTTGGTGCGGGGCAGCTGAGTGTCTGGAGCCCTGTTAAACCCACCCAAGAATTTCAGGATCGGTTCATAAATAGCCGAGATTCGTTGAAAAATGTCGAATTTTTGGCTATCTTGTCTCTATGTCAAGATTCCTCAATTTTTCTGCTGGTCTGACCTGAATGTCTGCGATTTCGACAAACGCGCATTGCAATTTGAGGTCTTATCCGCAACTTGGTCAGAACGGTCAGAACCGACAAGAATCTAGGGTTTCTCGGCCAAATACCAACTTTTTTCTGAATTTTCGGTGCGGGGCAGCTGAGTGTCTGGAGCCCTGTCGAACCCACCCAAGAAATTCGGGATCGGTTCATAAATAGCCAAGATTCGTTGAAAAATGTCGAAATTTTGGCTATCTTGTCCCTAAATCCAGATTCCTCAATTTTTCTGCTCTTCTGACCTGAATGTCTGCGATTTCGACAAACGCGCATCGCAATTTGACGTCTCGTCCGCAACTTGGTCAGAACGGTCAGAACCGACAAAAATCGAGGGTTTCTTGGCCAAATACCAACTTTTTTCTGAATTTTCGGTGCGGGGCAGCTGAGTGTCTGGAGCCGTGTCGAACCCACCCAAGAATTTCAGGATCGGTTCATACATAGCCGAGATCCGTTGAAAAATGTCAAGTTTCTGGCTATCTTGTCTCTAAATCAAGATTTCTCGATTTTTCTGCTGGTCTGACCTGAATGTCTGCGATTTCGACAAACGCGCATTGCAATTTGAGGTCTCATCCGCAACTTGGTCAGAACGGTCAGAACCGACAAGAATCGAGGGTTTCTCGGCCAAATACCAACTTTTTTCTGAATTTTCGGTGCGGGGCAGCTGAGTGTCTGAAGCCCTGTCAAACCCACCCAAGAATTCCAGGATCGGTTCATAAATAGCCGAGATTCGTTAAAAAATGTCGAATTTTGGCCATCTTGTCTATGAGTCAAGATTCCTCAATTTTTCTGCTGGTCTAACCTGAATGTCTGCGATTTCGACAAACGCGCATTGCAATTTGACGTCTCATCCGCAACTTGGTCAGAACGGTCAGAACCGACAAGAATCGAGGGTTTCTTGGCCAAATACCAACTTTTTTCTGAATTTTCGGTGCGGGGCAGCTGAGTGTCTGGAGGCCTGTCGAACCCACCCAAGAATTTCAGGATCGGTTCATAAATAGCCAAGATTCGTTGAAAAATGTCGAATTTTTGGCTATCTTGTCTCTAAATCGAGATTCCTCAATTTTTCTGCTGTTCTGACCTGAATGTCTGCGATTCCGACAAACGCGCATTGCAATTTGACGTCTCATCCGCAACTTGGTCAGAACGGTCAGAACCGACAAGAATCGAGGGTTTCTCGGCCAAATACCAACTTTTTTCTGAATTTTCGGTGCGGGGCAGCTGAGTGTCTAGAGCCCTGTCGAACCCACCCAAGAATTTCAGGATCGGTCCATAAACGGCCGAAATCCGTTGGAAAATGTCGAATTTCTGGCTATCATGTCTCTAAATCAAGATTCCTCAATTTTTCTGCTGGTCTGACCTGAATGTCTGCGATTTCGACCAACGCGCATTGCAATTTGGGGTCTCATCCGCAACTTGGTCAGAACGGTCGGAACCGACAAGAATCAAGGGTTTCTCGGCCAAATACTAACTTTTTTCTGAATTTCGGTGCGGGGCAGCTAAGTGTCTGAAGCCCTGTCGGACCCACCCAAGAAATTCAGGATCGGTCCATAAATGGCCGAGATCCGTTGAAAAATGTCGAATTTCTTGCTATCTTGTCTCTAAAACAAGATTTCTCAATTTTTCTGCTGGTCTGACCTGAATGTCCGCGATTTCGACAAACGCGCATTGCAATTTGAGGTCTCATCCGCAACTTGGTCAGAACGGTCAGAACCGACAAGAATCGAGGGTTTCTCGGCCAAATACCAACTTTTTTCTGAATTTTCGGTGCGGGGCAGCTGAGTGTCCGGAGCCCTGTCGAACCCACCCACGAATTTTAGGATTGGTTCATAAATAGCCGAGATACGTTAAAAAATGTCAAGTTTCTTGCTATCTTGTCTCTAAATCAAGATTTCTCAATTTTTCTGCTGGTCTGACCTGAATGTCTGCAATTTCGACGAACGCGCATTGCAATTTGAGGTCTTATCCGCAACTTGGTCAGAACGGTCAGAACCGACAAGAATCGGGGGTTTCTCGGCCAAATACCGACTTTTTTCTGAATTTTCGGTGCGGGGCAGCTGAGTGTCTGTAGCCCTGTCGGACCCACCCAAGAATTTCAGGATCGGTTCATAAATAGCCGAGATTCGTTGAAAAATGTCGAATTTCTAGCTATCTTGTCTCTGAGTCAAGATTCCTCAATTTTTCTGCTGGTCTGACCTGAATGTCTGCGATTTCGACAAACGCGCATTGCAATTTGACGTCTCATCCGCAACTTGGTCAGAACGGTCAGAACCGACAAGAATCGAGGGTTTCTTGGCCAAATACCGACTTTTTTCTGAATTTTCGGTGCGGGGCAGCTGAGTGTCTGGAGCCCTGTCGAACCCACCCAAGAATTTCAGGATCGGTTCATAAATAGCCAAGATTCGTTGAAAAATGTCGAATTTTTGGCTATCCTGTCTCTAAGTCAAGATTCCTCAATTTTTCTGGTGGTCTGAACTAAATGTACGCGATTCCGACGAAGGCGCATTGCAATTTGAGGTCTCATCCGCAACTTGGTCAGAACGGCCAGAACCGACAAGAATCAAGGGTTTCCCGGCCAAATACGAAATTTTTTCTGGATTTCCGGTGCGGGGCAGCTGAGTGTCTGAAGCCCTGTCGAACCCACCCAAGAATTTCAGGATCGGTCCATAAATGGCCGAGATCCGTTGGAAAATGTCAAGTTCCTGGCTATCATGTCTCTAAATCAAGATTCCTCAAGTTTTCTGCTGTTCTGACCTAAATGTCTGCGATTCCGACAAACGCGCATCGCAATTTGAGGTCATATCCGCAACTTGGTCAGAACGGTCAGAACCGACAAGAATCGAGGGTTTCTCGGCCAAATACCAACTTTTTTCTGAATTTTCGGTGCGGGGCAGCTGAGTGTCCGGAGCCCTGTCAAACCCACCCAAGAATTTCAGGATCGGTCCATAAATGGCCGAAATCCGTTGGAAAATGTCGAATTTCTGGCTATCTTGTCTGTAAATGAAGATTTCTCAATTTTTCTGCTGTTCTGACCTGAATGTCTGCGATTCCGACGAACGCGCATTGCAATTTGACGTCTCATCCGCAACTTGGTCAGAACGGTCAGAACCGACAAGAATCGAGGGTTTCTCGGCCAAATACCAACTTTTTTCTGAATTTTCGGTGCGGGGCAGCTGAGTGTCTGGAGCCCTGTCGAACCCACCCAAGAATTTCAGGATCGGTTTATACAAAGCCGAGATCCGTTGAAAAATGTCAAGTTTCTGGCTATCTTGTCTCTAAATCAAGATTTCTCGATTTTTCTGCTGGTCTGACCTGAATGTCTGCGATTTCGACAAACGCGCATTGCAATTTGAGGTCTCATCCGCAACTTGGTCAGAACGGTCAGAACCGACAAGAATCGAGGGTTTCTCGGCCAAATACCAATTTTTTTCTGAATTTTCGGTGCGGGGCAGCTGAGTGTCTGGAGCCCTGTCGAACCCACCCAAGAAATTCGGGATCGGTTCATAAATAGCCAAGATTCGTTGAAAAATGTCGAAATTTTGGCTATCTTGTCCCTAAATCCAGATTCCTCAATTTTTCTGCTCTTCTGACCTGAATGTCTGCGATTTCGACAAACGCGCATCGCAATTTGACGTCTCGTCCGCAACTTGGTCAGAACGGTCAGAACCGACAAAAATCGAGGGTTTATTGGCCAAATACAAACTTTTTTCTGAATTTTCGGTGCGGGGCAGCTGAGTGTCTGGAGCCGTGTCGAACCCACCCAAGAATTTCAGGATCGGTTCATACATAGCCGAGATCCGTTGAAAAATGTCAAGTTTCTGGCTATCTTGTCTCTAAATCAAGATTTCTCGATTTTTCTGCTGGTCTGACCTGAATGTCTGCGATTTCGACAAACGCGCATTGCAATTTGAGGTCTCATCCGCAACTTGGTCAGAACGGTCAGAACCGACAAGAATCGAGGGTTTCTCGGCCAAATACCAACTTTTTTCTGAATTTTCGGTGCGGGGCAGCTGAGTGTCTGGAGCCCTGTCAAACCCACCCAAGAATTCCAGGATCGGTTCATAAATAGCCGAGATTCGTTAAAAAATGTCGAATTTTGGCCATCTTGTCTATGAGTCAAGATTCCTCAATTTTTCTGCTGGTCTAACCTGAATGTCTGCGATTTCGACAAACGCGCATTGCAATTTGACGTCTCATCCGCAACTTGGTCAGAACGGTCAGAACCGACAAGAATCGAGGGTTTCCCGGCAAAATACCAACTTTTCTCTGAATTTCCGGTGCGGGGCAGCTGAGTGTCCGGAGCCCTGTCGAACACACCCAAGAATTTCAGGATCGGTTCATAAATAGCCGAGATTCGTCGAAAAATGTCGAATTTTTGGCTATCTTGTCTCTAAATCAAGATTTCTCGATTTTCCTGCTGGTCTGACCTGAATGTCTGCGATTTCGAAAAACGCGCATTGCAATTTGAGGTCTCATCCGCAACTTGGTCAGAACGGTCAGAACCGACAAGAATCGAGGGTTTCTCGGCCAAATACCAACTTTTTCCTGAATTTTCGGTGCGGGGCAGCTGAGTGTCTGGGGCCCTGTCGAACCCACCCAAGAATTTCAGGACCAGTCCATAAATGGCCGAGATCCGTTGGAAAATGTCGAATTTCTGGCTATCTCGTCTCTAAATCTAGATTCCTCAATTTTTCTGCTGTTCTAACCTGAATGTCCGCGATTCCGACAAACGCGCATTTCAATTTGAGGTCTCATCCGCAACTTGGTCAGAACGGTCAGAACCGACAAGAATCGAGGGTTTCTTGGCCAAATACCAACTTTTTTCTGAATTTTCGGTGCGGGGCAGCTGAGTGTCCGGAGCCCTGTCAAACCCACCCAAGAATTTCAGGATCGGTCCATGAATGGCCGAAATCCGTTGGAAAATGTCGAATTTCTGGCTATCTTGTCTCTGAATCAAGATTTCTCAATTTTTCTGCTGTTCTGACCTGAATGTCTGCGATTCCGACAAACGCGCATCGCAATTTGACGACTCATCCGCAACTTGGTCAGAACGGTCAGAACCAACAAGAATCGAGGGTTTCTCGGCCAAATACCAACTTTTTTCTGAATTTTCGGTGCGGGGCAGCTGAGTGTCTGGAGCCCTGTCAGACCCACCTAAGAATATTACGATCGGTTTATAAATAGCCGAGATCCGTTAAAAAATGTCGAATTTTTGGCTATCTTGTCTCTAAATCAAGATTCCACAATTTTTCTGCTGGTCTGACCTGAATGTTTGCGATTCTGACGAACGCGCATTGCAATCCGACGTCTCATCCGTCGCTTGTTCAGAACGGTCAGAACCGACAAGTATCGGGGGTTTCGTAGCCAAATACCAACTTTTTCCGGAATTTTCGGTGCGGGGCAGCTGAGTGTCTGGAGCTCTGTCGAACCCACCCAAGGATTTCAGGATCGGTTCATAAATAGCCGAGATCCGTTGAAAAATGTCGAATTTCTAGCTATCTCGTCTCTTAATCGAGATATTTCCAATTTTTTTGCTCGTCTGACCTGAATGTCTGCGATTTCGACAAACGCGCATTGCAATTTGAGGTCTCATCCGCAACTTGGTCAGAACGGTCGGAACCGACAAGAATCGAGGGTTTCTCGGCCAAATACCAACTTTTTTCTCAATTTTCGGTGCGGGGCAGCTGAGTGTCTGGAGCTCTGTCGAACCCACCCAAGAAATTCGGGATCGGTTCATAAATAGCCAAGATTCGTTGAAAAATGTCGAAATTTTGGCTATCTTGTCTCTAAATCAAGATTTCTCGATTTTCCTGCTGGTCTGACCTGAATGTCTGCGATTTCGACAAACGCGCATTGCAATTTGAGGTCTCATCCGCAACTTGGTCAGAACGGTCAGAACCGACAAGAATCGAGGGTTTCTCGGCCAAATACCAACTTTTTTCTGAATTTTCGGTGCGGGGCAGCTGAGTGTCTGGAGCCCTGTCGAACCCACCCAAGAATTCCAGGATCGGTCCATAAATGGCCGAAATCCGTTGGAAAATGTCGAATTTCTGGCTATCTTGTCTCTAGATCAAGATTCCTCAATTTTTCTGCTGTTCTGACCTGAATGTCTGCGATTCCGACATACGCGTATTGCAATTTTACGTCTCATCCGCAACTTGGTCAGAACGGTCAGAACCGACAAGAATCGAGGGTTTCTCGGCCAAATACAATTTTTTTCCTGAATTTTTGGTGCGGGGCAGCTGAGTGTCTGGAGCCCTGTTAAACCCACCCAAGAATTTCAGGATCGGTTCATAAATAGCCGAGATTCGTTGAAAAATGTCGAATTTTTGGCTATCTTGTCTCTATGTCAAGATTCCTCAATTTTTCTGCTGGTCTGACCTGAATGTCTGCGATTTCGACAAACGCGCATTGCAATTTGAGGTCTTATCCGCAACTTGGTCAGAACGGTCAGAACCGACAAGAATCTAGGGTTTCTCGGCCAAATACCAACTTTTTTCTGAATTTTCGGTGCGGGGCAGCTGAGTGTCTGGAGCCCTGTCGAACCCACCCAAGAAATTCGGGATCGGTTCATAAATAGCCAAGATTCGTTGAAAAATGTCGAAATTTTGGCTATCTTGTCCCTAAATCCAGATTCCTCAATTTTTCTGCTCTTCTGACCTGAATGTCTGCGATTTCGACAAACGCGCATCGCAATTTGACGTCTCGTCCGCAACTTGGTCAGAACGGTCAGAACCGACAAAAATCGAGGGTTTATTGGCCAAATACAAACTTTTTTCTGAATTTTCGGTGCGGGGCAGCTGAGTGTCTGGAGCCGTGTCGAACCCACCCAAGAATTTCAGGATCGGTTCATACATAGCCGAGATCCGTTGAAAAATGTCAAGTTTCTGGCTATCTTGTCTCTAAATCAAGATTTCTCGATTTTTCTGCTGGTCTGACCTGAATGTCTGCGATTTCGACAAACGCGCATTGCAATTTGAGGTCTCATCCGCAACTTGGTCAGAACGGTCAGAACCGACAAGAATCGAGGGTTTCTCGGCCAAATACCAACTTTTTTCTGAATTTTCGGTGCGGGGCAGCTGAGTGTCTGGAGCCCTGTCAAACCCACCCAAGAATTCCAGGATCGGTTCATAAATAGCCGAGATTCGTTAAAAAATGTCGAATTTTGGCCATCTTGTCTATGAGTCAAGATTCCTCAATTTTTCTGCTGGTCTCACCTGAATGTCTGCGATTTCGACAAACGCGCATTGCAATTTGACGTCTCATCCGCAACTTGGTCAGAACGGTCAGAACCGACAAGAATCGAGGGTTTCCCGGCAAAATACCAACTTTTCTCTGAATTTCCGGTGCGGGGCAGCTGAGTGTCCGGAGCCCTGTCGAACACACCCAAGAATTTCAGGATCGGTTCATAAATAGCCGAGATTCGTCGAAAAATGTCGAATTTTTGGCTATCTTGTCTCTAAATCAAGATTTCTCGATTTTCCTGCTGGTCTGACCTGAATGTCTGCGATTTCGAAAAACGCGCATTGCAATTTGAGGTCTCATCCGCAACTTGGTCAGAACGGTCAGAACCGACAAGAATCGAGGGTTTCTCGGCCAAATACCAACTTTTTCCTGAATTTTCGGTGCGGGGCAGCTGAGTGTCTGGGGCCCTGTCGAACCCACCCAAGAATTTCAGGACCAGTCCATAAATGGCCGAGATCCGTTGGAAAATGTCGAATTTCTGGCTATCTCGTCTCTAAATCTAGATTCCTCAATTTTTCTGCTGTTCTAACCTGAATGTCCGCGATTCCGACAAACGCGCATTTCAATTTGAGGTCTCATCCGCAACTTGGTCAGAACGGTCAGAACCGACAAGAATCGAGGGTTTCTTGGCCAAATACCAACTTTTTTCTGAATTTTCGGTGCGGGGCAGCTGAGTGTCCGGAGCCCTGTCAAACCCACCCAAGAATTTCAGGATCGGTCCATGAATGGCCGAAATCCGTTGGAAAATGTCGAATTTCTGGCTATCTTGTCTCTGAATCAAGATTTCTCAATTTTTCTGCTGTTCTGACCTGAATGTCTGCGATTCCGACAAACGCGCATCGCAATTTGACGTCTCATCCGCAACTTGGTCAGAACGGTCAGAACCAACAAGAATCGAGGGTTTCTCGGCCAAATACCAACTTTTTTCTGAATTTTCGGTGCGGGGCAGCTGAGTGTCTGGAGCCCTGTCAGACCCACCTAAGAATATTACGATCGGTTTATAAATAGCCGAGATCCGTTAAAAAATGTCGAATTTTTGGCTATCTTGTCTCTAAATCAAGATTCCACAATTTTTCTGCTGGTCTGACCTGAATGTTTGCGATTCTGACGAACGCGCATTGCAATCCGACGTCTCATCCGTCGCTTGTTCAGAACGGTCAGAACCGACAAGTATCGGGGGTTTCGTAGCCAAATACCAACTTTTTCCGGAATTTTCGGTGCGGGGCAGCTGAGTGTCTGGAGCTCTGTCGAACCCACCCAAGGATTTCAGGATCGGTTCATAAATAGCCGAGATCCGTTGAAAAATGTCGAATTTCTAGCTATCTCGTCTCTTAATCGAGATATTTCCAATTTTTTTGCTCGTCTGACCTGAATGTCTGCGATTTCGACAAACGCGCATTGCAATTTGAGGTCTCATCCGCAACTTGGTCAGAACGGTCGGAACCGACAAGAATCGAGGGTTTCTCGGCCAAATACCAACTTTTTTCTCAATTTTCGGTGCGGGGCAGCTGAGTGTCTGGAGCTCTGTCGAACCCACCCAAGAAATTCGGGATCGGTTCATAAATAGCCAAGATTCGTTGAAAAATGTCGAAATTTTGGCTATCTTGTCTCTAAATCAAGATTTCTCGATTTTCCTGCTGGTCTGACCTGAATGTCTGCGATTTCGACAAACGCGCATTGCAATTTGAGGTCTCATCCGCAACTTGGTCAGAACGGTCAGAACCGACAAGAATCGAGGGTTTCTCGGCCAAATACCAACTTTTTTCTGAATTTTCGGTGCGGGGCAGCTGAGTGTCTGGAGCCCTGTCGAACCCACCCAAGAATTCCAGGATCGGTCCATAAATGGCCGAAATCCGTTGGAAAATGTCGAATTTCTGGCTATCTTGTCTCTAGATCAAGATTCCTCAATTTTTCTGCTGTTCTGACCTGAATGTCTGCGATTCCGACATACGCGTATTGCAATTTTACGTCTCATCCGCAACTTGGTCAGAACGGTCAGAACCGACAAGAATCGAGGGTTTCTCGGCCAAATACAATTTTTTTCCTGAATTTTTGGTGCGGGGCAGCTGAGTGTCTGGAGCCCTGTTAAACCCACCCAAGAATTTCAGGATCGGTTCATAAATAGCCGAGATTCGTTGAAAAATGTCGAATTTTTGGCTATCTTGTCTCTATGTCAAGATTCCTCAATTTTTCTGCTGGTCTGACCTGAATGTCTGCGATTTCGACAAACGCGCATTGCAATTTGAGGTCTTATCCGCAACTTGGTCAGAACGGTCAGAACCGACAAGAATCTAGGGTTTCTCGGCCAAATACCAACTTTTTTCTGAATTTTCGGTGCGGGGCAGCTGAGTGTCTGGAGCCCTGTCGAACCCACCCAAGAAATTCGGGATCGGTTCATAAATAGCCAAGATTCGTTGAAAAATGTCGAAATTTTGGCTATCTTGTCCCTAAATCCAGATTCCTCAATTTTTCTGCTCTTCTGACCTGAATGTCTGCGATTTCGACAAACGCGCATCGCAATTTGACGTCTCGTCCGCAACTTGGTCAGAACGGTCAGAACCGACAAAAATCGAGGGTTTCTTGGCCAAATACCAACTTTTTTCTGAATTTTCGGTGCGGGGCAGCTGAGTGTCTGGAGCCGTGTCGAACCCACCCAAGAATTTCAGGATCGGTTCATACATAGCCGAGATCCGTTGAAAAATGTCAAGTTTCTGGCTATCTTGTCTCTAAATCAAGATTTCTCGATTTTTCTGCTGGTCTGACCTGAATGTCTGCGATTTCGACAAACGCGCATTGCAATTTGAGGTCTCATCCGCAACTTGGTCAGAACGGTCAGAACCGACAAGAATCGAGGGTTTCTCGGCCAAATACCAACTTTTTTCTGAATTTTCGGTGCGGGGCAGCTGAGTGTCTGAAGCCCTGTCAAACCCACCCAAGAATTCCAGGATCGGTTCATAAATAGCCGAGATTCGTTAAAAAATGTCGAATTTTGGCCATCTTGTCTATGTGTCAAGATTCCTCAATTTTTCTGCTGGTCTAACCTGAATGTCTGCGATTTCGACAAACGCGCATTGCAATTTGACGTCTCATCCGCAACTTGGTCAGAACGGTCAGAACCGACAAGAATCGAGGGTTTCCCGGCAAAATACCAACTTTTCTCTGAATTTCCGGTGCGGGGCAGCTGAGTGTCCGGAGCCCTGTCGAACACACCCAAGAATTTCAGGATCGGTTCATAAATAGCCGAGATTCGTCGAAAAATGTCGAATTTTTGGCTATCTTGTCTCTAAATCAAGATTTCTCGATTTTCCTGCTGGTCTGACCTGAATGTCTGCGATTTCGAAAAACGCGCATTGCAATTTGAGGTCTCATCCGCAACTTGGTCAGAACGGTCAGAACCGACAAGAATCGAGGGTTTCTCGGCCAAATACCAACTTTTTCCTGAATTTTCGGTGCGGGGCAGCTGAGTGTCTGGGGCCCTGTCGAACCCACCCAAGAATTTCAGGACCAGTCCATAAATGGCCGAGATCCGTTGGAAAATGTCGAATTTCTGGCTATCTCGTCTCTAAATCTAGATTCCTCAATTTTTCTGCTGTTCTAACCTGAATGTCCGCGATTCCGACAAACGCGCATTTCAATTTGAGGTCTCATCCGCAACTTGGTCAGAACGGTCAGAATCAACAAGAATCGAGGGTTTCTCGGCCAAATACCAACTTTTTTCTGAATTTTCGGTGCGGGGCAGCTGAGTGTCTGGAGCCCTGTCAGACCCACCCAAGAATATTAGGATCGGTTTATAAATAGCCGAGATCCGTTAAAAAATGTCGAATTTTTGGCTATCTTGTCTCTAAATCAAGATTCCACAATTTTTCTGCTGGTCTGACCTGAATGTTTGCGATTCTGACAAACGCGCATTGCAATTTGAGGTCTCATCCGCAACTTGGTCAGAACGGTCAGAACCGACAAGAATCGAGGGTTTCTCGGCCAAATACCAACTTTTTTCTGAATTTTCGGTGCGGGGCAGCTGAGTGTCTGGAGCCCTGTCAAACCCACCCAAGAATTCCAGGATCGGTTCATAAATAGCCGAGATTCGTTAAAAAATGTCGAATTTTGGCCATCTTGTCTATGAGTCAAGATTCCTCAATTTTTCTGCTGGTCTAACCTGAATGTCTGCGATTTCGACAAACGCGCATTGCAATTTGACGTCTCATCCGCAACTTGGTCAGAACGGTCAGAACCGACAAGAATCGAGGGTTTCCCGGCAAAATACCAACTTTTCTCTGAATTTCCGGTGCGGGGCAGCTGAGTGTCCGGAGCCCTGTCGAACACACCCAAGAATTTCAGGATCGGTTCATAAATAGCCGAGATTCGTCGAAAAATGTCGAATTTTTGGCTATCTTGTCTCTAAATCAAGATTTCTCGATTTTCCTGCTGGTCTGACCTGAATGTCTGCGATTTCGAAAAACGCGCATTGCAATTTGAGGTCTCATCCGCAACTTGGTCAGAACGGTCAGAACCGACAAGAATCGAGGGTTTCTCGGCCAAATACCAACTTTTTCCTGAATTTTCGGTGCGGGGCAGCTGAGTGTCTGGGGCCCTGTCGAACCCACCCAAGAATTTCAGGACCAGTCCATAAATGGCCGAGATCCGTTGGAAAATGTCGAATTTCTGGCTATCTCGTCTCTAAATCTAGATTCCTCAATTTTTCTGCTGTTCTAACCTGAATGTCCGCGATTCCGACAAACGCGCATTTCAATTTGAGGTCTCATCCGCAACTTGGTCAGAACGGTCAGAACCGACAAGAATCGAGGGTTTCTTGGCCAAATACCAACTTTTTTCTGAATTTTCGGTGCGGGGCAGCTGAGTGTCCGGAGCCCTGTCAAACCCACCCAAGAATTTCAGGATCGGTCCATGAATGGCCGAAATCCGTTGGAAAATGTCGAATTTCTGGCTATCTTGTCTCTGAATCAAGATTTCTCAATTTTTCTGCTGTTCTGACCTGAATGTCTGCGATTCCGACAAACGCGCATCGCAATTTGACGTCTCATCCGCAACTTGGTCAGAACGGTCAGAACCAACAAGAATCGAGGGTTTCTCGGCCAAATACCAACTTTTTTCTGAATTTTCGGTGCGGGGCAGCTGAGTGTCTGGAGCCCTGTCAGACCCACCTAAGAATATTACGATCGGTTTATAAATAGCCGAGATCCGTTAAAAAATGTCGAATTTTTGGCTATCTTGTCTCTAAATCAAGATTCCACAATTTTTCTGCTGGTCTGACCTGAATGTTTGCGATTCTGACGAACGCGCATTGCAATCCGACGTCTCATCCGTCGCTTGTTCAGAACGGTCAGAACCGACAAGTATCGGGGGTTTCGTAGCCAAATACCAACTTTTTCCGGAATTTTCGGTGCGGGGCAGCTGAGTGTCTGGAGCTCTGTCGAACCCACCCAAGGATTTCAGGATCGGTTCATAAATAGCCGAGATCCGTTGAAAAATGTCGAATTTCTAGCTATCTCGTCTCTTAATCGAGATATTTCCAATTTTTTTGCTCGTCTGACCTGAATGTCTGCGATTTCGACAAACGCGCATTGCAATTTGAGGTCTCATCCGCAACTTGGTCAGAACGGTCGGAACCGACAAGAATCGAGGGTTTCTCGGCCAAATACCAACTTTTTTCTCAATTTTCGGTGCGGGGCAGCTGAGTGTCTGGAGCTCTGTCGAACCCACCCAAGAAATTCGGGATCGGTTCATAAATAGCCAAGATTCGTTGAAAAATGTCGAAATTTTGGCTATCTTGTCTCTAAATCAAGATTTCTCGATTTTCCTGCTGGTCTGACCTGAATGTCTGCGATTTCGACAAACGCGCATTGCAATTTGAGGTCTCATCCGCAACTTGGTCAGAACGGTCAGAACCGACAAGAATCGAGGGTTTCTCGGCCAAATACCAACTTTTTTCTGAATTTTCGGTGCGGGGCAGCTGAGTGTCTGGAGCCCTGTCGAACCCACCCAAGAATTCCAGGATCGGTCCATAAATGGCCGAAATCCGTTGGAAAATGTCGAATTTCTGGCTATCTTGTCTCTAGATCAAGATTCCTCAATTTTTCTGCTGTTCTGACCTGAATGTCTGCGATTCCGACATACGCGTATTGCAATTTTACGTCTCATCCGCAACTTGGTCAGAACGGTCAGAACCGACAAGAATCGAGGGTTTCTCGGCCAAATACAATTTTTTTCCTGAATTTTTGGTGCGGGGCAGCTGAGTGTCTGGAGCCCTGTTAAACCCACCCAAGAATTTCAGGATCGGTTCATAAATAGCCGAGATTCGTTGAAAAATGTCGAATTTTTGGCTATCTTGTCTCTATGTCAAGATTCCTCAATTTTTCTGCTGGTCTGACCTGAATGTCTGCGATTTCGACAAACGCGCATTGCAATTTGAGGTCTTATCCGCAACTTGGTCAGAACGGTCAGAACCGACAAGAATCTAGGGTTTCTCGGCCAAATACCAACTTTTTTCTGAATTTTCGGTGCGGGGCAGCTGAGTGTCTGGAGCCCTGTCGAACCCACCCAAGAAATTCGGGATCGGTTCATAAATAGCCAAGATTCGTTGAAAAATGTCGAAATTTTGGCTATCTTGTCCCTAAATCCAGATTCCTCAATTTTTCTGCTCTTCTGACCTGAATGTCTGCGATTTCGACAAACGCGCATCGCAATTTGACGTCTCGTCCGCAACTTGGTCAGAACGGTCAGAACCGACAAAAATCGAGGGTTTCTTGGCCAAATACCAACTTTTTTCTGAATTTTCGGTGCGGGGCAGCTGAGTGTCTGGAGCCGTGTCGAACCCACCCAAGAATTTCAGGATCGGTTCATACATAGCCGAGATCCGTTGAAAAATGTCAAGTTTCTGGCTATCTTGTCTCTAAATCAAGATTTCTCGATTTTTCTGCTGGTCTGACCTGAATGTCTGCGATTTCGACAAACGCGCATTGCAATTTGAGGTCTCATCCGCAACTTGGTCAGAACGGTCAGAACCGACAAGAATCGAGGGTTTCTCGGCCAAATACCAACTTTTTTCTGAATTTTCGGTGCGGGGCAGCTGAGTGTCTGAAGCCCTGTCAAACCCACCCAAGAATTCCAGGATCGGTTCATAAATAGCCGAGATTCGTTAAAAAATGTCGAATTTTGGCCATCTTGTCTATGTGTCAAGATTCCTCAATTTTTCTGCTGGTCTAACCTGAATGTCTGCGATTTCGACAAACGCGCATTGCAATTTGACGTCTCATCCGCAACTTGGTCAGAACGGTCAGAACCGACAAGAATCGAGGGTTTCCCGGCAAAATACCAACTTTTCTCTGAATTTCCGGTGCGGGGCAGCTGAGTGTCCGGAGCCCTGTCGAACACACCCAAGAATTTCAGGATCGGTTCATAAATAGCCGAGATTCGTCGAAAAATGTCGAATTTTTGGCTATCTTGTCTCTAAATCAAGATTTCTCGATTTTCCTGCTGGTCTGACCTGAATGTCTGCGATTTCGAAAAACGCGCATTGCAATTTGAGGTCTCATCCGCAACTTGGTCAGAACGGTCAGAACCGACAAGAATCGAGGGTTTCTCGGCCAAATACCAACTTTTTCCTGAATTTTCGGTGCGGGGCAGCTGAGTGTCTGGGGCCCTGTCGAACCCACCCAAGAATTTCAGGACCAGTCCATAAATGGCCGAGATCCGTTGGAAAATGTCGAATTTCTGGCTATCTCGTCTCTAAATCTAGATTCCTCAATTTTTCTGCTGTTCTAACCTGAATGTCCGCGATTCCGACAAACGCGCATTTCAATTTGAGGTCTCATCCGCAACTTGGTCAGAACGGTCAGAATCAACAAGAATCGAGGGTTTCTCGGCCAAATACCAACTTTTTTCTGAATTTTCGGTGCGGGGCAGCTGAGTGTCTGGAGCCCTGTCAGACCCACCCAAGAATATTAGGATCGGTTTATAAATAGCCGAGATCCGTTAAAAAATGTCGAATTTTTGGCTATCTTGTCTCTAAATCAAGATTCCACAATTTTTCTGCTGGTCTGACCTGAATGTTTGCGATTCTGACAAACGCGCATTGCAATCCGACGTCTCATCCGTCGCTTGTTCAGAACGGTCAGAACCGACAAGTATCGGGGGTTTCGTAGCCAAATACCAACTTTTTCCGGAATTTTCGGTGCGGGGCAGCTGAGTGTCTGGAGCTCTGTCGAACCCACCCAAGGATTTCAGGATCGGTTCATAAATAGCCGAGATCCGTTGAAAAATGTCGAATTTCTAGCTATCTCGTCTCTTAATCGAGATATTTCCAATTTTTTTGCTCGTCTGACCTGAATGTCTGCGATTTCGACAAACGCGCATTGCAATTCGAGGTCTCATTCGCAACTTGGTCAGAACGGTCGGAACCGACAAGAATCGAGGGTTTCTCGGCCAAATACCAACTTTTTTCTCAATTTTCGGTGCGGGGCAGCTGAGTGTCTGGAGCCCTGTCGAACCCACCCAAGAAATTCGGGATCGGTTCATAAATAGCCAAGATTCGTTAAAAAATGTCGAAATTTTGGCTATCTTGTCTCTAAATCAAGATTTCTCGATTTTCCTGCTGGTCTGACCTGAATGTCTGCGATTTCGACAAACGCGCATTGCAATTTGAGGTCTCATCCGCAACTTGGTCAGAACGGTCAGAACCGACAAGAATCGAGGGTTTCTCGGCCAAATACAATTTTTTTCCTGAATTTTTGGTGCGGGGCAGCTGAGTGTCTGGAGCCCTGTTAAACCCACCCAAGAATTTCAGGATCGGTTCATAAATAGCCGAGATTCGTTGAAAAATGTCGAATTTTTGGCTATCTTGTCTCTATGTCAAGATTCCTCAATTTTTCTGCTGGTCTGACCTGAATGTCTGCGATTTCGACAAACGCGCATTGCAATTTGAGGTCTTATCCGCAACTTGGTCAGAACGGTCAGAACCGACAAGAATCTAGGGTTTCTCGGCCAAATACCAACTTTTTTCTGAATTTTCGGTGCGGGGCAGCTGGGTGTCTGGAGCCCTGTCGAACCCACCCAAGAATTTCAGGATCGGTTCATAAATAGCCGAGATACGTTGAAAAATGTCAAGTTTCTTGCTATCTTGTCTCTAAATCAAGATTTCTCGATTTTCCTGCTGGTCTGACCTGAATGTCTGCGATTTTGACAAACGCGCATTGCAATTTGAGGTCTCATCCGCAACTTGGTCAGAACGGTCAGAACCGACAAGAATCGGGGGTTTCTCGGCCGAATACCAACTTTTTTCTGAATTTTCGGTGCGGGGCAGCTGAGTGTCTAGAGCCCTGT
The DNA here is from genome assembly GCF_021155765.1 of Diprion similis. NCBI lineage: Eukaryota > Metazoa > Arthropoda > Insecta > Hymenoptera > Diprionidae > Diprion > Diprion similis. Next base: position 27,856,172 of record NC_060112.1, on the reverse strand, counting down.
CGAACATACCCAAGAATTTCAGGATCGGTCCATAAATGGCCGAGATCTGTTGGAAAATGTCGAATTCCTGGCTATCATGTCTCTAAATCAAGATTCCTCAATTTTTCTGCTGTTTTGACCTAAATGTCTGCGATTCCGACAAACGCGCATCGCAATTTGAGGTCTCATCCGCAACTTGGTCAGAACGGTCAGAACCGACAAGAATCGAGGGTTTCTCGGCCAGATACCAACTTTTTTCTGAATTTTCGGTGCGGGGCAGCTGAGTGTCTGGAGCCCTGTCGAACCCACCCAAGAATTTCAGGACCAGTCCAGAAATGGCCGAGATCCGTTGGAAAATGTCGAATTTCTGGCTATCTCGTCTCTAAATCAAGATTCCTCAATTTTTTTGCTGTTCTAACCTGAATGTACGCGATTCCGACAAACGCGCATTTCAATTTGAGGTCTCATCCACAACTTGGTCAGACCGGTCAGAACCGACAGAAATTAAGGGTTTCTCGGCCAAATACCAACTTTTTTCTGAGATTTCGGTGCGGGGCAGCTGAGTGTCCGGAGCCCTGTCGAACCCACCCAAGAATTTTAGGATCGGTTCATAAATAGCCGAGATACGTTAAAAAATGTCAAGTTTCTTGCTATCTTGTCTCTAAATCAAGATGTCTTAAATTTTTCTGCTGGTCTGACCTAAATGTCTGCGATTCTGACAAACGCGCATTGCAATTCAAGGTCTCATCCGTAACTTGGTCAGAACGGTCAGAACCGACAAGAATCGAGGTTTTCCCGGCCGAATACCAACTTTTTTATGAATTTCCGGTGCGGGGCGGCTAAGTGTCTGGAGTTCCGTCGAACCCGCCCAAGAATTTCAGGATCGGTTCATAAATAGCCGAGATTCGTTGAAAAATGTCGAATTTCTGGCTATCTCGTCTCTAAATCGAGATTCCTCAATTTTTCTGCTGGTCCAACCTGAATGTCTGCGATTTCGACAAACGCGCATTGCAATTTGACGTCTCATCCGCAACTTGGTCAGAACGGTCAGAACCGACAAGAATCGAGGGTTTCTCGGCCAAATACCAACTTTTTTCTGAATTTTCGGTGCGGGGCAGCTGAGTGTCTAGAGCCCTGTCGAACCCACCCAAGAATTACAGGATCGGTCCATAAATGGCCGAGATCTGTTGGAAAATGTCGAATTTCTGGCTATCATGTCTCTGAATCAAGATTCCTCAATTTTTCTGCTGTTCTGACCTGAATGTCTGCGATTCCGACAAACGCGCATCGCAATTTGAGTTCTCATCCGCAACTTGGTCAGAACGGTCAGAACCGACAAGAATCGAGGGTTTCTCGGCCAAATACCAACTTTTTCCTAAATTTTCGATGCAGGGCAGCTGAGTGTCTGGAGCCCTGTCGAACCCACCCAAGAAATTCGGGATCGGTTCATGAATAGCCGAGATCCGTTGAAAAATGTCAAATTCCTAGCTATCTCGTCTCTCAATCGAGATATCTCAAATTTTTCTGCTGGTCTGACCTGAATGTCTGCGATTTCGACAAACGTGCATTGCAATTTGAGGTCTCATCCGCAACTTGGTCAGAACGGTCAGAACCGACAAGAATCGAGGGTTTCTCGGCCAAATACCAACTTTTTTCTAAATTTTCGATGCGGGGCAGCTGAGTGTCTGGAGCCCTGTCGAACCCACCCAAGAAATTCGGGATCGGTTCATAAATAGCCGAGATTCGTTGAAATATGTCGAAATTTTGGCTATTTTGTCCCTAAATCCAGATTCCTCAATTTTTCTGCTGTTCTGACCTGAATGTCTGCGATTTTGACAAACGCGCATCGCAATTTGACGTCTCATCCGCAACTTGGTCAGAACGGTCAGAACCGACAAAAATCGAGGGTTTCTCGGCCAAATACCAACTTTTTCCTGAATTTTCGATGCGGGGCGGCTGAGTGTCTAGAGCCCTGTCGAACCCACCCAAGAATTTCAGGATCGGTCCATAAATGGCTGAAATCCGTTGAAAAATGTCGAATTTCTGGCTATCTTGTCTCTAAATCAAGATTTCTCAATTTTTCTGCTGTTCTGACCTGAATGTCTGCGATTCCGACAAACGCGCATTGCAATTTGACGTCTCATCCGCAACTTGGTCAGAACGGTCAGAACCGTCAAGAATCGAGGGTTTCTCGGCCAAATACAGACTTTTTTTCTGAATTTTCGGTGCGGGGCAGCTGAGTGTCTGGAGCCCTGTCGAACCCACCCAAGAATTTCAGGATCGGTTCATAAATAGCCGAGATTCGTTGAAAAATGTCGAATTTTGGCTATCTTGTCTATGAGTCAAGATTCCTCAATTTCTCTGCTGGTCTAACCTGAATGTCTGCGATTTCGACAAACGCGCATTGCAATTTGACGTCTCATCCGCAACTTGGTCAGAACGGTCAGAACCGACAAGAATCGAGGGTTGCTCGGCCAAATACCAACTTTTTTTCGAATTTTCGGTGCGGGGCGGCTGAGTGTCTGGAGCCCTGTCGAACCCACCCAAGAATTTCAGGATCGGTCCATAAATGGCCGAGATCTGTTGGAAAATGTCGAATTTCTGGCTATCATGTCTCTAAATCAAGATTCCTCAATTTTTCTGCTGTTCTGATCTAAATGTCTGCGATTTCGACAAACGCGCATCGCAATTTGAGGTCTCATCCGCAACTTGGTCAGAACGGTCAGAACCGACAAGAATCGAGGGTTTCTCGGCCAGATACCAACTTTTTTCTGAATTTTCGGTGCGGGGCAGCTGAGTGTCTGGAGCCCTGTCGAACCCACCCAAGAATTTCAGGACCAGTCCAGAAATGGCCGAGATCCGTTGGAAAATGTCGAATTTCTGGCTATCTCGTCTCTAAATCAAGATTCCTCAATTTTTTTGCTGTTCTAACCTGAATGTACGCGATTCCGACAAACGCGCATTTCAATTTGAGGTCTCATCCACAACTTGGTCAGAACGGTCAGAACCGACAGAAATCAAGGGTTTCTCGGCCAAATACCAACTTTTTTCTGAGATTTCGGTGCGGGGCAGCTGAGTGTCCGGAGCCCTGTCCAACCCACCCAAGAATTTTAGGATCGGTTCATAAATAGCCGAGATACGTTAAAAAATGTCAAGTTTCTTGCTATCTTGTCTCTAAATCAAGATGTCTTAAATTTTTCTGCTGGTCTGACCTAAATGTCTGCGATTCTGACAAACGCGCATTGCAATTCAAGGTCTCATCCGTAACTTGGTCAGAACGGTCAGAACCGACAAGAATCGAGGTTTTCCCGGCCGAATACCAACTTTTTTATGAATTTCCGGTGCGGGGCGGCTAAGTGTCTGGAGTTCCGTCGAACCCGCCCAAGAATTTCAGGATCGGTTCATAAATAGCCGAGATTCGTTGAAAAATGTCGAATTTCTGGCTATCTCGTCTCTAAATCGAGATGTCTCCGATCTTTCTGCTAGTCTGACCTGAATGTCTGCGATTCTGAAAAACGCGCATTGCAATTCAAGGTCTCATCCGTAACTTGGTCAGAACGGTCAGAACCGACAAGAATCGAGGGTTTCTTGGCCAAATACCAACTTTTTTCTGAATTTTCGGTGCAGGGCAGCTGACCGTCTGGAGCCCTGTCGAACCCACCCAAGAATTTCAGGATCGGTTTATAAATAGCCGAGATTCGTTGAAAAATGTCGAATTTTTGGGTATCATGTCTCTCAGTCAGGATTCCTCAATTTTTCTGCTGGTCCAACCTGAATGTCTGTGATTCTGACAAACGCGCATTGCAATTTGACGTCTCATCCGCAACTTGGTCAGAACGGTCAGAACCGACAAGAATCGAGGGTTTCTCGGCCAAATACCAACTTTTTTCTGAATTTTCGGTGCGGGGCAGCTGAGTGTCTAGAGCCCTGTCGAACCCACCCAAGAATTTCAGGATCGGTCCATAAATGGCCAAGATCTGTTGGAAAATGTCGAATTTCTGGCTATCATGTCTCTAAATCAAGATTCCTCAATTTTTCTGCTGTTCTGACCTAAATGTCTGCGATTCCGACAAACGCGCATCGCAATTTGAGGTCATATCCGCAACTTGGTCAGAACGGTCGGAACCGACAAGAATCGAGGGTTTCTCGGCCAAATACCAACTTTTTTCTGAATTTTCGGTGCGGGGCAGCTGAGTGTCCGGAGCCCTGTCAAACCCACCCAAGAATTTCAGGATCGGTCCATAAATGGCCGAAATCCGTTGGAAAATGTCGAATTTCTGGCTATCTTGTCTCTAAATCAAGATTTCTCAATTTTTCTTGTGTTCTGACCTGAATGTCTGCGATTCCGACAAACGCGCATTGCAATTTGACGTCTCATCCGCAACTTGGTCAGAACGGTCAGAACCAACAAGAATCGAGGGTTTCTCGGCCAAATACCAACTTTTTCCTGAATTTCCGGTGCGGGGCAGCTGAGCGTCCGGAGCCCTGTCGAACCCACCCAAGAATTTTAGGATCGGTTCATAAATAGCCGAGATACGTTGAAAAATGTCAAGTTTCTTGCTATCTTGTCTCTAAATCAAGATTTCTCAATTTTTCTGCTGGTCTGACCTGAATGTCCGCGATTTTGACAAACGCGCATTGCAATTTGAGGTCTCATCCGCAACTTGGTCAGAACGGTCAGAACCGACAAGAATCGAGGGTTTCTCGGCCAAATACCAACTTTTTTCTGAATTTTCGGTGCGGGGCAGCTGAGTGTCAGGAGCCCTGTCGAACCCACCCAAGAATTTCAGGATCGGTTCATAAATAGCCGAGATTCGATGAAAAATGTCGAATTTTTGGCTATCTTGTCTCTAAGTCAAGATTCCTCAATTTTTCTGCTGGTCTGACCTGAATGTCTGCGATTTCGACAAACGCGCATCGCAATTTGACGTCTCGTCCGCAACTTGGTCAGAACGGTCAGAACCGACAAGAATCGAGGGTTTCTCGGCCAAATACCAACTTTTTTCTGAATTTTCGGTGCGGGGCAGCTGAGTGTCCGGAGCCCTGTCGAACCCACCCAAGAATTTCAGGATCGGTTCATAAATAGCCGAGATTCGTTGAAAAATGTCGAATTTTGGCTATCTTGTCTATGAGTCAAGATTCCTCAATTTTTCTGCTGGTCTAACCTGAATGTCTGCGATTTCGACAAACGCGCATTGCAATTTGACGTCTCATCCGCAACTTGGTCAGAACGGTCAGAACCGACAAGAATCGAGGGTTTCTCGGCCAAATACCAACTTTTTTCTGACTTTTCGGTGCGGGGCAGCTGAGTGTCTGGAGCCCTGTCGAACCCACCCGAGAATTTCAGGATCAGTTCATAAATAGCCGAGATTCGTTGAAAAATGTCGAATTTTGGCTATCTTGTCTATGAGTCAAGATTCCTCAATTTTTCTGCTGGTCTAACCTAAATGTCTGCGATTTCGACAAACGCGCATTGCAATTTGACGTCTCATCCGCAACTTGGTCAGAACGGTCAGAACCGACAAGAATCGAGGGTTTCTCGGCCAAATACCAACTTTTTTCTGAATTTTCGGTGCGGGGCAGCTGAGTGTCTGGAGCCCTGTCGAACCCACCCAAGAATTTCAGGATCGGTCCATAAATGGCCGAGATCCGTTGAAAAATGTCGAATTTCTGGCTATCAGGTCTCTAAATCAAGATTCCTCAATTTTTCTGCTGTTCTGACCTAAATGTCTGCGATTCCGACAAACGCGCATCGCAATTTGAGGTCATATCCGCAACTTGGTCAGAACGGTCAGAACCGACAAGAATCAAGGGTTTCTCGGCCAAATACCAACTTTTTTCTGAATTTTCGGTGCGGAGCAGCTGAGTGTCCGGAGCCCTGTCAAACCCACCCAAGAATTTCAGGATCGGTCCATAAATGGCCGAGATCCGTTGGAAAATGTCGAATTTCTGGCTATCATGTCTCTAAATCAAGATTCCTCAATTTTTCTGCTGTTCTGACCTAAATGTCTGCGATTCCGACAAACGCGCATCGCAATTTGAGGTCATATCCGCAACTTGGTCAGAACGTTCAGAACCGACAAGAATCGAGGGTTTCTCGGCCAAATACCAACTTTTTTCTGAATTTTCGGTGCGGGGCAGCTGAGTGTCCGGAGCCCTGTCAAACCCACCCAAGAATTTCAGGATCGGTCCATAAATGGCCGAAATCCGTTGGAAAATGTCGAATTTCTGGCTATCTTGTCTCTAAGTCAAGATTTCTCAATTTTTCTGCTGTTCTGACCTGAATGTCTGCGATTCCGACAAACGCGCATTGCAATTTGACGTCTCATCCGCAACTTGGTCAGAACGGTCAGAACCAACAAGAATCGAGGGTTTCTCGGCCAAATACCAACTTTTTTCTGAATTTTCGGTGCGGGGCAGCTGAGTGTCTGGAGCCCTGTCGAACCCACCCAAGAATTTCAGGATCGGTCCATAAATGGCCGAGATCCGTTGGAAAATGTCGAATTTCTGGCTATCATGTCTCAAAATCAAGATTCCTCAATTTTTCTGCTGTTCTGACCTAAATGTCTGCGATTCCGACAAACGCGCATCGCAATTTGAGGTCATATCCGCAACTTGGTCAGAACGGTCAGAACCGACAAGAATCGAGGGTTTCTCGGCCAAATACCAACTTTTTTCTGAATTTCCGGTGCGGGGCAGCTGAGTGTCCGGAGCCCTGTCAAACCCACCGAAGAATTTCAGGATCGGTCCATAAATGGCCGAAATCCGTTGGAAAATGTCGAATTTCTGGCTATCTTGTCTCTAAATCAAGATTTCTCAATTTTTCTGCTGTTCTGACCAGAATGTCTGCGATTCCGACAAACGCGCATCGCAATTTGACGTCTCATCCGCAACTTGGTCAGAACGGTCAGAACCAACAAGAATTAAGGGGTTTCTCGGCCAAATACCAACTTTTTTCTGAATTTTCGGTGCGGGGCAGCTGAGTGTCTGGAGCCCTGTCAGACCCGCCCAAGAATATTAGGATCGGTTTATAAATAGCCGAAATCCGTTAAAAAATGTCGAATTTTTGGCTATCTTGTCTCTAAATCAAGATTCCACAATTTTTCTGCTGGTCTGACCTGAATGTTAGCGATTCTGACAAACGCGCATTGCAATCCGACGTCTCATCCGTCGCTTGTTCAGAACGGTCAGAACCGACGAGAATCGGGGGTTTCGTAGCCAAATACCAACTTTTTCCGGAATTTTCAGTGCGGGGCAGCTGAGTGTCTGGAGCCCTGTCGAACCCACCCAAGAATTTCAGGATCGGTCCATAAATGGCCGAGATCCGTTGGAAAATGTCGAATTTCTGGCTATCATGTCTCTAAATAAAGATTCCTCAATTTTTCTGCTGTTCTGACCTAAATGTCTGCGATTCCGACAAACGCGCATCGCAATTTGAGGTCATATCCGCAACTTGGTCAGAACGGTCAGAACCGACAAGAATCGAGGGTTTCTCGGCCAAATACCAACTTTTTTCTGAATTTTCGGTGCGGGGCAGCTGAGTGTCCGGAGCCCTGTCAAACCCACCCAAGAATTTCAGGATCGGTCCATAAATGGCCGAAATCCGTTGGAAAATGTCGAATTTCTGGCTATCTTGTCTCTAAATCAAGATTTCTCAATTTTTCTGCTGTTGTGACCTGAATGTCTGCGATTCCGACAAACGCGCATTGCAATTTGACGTCTCATCCGCAACTTGGTCAGAACGGTCAGAACCAACAAGAATCGAGGGTTTCTCGGCCGAATACCAACTTTTTTCTGAATTTTCGGTGCGGGGCAGCTGAGTGTCTGGAGCCCTGTCGAAGCCACCCAAGAATTTCAGGATCGGTCCATAAATGGCCGAGATCCGTTGGAAAATGTCGAATTTCTGGCTATCATGTCTCTAAATCAAGATTCCTCAATTTTTCTGCTGTTCTGACCTAAATGTCTGCGATTCCGACAAACGCGCATCGCAATTTGAGGTCATATCCGCAACTTGGTCAGAACGGTCAGAACCGACAAGAATTGAGGGTTTCTCGGCCAAATACCAACTTTTTTCTAAATTTCCGGTGCGGGGCAGCTGAGTGTCTGGAGCCCTGTCGAACCCACCCAAGAAATTCGGGATCGGTTCATAAATAGCCAAGATTCGTTGAAAAATGTCGAATTTCTGGCTATCTCGTCTCTAAATCGAGATGTCTCTAATTTTTCTGCTGGTCTGACCTGAATGTCTGCGATTCTGACAAACGCGCATTGCAATTCAAGGTCTCATCCGTCACTTGGTCAGAACGGTCAGAACCGACAAGAATCGAGGTTTTCCCGGCCGAATACCAACTTTTTTATGAATATCCGGTGCGGGGCGGCTAAGTGTCTGGAATTCCGTCGAACCCGCCCAAGAATTTCAGGATCGGTTCATAAATAGCCGAGATACGTTGAAAAATGTCAAGTTTCTTGCTATCTTGTCTCTAAATCAAGATACCTCAATTTTTCTGCTGTTCTGACCTGAATGTACGCGAATCCGACAAACGCGCATTTCAATTTGAGGTCTTATCCGCAACTTGGTCAGAACGGTCAGCACCGACAAGAATCGAGGGTTTCTCGGCCAAATACCAACTTTTTTCTGAATTTTCGGTGCGGGGCAGCTGAGTGTCTGGAGCCCTGTCGAACCCACCCAAGAATTTCAGGACCGGTCCATGAATGGCCGAGATCCGTTGGAAAATGTCGAATTTCTGGCTATCTCGTCTCTAAATCAAGATTCCTCAATTTTTCTGCTGTTCTGACCTGAATGTACGCGATTCCGACAAACGCGCATTTCAATTTGAGGTCTCATCCGCAACTTGGTCAGAACGGTCAGAACCGACAGGAATCGAGGGTTTCTCGGCCAAATACCAACTTTTTCCTGAATTTTCGGTGCGGGGCAGCTGAGTGTCCGGAGGCCTGTCGAACCCACTCAAGAATTGTAGGATCGGTTCATAAATAGCCTAAATACGTTAAAAAATGTCAAGTTTCTTGCTATCTTGTCTCCAAATCAAGATGTCTCCAATTTTTCTGCTGGTCTGACCTCAATGTCTGCGATTCTGACAAACGCGCATTGCAATTCAAGGTCTCATCCGTAACTTGGTCAGAACGGTCAGAACCGACAAGAATCGAGGTTTTTCCGGCCAAATACTAACTTTTTCATGAATTTCCGGTGCGGGGCGGCTAAGTGTCTGGAGTTCCGTCGAACCCACCCAAGAATTTCAGGATCGGTTCATAAATAGCCGAGATACGTTAAAAAATGTCAAGTTTCTTGCTATCTTGTCTCTAAATCAAGATGTCTCCAATTTTTCTGCTGGTCTGACCTAAATGTCCGCGATTCTGACAAACGCGCATTGCAATTCAAGGTCTCATCCGTAACTTGGTCAGAACGGTCAGAACCGACAAGAATCGAGGTTTTCCCGGCCAAATACCAACTTTTTTATGAATTTCCGGTGCTGGGCGGCTAAGTGTCTGGAGTTCCGTCGAACCCGCCCAAGAATTTAAGGATCGGTTCATAAATAGCCGAGATTCGTTGAAAAATGTCGAATTTCTGGCTATCTCGTCTCTAAATCGAGATGTCTCCGATCTTTCGGCTAGTCTGACCTGAATGTCTGCGATTCTGACAAACGCGCATTGCAATTCAAGGTCTCATCCGTAACTTGGTCAGAACGGTCAGAACCGACAAGAATCAAGGGTTTCTTGGCCAAATAACAACTTTTTCCTGAATTTTCGGTGCAGGGCAGCTGAGTGTCTGGAGCCCTGTCGAACCCACCCAAGAATTTCAGGATCGGTTCATACATAGACGAGATCCGTTGAAAAATGTCAAGTTTCTGGCTATCTTGTCTCTAAATCAAGATTTCTCGATTTTTCTGCTGGTCTGACCTGAATGTCTGCGATTTCGACAAACGCGCATTGCAATTTGAGGTCTCATCCGCAACTCGGTCAGAACGGTCGGAACCGACAAGAATCGAGGGTTTCTCGGCCAAATACCAACTTTTTTCTGACTTTTCGGTGCGGGGCAGCTGAGTGTCTGGAGCCCTGTCGAACCCACCCGAGAATTTCAGGATCGGTTCATAAATAGCCGAGATTCGTTGAAAAATGTCGAATTTTGGCTATCTTGTCTATGAGTCAAGATTCCTCAATTTTTCTGCTGGTCTAACCTAAATGTCTGCGATTTCGACAAACGCGCATTGCAATTTGACGTCTCATCCGCAACTTGGTCAGAACGGTCAGAACCGACAAGAATCGAGGCTTTCTCGGCCAAATACCAACTTTTTTCTGAATTTCCGGTGCGGGGCAGCTGAGTGTCTGGAGCCCTGTCGAACCCACCCAAGAATTTCAGGATCGGTCCATAAATGGCCGAGATCCGTTGGAAAATGTCGAATTTCTGGCTATCAGGTCTCTAAATCAAGATTCCTCAATTTTTCTGCTGTTCTGACCTAAATGTCTGCGATTCCGACAAACGCGCATCGCAATTTGAGGTCATATCCGCAACTTGGTCAGAACGGTCAGAACCGACAAGAATCAAGTGTTTCTCGGCCAAATACCAACTTTTTTCTGAATTTTCGGTGCGGAGCAGCTGAGTGTCCGGAGCCCTGTCAAACCCACCCAAGAATTTCAGGATCGGTCCATAAATGGCCGAGATCCGTTGGAAAATGTCGAATTTCTGGCTATCATGTCTCTAAATCAAGATTCCTCAATTTTTCTGCTGTTCTGACCTAAATGTCTGCGATTCCGACAAACGCGCATCGCAATTTGAGGTCATATCCGCAACTTGGTCAGAACGGTCAGAACCGACAAGAATCGAGGGTTTCTCGGCCAAATACCAACTTTTTTCTGAATTTTCGGTGCGGGGCAGCTGAGTGTCCGGAGCCCTGTCAAACCCACCCAAGAATTTCAGGATCGGTCCATAAATGGCCGAAATCCGTTGGAAAATGTCGAATTTCTGGCTATCTTGTCTCTAAGTCAAGATTTCTCAATTTTTCTGCTGTTCTGACCTGAATGTCTGCGATTCCGACAAACGCGCATTGCAATTTGACGTCTCATCCGCAACTTGGTCAGAACGGTCAGAACCAACAAGAATCGAGGGTTTCTCGGCCAAATACCAACTTTTTTCTGAATTTCCGGTGCGGGGCAGCTGAGTGTCTGGAGCCCTGTCGAACCCACCCAAGAATTTCAGGATCGGTTCATACATAGACAAGATCCGTTGAAAAATGTCAAGTTTCTGGCTATCTTGTCTCTAAATCAAGATTTCTCGATTTTTCTGCTGGTCTGATCTGAATGTCTGCGATTTCGACAAACGCGCATTGCAATTTGAGGTCTCATCCGCAACTCGGTCAGAACGGTCAGAACCAACAAGAATCGAGGGTTTCTCGGCCAAATACCAACTTTTTTCTGAATTTTCGGTGCGGGGCAGCTGAGTGTCTGGAGCCCTGTCGAACCCACCCGAGAATTTCAGGATCGGTTCATAAATAGCCGAGATTCGTTGAAAAATGTCGAATTTCGGCTATCTTGTCTATGAGTCAAGATTCCTCAATTTTTCTGCTGGTCTAACCTGAATGTCTGCGATTTCGACAAACGGGCATTGCAATTTGACGTCTCATCCGCAACTTGGTCAGAACGGTCAGAACCGACAAGAATCGAGGGTTTCTCGGCCAAATACCAACTTTTTTCTGAATTTTCGGTGCGGGGCAGCTGAGTGTCTGGAGCCCTGTCGAACCCACCCAAGAATTTCAGGATCGGTCCATAAATGGCCGAGATCCGTTGGAAAATGTCGAATTTCTGGCTATCATGTCTCTAAATCAAGATTCCTCAATTTTTCTGCTGTTCTGACCTAAATGTCTGCGATTCCGACAAACGCGCATCGCAATTTGAGGTCATATCCGCAACTTGGTCAGAACGGTCGGAACCGACAAGAATCGAGGGTTTCTCGGCCAAATACCAACTTTTTTCTGAATTTTCGGTGCGGGGCAGCTGAGTGTCCGGAGCCCTGTCAAACCCACCCAAGAATTTCAGGATCGGTCCATAAATGGCCGAAATCCGTTGGAAAATGTCGAATTTCTGGCTATCTTGTCTCTAAATCAAGATTTCTCACCTTTTCTGGTGTTCTGACCTGAATGTCTGCGATTCCGACAAACGCGCATTGCAATTTGACGTCTCATCCGCAACTTGGTCAGAACGGTCAGAACCAACAAGAATCGAGGGTTTCTCGGCCAAATACCAACTTTTTCCTGAATTTCCGGTGCGGGGCAGCTGAGCGTCCGGAGCCCTGTCGAACCCACCCAAGAATTTTAGGATCGGTTCATAAATAGCCGAGATACGTTGAAAAATGTCAAGTTTCTTGCTATCTTGTCTCTAAATCAAAATTTCTCAATTTTTCTGCTGGTCTGACCTGAATGTCCGCGATTTTGACAAACGCGCATTGCAATTTGAGGTCTCATCCGCAACTTGGTCAGAACGGTCAGAACCGACAAGAATCGAGGGTTTCTCGGCCAAATACCAACTTTTTTCTGAATTTTCGGTGCGGGGCAGCTGAGTGTCTGGAGCCCTGTCGAACCCACCCAAGAATTGTAGGATCGGTTCATAAATAGCCGAGATACGTTAAAAAATGTCAAGTTTCTTGCTATCTTGTCTCCAAATCAAGATGTCTCCAATTTTTCTGCTGGTCTGACCTCAATGTCTGCGATTCTGACAAACGCGCATTGCAATTCAAGGTCTCATCCGTAACTTGGTCAGAACGGTCAGAACCGACAAGAATCGAGGTTTTTCCGGCCAAATACTAACTTTTTCATGAATTTCCGGTGCGGGGCGGCTAAGTGTCTGGAGTTCCGTCGAACCCACCCAAGAATTTCAGGATCGGTTCATAAATAGCCGAGATACGTTAAAAAATGTCAAGTTTCTTGCTATCTTGTCTCTAAATCAAGATGTCTCCAATTTTTCTGCTGGTCTGACCTAAATGTCCGCGATTCTGACAAACGCGCATTGCAATTCAAGGTCTCATCCGTAACTTGGTCAGAACGGTCAGAACCGACAAGAATCGAGGTTTTCCCGGCCAAATACCAACTTTTTTATGAATTTCCGGTGCTGGGCGGCTAAGTGTCTGGAGTTCCGTCGAACCCGCCCAAGAATTTAAGGATCGGTTCATAAATAGCCGAGATTCGTTGAAAAATGTCGAATTTCTGGCTATCTCGTCTCTAAATCGAGATGTCTCCGATCTTTCGGCTAGTCTGACCTGAATGTCTGCGATTCTGACAAACGCGCATTGCAATTCAAGGTCTCATCCGTAACTTGGTCAGAACGGTCAGAACCGACAAGAATCAAGGGTTTCTTGGCCAAATAACAACTTTTTCCTGAATTTTCGGTGCAGGGCAGCTGAGTGTCTGGAGCCCTGTCGAACCCACCCAAGAATTTCAGGATCGGTTCATACATAGACGAGATCCGTTGAAAAATGTCAAGTTTCTGGCTATCTTGTCTCTAAATCAAGATTTCTCGATTTTTCTGCTGGTCTGACCTGAATGTCTGCGATTTCGACAAACGCGCATTGCAATTTGAGGTCTCATCCGCAACTCGGTCAGAACGGTCGGAACCGACAAGAATCGAGGGTTTCTCGGCCAAATACCAACTTTTTTCTGACTTTTCGGTGCGGGGCAGCTGAGTGTCTGGAGCCCTGTCGAACCCACCCGAGAATTTCAGGATCGGTTCATAAATAGCCGAGATTCGTTGAAAAATGTCGAATTTTGGCTATCTTGTCTATGAGTCAAGATTCCTCAATTTTTCTGCTGGTCTAACCTAAATGTCTGCGATTTCGACAAACGCGCATTGCAATTTGACGTCTCATCCGCAACTTGGTCAGAACGGTCAGAACCGACAAGAATCGAGGCTTTCTCGGCCAAATACCAACTTTTTTCTGAATTTCCGGTGCGGGGCAGCTGAGTGTCTGGAGCCCTGTCGAACCCACCCAAGAATTTCAGGATCGGTCCATAAATGGCCGAGATCCGTTGGAAAATGTCGAATTTCTGGCTATCAGGTCTCTAAATCAAGATTCCTCAATTTTTCTGCTGTTCTGACCTAAATGTCTGCGATTCCGACAAACGCGCATCGCAATTTGAGGTCATATCCGCAACTTGGTCAGAACGGTCAGAACCGACAAGAATCAAGTGTTTCTCGGCCAAATACCAACTTTTTTCTGAATTTTCGGTGCGGAGCAGCTGAGTGTCCGGAGCCCTGTCAAACCCACCCAAGAATTTCAGGATCGGTCCATAAATGGCCGAGATCCGTTGGAAAATGTCGAATTTCTGGCTATCATGTCTCTAAATCAAGATTCCTCAATTTTTCTGCTGTTCTGACCTAAATGTCTGCGATTCCGACAAACGCGCATCGCAATTTGAGGTCATATCCGCAACTTGGTCAGAACGGTCAGAACCGACAAGAATCGAGGGTTTCTCGGCCAAATACCAACTTTTTCCTGAATTTTCGGTGCGGGGCAGCTGAGTGTCCGGAGCCCTGTCAAACCCACCCAAGAATTTCAGGATCGGTCCATAAATGGCCGAAATCCGTTGGAAAATGTCGAATTTCTGGCTATCTTGTCTCTAAGTCAAGATTTCTCAATTTTTCTGCTGTTCTGACCTGAATGTCTGCGATTCCGACAAACGCGCATTGCAATTTGACGTCTCATCCGCAACTTGGTCAGAACGGTCAGAACCAACAAGAATCGAGGGTTTCTCGGCCAAATACCAACTTTTTTCTGAATTTCCGGTGCGGGGCAGCTGAGTGTCTGGAGCCCTGTCGAACCCACCCAAGAATTTCAGGATCGGTTCATACATAGACAAGATCCGTTGAAAAATGTCAAGTTTCTGGCTATCTTGTCTCTAAATCAAGATTTCTCGATTTTTCTGCTGGTCTGATCTGAATGTCTGCGATTTCGACAAACGCGCATTGCAATTTGAGGTCTCATCCGCAACTCGGTCAGAACGGTCAGAACCAACAAGAATCGAGGGTTTCTCGGCCAAATACCAACTTTTTTCTGAATTTTCGGTGCGGGGCAGCTGAGTGTCTGGAGCCCTGTCGAACCCACCCGAGAATTTCAGGATCGGTTCATAAATAGCCGAGATTCGTTGAAAAATGTCGAATTTCGGCTATCTTGTCTATGAGTCAAGATTCCTCAATTTTTCTGCTGGTCTAACCTGAATGTCTGCGATTTCGACAAACGGGCATTGCAATTTGACGTCTCATCCGCAACTTGGTCAGAACGGTCAGAACCGACAAGAATCGAGGGTTTCTCGGCCAAATACCAACTTTTTTCTGAATTTTCGGTGCGGGGCAGCTGAGTGTCTGGAGCCCTGTCGAACCCACCCAAGAATTTCAGGATCGGTCCATAAATGGCCGAGATCCGTTGGAAAATGTCGAATTTCTGGCTATCATGTCTCTAAATCAAGATTCCTCAATTTTTCTGCTGTTCTGACCTAAATGTCTGCGATTCCGACAAACGCGCATCGCAATTTGAGGTCATATCCGCAACTTGGTCAGAACGGTCGGAACCGACAAGAATCGAGGGTTTCTCGGCCAAATACCAACTTTTTTCTGAATTTTCGGTGCGGGGCAGCTGAGTGTCCGGAGCCCTGTCAAACCCACCCAAGAATTTCAGGATCGGTCCATAAATGGCCGAAATCCGTTGGAAAATGTCGAATTTCTGGCTATCTTGTCTCTAAATCAAGATTTCTCACCTTTTCTGGTGTTCTGACCTGAATGTCTGCGATTCCGACAAACGCGCATTGCAATTTGACGTCTCATCCGCAACTTGGTCAGAACGGTCAGAACCAACAAGAATCGAGGGTTTCTCGGCCAAATACCAACTTTTTCCTGAATTTCCGGTGCGGGGCAGCTGAGCGTCCGGAGCCCTGTCGAACCCACCCAAGAATTTTAGGATCGGTTCATAAATAGCCGAGATACGTTGAAAAATGTCAAGTTTCTTGCTATCTTGTCTCTAAATCAAAATTTCTCAATTTTTCTGCTGGTCTGACCTGAATGTCCGCGATTTTGACAAACGCGCATTGCAATTTGAGGTCTCATCCGCAACTTGGTCAGAACGGTCAGAACCGACAAGAATCGAGGGTTTCTCGGCCAAATACCAACTTTTTTTTGAATTTTCGGTGCGGGGCAGCTGAGTGTCTGGAGCCCTGTCGAACCCACCCAAGAATTTAAGGATCGGTTCATAAATAGCCGAGATTCGATGAAAAATGTCGAATTTTTGGCTATCTTGTCTCTAAGTCAAGATTCCTCAATTTTTCTGCTGGTCTGACCTGAATGTCTGCGATTTCGACAAACGCGCATCGCAATTTGACGTCTCTTTCGCAACTTGGTCAGAACGGTCAGAACCGACAAGAATCGAGGGTTTCTCGGCCAAATACCAACTTTTTTCTGAATTTTCGGTGCGGGGCAGCTGAGTGTCCGGAGCCCTGTCGAACCCACCCAAGAATTTCGGGATCGGTTCATAAATAGCCGAGATTCGTTGAAAAATGTCGAATTTTGGCTATCTTGTCTATGAGTCAAGATTCCTCAATTTTTCTGCTGGTCTAACCTGAATGTCTGCGATTTCGACAAACGCGCATTACAATTTGACGTCTCATCCGCAACTTGGTCAGAACGGTCAGAACCGACAAGAATCGAGGGTTTCTCGGCCAAATACCAACTTTTTTCTGAATTTTCGGTGCGGGGCAGCTGAGTGTCTGGAGCCCTGTCGAACCCACCCAAGAATTTCAGGATCGGTCCATAAATGGCCGAGATCCGTTGGAAAATGTCGAATTTCTGGCTATCATGTCTCTAAATCAAGATTCCTCAATTTTTCTGCTGTTCTGACCTAAATGTCTGCGATTCCGACAAACGCGCATCGCAATTTGAGGTCATATCCGCAACTTGGTCAGAACGGTCAGAACCGACAAGAATCGAGGGTTTCTCGGCCAAATACCAACTTTTTTCTGAATTTTCGGTGCGGGGCAGCTGAGTGTCCGGAGCCCTGTCAAACCCACCCAAGAATTTCAGGATCGGTCCATAAATGGCCGAAATCCGTTGGAAAATGTCGAATTTCTGGCTATCTTGTCTCTAAATCAAGATTTCTCAATTTTTCTGCTGTTGTGACCTGAATGTCTGCGATTCCGACAAACGCGCATTGCAATTTGACGTCTCATCCGCAACTTGGTCAGAACGGTCAGAACCAACAAGAATCGAGGGTTTCTCGGCCAAATACCGTCTTTTTCCTGAATTTTCGGTGCGGGGCAGCTGAGCGTCCGGAGCCCTGTCGAACCCACCCAAGAATTTTAGGATCGGTTCATAAATAGCCGAGATACGTCGAAAAATGTCAAGTTTCTTGCTATTTTGTCTCTAAATCAAGATTTCTCAATTTTTCTGCTGGTCTGACCTGAATGTCCGCGATTTTGACAAACGCGCATTGCAATTTGAGGTCTCATCCGCAACTTGGTCAGAACGGTCAGAACCGACAGGAATCGAGGGTTTCTCGGCCAAATACCAACTTTTTCCTGAATTTTCGGTGCGGGGCAGCTGAGTGTCTGGAGCCCTGTCGAACCCACCCAAGAATTTCAGGATCGGTTCATAAATGGCCGAGATCCGTTGGAAAATGTCGAATTTCTGGCTATCATGTCTCTAAATCAAGATTCCTCAATTTTTCTGCTGTTCTGACCTAAATGTCTGCGATTCCGACAAACGCGCATCGCAATTTGAGGTCATATCCGCAACTTGGTCAGAACGGTCAGAACCGACAAGAATCGAGGGTTTCTCGGCCAAATACCAACTCTTTTCTGAATTTTCGGTGCGGGGCAGCTGAGTGTCCGGAGCCCTGTCAAACCCACCCAAGAATTTCAGGATCGGTCTATAAATGGCCGAAATCCGTTGGAAAATGTCGAATTTCTGGCTATCTTGTCTCCAAATCAAGATTTCTCAATTTTTCTGCTGTTCTGACCTGAATGTCTGCGATTCCGACAAACGCGCATTGCAATTCGAGGTCTCATCCGCAACTTGGTCAGAACGGTCAGAACCGACAAGAATCGAGGGTTTCTCGGCCAAATACCAACTTTTTTCTGAATTTTCGGTGCGGGGCAGCTGAGTGTCTGGAGCCCTGTCGAACCCAACCAAGAATTTCAGGATTGGTCCATACATGGCCGAAATCCGTTGGAAAATGTCGAATTTCTGGCTATCTTGTCTCTAAATCGAGATTCCTCAATTTTTCTGCTGTTCTGACCTGAATGTCTGCGATTCCGACAAACGCGTATTGCAATTTGACGTCTCATCCGCAACTTGGTCAGAACGGTCAGAACCGACAGGAATAAAGGGTTTCTCGGCCAAATACCAACTTTTTCCTGAATTTTCGGTGCGGGGCAGCTGAGTGTCCGGAGGCCTGTCGAACCCACACAAGAATTGTAGGATCGGTTTATAAATAGCCGATATACGTTAAAAAATGTCAAGTTTCTTGCTATCTTGTCTCTAAATCAGGATGTCTCCAATTTTTCTGCTGGTCTGACCTAAATGTCTGCGATTCTGACAAACGCGCATTGCCATTCAAGGTCTCATCCGTAACTTGGTCAGAACGGTCAGAACCGACAAGAATCGAGGTTTTTCCGGCCAAATACTAACTTTTTTATGAATTTCCGGTGCGGGGCGGCTAAGTGTCTGGAGTTCCGTCGAAGCCACCCATGAATTTCAGGATCGGTTTATAAATAGCCGAGAGACGTTAAAAAATGTAAAGTTTCTTGCTATCTTGTCTCTAAATCAAGATGTCTCCAATTTTTCTGCTGGTCTGACCTGAATGTCTGCGATTCTGACAAACGCGCATTGCAATTCAAGGTCTCATCCGTAACTTGGTCAGAACGGTCAGAACCGACAAGAATCGAGGTTTTCCCGGCCAAATACCAACTTTTTTATGAATTTCCGTTGCGGGGCGGCTAAGTGTCTGGAGTTCCGTCGAACCCGCCCAAGAATTTAAGGATCGGTTTATAAATAGCCGAGATTCGTTGAAAACTGTCGAATTTCTGGCTATCTCGTCTCTAAATCGAGATGTCTCCGATCTTTCTGCTAGTCTGACCTGAATGTCTGCGATTCTGACGAACGCGCATTGCAATTCAAGGTCTCATCCGTAACTTGGTCAGAACGGTCAGAACCGACAAGAATCTAGGGTTTCTCGGCCAAATACCAACTTTTTTCTAAATTTTCGGTGCGGGGCAGCTGAGTGTCTGGAGCCCTGTCGAACCCACCCAAGAAATTCGTGATCGGTTCATAAATAGCCGAGATTTGTTGAAATATGTCGAAATTTTGGCTATCTTGTCCCTAAATCCAGATTCCTCAATTTTTCTGCTGTTCTGACCTGAATGTCTGCGATTTCGACAAACGCGCATCGCAATTCGACGTCTTATCCGCAACTTGTTCAGAACGGTCAGAACCGACAAGAATCGAGGGTTTCTCGGCCAAATACCAACTTTTTTCTGAATTTTCGGTGCGGGGCAGCTGAGTGTCTGGAGCCCTGTCGAACCCACCCGAGAATTTCAGGATCGGTTCATGAATAGCCGAGATACGTTGAAAAATGTCAAGTTTCTTGCTATCTTGTCTCTAAATCAAGATTTCTCGATTTTCCTGCTGGTCTGACCTGAATGTCTGCTATTTCGACAAACGCGCATTGCAATTTGAGGTCTCATCCGCAACTTGGTCAGAACGGTCAGAACCGACAAGAATCAAGGGTTTCTCGGCCAAATACCAACTTTTTTCTGAATTTTCGGTGCGGGGCAGCTGAGTGTCTGGAGCCCTGTCGAACCCACCCAAGAATTTCAGGATCGGTCCATAAATGGCCGAGATCCGTTGGAAAATGTCGAATTTCTGGCTATCATGTCTCTAAATCAAGATTCCTCAATTTTTCTGCTGTTCTGACCTAAATGTCTGCGATTCCGACAAACGCGCATCGCAATTTGAGGTCATATCCGCAACTTGGTCAGAACGGTCAGAACCGACAAGAATCGAGGGTTTCTCGGCCAAATACCAACTTTTTTCTGAATTTTTGGTGCGGGGCAGCTGAGTGTCCGGAGCCCTGTCAAACCCACCCAAGAATTTCAGGATCGGTCCATAAATGGCCGAAATCCGTTGGAAAATGTCGAATTTCTGGCTATCTTGTCTCTAAATCAAGATTTCTCAATTTTTCTGCTGTTCTGACCTGAATGTCTGCGATTCCGACAAACGCGCATCGCAATTTGACGTCTCATCCGCAACTTGGTCAGAACGGTCAGAACCAACAAGAATTGAGGGTTTCTCGGCCAAATACCAACTTTTTTCTGAATTTTCGGTGCGGGGCAGCTGAGTGTCTGGAGCCCTGTCAGACTCGCCCAAGAATATTAGGATCGGTTTATAAATAGCCGAAATCCGTTAAAAAATGTCGAATTTTTGGCTATCTTGTCTCTAAATCAAGATTCCACAATTTTTCTGCTGGTCTGACCTGAATGTTAGCGATTCTGACAAACGCGCATTGCAATCCGACGTCTCATCCGTCGCTTGTTTAGAACGGTCAGAACCGACGAGAATCGGGGGTTTCGTAGCCAAATACCAACTTTTTCCGGAATTTTCAGTGCGGGGCAGCTGAGTGTCTGGAGCTCTGTCGAACCCACCCAAGAATTTCAGGATCGGTTCATAAATAGCCGAGATCCGTTGAAAAATGTCGAATTTCTAGCTATCTCGTCTCTTAATCGAGATATCTCCAATTTTTTTGCTCGTCTGACCTGAATGTCTGCTATTTCGACGAACGCGCATTGCAATTTGAGGTCTCATCCGCAACTTGGTCAGAACGGTCAGAACCGACAAGAATCGAGGGTTTCCCGGCCAAATACGAACTTTTTTCTGGATTTTCGGTGCGGGGCAGCTAAGTGTCTGAAGCCCTGTTGAACCCACCCAAGACTTTCAGGGTCGGTCCATAAATGGCCGAAATCCGTTAAAAAATGTCAAGTTTCTTGCTATCTTGTCTCTAAATCAAGATGTCTCCAATTTTTCTGCTGGTCTGACCTAAATGTCTGCGATTCTGACAAACGCGCATTGCAATTCAAGGTCTCATCCGTAACTTGGTCAGAACGGT
The DNA here is from genome assembly GCF_021155765.1 of Diprion similis. Taxonomy (NCBI): domain Eukaryota; kingdom Metazoa; phylum Arthropoda; class Insecta; order Hymenoptera; family Diprionidae; genus Diprion; species Diprion similis. The sequence goes on along the minus strand of NC_060112.1, from coordinate 27,835,048 downwards.
CAGAACCGACAAGAATCGAGGTTTTCCCGGCCGAATACCAACTTTTTTATGAATTTCCGGTGCGGGGCGGCTAAGTGTCTGGAGTTCCGTCGAACCCGCCCAAGAATTTGAGGATCGGTTTATAAATAGCCGAGATTCGTCCAAAACTGTCGAATTTCTGGCTATCTCGTCTCTAAATCGAGATGTCTCCGATCTTTCTGCTAGTCTGACCTGAATGTCTGCGATTCTGACGAACGCGCATTGCAATTCAAGGTCTCATCCGTAACTTGGTCAGAACGGTCAGAACCGACAAGAATCTAGGGTTTCTCGGCCAAATACCAACTTTTTTCTGAATTTTCGGTGCGGGGCAGCTGAGTGTCTGGAGCCCTGTCGAACCCACCCGAAAATTTCAGGATCGGTTCATGAATAGCCGAGATACGTTGAAAAATGTCAAGTTTCTTGCTATCTTGTCTCTAAATCAAGATTTCTCGATTTTCCTGCTGGTCTGACCTGAATGTCTGCGATTTCGACAAATGCGCATTGCAATTTGAGGTCTCATCCGCAACTTGGTCAGAACGGTCAGAACCGAAAAGAATCGAGGGTTTCTCGGCAAAATACCAACTTTTTCCTGAATTTTCGGTGCAGGGCAGCCGAGTGTCTGGAGCCCTGTCGAACCCACCCAAGAATTTCAGGATCGGTTCATAAATAGCCGAGATTCGTTGAAAAATGTCGAATTTTTGGGTATCTTGTCTCTAAGTCAGGATTCCTCAATTTTTCTGCTGGTCCAACCTGAATGTCTGCGATTTCGACAAACACGCATTGCAATTTGACGTCTCATCCGCAACTTGGTCAGAACGGTCAGAACCGACAAGAATCGAGGGTTTCTCGGCCAAATACCAACTTTTTTCTGAATTTTATGGTGCGGGGCAGCTGAGTGTCTGGAGCCCTGTCGAACCCACCCAAGAATTTCAGGATCGGTCCATAAATGGCCGAGATCCGTTGTAAAATGTCGAATTTCTGGCCCTCTTGTCTCTGAACCAAGATTCCTCAAATTTTCTGCTGTTCTGACCTGAATGTCTGCGATTCCGACAAACGCGCATTGCACTTCGAGGTCTCATCCGCAACTTGGTCAGAACGGTCAGAACCGACAAGAATCGAGGGTTTTTCGGCCAAATACCAACTTTTTTCTGAATTTTCGGTGCGGGGCAGCTGAGTGTCTGGAGCCCTGTCGAACCCACCCAAGAATTTCAGGACCAGTCCATAAATGGCCGAGATCCGTTGGAAAATGTCGAATTTCTGGCTATCTTGTCTCTAAATCAAGATTCCTCAATTTTTCTGCTGTTCTGACCTGAATGTCTGCGATTTCGACTAACGCGCATTGCAATTTGACGTCTCATCCGCAACTTGGTCAGAACGGTCAGAACCGACAAGAATCGAGGGTTTCTCGGCCAAATACCAACTTTTTTCTGAATTTTCGGTGCGGGGCAGCTGAGTGTCTGGAGCACTGTCGAACCCACCCAAGAAATTCGGGATCGGTTCATAAATAGCGGAGATACGTTGAAAAATGTCAAGTTTCTTGCTATCTTGTCTCTAAATCAAGATTTCTCGATTTTCCTGCTGGTCTGACCTGATTGTCTGCGATTTTGACAAACGCTCATTGCAATTGGAGGTCTCATTCGCAACTTGGTCAGAACGGTCAGAACCGACAAGAATCGAGGGTTTCTCGGCCAAATACTAACTTTTTTCTGAATTTTCGAAGCGGGGCAGCTGAGTGTCTGGAGCCCTGTCGAACCCACCCAAGAAATTCGGGATCGGTTCATAAATAGCCGAGATTCGTTGAAAAATGTCGAAATTTTGGCCATTCTGTCCCTAAATCCAGATTCCCCAATTTTTCTGCTGTTCTGACCTGAATGTCTGCGATTTCGACAAACGCGCATTGCAATTTGACGTCTCATCCGCAACTTGGTCAGAACGGTCAGAACCGACAAGAATCGAGGGTTTCTCGGCCAAATACCAACTTTTTTCTGAATTTTCGGTGCGGGGCAGCTGAGTGTCTGGAGCACTGTCGAACTCACCCAAGAAATTCGGGATCGGTTCATAAATAGCCGAGATACGTTGAAAAATGTGAAGTTTCTTCTTATCTTGTCTCTAAATCAAGATTTCTCGATTTTCCTGCTGGTCTGACCTGCATGTCTGCGATTTCGACAAACGCGCATTGCAATTTGAGGCTTCATCCGCAACTCGGTCAGAACGGTCAGAACCGACAAGAATCGAGGGTTTCTCGGCCAAATACCAACTTTTTTCTGAACTTTTGGTGCGGGGCAGCTGAGTGTCTGGAGCCCTGTCGAACTCACCCAAGAATTTCAGAATCGGTTTATAAATAGCCGAGATTCGTTGAAAAATCTCGAATTTTTGGCTATCTTGTCTCTAAATCAAGATTTCTCAATTTTTCTGCTGGTCTGACCTAAATGTCCGCGATTTTGACAAACGCGCATTGCAATTTGAGGTCTCATCCGCAACTTGGTCAGAACGGTCAGAACCGACAAGAATCGAGGGTTTCTCGGCCAAATACCAACTTTTTTCTGAATCTTCGGTGCGAGGCAGCTGAGTGTCTGGAGCCCTCTCGAACCCACCCAAGAATTTTAGGATCGGTTCATAAATAGCCGAGATACGTTGAAAAATGTCAAGTTTCTTGCTATCTTGTCTCTAAATCAAGATTTCTCGATTTTCCTGCTGGTCTGACCTGAATGTCTGCGATTTTGACAAACGCTCATTGCAATTTGGGGTCTCATCCGCAACTTGGTCAGAACGGTCAGAACCGACAAGAATCGAGGTATTCTCGGCCAAATACTAACTATTTTGTGAATTTTCGGTGCGGGGCAGCTGAGTGTCTGGAGCCCTGTCGAACCCACCCGAGAAATTCGGGATCGGTTCATAAATAGCCGAGATTCGTTGAAAAATGTCGAATTTTTGGCTATCTTGTCCCTAAATCCAGATTCCTCAATTTTTCTGCTGTTCTGACCTGAATGTCTGCGATTTCGACCAACGCGCATCGCAATTTGACGTCTCATCCGCAACTTGGTCAGAACGGTCGGAACCGACAAGAATCGTGGGTTTCTCGGCCGAATACCAACTTTTTTCTGAATTTTCGGTGCAGGGCAGCTAAGTGTCTGGAGCCCCGTCGAACCCACCCAAGAATTTCAGGATCGGTTCATAAATAGCCGAGATTCGTTGAAAAATGTCGAATTTTTGGCTATCTTGTCTCTAAGTCAAGATTCCTCAATTTTTCTGCTCGTCTGACCTGAATATCTGCGATTTCGACCAACGCGCATTGCAATTTGAGGTCTCATCCGCAACTTGGTCAGAACGGTCAGAACCGCCAAGAATCGAGGGTTTCTTGGCCAAATACCAACTTTTTCCTGAATTTTCGGTGCGGGGCAGCTGAGTGTCTGGAGCCCTGTCGAACCCACCCACGAATTTCAGGATCGGTCCATTAATGGCCGAGATCCGTTGTAAGATGTCGAATTTCTGGCCCTCTTGTCTCTGAACCAAGATTCCTCAAATTTTCTGCTGTTCTGACCTGAATGTCTGCGATTCCGACAAACGCGCACTGCACTTCGAGGTCTCATCCGCAACTTGGTCAGAACGGTCAGAACCGACAAGAATCGAGGGTTTCTCGGCCAAATACCAACTTTTTTCTGAATTTTCGGTGCGGGGCAGCTGAGTGTCTGGAGCCCTGTCGAACCCACCCAAGAATTCCAGGACCAGTCCATAAATGGCCGAGATCCGTTGGAAAATGTCGAATTTCTGGCTATCTTGTCTCTAAATCAAGATTCCTCAATTTTTCTGCTGTTCTGACCTGAATGTCTGCGATTTCGACTAACGCGCATTGCAATTTGACGTCTCATCCGCAACTTGGTCAGAACGGTCAGAACCGACAAGAATCGAGGGTTTCTCGGCCAAATACCAACTTTTTTCTGAATTTTCGGTGCGGGGCAGCTGAGTGTCTGGAGCACTGTCGAACCCACCCAAGAAATTCGGGATCGGTTCATAAATAGCCGAGATACGTTGAAAAATGTCAAGTTTCTTGCTATCTTGTCTCTAAATCAAGATTTCTCGATTTTCCTGCTGGTCTGACCTGATTGTCTGCGATTTCGACAAACGCTCATTGCAATTGGAGGTCTCATTCGCAACTTGGTCAGAACGGTCAGAACCGACAAGAATCGAGGGTTTCTCGGCCAAATACTAACTTTTTTCTGAATTTTCGAAGCGGGGCAGCTGAGTGTCTGGAGCCCTGTCGAACCCACCCAAGAAATTCGGGATCGGTTCATAAATAGCCGAGATTCGTTGAAAAATGTCGAAATTTTGGCCATTCTGTCCCTAAATCCAGATTCCTCAATTTTTCTGCTGTTCTGACCTGAATGTCTGCGATTTCGACAAACGCGCATTGCAATTTGACGTCTCATCCGCAACTTGGTCAGAACGGTCAGAACCGACAAGAATCGAGGGTTTCTCGGCCAAATACCAACTTTTTTCTGAATTTTCGGTGCGGGGCAGCTGAGTGTCTGGAGCACTGTCGAACTCACCCAAGAAATTCGGGATCGGTTCATAAATAGCCGAGATACGTTGAAAAATGTGAAGTTTCTTCTTATCTTGTCTCTAAATCAAGATTTCTCGATTTTCCTGCTGGTCTGACCTGCATGTCTGCGATTTCGACAAACGCGCATTGCAATTTGAGGCTTCATCCGCAACTCGGTCAGAACGGTCAGAACCGACAAGAATCGAGGGTTTCTCGGCCAAATACCAACTTTTTTCTGAACTTTTGGTGCGGGGCAGCTGAGTGTCTGGAGCCCTGTCGAACTCACCCAAGAATTTCAGGATCGGTTTATAAATAGCCGAGATTCGTTGAAAAATCTCGAATTTTTGGCTATCTTGTCTCTAAATCAAGATTTCTCAATTTTTCTGCTGGTCTGACCTAAATGTCCGCGATTTTGACAAACGCGCATTGCAATTTGAGGTCTCATCCGCAACTTGGTCAGAACGGTCAGAACCGACAAGAATCGAGGGTTTCTCGGCCAAATACCAACTTTTTTCTGAATCTTCGGTGCGAGGCAGCTGAGTGTCTGGAGCCCTCTCGAACCCACCCAAGAATTTTAGGATCGGTTCATAAATAGCCGAGATACGTTGAAAAATGTCAAGTTTCTTGCTATCTTGTCTCTAAATCAAGATTTCTCGATTTTCCTGCTGGTCTGACCTGAATGTCTGCGATTTTGACAAACGCTCATTGCAATTTGGGGTCTCGTCCGCAACTTGGTCAGAACGGTCAGAACCGACAAGAATCGAGGGTTTCTCGGCCAAATACTAACTATTTTGTGAAGTTTCGGTGCGGGGCAGCTGAGTGTCTGGAGCCCTGTCGAACCCACCCGAGAAATTCGGGATCGGTTCATAAATAGCCGAGATTCGTTGAAAAATGTCGAATTTTTGGCTATCTTGTCCCTAAATCCAGATTCCTCAATTTTTCTGCTGTTCTGACCTGAATGTCTGCGATTTCGACCAACGCGCATCGCAATTTGACGTCTCATCCGCAACTTGGTCAGAACGGTCGGAACCGACAAGAATCGTGGGTTTCTCGGCCGAATACCAACTTTTTTCTGAATTTTCGGTGCAGGGCAGCTAAGTGTCTGGAGCCCCGTCGAACCCACCCAAGAATTTCAGGATCGGTTCATAAATAGCCGAGATTCGTTGAAAAATGTCGAATTTTTGGCTATCTTGTCTCTAAGTCAAGATTCCTCAATTTTTCTGCTCGTCTTACCTGAATATCTGCGATTTCGACCAACGCGCATTGCAATTTGAGGTCTCATCCGCAACTTGGTCAGAACGGTCAGAACCGCCAAGAATCGAGGGTTTCTTGGCCAAATACCAACTTTTTCCTGAATTTTCGGTGCGGGGCAGCTGAGTGTCTGGAGCCCTGTCGGACCCACCCAAGAATTTCAGGATCGGTTCATAAATAGCCGAGATTCGTTAAAAAATGTCGAATTTTTGGCTATCTTGTCTCTAAGTCAAGATTCCTCAATTTTTCCGCTGGTCTGACCTGAATGTCTGCGATTTCGACCAACGCGCATTGCAATTTGAGGTCTTATCCGCAACTTGGTCAGAACGGTCAAAACCGACAAGAATCGAGGGTTTCTCGGCCAAATACCAACTTTTTTCCGAAATTTCGGTTCAGTGCAGCTGAGTGTCCGGAGCCCTGATGAACCCACCCAAGAATTTTAGGATCAGTTCATAAATAGCCGAGATACGTTGAAAAATGTCAAGTTTCTTGCTATCTTGTCTCTAAATCAAGATTTCTCAATTTTTCTGCTGGTCTGACCTGAATGTCCGCGATTTTGACAAACGCGCATTGCAATTTGAGGTCTCATCCGCAACTTGGTCAGAACGGTCAGAACCGACAAGAATGGAGGGTTTCTCGGCCAAATACCAACTTTTTTGTGAATTTTCGGTGCGGGGCAGCTGAGTGTCTGGAGCCCTGTCGAACCCACCCAAGAATTTTAGGATCGGTTCATAAATAGCCGAGATACGTTGAAAAATGTCAAGTTTCTTCTTATCTTGTCTCTAAATCAAGATTTCTCGATTTTCCTGCTGGTCTGACCTGCATGTCTGCGATTTCGACAAACGCGCATTGCAATTTGAGGCTTCATCCGCAACTCGGTCAGAACGGTCAGAACCGACAAGAATCGAGGGTTTCTCGGCCAAATACCAACTTTTTTCTGAACTTTTGGTGCGGGGCAGCTGAGTGTCTGGAGCCCTGTCGAACTCACCCAAGAATTTCAGGATCGGTTTATAAATAGCCGAGATTCGTTGAAAAATCTCGAATTTTTGGCTATCTTGTCTCTAAATCAAGATTTCTCAATTTTTCTGCTGGTCTGACCTAAATGTCCGCGATTTTGACAAACGCGCATTGCAATTTGAGGTCTCATCCGCAACTTGGTCAGAACGGTCAGAACCGACAAGAATCGAGGGTTTCTCGGCCAAATACCAACTTTTTTCTGAATCTTCGGTGCGAGGCAGCTGAGTGTCTGGAGCCCTCTCGAACCCACCCAAGAATTTTAGGATCGGTTCATAAATAGCCGAGATACGTTGAAAAATGTCAAGTTTCTTGCTATCTTGTCTCTAAATCAAGATTTCTCGATTTTCCTGCTGGTCTGACCTGAATGTCTGCGATTTTGACAAACGCTTATTGCAATTTGGGGTCTCATCCGCAACTTGGTCAGAACGGTCAGAACCGACAAGAATCGAGGTATTCTCGGCCAAATACTAACTATTTTGTGAATTTTCGGTGCGGGGCAGCTGAGTGTCTGGAGCCCTGTCGAACCCACCCGAGAAATTCGGGATCGGTTCATAAATAGCCGAGATTCGTTGAAAAATGTCGAATTTTTGGCTATCTTGTCCCTAAATCCAGATTCCTCAATTTTTCTGCTGTTCTGACCTGAATGTCTGCGATTTCGACCAACGCGCATCGCAATTTGACGTCTCATCCGCAACTTGGTCAGAACGGTCGGAACCGACAAGAATCGTGGGTTTCTCGGCCGAATACCAACTTTTTTCTGAATTTTCGGTGCAGGGCAGCTAAGTGTCTGGAGCCCCGTCGAACCCACCCAAGAATTTCAGGATCGGTTCATAAATAGCCGAGATTCGTTGAAAAATGTCGAATTTTTGGCTATCTTGTCTCTAAGTCAAGATTCCTCAATTTTTCTGCTCGTCTGACCTGAATATCTGCGATTTCGACCAACGCGCATTGCAATTTGAGGTCTCATCCGCAACTTGGTCAGAACGGTCAGAACCGCCAAGAATCGAGGGTTTCTTGGCCAAATACCAACTTTTTCCTGAATTTTCGGTGCGGGGCAGCTGAGTGTCTGGAGCCCTGTCGGACCCACCCAAGAATTTCAGGATCGGTTCATAAATAGCCGAGATTCGTTAAAAAATGTCGAATTTTTGGCTATCTTGTCTCTAAGTCAAGATTCCTCAATTTTTCCGCTGGTCTGACCTGAATGTCTGCGATTTCGACCAACGCGCATTGCAATTTGAGGTCTTATCCGCAACTTGGTCAGAACGGTCAAAACCGACAAGAATCGAGGGTTTCTCGGCCAAATACCAACTTTTTTCTGAATTTTCGGTGCGGGGCAGCTGAGTGTCTGGAGCCCTGTCGAACCCACCCAAGAATTTCAGGATCGGTTCATAAATAGCCGAGATTCGTTGAAAAATGTCGAATTTCTAGCTATCTTGTCTCTAAATCAAGATTCCTCAATTTTTCTGCTGTTCTGACCTGGATGTCTGCGATTCCGACAAACGCGCATCGCAATTTGAGGTCATATCCGCAACTTGGTCAGAACGGTCAGAACCGACAAGAATCAAGGGTTTCTCGGCCAAATACCAACTTTTTTCTGAATTTTCGGTGCGGGGCAGCTGAGTGTCTGAAGCCCTGTCGAACCCACCCGAGAATTTCAGGATCGGTTCATGAATAGCCGAGATACGTTGAAAAATGTCAAGTTTCTTGCTATCTTGTCTCTAAATCAAGATTTCTCGATTTTCCTGCTGGTCTGACCTGAATGTCTGCGATTTCGACAAACGCGCATTGCAATTTGAGGTCTCATCCGCAACTTGGTCAGAACGGTCAGGACCGACAAGAATCGAGGGTTTCTCGGCCAAATACCAACTTTTTTCTGAATTTTCGGTGCGGGGCAGCTGAGTGTCCGGAGCCCTGTCAAACCCACCCAAGAATTTCAGGATCGGTCCATAAATGGCCGAAATCCGTTGGAAAATGTCGAATTTCTGGCTATCTTGTCTGTAAATGAAGATTTCTCAATTTTTCTGCTGTTCTGACCTGAATGTCTGCGATTCCGACGAACGCGCATTGCAATTTGACGTCTCATCCGCAACTTGGTCAGAACGGTCAGAACCGACAAGAATCGAGGGTTTCTCGGCCAAATACCAACTTTTTTCTGAATTTTCGGTGCGGGGCAGCTGAGTGTCTGGAGCCCTGTCGAACCCACCCAAGAATTTCAGGATCGGTTTATACAAAGCCGAGATCCGTTGAAAAATGTCAAGTTTCTGGCTATCTTGTCTCTAAATCAAGATTTCTCGATTTTTCTGCTGGTCTGACCTGAATGTCTGCGATTTCGACAAACGCGCATTGCAATTTGAGGTCTCATCCGCAACTTGGTCAGAACGGTCAGAACCGACAAGAATCGAGGGTTTCTCGGCCAAATACCAATTTTTTTTTGAATTTTCGGTGCAGGGCAGCTAAGTGTCTGGAGCCCCGTCGAACCCACCCAAGAATTTCAGGATCGGTTCATAAATAGCCGAGATTCGTTGAAAAATGTCGAATTTTTGGCTATCTTGTCTCTAAGTCAAGATTCCTCAATTTTTCTGCTCGTCTTACCTGAATATCTGCGATTTCGACCAACGCGCATTGCAATTTGAGGTCTCATCCGCAACTTGGTCAGAACGGTCAGAACCGCCAAGAATCGAGGGTTTCTTGGCCAAATACCAACTTTTTCCTGAATTTTCGGTGCGGGGCAGCTGAGTGTCTGGAGCCCTGTCGGACCCACCCAAGAATTTCAGGATCGGTTCATAAATAGCCGAGATTCGTTAAAAAATGTCGAATTTTTGGCTATCTTGTCTCTAAGTCAAGATTCCTCAATTTTTCCGCTGGTCTGACCTGAATGTCTGCGATTTCGACCAACGCGCATTGCAATTTGAGGTCTTATCCGCAACTTGGTCAGAACGGTCAAAACCGACAAGAATCGAGGGTTTCTCGGCCAAATACCAACTTTTTTCCGAAATTTCGGTTCAGTGCAGCTGAGTGTCCGGAGCCCTGATGAACCCACCCAAGAATTTTAGGATCAGTTCATAAATAGCCGAGATACGTTGAAAAATGTCAAGTTTCTTGCTATCTTGTCTCTAAATCAAGATTTCTCAATTTTTCTGCTGGTCTGACCTGAATGTCCGCGATTTTGACAAACGCGCATTGCAATTTGAGGTCTCATCCGCAACTTGGTCAGAACGGTCAGAACCGACAAGAATGGAGGGTTTCTCGGCCAAATACCAACTTTTTTGTGAATTTTCGGTGCGGGGCAGCTGAGTGTCTGGAGCCCTGTCGAACCCACCCAAGAATTTTAGGATCGGTTCATAAATAGCCGAGATACGTTGAAAAATGTCAAGTTTCTTCTTATCTTGTCTCTAAATCAAGATTTCTCGATTTTCCTGCTGGTCTGACCTGCATGTCTGCGATTTCGACAAACGCGCATTGCAATTTGAGGCTTCATCCGCAACTCGGTCAGAACGGTCAGAACCGACAAGAATCGAGGGTTTCTCGGCCAAATACCAACTTTTTTCTGAACTTTTGGTGCGGGGCAGCTGAGTGTCTGGAGCCCTGTCGAACTCACCCAAGAATTTCAGGATCGGTTTATAAATAGCCGAGATTCGTTGAAAAATCTCGAATTTTTGGCTATCTTGTCTCTAAATCAAGATTTCTCAATTTTTCTGCTGGTCTGACCTAAATGTCCGCGATTTTGACAAACGCGCATTGCAATTTGAGGTCTCATCCGCAACTTGGTCAGAACGGTCAGAACCGACAAGAATCGAGGGTTTCTCGGCCAAATACCAACTTTTTTCTGAATCTTCGGTGCGAGGCAGCTGAGTGTCTGGAGCCCTCTCGAACCCACCCAAGAATTTTAGGATCGGTTCATAAATAGCCGAGATACGTTGAAAAATGTCAAGTTTCTTGCTATCTTGTCTCTAAATCAAGATTTCTCGATTTTCCTGCTGGTCTGACCTGAATGTCTGCGATTTTGACAAACGCTCATTGCAATTTGGGGTCTCATCCGCAACTTGGTCAGAACGGTCAGAACCGACAAGAATCGAGGTATTCTCGGCCAAATACTAACTATTTTGTGAATTTTCGGTGCGGGGCAGCTGAGTGTCTGGAGCCCTGTCGAACCCACCCGAGAAATTCGGGATCGGTTCATAAATAGCCGAGATTCGTTGAAAAATGTCGAATTTTTGGCTATCTTGTCCCTAAATCCAGATTCCTCAATTTTTCTGCTGTTCTGACCTGAATGTCTGCGATTTCGACCAACGCGCATCGCAATTTGACGTCTCATCCGCAACTTGGTCAGAACGGTCGGAACCGACAAGAATCGTGGGTTTCTCGGCCGAATACCAACTTTTTTCTGAATTTTCGGTGCAGGGCAGCTAAGTGTCTGGAGCCCCGTCGAACCCACCCAAGAATTTCAGGATCGGTTCATAAATAGCCGAGATTCGTTGAAAAATGTCGAATTTTTGGCTATCTTGTCTCTAAGTCAAGATTCCTCAATTTTTCTGCTCGTCTGACCTGAATATCTGCGATTTCGACCAACGCGCATTGCAATTTGAGGTCTCATCCGCAACTTGGTCAGAACGGTCAGAACCGCCAAGAATCGAGGGTTTCTTGGCCAAATACCAACTTTTTCCTGAATTTTCGGTGCGGGGCAGCTGAGTGTCTGGAGCCCTGTCGGACCCACCCAAGAATTTCAGGATCGGTTCATAAATAGCCGAGATTCGTTAAAAAATGTCGAATTTTTGGCTATCTTGTCTCTAAGTCAAGATTCCTCAATTTTTCCGCTGGTCTGACCTGAATGTCTGCGATTTCGACCAACGCGCATTGCAATTTGAGGTCTTATCCGCAACTTGGTCAGAACGGTCAAAACCGACAAGAATCGAGGGTTTCTCGGCCAAATACCAACTTTTTTCTGAATTTTCGGTGCGGGGCAGCTGAGTGTCTGGAGCCCTGTCGAACCCACCCAAGAATTTCAGGATCGGTTCATAAATAGCCGAGATTCGTTGAAAAATGTCGAATTTCTAGCTATCTTGTCTCTAAATCAAGATTCCTCAATTTTTCTGCTGTTCTGACCCGGATGTCTGCGATTCCGACAAACGCGCATCGCAATTTGAGGTCATATCCGCAACTTGGTCAGAACGGTCAGAACCGACAAGAATCAAGGGTTTCTCGGCCAAATACCAACTTTTTTCTGAATTTTCGGTGCGGGGCAGCTGAGTGTCTGAAGCCCTGTCGAACCCACCCGAGAATTTCAGGATCGGTTCATGAATAGCCGAGATACGTTGAAAAATGTCAAGTTTCTTGCTATCTTGTCTCTAAATCAAGATTTCTCGATTTTCCTGCTGGTCTGACCTGAATGTCTGCGATTTCGACAAACGCGCATTGCAATTTGAGGTCTCATCCGCAACTTGGTCAGAACGGTCAGGACCGACAAGAATCGAGGGTTTCTCGGCCAAATACCAACTTTTTTCTGAATTTTCGGTGCGGGGCAGCTGAGTGTCTGGAGCCCTGTCGAACCCACCCAAGAAGTTCAGGATCGGTTCATAAATAGCCGAGATTTGATGAAAAATGTCGAATTTTTGGCTATCTTGTCTCTAAGTCAAGATTCCTCAATTTTTCTGCTGGTCTGACCTGAATGTCTGCGATTTCGACAAACGCGCATTGCAATTTGAGGTCTTATCCGCAACTTGGTCAGAACGGTCAGAACCGACAAGAATCTAGGGTTTCTCGGCCAAATACCAACTTTTTTCTGAATTTTCGGTGCGGGGCAGCTGAGTGTCTGAAGCCCTGTCGGACCCACCCGCGAATTTCAGGATCGGTTCATGAATAGCCGAGATACGTTGAAAAATGTCAAGTTTCTTGCTATCTTGTCTCTAAATCAAGATTTCTCGATTTTCCTGCTGGTCTGACCTGAATGTCTGCGATTCCGACAAACGCGCATTGCACTTTGACGTCTCATCCGCAACTTGGTCAGAACGGTCAGAACCAACAAGAATCGAGGGTTTCTCGGCCAAATACCAACTTTCTTCTGAATTTTTGGTGCGGGGCAGCTGAGCGTCCGGAGCCCTGTCGAACCCACCCAAGAATTTTAGGATCGGTTCATAAATAGCCGAGATACGTTGAAAAATGTCAAGTTTCTTGCTATCTTGTCTCTAAATCAAGATTCCTCAATTTTTCTGCTGGTCTGACCTGAATGTCCGCGATTTTGACAAACGCGCATTGCAATTTGAGGTCCCATCCGCAACTTGGTCAGAACGGTCAGAACCGACAAGAATCGAGGTTTTCCCGGCCAAATACCAACTTTTTTATGAATTTCCGGTGCGGGGCGGCTAAGTGTCTGGAGTTCCGTCGAACCCGCCCAAGAATTTGAGGATCGGTTCATAAATAGCCGAGATTCGGTGAAAAATGTCGAATTTCTGGCTATCTCGTCTCTAAATCGAGATGTCTCCGATCTTTCTGCTAGTCTGACCTGAATGTCTGCGATTCTGACAAACGCGCATTGCAATTCAAGGTCTCATCCGTAACTTGGTCAGAACGGTCAGAACCGAAAAGAATCGAGGGTTTCTCGGCCAAATACCAACTTTTTTCTGGATTTTCGGTGCGGGGCAGCTGAGTGTCCGGAGCCCTGTCAAACCCACCCAAGAATTTCAGGATCGGTCCATAAATGGCCGAAATCCGTTGGAAAATGTCGAATTTCTGGCTATCTTGTCTCTAAATCAAGATTTCTCAATTTTTCTGCTGTTCTGACCTGAATGTCTGCGATTCCGACGAACGCGCATTGCAATTTGACGTCTCATCCGCAACTTGGTCAGAACGGTCAGAACCGACAAGAATCGAGGGTTTCTCGGCCAAATACCAACTTTTTTCTGAATTTTCGGTGCGGGGCAGCTAAGTGTCTGGAGCTCCGTCAAACCCACCCAATAATTTCGGGATCGGTTCATAAATAGCCGAGATCCGTTGAAAATTGTCGAATTTCTGGCTATCTTGTCTCTAAATCAAGATTCCTTAATTTTTCTGCTGGTCCGACCTGAATGTCTGCGATTCTGACAAACGCGCATTGCAATTCGACGTTTTATCCGTAACTTGGTCAGAACGGTCAGAACCGACGAGAATCGAAGATTTCTCAGCCAAATACCAACTTTTTCCTGAGATTCTGGTGTGGGGCAGCTGAGTGTCTGGAGCTCTGTCGAACCCACCCAAGAATTTCAGGATCGGTCTATAAATAGCCGAGATCCGTTGAAAAATGTCGAATTTCTGGCTATCTTGTCTCTAAACCAAGATTCCCTAATTTTTCTGCTGGTCTGACCTGAATGTCTGCGATTCTGACTGACGCGCATTGCAATTCGACGTCTCATCCGTAACTTGGTCAGAACGGTCGGAACCGACGAGAATCGAGGTTTTCCCAGCCAAATACCAACTTTTTTCTGAATTTCCGGTGCGGGGCGGCTAAGTGTCTGGAGTTCTGTCGAACCCACCCAATAATTTCAGGATCGGTTCATAAATAGCCGAGATCCGGTAAAAAATGTCGAATTTCCAGCTATCTCGTCTCTAAATCGAGATGTCTCCAATTTTTCCGCTGATCGGACCTGAATGTCTACAATTCTGACAGTTGCGCATTGCAATCCGAGGTCTCATCCGTAACTTGGTCAGAACGGTCAAAAATGACGAAAATCGAGGGTTTCTGAGCCAAATAACAACTTTTTCCTGAATTCTCGGTGCGGGGCAGCTGAGTGTCTGGAGCTCTGTCGAACCCACCCAAGAATTTCAGGATGGGTTCATAAATAGCCGAGATCCGTTGAAAAATGTCGAATTTCTGGCTATCTCGTCTCTAAATCAAGATGTCTCCAATTATTCTGCTGGGCTGACCCCAGTGTTCGCAAGTCTGACAGTCCCATTCAAGAATTTCTGGGTTCGAACGTCACTTGGTCAGATCGGTCGAAAAACGACGAAAATTGTGGTTTTCTCGGCCAATCACCAACATTCCTTCGAATTCACAGTGCGGGCTGGCTGAGTGTATGCAATTTCGTCGAAACCACGTCAGAATTTCAGTTTTGGCTGATAACTGAAGAAATCCCGTCGCAAAATGTGGAATTCTTGGCTATCATGCTTCAAATCCAGATATCCCTAATTTTTCTTCTTGGCAGACCCAAAAGTCTGACGAACCTATTCGAGAATTTCTGGTTCTAATCGTTTCTTGGTCCAATCGGTAGAAAAACGACGAAAATTGTGGTTTTCTTGGCTAATTACCAACGTTTTACTAAATTTCCGGTGTGGGCTGGCTAAGTGTCTGCAAGCACGTCAAACCCGCGTCAGAATTCCAGGTTCGGCTCATATCTAAAGAAATTTTGCCGCAAAATGTGGAATTCTTGGCTATCTTGTCTAAATCGAGATGTCTTGAATTTCTCTGCTGGGCTGAGCTAAGTGTTAGCAAGTCCGACCAACGAATCTGGGAATTCCAGATTTCATTTCTAACTCGGTTAGAACGGTCGACAAACGACGGAAATTGTGGTCATCTCAGCTAAATACCAACATTTGTCGGATATTCCGGTGCGGGCCGCCAAAATCCGTTGAGAAATGTAGAATTCCTGGCTACCCTGTCTCCAAATTGAGATATCTTCAATTTTTCTGCTGGGCTGACCCAAGTGTTCGCAAGTCTGACGAACGCATTCGAGAGTTTCTGGTCCCAATCGTAACTTGGTCAGATAGGTCGAAAAACGACGGAAATCGTGGTTTTCTCGGCTAATTACCAACGTTTCTCCAATTTTTTAGAGCGGGCTGGCTGAGTGTCTGTACTTCGTATTGTTCCGACCGAGTGACGATTGAAACTTGGAATTTGCAGATTCGTTGGTTGGACTTGCTAACACTTGGGTCAGCCCAGCAGAAGAATTAAAGATATCTCGATTTGGAGACAAGATAGCCACAAGTTCTTGATTTTTCAACGGATTTTAGAGAGTTTTGATTCTAACCTGTAATTCTCACGTGGTTTCGACAGACTCGCAAACTGTTATGGGCTGGGTTGGTTGATGACCAAACCACTCCCAAAAATATAACGCTTGGCTCGGACTAGTTCTCCCGGATGGTGAATTATTTGAATTTTGATGTCGTTTTCCCTCTTGGTTGAACCGACTTTGATAATAAAATGGTCACTTATCTTTTGCTGGTGACCGTTGATTCGGGCTATGTGGGCGGCTCTGTGTGTTCGGCCGGTGGTGAAATTGGTTGAAGTTACTGATCGCTTAATTTATATTAGGCGTTAAAGGTAATTAACTGTTCAACTCGCGATGTAAGTTTAACACACGATATTTGTTTATTCAATTAAGGTTTAAAGAAAATTCTTATAATGATTTTAATTATAAAAGATGAAAGGTTTTAAATGTAAAGTCACGGAATTCCCTTTCAGCGCTTTAGTTTGTTAAGTTAAATAAAATAAAAGACCTTTTGAATTTCTAACAGATTCTCTGGTCTGATTGATCTGCCTAAAACTGAGAGAACAAATTCTGTTGAAGACTGTCTGACAATTATGTAATGACTGCTTGATGAAAACAAAATGTAACGACTGCTTGACGGAACAAAATGTAACAACTGTTTGACGAAACGGTAAGAACTGCTGAACTATGTCACGACTGACTGACGACTATCCCACAACTGACTGTTCAGAAAACTGAGAATTGAGAATTGAGAAAAACTACTTCCTGATTGGTTCTCAGCATCTTTGAGAGAGCTGTCCAATAAGGAAGTATTGATAAGATTTTGAATTTTCCATTCGCTATTAACTACCCCCGCCCTTTGGGTACGGTGTAGCATGCAAAACTATCTTAACTAATCCCGCCTCTTCCATGAGTGCGGGTGGGAATTGCCGTGCTTGTTTTGGTACATGATAAAAAAATATTCTACTGTATGTTCGGGATGACCCTGTCCAAACAGACACTGCAAAGATGGATATATGGATTTTAATCCGTTGCACGTGCGTGCCAGATTCTGCATACCTGGAAATATCGAGAAGCGATTTCCGGTCATCTGGTTACTCTTAGAGAGTTTGTATATTCTAGTCTGTTTAGATAAGGACTATCCCGTAACATTATTTAATGAGTAAGATTATTATAAGCTGGGGGTGGTTATTTCCCAGAGCCGTAAAAAGTGATAAAGAAAGCCGTATGCATACAATGCATACGGAGACTCAAAAACATGAGATATAAATGAATTTAATCGAAACTGAAATAAAACTAATGAGTAGGGGCAGAGGGCATCGAGGATGTGACAAAACACTCAGCTGGCCCGCACCGGAAAATCAGAGAAATGTTGGTATTCAGCTGAGATGACCACACTTTCCGTCGTTTTTCACCGTTCCGACCAAGTTACGACTGAAACCAGGAATTCTCAGATGCGCTAGTTGAACTTGCGAACACTTGGGTAAGCCTAGTGGAAAACTTTAAGATATCTCGATTTGGAGGCAAGATAGCCACAAGTTCTTGATTTTTCAACGGATTTTGGCGAGTTTTGAGTGGAACCTGAAATTCTCAGGCGGGTTCGACAGACTTGCAGACACTCAGCTGGCCTGCACTGTTAAATCATAGCAATGCTGGTATTTAGCCGAGATGACCACAATTTCAGTCGTTTTTGACCGTTCTGAACAAGTTACGAATAAAACTTGAAGCTCGAGGATGCGCTGGTTGGACTTGCGAACACTTGGGTCAGCTCAGCAGAAAAATTGAAGATATCTCGATTTGGAGACTAGATGGCCACAAGTTCTTCATTTTTCAACGGATTTTACCGAGTTTTAAGTCAAACCTGAAATTCTCAAGTGGGTTTGACAGACTTGAAGGAACTCAGCTGGCCCACACCGGAAAATCGGAGAAATGTTGGTATTTTGCTGAGATGACCACAATTCCCGTCGTTTTTTGACCGTTCTCACCAAATTACGAATGAAACCTGGAATTCTCAAATTCGCCGGTTGGACTTTCGAACACTTGGGTCAGCCCAGCAGGAAAATTGAAGATATCTTGATATGGAGACAAGATAGCCAAGATCAAGTTCTTGATTTTTCAACGGATTTTAACGAGTTTTGAGTCAAACCTGAAATTCGCCGGTGGGTCGGACAGACTTGCAGACGCTCAGCTGGCCTTTACCGGAAAATTGAAGAAATGTTGGTATTCAGCTAGAAAGACCACAATTTCCGTCGTTTTTCTACCATTCTTACCAAGTTACGATTAGGACCTGGAATTCACAGGTGCGCTAGTTGGACTTGCGAACACTTAAGTCAGCCAAGCACAAAGATTGGAGATATATCGACTTGGAGACAGTAAAGCCAAAAATTGGACGTCTTTTCCTACGTTCCTGTGATTCTGTGTGAAATTAATACCAGATCCGATTTTGTGCTATGTTCGACGACTTGTAATTATTTTTTTTTTATTTACCGTTTTTCTTTCAATATCTCTCGTAACTACGTAAATCTCTAAACCGACTCTGTTCCGTGAGGTGTAAATGTTCCGACCGAATTTTTCTCCGATACAGTAATTTTCTGTTAATATCAACTATAATTCCATTTCGTGCTGTGTTGTCGATGATTTTCGTTTCCTGTCATTGTAAGCGCAAGAACGCGGTGTTTCCGAAACCACGCCGTTCTCGGTTCCCGCGCGTCAGGCAGCCGCCGAACCCCTTCGCGTGGAAGTTCAAAATTCGAACGTTTACCGGTCATTCGTTTCTCACCAACCACGCGCAGAGTCAGAGTTTTCCGGGTTTCTGAGAAGCTGGTGTTACGTGGGAGGGTGGACGTGAGAAGAGCGGTAAGAGTTTACGACTATTAAGGATAATAATCGATTATGCACCCACGTAACAGCGCTGAATAAAACTTAAAAACTAAGGAAGACCTACCTTTCGGTACGCCGGTATATGTAGGATCGTGTTGCTATAGTCCTATACAGGTCTGTGAGATTGATTTAAATAGGTTGAGGCTAATTTATAATAGTAATAACTTAATCCTGAAATTGAGAAAGGTTGTTGTTCGAAATAAACGGGTTATTTAATTTAACTGGTAAAATATAGAATATATTCTTCAAACGATTTAGAAAATGATAAGGGTTGAAGTTATAAAAAGGTTACATATAATTTGTTGTCATAACATAAAATGATAAACTAAGGCCGCAAGATCTATAATGAGTGCGCATTAAGTATAACTGGTCGTTTTAGTAATTTGTATCTCTCTTCTTAGATTTATGCATCCTCAAGTTAAATTACAACATATATATTACGTTCCGCCTAATCTCGGAAACACACACACTTGTTTGTCTATTAATAAAGTCCTAATTGTGTATGGTATCGTCAGGAGAGTAACTCTGCAGTGTGTCCAGGAGGATCCACGAACGATAACCGTACAGGACAAAGATATCTAGGATCTTCGATGTCTAAATTTAATAATCAAGGTATCGTCAGGAGAGTAACTCTGCAGTGTGTCCAGGAGGATCCACGAACGATAACCTTGTTTAGACAGATCCTGTGCGTGTGGTTCCGTCGATCAGATTGAACGTATATACTTATTCTTATACTTTTGATTTAAGCGAAAAACACAGGTGACAATATATAGTTCCTAATTAATCAACTAAGGTGATAGGAGCCAAGCTGAAAGCCAGAGAATACCTCTCGAAATATCTAAACGATATTGATTTCTAGCTAGGCACCAATTCTATTGTTTGATTCAATTATTGAATTTATATAATATAGGTATTGGTGAACAATTAGTGGTGGTTTAAAGGAGTGGCTAGTGAAGCTTGCCACCAAGACATGAGTTATTGAAAAAGACGATTTTTGGTTTGGCTAGAGATGCTGGCCAATAAACAGAATGTTAATTACCAATAGGCAATATTTGAATAGGAATATAAATTTATCAAATTGGTGATTATCTAGATTCGGTTGATGTTGGAGTGAAACATTCGAATTGACTTAGCTTTTGTAGAGTGGTGCGTCGAGATTGAGTTCCGTCGGATCGTGTCGGTCAGGGTCTTAGTAATCTGGACCTGAGCCTCACCTCGAGTCGTACGAATGGATGGATTACGTATAGATGTTGGAGCTCGAGATCAGCCACCAAAGCAGACTTGGGGGTTGATGATCGTAGATTCGGATTACCGTCACTCGGGCAGTACGTTAAATTTGGTCAATTAAGTTGCGAAAGAGTCTACTGATTAACACCGTTTACTAGTTAGGTAGTGTTGAGGTCTAATTAAATGAGAAATTGAATGTTATTGACTTATTATCATTGATCACTTAAAATTACCTGACTCGGTAGAATCAGGGCAGAACTTGATTTAATTTTTGTTAAAGGAAATGAATGTCATGAAAATGTCTATTCGCGAAGATAAGAGAGTCAGTACAGAACAGGAAAGAATTTGAAATAAGGTGATAGTAAGTCTTTGCAATTCACAATACAAATTGAAAGCTTGAGTTTAACGAATTAGCACGGTACTTTAGGCCGGTCACAATGAAGATTTTCCGAACACTACTATCGACCAGAAGGGTTAATACGGGTTGACGTCCACGCACCTCGCGACTTGACAGACGAAAGACATGGCGTCTTGGGCCTGACGGTCCAAGAGCCCTCGGTGCAACAAAGTTACAGCGGTAATTAGCCAATGAGATGCGAGGGCGACCTCCCGGTGCCAGAATCGGCATGGTCAGCGTCACTCCGGGCCTGACTCGAGTGCTCCGACGATGTTCCGACGATTCTCAATCTCGTCGGTTACATACTATAATTACGAATAAAAGATATTGAGATGCAATTCTCACACATTCATCCATACATCTTAATGAACAACCTATTTTAATTTGGTATATATTGTACGCATGGTTTAGCCTAATTGTTGATGATGATTTTGACTTAAAAAGAAGAGATACTTTTGGGTTGAGACTCGCTGGGGTTTATCTCACCACTTCACGCTTTGCGTTCTTGGTAATGTTAAATATGGCACCAAGTTAAACCTAATACGCGGGCCTGTACGTGACTTTCTCTAGGAGGGGTGGAACTCGTCGGTTGAAGCAATATGATATTTTGCGTTATAATCATCGAAACGAAACTCTCAAGCGCTGTGGCTGTTGAGTAAGATGAAGCAATTCTGTGATTATGTTTTAATTTTGAAAAAGGTTCGCCGAGGCGGTACGTCGGGACGTAACACTGGTGATAATATTTCACCTCATTGTTTTCTTTTTCCAATAGTCGATTTTTTTTAAATTTATTTATCCCTATTCTTTTAAGCTCGATATTAATTCTATTCTGTGCGTTATTAATATTCCCGCGTCGTGTAGTTCTGTGTATGTGTTTGTTCAAAAATTCACAATCGGTCACACGTTGTGCGGCGCCTTTGTGAATTTTCATTCTCTGCCTTTGTGTACGCAAGAACGCGGTGTTTCCGAAACCACGCCGTTCTCGGTTCCCGCGCGTCAGGCAGCCGCCGCACCCCTCCGCGTGGGAGTCTCAAATTCGAACGTTTGCCGGTTATTCATTTTTCATCAACCACGCGCAGAGTCAGAGTTTTCCGTATTTCTGAGAAGCTGGTAATAATATTTCACCTCATTTTTTTTTTTTTCATCGACGATAAACTTTTTTTCATATTTATTAATCCTTTTTTTTTGAGCTCGATATGAATTCTATTCTGCATGTCATTGATATTCCCGCGACGTGTAGTTCTGTGTTTGTTCGGAAATTCACAATCGTTCAGACGTTGTACAGCGCCTCTTTAAATTTCATTTTCTGCCTTTGTGTACGCAAGAACGCGGAGTTTCCGAAACCACGCCGTTCTCGGTTCCGCGCGTCAGGCAGCCGCGCACCCCTTCGCATGGGAGTTCGAAATTCGAACGAACGCCGGTTATTCGTTTCTCAGTAACCACGCGCAGAGTTAGAGTTTTCCGTGTTTCTCAGCAGCTGGTAATAATATTACCCTTGTAGTTTTCTTTTTCATCATAGATGAATTCTTTTTTTATTTATTTATTTATCTTTGTTTTTTAAGCTTGATATTAATTCTATTCTGTGCGTTATTAATATTCCCGCGTCGTGTTGTTCTTCTTTTACGTTTGTTCGGAAATTCACAATCGGTCACACATTGTACAGCGCCTCTGTAAATTTTCATTCTATGCCTTTGTGTACGCAAGAACGCGGTGTTTCCGAAACCACGCTGTTCTAGGTTCCCGCCCGTCAGGCAGCCGCTGAACCCCTCCGCGTGGGAGTTCGAAATTTGAACGTTTGCCGGTTATTCGTTTCTCATCAACCACGCGCAAAGTTAGAGTTTTCCGTGTTTCTGAGAAGCTGGTAATAATATTTCACCTCATTGTTTTTTTTTTCATCGACGACTAACTTTTTTTTATATTCATCAATCCCTTTTTTTTGAGCTTGATATTAATTCTATTCTGTATGTTATTAATATTTCCGCGACGTGTAGTTCTGTGTTTGTTCGGAAATTCACAATCGGTCACACGTTGTACAGCGCCTCTGTAAATTTTCATTCTCTGCATTTGTGTACGCAAGAACGCGGTGTTTCCGAAACCACGCCGATTTCGGTTCCCGCGCGTCAGGCAGTCGCCGAACCCCTCCGCGTGGGAGTTCGAAATTTGAACGTTTACCGGTTATTCGTTTCTCATCCACCACGCGCAGAGTCAGAGTTTTCTGTGTTCCTGAGAAGCTGGTTATGATATTTCAACTTGTAGTTTTTTTTTTTCATCATATATAAATTTTCTTTTCCATTTATTTATCCTTTTTTTTTAAGCTGGATATTATTACCATTATGTGCGTTAATAATATTCCCGCGTCGTGTAGTTCTGTGTTTGTGTTTGTTCGGAAATTCACAATCGGTCACACGTTGTACAGCGTTTCTGCAAGTTTTCATACTATGCCTTTGCGTTCGCGATACCGCGGTGTTTTCGAAGCTACGCTGTTCTTGGTTCTCAACCGCCACGCAGCCGCTGTATTCCTTCGCGTCTCTGTGAATTTTTATTCTCTGCCTTTGTGTACGCAAGAACGCGGTGTCTCCAAAGCCACGCCGTTCTCGGTTTGTAATGGATTCATTGCATAAAATTTGAATAATAGAATATCAAATCACAACCAAGGACAAAACACAAAATAAATAATTAAAACAATAAATGAACAAAAATATGCAGATAGTTGTATGTAGAGATAAAACAATATTAAGTTTGTGTAAGCAGGAAAATTAAAGGAATGTGTTGTAAAAATAAAAGCACTCACACATATTCATTAAAATAACAAAAAAAGTTTGATCATAATAAATAATAAAAAATAAATAAATAGAATAACAAAAATTGGTATGAAACAAAATTGTCGATTACGTATCTTTTTGTTGTGTCTAGTCCGTCACGTTCACATTCACTTTTTTCTGTCGTTTTATAATTCCCAACGGGGTTCGTCAATCAATTAGTTAATCAATAAATGATCAGTCAGAATACAATTAAATAACAAACGAAGTGCTTGGCCAAGCGGATGACTGAGATCCTGATATTGGAACGTTCAATGACCGACTGGCTAGCTGAGCGTTCTTACCGCTCAGCTCAGCCTTATACACTGTATGTGTAGGTACATATACAATTATACATATACAATCGTCACATTCCCTCCCCCAAATTTTGAGACAGCTAATTTTTCAAATTAGTGAATCGACATTCGTAATATTAACTTCACGCTTCTCATTCACACGATTCATTAATTCTTAACCTAAACGTTACAATCATTTTTCGCTTCCAGTAGTCTTACTGTACGTCTAGTCGTGTACATGTAAATTGTCTTATTTACCCAGTTTACTTAAATTTGTAGTTTTGTTAATCTTTCAAACATTTGTCATAGTTATTTGTTCTACTAATTATGTGCATGACAGTATTACAACTAAGAAATTTACAGTTTATCATCATTTGTCACAAAAGAACATCAATGGAGTATGAGATAAAACAGATTTTTTCGTATTTTCACCTTACAGGGATTCAGCAGGCAGATGATATTTTCTCAGATTATAACGATTATTTACACCTATAATTTTATTTGGTTCATTCGCGTCAGCAAGTTGAAATGCGTTGTCACCATTTTTTTTTAACTATTATGTAAGGCCCATGGTAGATGTGAAAAAACTTGCTTGTTACTTTGTCGAAAGCACTTGACTGGTGTGAGATTTTTATCAAAACTAAGTCGTTTTTGTCGAGTACCATTTTAGATTTAATTTTTTGTTCCTTTTTACGATTATTGAGATTCTTCCTCAAAGCTTCCTTTGCTAGCGTTATTTTTATGTCAATAGGTTGGTCTTCAGCCATAGGAAATTTGATTAGCTGTTTAATTTTATCGTCAACTTTCTTATTAAAATGTAACTTAATTGCAGGAAAATTGGTACTTTGGTGTGTCGTAATATTTAAAAGTTCTTCTATTGTTTTAACATATTTGGCCCATTTTGTGTGTTTCTCTGCACAGAAAGTTCTGAAAAAGCGACCTAACTCTTTCATTACGCGTTCGGTCGGGTTAGATTGAGGGTGTCTAATCGATGAAAAACCTACTTGCACACCTTCTTTTTCTAGAGCTGTTCTCCATTTGTCGGATGTAAATTGACTCCCATTGTCAGATAAATTTTTTTTAGGTTTTGCTACTGTGACAAAATAATCCTCAATTAATTTCTTTAATGTTATTTGTGCCGTAATTTTTTTAAAGCATATAACTTGACATATTTTGAAAATACATCTATGGTTACTAAGAAGTACTGTACCCCCCCTATTGACTTAGGCAAAGGTCCATAAAAATCTATAGTTAAAAGTTGATTCGGTTTTTCTGCTGATATTTGGCAAAACTCTCCTTGCATACTGTAAGTTAATGGTTTCACCCGTTGACATAGATCACATGATATCACATACTTCTTTATGTATTTTCGCATATTTTTCCAATAATAAAACTGTGAAATATAAGTGTATGTTTTAAAAACTCCTACATGACCTAGTTTTTTGTGCAATTCTTCGACTACTAAGGCACGATTTCTATAGGTAAAATTACTCTCCAATCTTTACTTTTTGAACTTCTATGAAATAATACACCATGATAAATGTTATATTTTTGTTTGTCAAAATTACTTGCATTTTTAATACTATTCAATTCGGGATCTTCAATTTGTAGTTGCTCTAAATTTAAAAATTTTTTAATAAGGTCAGGTTCTAGATTAAGTGAAGAAACCGATATGCTATTTATAAGATTTTGATTGTCACATATATCAGTAAGAAAAGAAGTAACTAAGTTTTTAGGTTCAGGAGGTAACGAATATCCTTGTATATTTCGACTAAAAAAATCTGCCACCATATTATTTTTTCCTTTGCAGTGTTTTATTTGGAATGAGTATTGCTGCAAAAACAAGCTCCAACGCGTTAGTCTTTCATTTTTACATGTTGTCGTCTGTAAGAACTCTAATGCTTTATGGTCAGTAAAAATATCAAATTCTGCACCTATCAGGTATATTCTAAATTTGTTTATGGAGTAAATTATAGCTAAAAGCTCTTTCTCTCAAGTAAAATACTTTTGCTCCGCTTTCGTCAAACATTTACTAACTAAAGATACGATTTTCTGGTTATTATCATCATCAGTTTGAAATAGTACACCACTAATTCCTACATTACTTGCATCCGTTTGTAGTTGAAATTTTTTATCCGGTGAATAATGATGCAGCGTTACACAATTCATAAAATTACTTTTTAACTTTTCGAAGGCTATTGAATGCATAGGTTTCCAGTCCCAAGATGTTTGATTACTGAGTAAATTACGGAAAGGATCAACAAAATTTGCATGCTGAATTGCAAACTGTCGATAATAATTACACACTCCGAAAAATTGTTGCAATTGTCGAAGATTTGTATGTTCAGGAAAATCACGTATTACCTCAAGTTTTTTTGGGTTAGGTTTGATTCCATTTGGCGATAAAATAAATCCGAGAAAAGGAACAGATTCTCTACAAAACAATGATTTGTCAAGCCGTAATGTAAAACCATGCATTAACAAACGATCAAATACTTTTTTTAAATGATTCAAATGGTCTTGAAAACTTGTTGATGTAATCAAAAGATCATCAATATATGTAATTAAAAATTTTGAATATTCTTCACCTAATGCTAAATTTAATGCTCGAATAAAACCACTTCCTGCAGTTTTTAAACCAAATGGTATCCTTTTAAATTGGTATAATGATGTATTGTGAAGAAACGCTGTATATTTTCGAGATTCTGGGGATGATGGTATCTGCCAGTAGCCTTGAGTTAAATCAGATGTTGACATGAATTTAACTCCATGATGTTTATGAATTAATTCTTCAATTTGAGGTGGAGTTTCGTTATCAGATTCAATTATTTGATTAAAAAATCTGGCATCTAAACAGATTCTAACATTTCCATCCTTTTTTTGTACCACTCTCAGTGGGTTGCAAAAAGGACTCTGAGATCTTTCAATTATATCGGCATCTAACATTAGTTTGATTTCTTTTGATACAGCATCTTTAAGTTTTAAAGGAATCGGATATGATCTTTTTATGTGTGGCTTATCATGTTTAACTCTAATAACATGTTCATATATTAAAAGTCATCCTGTTTTATTAGAGAAAAGTGATTCATAACTCACGAGCAAATTAATAAGTGATCGCTTTTGTTTGTCATCAATTGTCGTAATGTTACCCGCGATCGTTTGAATCCGTTCTAAAAAATTATCAGTCTCGTTGTCTACATTTAAATTCATTAAAGGTACGCTGTCAAACATTTCGTTACATAAGTCATGGTCTTCTCCCATATCATGTCTTTCATAAAAATCTTCTTTGTTTTTTATCTCCAAAACATTTTGTCTTCGATCATCTTCAGATCGAACATTTACAGTTTCCATAAAATCATTAACACAAATAATACTATCATAATTTTTTTCACTCATAACATCATTATCAATATCACTACCATCAATTATATTATTATTAGCGATTATACCATTCGAATTTTCATCACAATCATTTCTATCAATACATACCTCATCGTTATCTTTCGTAATATCATGATCAACAACATGACAATTAATTATACTATTATTAGAGATTATTTCATTTGAATTTATACGTCAATTATGATCAACAACATTACAATTAATTATACTATTAGTAGAGATTATTTCATTTGAATTTATACGACAATTATTTTTTCTCTGTTTTTCGATATTTTTATCGATCGTTAACTTTTCATCTTGACTGTACATTAAATAAGACAGCAATCTTTCAGAGCAAGCCCAACCGTACGACACTGATGACGCACAAAGCAAACGCTCAACAATCGCAATAGATTTACTATTGTAGTCTAACACCACCCTATTTTTTGACAGCCAATCATTTCCAAATATTAAATCGTTCGTTAATCCTGGTACAACTAAAAATGCACACTTATTAACAATATCATCTATTTTGACGTCTACAAGTATTTGTTTTTTAACCGGAGTTGATTTTTTTTGTTATTGCAGTTAGTACTGAAATATTACTTACAGGTGAAACACTAATTTTACACTGACTTTCTAGGCATTTGAACAATTTTTCAGATATACACGAGTAGTATGGGGGCACTTTGGGGCGTCACAACAAACCCCCCTCCCGCCCCTCTCTGGCGCCAGCCCCTCGCCTAGGAGTGACTTTGGGGCGCGTTCCCCTTCCCCCGCCGCCCCTCGTCTAGGAGCGGATTTTGGGACGCATACCCCTTCCCCCGCCGCCCCTCGTCTAGGAGCGGATTTTGGGACGCGTACCCCTTCCCCCGCCGCCCCTCGCCATGGAGTGACTTTGGGACGCGTTCCCCTTCCCCCGCCGCCCCTCGTCTAGGAGCGGATTTTGGGACGCATACCCCTTCCCCCGCCGCCCCTCGTCTAGGAGCGGATTTTGGGACGCGTACCCCTTCCCCCGCCGCCCCTCGCCATGGAGTGACTTTGGGACGCGTTCCCCTTCCCCCGCCGCCCCTCGCCTAGGAGCGGATTTTGGGACGCGTACCCCTTCGCCCGTCGCCCCTCGCCTAGGAGTGACTTTGGGGTGCGTACCCCTTCCCCCGCCACCCCCTTACCAAGGAGCGGATTTTGGGACATCATTCCTGTTCCCCGTCACCCTTTGCCTACGAGCGATTTTCGTCTAGAGGCTTCTATGGCCCGTCAACCCTTTCCCCGCAACCCCCTTGACCAGAAGCGATTTTCGGGTGTTGTTCCCCTACCCCGCGACCCCTGACCGCCAAAACTGATTCCGGGCTCTATGCGAAGGCTGACAGTATTTACCTTAAGGCTTGCTTATACTTGGAAAATGTAGACATGCTTTTCTAATGTTAAACTATAGTCATACTTAGATATATATATATATATATATATATATATATATATATATATATATATATATATATATATACTTATACGAGGATGCGGATGGATAAGAAAATGGAAACAAAGACGACACGACGGCGTATACAAATTAAACTTATTACAGATTTATTCAGACATTACGGATACAAATAAATGCAGGTTTATTCAGGTGATACATATACAAATAATATAAGAGTTATCACTAAACGTTTGCTTGTTGCTGGTGCAAGATATTTTTATTCGTCATAGTTATGGCGCCCCACATTACCACTATACCTATAATAATTATAGCAGTCACCAGTAATGTCAGTATCAGCCACGGATAAGGTTGTTCTTCGGACGCGTACAATGACTCAGCTACAACATCAGCGTACGCTTGACGGTGGGTAACAGCGTTGATCTGCGCCTCTTCGTACGAAAAAATTCTTAGGGTAACACTGACATTGCCTGCCATTTCTTCCCGATTTATTGTGAGTTGTACGCTGCCCTCGGTCGTCATTGGAAAAAAGTCTCCACGGGGTTATCCCGATGTTTGTTGGTAGCGACGAAATAATTTGATTAAAGGTTGGCCAAGACTTTGTCCTCGGTTTCGATGGCTTGCTTGATTTCAACAGCGAGGTATGATGGAAACAGACGCGTTATTTCAAGGAGGACAATGCAGAGGTAATTCTCCGCAAAGGCAGTGCTCACTGATGATCTGATGTGTTCCAGGGCAGCGCCGTACTCCTTCTCCGCTATTTGCCTAATACGATGAAGACTCGGTTCCTTATAGGACGTCAGATTCACTTTCTCTGCTATGTACGCGACGTATAATTTCTTACACTCGTTCACCGAATGGCATAAACGTTGAAGCCTCTGCAACCGTTCGTCGACGCACACAAATATAGCTTTCAAACCGTTGAAGGTGGATTTCTGCATAACTATGGTGGGCTGATACGGTTTCTGACGTTTCGCGGGTGACTGGAAGTTCTCGTCCTGGGTTCCGGTGCCTGTGGTGAATGTTTCCTTTTCCTCTGGATCAGTCACTTCGGCATCAGTAGGTACTTCGAATCTGATGGCTCGCTCGCCATGTGCCGTTGACAATTCGATATTGCAGTTACCAAGCTCAATTCGATTAAAGTACCATTGTGCATCGGTGTATCCTTCTATGTCGAGGTATTCAGTAATGTTGTCCAGCTCATCCGCCAGCCTCGACCAGGACGAAGGTGACAATCCCACACCCCCAGATGAGTTGTTGACTAGTTTGATGACCGGCTCAAACTGATCGTCGAACCGTAACCCGAGTCCGATGACTATTTTCTTCGTAAAGGAATTATTCAGGCCGTATGTTGTCGACAGCACAAGATTTTTCTCGGACTTCTTTAAAGCCCTCGTGAAGGTTTTATAAATTTTATTCGCGTTTCCCATTGGTGCAGAAGATTTTGATGTAGCCATAGTTCACGTGAGGATTCTTTCGTAGTTGTCGCAAGACTGACACACCCTCGCGTCTGGGTTGATTATAAAGGGTGTGATTCCCCCGCCCCTGCTAAACGCTCTTGGTAACGCAACTGAAAAGAGTTAACAGGAATCTAATGTCTCGGATCATGCAGGGGATACCCACCAGACTGTATTAAACACCTGCCATTGTTTATATCTCGTTTCCGTTTTCACGAGGGGAGTAAAACAGATGCAGTTTATCAAGGGGTGGAATACGCAGACATTATAAGTGACCGAGTTGATATACATAGATATTATAAGAAAGCAAGATGGCGAAGAGGTCTGTCAGTGTGTATAGTGTGGCCACACGCCCTTACGGTCTGCTAAAAGTGATCTCTCCGGGGTCTCATCTCGATGTCGCAAGATGAGTCTACGATCTCCAGCGGTCAAAGCTGAAATAGGTTTATATGTCGTGTCCGTTACGGAGGGGTGGTGCAAATAATTGTCGTCTATCGAGGGAAGTATTTGTAGTCATTACAAGAGAAGAAAGATGATGAGAAGGGTTGCGGGTGTATACAGTATGGTTCATGTTATGTGAGTAATGTTTGGGCCTTGCGACGAAGGGCAGGTTGGTCCCCGCTATTCCGTGGTACATCCTTACGGTATGTTGATTGTTATGACTTAGAGAACAGCGAAGGGGTTTCACCGGCTGTCTCATTTCGATGTCGCGAGATGAGTTTACGAACTTCAACGGACAAAGCTGCAATAAGTTTATATCTCGTGTCCGTTACGGAGGGTGGCGTAGGTAGTTTCCGTCTATCGAGGGAAGTATATGTAACCGTTACAAGAGAAGAAAAATAATGAAAAGGGTTGCGGTGTATACAGTATGGTTCATGTTATGTAAGTAATGTTTGGGCCTTGTGACGGAGGGCAGACTGGTCCCCGCTTTTCCGTGGTACACTCTTGCGGTATGCTGATTGTTTTGGCTTAGAGGACAGCGAAGGGATTTCACCGGCTGTCTCATTTCAATGTCGCAAGATGATTCTACGATCTTCAACGGCCAAAGCTGCAATAGGTTTATATCTCGTGTCCGTTACGGAGGCTGGTGCAGGTAGTTACCGACTATCGAGGGAAGTATATGTAGCCGTTACAAGAGAAGAAAGATGATGAGAAGGGTTGCGGGTGTATACAGTATGGTTCATGTTATGTGAGTAATGTTTGGGCCTTGCGCCGGAGGACAGGTTGGACCCCACTTTCCGTGGTACACCCTTACGGTATGCTGTTTGTTATGCCTTAGAGAACAGCGAAGGGATCTCACCGGTTGACCCCCATTTCGATATCGTATCATTCATAGGATGTTACAGCGAATAGACCGGTTCTCGCTTCACCCCCCCCCCCCCCCCCCCCTACACCTGAAAGGGTCAGCGTTTGATATAACTGCGGGGGCAGCGAAAGGATACTGAGGGAATCTTATTGCGTGTTTGTCAACGTTCCCGTAAAATTAACGTACTCTCTCTTGCAACCAAAAATCGCAGGTAGATGATACTACGAAGGTTTGGATGCTAGCGCTTGTGCTGTACGTCCTGTATTTGTGTGACATATTCTGATTTTGTGGTCTAGCGATGGATCCTCCGACGCTGACATTGGGTAGAGGACTGATATCTTGGTCGACGTGGCTTTGGTTTATTTTTCAGCCCGTCTACGGGTGCCTCGGGACTAGCTGACGCGGAGGGTTTACGTTAGCGGGTCATAGTAAAATTTCATACACTTAAGGAGCGGTGGGTTAGCGTATTGTATTAGCATTTGGTCTAAACAAAGCGCGACCTACTGAACTTATAAATAGTTGTGCGCTCGGAGATCTTCGCAGTTTGAAAATCGCTTTGCTGAAGAATAGAACCCTATATTTCGAAATGTGTAAAATCTCCGAGCTACGGTACGCTGTGGTGAAGGCGGCTAGTTTAGCCCGCAAGAGCAACGGTGTTCTTCGGCGCGGGCGTCCCGTTTTCCGTCGGGAGGTGTTGTTCCGGATGACACCGGCGGAATTGCTTCGGCAATTGCGGCACCTCCTGGCGGTCTGCGGGGCACGGGCGCTGGCTCTCCTTCATGCCAGCGGAGCATTAAATAATTTTGAGTGTCTCAGTGCGGCCGTGCGGGTGATCCGTAGGCGGGGTGCCTCCCGTTTCGCGATTATTCGTGGGTTGATGGCCGAGTTTGAGGAGCGCACAGGTAAGTTTGAAACGGTGTTTGTGCTACGAGTGGTGTAGGTTTTAATCATTGTGGGATTTAAATAACCGGATATCCGATATGGGGTAGAGAATGAAGAAAAATACAATGTGGAAAGAATTACATCGCGTTTTTCATCCGGTAGAATTAAGATCGATGCTGATGGATACAGCGGAGAACGAGGCTGCCCTCAGCGCGGTCTGTGCGAGATGCGAGGAGATTGATATGCAACGCGGGGTGAACGAGACGATGGCTGAGGAGGAGGCTGCGCAACCGGTTCGCGATGGTAACCCCAGATGATTTGTCTGCTCGATATGACACCGCATGGAGTATCCGTGTGTAAATATATTGTGCGTGAACGGTATATCAAGTTTTCTATCCGTTAGATTTCTTATCATTGCTAAACGGGACGCCGAAAACCGAAGCATCTCTACAGGAAGCATGTGCGACTTGCGAGAAGCAGGCAGCGCCTGCATGCAATCAACAAGCAGTTGGGTCCGTAGAAAGGATGAATTCTACCGAACGGGACGGTAAGTCCAGATAATTTGTATGTTCGATATACCGCACCGCGGAGTATCCGTGTGTAAATACGTCGTGTGTATGCGAGCTGTCTTTCAAGAGGTTGAAAAAAAGTCTTCTTTATCGCGTATACTGATAGAAGTTATTGCGTCCGTTGCAGAAATCGATTTATCACAGACGTCGACCCTAGTGTTGTCGCGACCGAGGCCAATAGAAGCGTTGGATATTCAAGGTATAGGAAAAGTTTTAAAACGGGAAGTAACTAGGGTATTCTGATATGATCTCACGCACAATTTCTTTTTGGGCGGATAATTAGAGCCGGACGTTGTTCGAGAGCTAGAAGAAGCAGGGGTAGAAGAAGAAGATGAAGAAGGGGCCGGTTCTGAAATATCGTCGATGGATGAGGCTGCGCTATTCTCGTGGGAGCTGTCTCCCGAGAGTGGAGTGTTCACGCAACTGACATTCACACCGCCTCCGGAGGATGAGGATGATTTTTAAACTGTGGGGTAGTCAACACACGGGTACTCGACGGTGTGCGTTTCTAGTAAAATCTACGAGATTTGACAATACCTATTGGATTGACGGTTCGTTACTACAGGATTTAGGATGAATTTTGTTTTTATATGTACAACAGGGATACCCATTGTCAGACGAGATGCTGGCCCATATGGCATTAACGAGGGTGCCAGTACCTCCGGTTTACAGACGGGTGGGGGTAGAGTCAGGATGAATCGCGATAACGATTCTGACGCGACATTAGAGTCCGACGATGACGATGACGAAGACGACGACGACGAGACAGAGACAGCTTCAGACGTGACATACGAGACGAACGACGACGATGACGACGACGACGTGCCAGAGACAGCTAAGTCTGGAAGCACGGATAGGGAAACGGAACGGGAGAGTGAAGCTGCGAGTGAGTCTGAGTCAAGTCAGACATCCGAGGACGGGGCTAGTTCACTGGGTAACCGTTTTACGGTTATCGGTGAATCGTCGAAATTTATTCGTAAATTCGCTGTCACCGGGCGCGAATTACGAATAAAGATCGCGGCCCCTGAATCGGGTGTTAATCTAGTGGGGTGGCTGGAGGACGCGTTCAGAGACCTGCATGCGTATGCCGTAGCAACGTGCCGTAGTAACGACTACATAGGTTTCACGTTCAGCGCTGATAGCTTCAGTCAAGGCCCTGCGTGGTTATCGTTCCGTCCGGTGAGGGACTCGCGGTACACTGACCTTTGGAAGCTAGTTTTTAGCGTAGCCCAGAGCGCATCAGAGTTTGGCGTTGACAGTGTCTTTACCGTGACGGTACACAGCGTTGGTGTACCGACGGGCCGCGGAAAGCCGAAGCCGATCACACATGCGGGGGTATTTAAAAAATCCGTCGTGCAGATTATCAACAGCGACGGACTGTGCTTACCTCGCGCCCTCGTTGTAGCCAAGGCTCACGCCGAGAGGGGCCCGGCCCGCAGCGGCGCCCTGCACGAGCATTACGAGATGGTGAGATTTGCTAGGTCAAGCATCCAGCGTGCAGAGGCTCGTAATCTTGTTGCGAGCGCTGGTGTAGAGATTCCGCCAACAGGGTGCACGGTGTATGAAATCGCACAGTTCCAGAACTATCTGGCACGCGAGGGATTGCTCATCACAGTGTACGAGTTGGGGAGGCTAGGTACCGGCGAAGCGGCATTTTACGACGGAACTGCCGTGGTGAGAGCAACCGGAACAGGCGATGTCAGGCACCGTTTGAATCTGCTGTACTATCCAGACGAACAGCATTATTGTCCGATTGTCAATTTAACCGCGGCGGCAGCAGGGGCCTTCTTTTGTCAACCCTGCAATAGAAAATTTAACAACGGGTACGAACACCGATGCTCTGAAAAGTGCCCACAGTGCCTCGCATCGCCACCGTGCAACAGCAAGTCTCGCGAGATCCAGTGTCCCGATGGCAGGCGCGTGTTTCGCGGTAACGGCTGCCTGGAGTATCACCGCAGGATCGGCTCCTTCAGTCCGCGTCGCTCCGTATGTACAACACTGCGTTTATGCCTGGATTGCGGGCGATTCGTAAATCTTTCGAGACGGAATCACATTTGTGAAACTCGTTTTTGCGCCACGTGCCGATGCAACAGACCATACAATCACTACTGCTACATGACGCCACTAAAAGACGCGACTAGGCCGAAACGTTACATCTTTATTTTCTATGATTTTGAAACGCAGCAATGCGAGACGGTGGACGGTGATGCGACGACGAACATACATGTGCCGAACCTGTGCGTAGCGCACCAAGTGTGTACGCAATGTATCCACGATCACGACATATCGAACGGCTGTTCCGCTTGCGGGCTCGTACGTGAGTTCGTTTTCAGGAGGAATCCGGTGAAGGAGCTGGTAGACTTTGCTACTCGGCCCGTTCACGACTTTGCACGTATCGTGTGCATTGCACACAATGCAAAAGGTTTTGACGCGCAATTCATACTGCGCCATATGGTTGAGCAGGCTGGAAATCCGCCGCAGGTCATCTTAAGCGGTAGCAAGATCATTATGCTAGAAACGGGGCACACCCGTTTTCTAGATTCTCTAGCGTATATGCCTATGGCATTATCGGCGCTACCGAAGGCATTTGGTCTACCGGCTGCTTCCGTGAAAGGTGTATTCCCTCACCTTTTCAATATCCCTGAAAACGTTGGTTACGTGGGACCGCTTCCCGCAGCAAAGTTTTACTCTCCGGATACCATGAGTAGCGGTGCGCGAGCAGAGTTTTACTTGTGGTACAACGAGGCTGTAACGAACGATCAAGTGTTTGACTTTGATGCGGAATTGCTGTCGTACTGCCGGTCGGACGTCGATATATTGCGGCGCGCGTGCGTAGCATTCAGGGACGTATTTCTGGAATGCGGCAGAGTGTGTCCCTTTACCGAGAGCATGACAATTGCCTCGGCTTGCTCGGCGGTGTTCCGTAAGAATTTCTTAAAACCAGAGCGAATAGGTATCCTGCCACCGGGCGGTTATCGACTTGCCGACGTCCAGTCTCGCAAGGCTCTGGAATGGCTAGTCCTGAAGGAGCGTGAGCTGGGCATTTACATCAGGCATGCCGGAAACGGGCGTGAGTTTCGGATTCCGGAGACTGGTCGCAAGGTGGACGGATACCATGTCGCGGGCGACGGCACGCGGCACGTCTTCGAGTTCCACGGGTGCTTCTGGCACGGCTGTCGCGAATGTTTGCGGATCAACCGCGACAGACGTAACGTTAATGGTGAGTCATTGGACAAGCGTTACGAAGAAACTCGTGCGAAGACCGAGCGTATGCGTGAACTGGGTTACCGCGTGACAGAGCAGTGGGAATGCGTCTTTGATCGAGGCTTGAGGGAGAACGAGGAGATGAGGGAGTACGTGGCGACACACCCGCTGACCGCTGCCACTGCCACGAGCGAAGCGCTCAACCCGCGTGATGCGTTCTACGGCGGTCGAACGGGGAACACTTCCCGATACTACGAGGTGAAAACGGATGCAGCGGGCAACGCGTACGAGGAAATACGATACGTCGATGTTTGTTCGCTGTATCCGTTCATCTGCAAGAATGGATGGTTCCCGGTTGGCCACCCGACGGTCTACGTTGGAGAGGAGTGTAAGCTCCTGACAGGGGCGAGCGGTTGCGACATCACGCGAATCGAGGGGATGATCAAATGTCGAGTTTTACCGCCGCGCAATCTTTATCACCCTGTTTTACCGGTGCGCATGCATGACAAACTCATGTTTGCTTTGTGCCGCTCATGTTGTCAGAGTTTGCGTCAGGGTGAGTGTAGGCATGATGACGAGGCCGCGCGAGAATTCGAGGGCACGTGGGTGTCCGTTGAATTGAAAAAAGCTGTGGAGATGGGCTATAAGATCAAGAGCATTCGCGAAATCTGGCAGTATACGGTAACATCTTTTGATCCGACTACTCGTCAAGGTGGGCATTTCGCCGACTACATCGACACCTTCCTCAAAATTAAGCAAGAGGCAAGCGGCTGGCCTGCTGAATGCGAGGACGAGTCGGCTCAAATGCGGTACCTCGACGAGTACGAACGTGTCGAGGGTATACGGCTAGATCGCGACCGTATTGCAAAGAATCCCGGTATGCGATCGGTTTCTAAATTATGCCTAAACTCATTTTGGGGTAAGTTTGGACAACGTGAGAACCTGGTAAAAACGGAGGTTATCAAGACGCGACAGCAGCTGCTCGAGCTTTTGACCAACCCTGAAGTCGAGGTGTCCGGTTTGCTGCCTGTAAACGACGATGTATTGTACGTGCGTTGGTCGCACGCGCAACACAGCGTTGAACCGTCAGCACTGGCGAACGTCGTGATTGCTGCGTACACCACTGCTCAGGCTCGGCTGAAGCTCTACTCGTACCTCGAGAAGCTCGATCGGCGCGTTCTCTACTACGATACCGATTCAGTGATTTATAC
This sequence comes from Diprion similis, assembly GCF_021155765.1. Taxonomy (NCBI): domain Eukaryota; kingdom Metazoa; phylum Arthropoda; class Insecta; order Hymenoptera; family Diprionidae; genus Diprion; species Diprion similis. The sequence continues at coordinate 27,798,222 of NC_060112.1, read as the reverse complement.
CCGGAACCACCACCGACCAAACGCGTATGAACCTCCTACGGGTAACTTCCTTGGCGATCTAACGGACGAGTTGGAGCCTTACGGCCGTGGGAGCTTTATACGGGCTTTTGTCTCTGGGGGACCAAAGTTCTACGCTTTCATCGTCAAACGTCCGAATGGTGAAGAGGTTGAAATTTGCAAGGTGAAAGGTATAACGCTGAACCACACAGCGAGCTCAAAAATTAACTTCGAGGCCATCAAAGGGATGGTGGTAGAAGCCGCTGCACCCATCAATTTGGAGTATCGTGCTATTCGCCGTACGGAACTGCACGCAGTGGTGACTCGCACCGAGTGCAAAACGTGCAAGCCAGTATTCGCGAAAAGGCGTTGCTGCGTCGACAGTTTCGACACGCTGCCCTACGGTTACCGCGCTGGGTGATGATCAACCCAGCCTCCAAAACAGTTTCACGCTCCCGCTACCGTCTTCTCACCCCCTGCGGTACAAACACCCGGACGGAAGTTTACAGGCCACGCGCACGCTCGACCGACAGACAAACAAACAGACAGAGACCACCGAAGGGCTTCTTACCCCCATCCAGCTGTTATTCGAACCGGCGAGACTCTCGTGCCCGGACACCCTAGGAGAAACCCGCTTGTATGCGCCCCACCCGGCTGTATAAAGGTTAGTACCACACGTAAATCCTAATCCAGCATGAAAAATTGTAAAAAAAAAAAAAAAAAAATCTATGATTGCATGTAAAAAATCTAGCCCTTCTACCGCGGCGGGGCGCGCTGCTTTCAAGCTGATATCACAGCGCGCACGCGTACGAGCGAGCTCATGGCGTACGCGTCTCACGCTCAATCAGCTAGTACGTTTATGACCGCGCCGATAAGCTCGTACCTGCGCGGTCCGCGTGCGCTTGAATATGCTCATGGTCAGCGCACGAAGGGGTACCGCCGCCGCCGCCGCCGCCGCCGCGAACAGGCTTGCATAGTAAAAGAACGCGTCTTCAACTGATTAAATTTTTATAGATCTCGCATCATCTCTGGATTCTTCTTCTTCTTCTTCTCACTTCGCTCAATAATCCCGCTCATCGATGACGGACACACGCTGGAAGCATCCGTTTTCGGCCATCATCGCCGGTCCATCAGGATGCGGCAAATCGAATTTCGTCAAGAATTTTCTGCGTCATGGTTCGTCGATGTGCGACACAAAATTTAGTCGCGTGATATGGTACTTTGACGAATGGCAACCGTTGTACGTCGGGAATAAGGGTATAGAGTACCGCGAAGGGTTACCCCAACACGCCGATTATGACGGCGATAAAAATCCGAAACTCTTGATAATCGACGATCTCATGCGAGAGGCTTCAAACAACGTTGTCGTGGATCTTTTCACCAAGGTCTGCCATCATAAGAATCTCAGCGTCTTCTACATAACGCAGAATCTGTTTCACAAGGGACACGGTCAACGAGATATTTCCCTCAACGCAAACTACATAGTCTTCTTTAAAAATCCACGGGATCGCGCCCAGATGCAGCATCTCGCCAGGCAGGTATATCCCGAGGATCCGAGGTTTGTTCAAGAGGCCTATCACGACGCTACCGCAGCGCCGCACGGATATCTACTTTTCGACCTCAAGCAATCCACTCCAGAGAATTGCCGTTTCCGGTCAAATATCTTTCCTTCGGACGAAAATCACTATGTCTACGTTCCGCGAAAGGATATAAAGGTCAGCAACGCGCATCGTGTTCCAGTCGTTCAGTTGTGATGCCTCGAATACGCCGTACCGCGCCCGGACGCAGAGCTCGTGCTGGTTTCACCGAAGCAAACACCGCAGCGCTTCACGCCTTGCAGAAATTGAACCCGACGCAGAGATCAGCATTGCTACGCACAGCAGATGATTCGTTGGTGAAGACCATTTGTGAGTGTGCATTGAACACCTTGGAGGGTAACGTAGCACTGTCCAGAGCGCAGAAAAATCGTCTGGGGCGTCATAAACGGACATTACGAAGATTGGCCAGCAACCAAGGTACCTGGAAGTCGAAAAAGCGATTTCTTGTTCAACGTGGGAACGGTGTCCTCACCCTCTTACTCGCACCGATACTCGGTACTCTAGCCTCCAGTCTCTTCTCCAAGTAACAAGATGGAGCGTACAAAGAAGATGGTTTTAATTCCGATGGAAAGTATGGAGAGATTTCAACAACGTGTCAGCGAGGGTATAGCCGCTACGCTTTCGCCTGGAAATACATCTACCACTCGCACCGATCCCGCTGCAAGGCTCGACAGCGAGATGAAGGACATCTTGAACCAACCGTCGAAAGACGATGCAGAAAAGTGGAAACTATATCAGCAGGTACTTCAACGATATTTGTTTTTTGCCAACGACGCACGCAAGCCCATGAAATTAGATGTTCTCGAGGAGAAGGAGGAGGATGAGGGGGAGGAAGACGGGAACGCAGCCGAAGAATCAGTGGTATCACCCGGTACAGCTGCGAGCCCTGAGAATGTTCAAACACAGTCAAAGAAAGTCGTGTCAGCAGTACCGAAAAAGTACCGCACAAAGGCCGAAATGCTGATGCGTGATCTCGGTGGCGTACCGGAGCGATTTACCTGGGATGCCACAGGAACCGTCACGATAGACGGCGTTACAGTTCCCGGGACAAACATCGTCGACCTGGTCAATCATACCATGCGCTCCAGGAAGACTTTTACTCCCGCAGGGGCTGGTCAGTTTGCACGGTTTCTTCACACGCTCAACGTGCCCCGAGAATACGTGGGGAACGATACGCTTTGGACAGACATACGCACATTCGATGCGCCGGGTCTATCGAAGGGCACTCCGCAACAACCGTTGACACGCACCGGTAGCTCGCCAGCGAAGCGGCGAAGCGGAGCAAACGTTACGCCCGTGTCCAGCCGATCTCACGACGTGGGATACGCCTTACGCAAACGCGCCACCGGGACAAAATCGAGTTGGAAAACACTTCAGCTGAAGAAGAAAAATGACGACTCTGCTTGAAGAAGCGTATTACGATCCCTCGCATACCGCCGGTTACGCTGGGGCACGAATTCTGGAACGCCTTGCGCGCAAAATCAACTCTCGCGAATCGGTGAGAAAATGGCTGGCGGCACAGGATGCCTACACGTTACACAAACCCGTGCACAGAAAATTTCCGAGAGCAAGGTACAGCGTTTCCAACATAGACGACGTGTGGGAAGCTGATCTGGCTGATCTGAGTTCCATGAAAGGTCGCAACAATGGTTTCCGTTATCTCCTGGTGGTCATCGACGTATTGAGCAAGTACGCATGGGTGGTCCCGCTAAAACGAAAGACAGCCGCAACCGTTGCTGAAGGTTTTGAACAAGTGTTACGCACTACGCCGCGCAGACCCGACCTGCTGCAAACGGACAAGGGTAAAGAATTTGTCGGAAGCGCTTTTCAGAAGATACTTCGCGACAATGAAATACGATATCGTGTTACACGTAATCCTGACATCAAAGCAGCTATCGTGGAGCGATTCAATCGTACGCTCAAGGAACGTCTGTGGCGCTACTTTACGCACAAAAAGACGCGACGCTACGTTGATGTTTTGCCGCAAGTCGTGCAAGCCTACAACAACACGGTTCACTCGAGCATTGGAATGGCACCGTCGGAAGTGACGCTTCGTAACGCTGCAAAGGCACGTGCCCACATGCAAAAGCGTTATCCACCCCGTCCAAACGGCAAACCGAGGTTCGGCGAGAATGACTTTGTACGAATTAGTAAAACCAAGGGTACGTTCGAGAAAGGCTACGTGGCAAACTGGAGCGAAGAATTATTCAAGATCCGGCGAGTGCTTGCGCGTTCGCCGATAGTATACGTCTTGGAAGATCTCAACGGTGAGGTGATCGACGGTTTGTTCTACGAGCCTGAACTTCAGCGCGTGGAGGGGGAAAACACGTAGTTGATAAAATTGCGCACTACCGCGGTATAACCCTCAGTCTCTGTTGGTTCATCGTCGATCTCGCGTGCAGCAAAGGAAACGAAAATGGCCCGGGATCAGTTTTACCTAACTTTACCGAGCAACAGCTCGATGCAGTTTTTTCCGGAGAATCGGACGTGCTGTTACATTACACAGTTACCGCGTCAGATCCAATTAACGGGTGATTGGGAAGTCGGACTGGCCGAGATCCACTACCCGCTTACGTTTGAACACCCGCCAGGGTACGTTCCACCGAAAGATGAAACGGCTCCCTGCGTAACGTATTGCGGTTCAGCTGAAGATGGTGTAGTTGTGACATCGGAGTGCAAGGTATTCGAATCCAACAAATCATCAAAGATCCCTGGCTGTCAGATGTTTATTTATTGCGACCTAGTGGAACCACGCATCGTTGGAGACGTTTACGCACCGCTGTTACGAGTCATTCAAACATGTGGTAAAGACAGCACTTCACGAGGCGAATCAGAGATGAAAACCTTATCACCGCTGTACTACGTGCCACTGATGCTGACCAACTTTCATACCATCGAAATCGATATAAGAGATCAATTCGGAAGACCAGCGCCATTCGCGCGCGGGACTTTGACGGTTACGCTGCACTTCAGACGAGTTCAGTAATTGGATGAAATCACGTTGAAACGGGGGGGTAAGGAGTTACGCGGCAAAAATAAAAAGAGAAAGAACACCAGGTACAACATGACCCATTACGCGCATCATTACGAAGCTCAACTTGGCGGTGGAGGCATAGAAACGGTTTACCGAGGTGCACCACATCAGCGAGGACACGGAATCGGGAGCTTCTTGGGAGGCCTGTTTCGTCGAATATTTCCGTTGCTGACCAGTGGTGCCAGAGCGGTCGGAAAAGAGGCACTGCGTGCAGGGATGAACGTTATGTCTGATATAAACAACGACACACCGTTCAAACAGTCAGTCAAGAGGCGAATCGCAGAATCGGGACATAATTTGAAGAGAGCTGCTGAAGAAAAGATTGATAAACTCATGAAGGGGTCCGGTTATAAAAAGCGTGCTGTGGGATTAGCGCGTCAGTCAAACATCACCCGCGTGAACAGTCTTGTCGACGCGCGACGAACAGCTGGTACAACGGGAAAAATTAGACGGAGAAGGTCGAAGAAGAAAACAACGGCAAAGACACCCAAGCGGGCCGGAACCACCAAGAAAACAAAACGGAAAAAGTGTTGTAAAAAACGGGCCCTTACAGACATATTTGGACCCCGGTAAATCCACGCGCCGCACGCCTACAACGTAAACATCAGCAATGGCCTTCCTGCACGCGCATTCGGGTGAGTGTATGAAGTCGGAACTGGAATTATTTTCTCTACCACCAACGCAGACGTCTATTGAGGCTGGTCAATGGGTACACTACAAGCCCGTATCATCTCTAACCGATGATTCCCCGATTGAATTTGTTGTTCCTGGAAACGGCGATGAGTACATCGACTTGGCACACACTATGCTTAGCGTACGAGTGAAGTTACAGCCATCGGCTCCGGTCACCCCAGCAGGCGAAGGCAACGCACCCGCTCCGCACGCCACTCCGGTAAATAATCTGCTCCACTCAATGTTCAATCAAGTCGATATATTCTTCAATCAAAAACTAGTCTCCCCAGCCAACAACTCTTATGCCTATCGAGCGTACATAGAGACCCTACTGAATTACGCACCTCACGCCAAGAAATCTCATCTTTCATCGGCATTATGGTACGACAGCGAGGAAGGAGTATCAGATGTATACGACGCCGACGCTGCCGGTGCGGATCGCGGATTCATCGAACGCAAACGGATCATGAGCAATGCCCGTACCATTGATCTCATTGGTCATCTACACTGCGACGTATTCAATCAAGACAAATTTTTACTCAACGGTGTGGAATTGCGTCTTCGCCTCGTGAGATCGAGAGATAGCTTTTGCATCATGGAAGCCGAAAATCGCCACAAGCTGCACATCCTGGAAACTTCGCTGCTCGTTCGTCGGGTGAAGATCAGCCCCGGAATCTTGTTGGCGCATGCACGGACACTAGCCAAAGGTACAGCAAAATACCCCGTGACCAGAGTCGAGGTGAAATCCTTCACCATACATGCAGGAGTACAAGCAGAAACGCTGGACAATGTGATACTCGGTCAGCTACCGAAACGAGTGATAATCGGTTTTGTCAGTAATAAAGCCTTCAACGGAGACAGACAACGCAATCCATTCAATTTTCAAAACTACTCTCTGAATTTCCTCTCGCTGTACGTCGACGGAGTGCAAGTTCCATCGAAACCGCTACAGATGAACTTTGGCAAAGACGATCTCTACGTGGACGCCTATCACACCCTCTTCTCCGGTACGGGGATTCATTTTCTGAACGACGGAAATGGTATCAATCGACAACAGTTCGCCAAAGGAAATTGTCTAATGGCGTTTGATCTAACTCCCGATCTCTCCGCCAACTGTCCGTCTCACTGGTCGCTCATCAAACACGGAACTCTCAGGGTCGGAGTGCGCTTTGACGAAGCCCTCAAAGAGACTGTGAATTGCCTGGTGTACGCTGAATTCGATAATCTGATTGAAGTGGATGCTGCACGTCAGGTCATTACAGATTTTTCGGGGTAAGAGTTACTCCTCTCCCAGCTCGGGCGCTGTCGCGACACGGCAGGTGGTGACTTCCGCTAGAGGGGACGCGCTCACTCCTCCACTCCAACGTCTTCAAGGGGAGCAACAGGCCAGTTGGAGACATCGGATAAACACGGCTGCATATAAAACGCCTCACGCAACTACAATGCCGAGTCAGTCAGCATTCAAACTACACCGCGACAGCATCGCTCTTGCAATCTTTGTTCACTCGAGTACGTTCGTTGAAGCTCAAGTATGGATTACGTGATAGATATCCAAGGGTTTCGAGATGTCTACGGCAAATTCATACCGAAAGAAGTGGCAGTCGTCACCCTCGATCACCGCTACTCGGCACACTGGTTAGTAGAACCACCATATCCCTTCGCGGATCTGCCACTTAAAGAACGTGCCGTAAATAATTACGTTACCTGTTACCATCACGGCATCGAGTGGTTCGAAGGTGACATCACTCTGCTTCAACTAGCCGTTAATCTACGAGAAATCGCACGTAACGCTCATCGTATTGTTGCCCGCGGACGCGAGAAATCGAAATATATTGAAAATGTTACTGCGCGACAAGTATTGAACTTGGAGGACCTCGAATGCCCGGCATTCGGCAAGCTGGAACGTTCTTCAGAATGGTGCTTCTTCCATGGTGTGAAGAAGGAGGAATTTTTCGCCTGCGCGACGAACAACGCACTCAAACTCAAAAAATGGGTCATCAGCAACGACATTTTAACTAAATACGAGTATACAGAAGCTGCGTCAGTCAGTAAGCACAGCATCACCGGAGAGAAGTGTTCGTCCAGTCATCAGGCCCCTCAACCGCCACAGAGAAATTCATCGCTAGGAGCTGTCATACCAGAACCAGACGCTTCATCGGAAATCTCTCCTGATTCACCCAGACCTACGTCCGATAGCGTAATTGCCGCTCCCTACGAACTGCGTACTACTACTACGAGCGGCTCGAATACCCCCTTACAATCTTCCGCGCGTGGTATGATTATCTCCGATAACGAGGACGAGGAAGAAGAAGAAGAAAAAGACGCGCAAAATGGACAGTCTACAGATATGGAGCGCGATGCCGACGATTCCGAACAGGAGGACCGGGGTTTTTGCAGCGGATCAGATACCCCTCATCTGGACACGCCCGACAGCCATTGTATCAAACACCGATGACCACACGCGACCCGGTAGCCACTGGGTGGCATTTTTCGTCAGTTCCTCGGGACACGGAACATACTTTGACAGCTTCGGATTACCGCCATTCATCCCTCACCATAAGCGGACTTTACGAAGAAATTGCAGACGATACGCCTGGAACGACAGACAGCTTCAAAGCCTCTCTTCTGATGTATGTGGACAATTTTGTATTATGTTTATGCACTTTATGGTTGCTGGTTTTTCTCTGCGGCAGTTTCTCAATATATTTACTTCTGACCTCAAAAGAAACGATCGTATCGCAGAATTATTCCACATCCGACTAGCCTATGTCTCGAAGCGTAAAAGCCTCAGTATTAATTCGAATAACGTTTATCCTGTAAGGTGTCTTCAATGTTGTACCTCTAAGAATTGTAATGCCGCTAGCGTATAAGTCTGGTAAAAAAAAAAAAAAAAAGAACCCTGCTACCATATCTTGTGTGTGTGTGTGCGTGTATAGGAATAAGAACATTGCAATTGTCATTGATTCGTTACGTATTCATACCCGCTCTACCTTCGCATTTATTTGTATCCGTAATGTCTGAATAAACCTGTAATAAGTTTAATTTGTATACGCCGTCGCATCGTCTTTGTTTCCATTTTCTTATCCATCCTCATCCTCGTATAAGTATATATCTAAGTACGACTATAGTTTAACATTAGAAAAGCATGTCTACATTTTTCAAGTATAAGTAAGCCTTAGGGTAAATACTGGCGGGGTAAGGTCAGTGACACGAGCAACCGCCGCAAAGAACAGGGCTGAAGGAAGAACGAGTCCCGTTCGTGACGTAGGCAGAGAGTCTGGGTCATCATTTGGGTAAAGGAGGATGAGGAGGAGGAGGAAGTGACTGCAGTCGTAGACGTCCATGGCACATCGCTTCGTGGTCAGAGGTAGCGGGTAGAGGGGTTCATAGCCCAAAGTCTGTCTCGCGGCCAGAGGGTACGAGGTGAGAGGAAGGAGTCCGTCTCGCGGATAGGGGTACGAGGTGAGAGGAAGGAGTCCGTCTCGCGGATAGGGGATCCGAGGGTAAAGGGTACACACTCAGCAGCCTTCGCATGGAGTCCGGAATCAGTTTTGGTGGTCAGGGGTCGTGGGGTAGGGGAACAACACCCGAAAATCGCTTCTGGTCAAGGGGGTTGCGGGGAAAGGGTTGACGGGCCATAGAAGCCTCTAGACGAAAATCGCTCGTAGGCAAGGGGTGACGGGGAACAGGAATGATGTCCCAAAATCCGCTCCTTGGTAAGGGGGTGGCGGGGGAAGGGGTACGCGCCCCAAAGTCACTCCTAGGCGAGGGGCGACGGGCGAAGGGGTACGCGTCCCAAAATCCGCTCCTAGACGAGGGGGCGGCGGGGGGAAGGGGTATGCGTCCCAAAATCCGCTCCTAGGCGAGGGGCGGCGGGGGAAGGGGAACGCGCCCCAAAGTCACTCGATGGCGAGGGGCGGCGGGGGAAGGGGTATGCGTCCCAAAATCACTCCATGGCGAGGGGTGGCGGGGGAAGGGGAACGCGCCCCAAAGTCACTCCTAGGCGAGGGGCTGGCGCCAGAGAGGGGCGGGAGGGGGGTTTGTTGTGACGCCCCAAAGTGCCCCCATACTACTTACACGTTATTTGACTTCCTGTGTCAACCAATATTGAAACTGAAATACCTTCTACTGTAGCTAAAATATACGGACAACTATACGTAGGATTTGGATTTTCTATTGTGTTTCTTTTTTGCATTTCCACGTCTGGAATCAGGTCCAAATTATGATCTTGCAAACAGCAACCCGACGATGGACCGATATTCATCGCGTTGCTTATAGGTTTAAATTTTGTCTATTGTTTTGATTATTTGGTATCATATTATTATTACCTACAATTACCGGTGGTGGATATTGCATATTTCGAAAAACAATTTGATTATTGTATGGATAACTATTTACTGAACTATTTTGACTATTGGGCTAAAAACTTGACTCGATCGACATTGTTCATAAGGTTGTGTAACAACATTTCGTTGATTTGTTGACAGATATTGAAGACCGTTATTTTGACTTTGACTAGAATACGCGCTTGAACTCTCACCACTATTATATGTTCTAGCTTGGTAACCGTTACCGTTAACTTGAAGAGGATGAGTCTGAAATCCTATGCTTTGACCCGTGTTTACATGATTAGTATTGTCGCTAAATTTTTTTCTACTCCTCTGGTCTTCCTTATGCCTTGCTCCACAACCCGCATCCAATATAGATAATGCTTGAACAATTTCGTTTTCATTATTGAAATTTGCTAAGGCAAGCGTCTCTCTAACTCTAATCGGCATTTGTTGGATAATTGTAAAATTTAATCTATAAGGATCTACGTTCGTGAGACAAAACCTGGATTGTTTAATTTGTTGATAATAATAATTTTGTAACGTGCCATCATGTGATCCATATCTACGTGATCTCCGAGTTTCTTCTGCTTCAATTTGCAAAGGTACCGAATAAAACTTTTCTAAAAACGCTTTCTCAAAATCTTTAAATTCTGAAAATCGTCCTCGACAAGATTCAAGCCACACTTTCGCTCGACCTTTTAATGTGCCTTCTACAACAAACATTTGGCCTTCAGATAGAATATTTTTGAATTTTAAATAATTTTTTACATCTTCAATGAACTCTTTTGGATTTATTTTACAGTCTTCAGAAAATTCAGGTATCTTTATATCAACGCGCATTTGTTGTGAATTTGTTAGTAAACCGCTAATTATACTACTTTCATTACTCATTTGACTTTGACTATTATTCGATTTTAAATTTTCTATTTCTCTTTTTTGTAAATCATTCTGCTTACGTAATTCCTGTAATTCCGCAGAAACATTTTCCGTTTGTTGCTGCCGCGCAGCTATCTGCTCCATCATCCTCTCCAACGGTTTCATTTTTTCCAATTCTTTTTTTAACTGTTTTACCTCTTCCTCCATTGTAGTTCCTTTGATAGTCTTAGTTTTTTGTTTGTCGTTCGTCTTAGAAATTTTGTCTTCTGCTTGGATCTTTTTGTCTTTGGATCTATTCAAAATAGGCGAATGTAATAGCTCATAAAAAAAAAAAAAAATATTCACATATATACATAATAATACATTCACTCAATTTAAAATTATATACACTTTTTTTTTTTTTTTACTCTTTTGTTCGGGCGCCAATGTAATGGATTTATTGCATGAAATTCGAATAATGAAATATCAAATCACAACTAAGGACAAAACAAAAAATAAATAAATGAAACAATAAATGAATAAAAATAGGCAGATAGTTGTATGTAGAGATAGAACAATATTAAGTTTGTGTAAGCAGCAAAATTAAAGGAATATGTTGTAAAAATAAAAGCACTCACACATGCACATTAAAATAACAACGAAAGTTTGATCGTAATAAATGATAAAAAATAAATAAATAGAATAACAAAAATTAGTATACAATAAAATTGTCGATTACGTATCTTTTCATTGTGTTTAGTCGGTCACGTTCATATTTACTTTTTTCTGTTGTTTTATAATTTCCAACGGGGTTCGTCAATCTATTAGTTAATCAATAAATGATCAGTCAGAATACAATTAAAAAACAAACGAAGTGCTTGGCCAAGCGTATGACTGAGATCCTGATGGTGGAACGTTTAATGACCGACTGACTAGCTGAGCGTCTCACCGCTCAGCTCAGCCTTATACACTGTATGAGTGGGTACATATACAATTATACATATACAATGGTCACAGGTTCTCAACCGCCGCGTAGCCGATGTATTCCTCCGCGTGTGAGTTCGAAATTCGAACGTTTACCGGTTATTCGTTTTTCACCAACCACGCTTAGAGTCAGAGATTCCCGTGTTCCTGAGAAGCTGGTAATAATATTTCACGTTATTGTTTTCTCTCTCATAATAGATAATTTTTTATTCATTCATTTATCCTCATTTTTTCTGAGCTCGATATCAATTCTATCCTGTGCGTTATGAATATTCCTGCGTCGTGTAGTTCTGTGTTTGTGTTTGTTCATAAATGCACAATCGGTCACACGTTGTACAGAGTTTCTGCAAATATTCATACTTTCCCTTTGCGTACGCGATACCGCGGTGTTTTCGAAGCCACGCTGTTCTCGGTTTTCAACCGCCGCGCAGCCGCTGTATTCCTTCGCGTGGGAGTTCAAAATTCGAACGTTTGCCGGTTATTCGTTTCTCACCAACTAGGCGCAGAGTCAGAGTTTCCCGAGTTTCAGAAAAGCCTGTAATACTATTTCACCTTATTGTTTTCTTTTTCGTAATAGATAATTTTTTTCATTCATTTATCCTAATTCTGTTAAGCTCGATATTAATTCTATTCTGTGCGTCAATAATATTGCCGCGTCGTGTAGTTCTGTGTTTGCGTTTGTTCGGAAATTCACAATTCGTCACACGTTGTACAGCGCCTCTGTGAATTTACATTCTCTGCCTTTGTGTACGCAAGAACGCGGTGTTTTCGAAGCCACGCCGTTCTCGGTTCCCGCACGTCAGGCAGCCGCCGAACCCCTTCGCGTAGAAGTTCAAAATTCGAACGTTTACCGGTTATTCGTTTCTCACCAACAACGCGCAGAGTCAGAGTTTTCCGTGTTTCTGAGAAGCTGGTAATAATATTTCACCTCATTGTTTTTTTTTTCATCGACGACAAACTATTTTTTATATTCATTAATCCTTTTTTTCTGAGCTTGATAATAATTCTATTCTGTAAGTTATTAATATTCCCGCGACGTGCAGTTCTGTGTTTGTTTGGAAATTCACAATCGTTCACACGTTGTACAGCGCCTCTGTAAATTTTCATTCTCTGCCTTTGTGTACGCAAGAACGCGGAGTTTCCGAAACCACGCCGTTCTCGGTTCTCATCCGCCGTGCAGCTGCTGGATTCCTCCGCGTGGGAGTTTGAAATTCGAACGTTTGCCGGTTATTCATTTTTCATCAACTATGCGCAGAGTCAGAGTTTTCCGTATTTCTGAGAAGCTGGTGTTAATATTTCACCTCATTGTTTTCTCTTTCATAATAGATAATTTTTGTTTCATTTATTTATCACCATTTTTTTAAGCTCGATATTAATTCTATTCTGTCGTTATCAATATTTCCGCGTCGTGTAGTTCTGTGTTTGTGTTTGTTCGGAAATTCAAAATCGTTCACACGTTGTACAGCGCCTCTGTAAATTTTCATTCCCCGCATTTGTGTACGCAAGAACGCGGTGTTTCCGAAACCACGCCGTTCTTGGTTCCCGCGCGTCAGGCAGCCGCCAAACCCCTCCGCGTGGGAGTTCGAAATTTGAACGTTTGCCGGTTATTCGTTTTTCATCAACCACGTGCAAAGTCAGAGTTTTCCGTGTTTCTGAGAAGCTGGTCATAATATTTCACCTCATTGTTTCCTTTTTTCAATAGATGATTTTTCTTTCATTCATTTATCCTTATTCTTTTAAGCTTGTAACGAATTTTATAAATTAAATTATGAGGTTAAAATTATAAAATATATTGTCCTAAATTATTAATGAAATAAAATAAACATATGAAAAGAAATGGATTTATATATATAAATAAAAATACAAATAAATATAAATAACAGTATAAATAAGTATAAATAAAAGTATAAAGAAGTGTTACGGTACAGGGGGACGGCAGTCCATGTACCCACCCGATGGTGTTGGTTCGGGTGCTATTTTTGTAGGTTCGTAGTCGTCGCCGTTTCCGTTCAGGGAACGGAAGGGTAAGAACAGTAATTACAGAATGATTATAACTTTTATTTTGATTTGGAAATTGAGTGAAGTCGATGAGGAGTAGTTGAGGGAATGGTTTTGGGGAACGGGAGTTGAAGTTGAATGTAAGAGGTAAGAGCGTTGGAATGAGAGTGAGTCTTTTGCATGAGAAAATGAGCGAGGATACAGGGTAGAGGGGGATCGAAATAGCAAGGTAAGGGCGATAGCGAGTGGTGTAAGCCAAGATGGAAATAGGATGACAAGATATGGAGTGTGGCAACGGTAGGTAAAGACAAGCGTCGAGGAAGGTGGTAGAGACGTGAGGCGGGACGTCGGACGTAACACGCCCCCCTTTCGGGAAGAACATTCGGTGAGGGTACAGAGTCGAATGTTCGAAGGAAAACCGAATTTTAGGGTCATGTATCGACTCACTTACGAAAGATTACAATATAGTTCGCCTTAAAGAGTATAGCGCCTAGGGTTAATGCGCGTTTAAGCGGGTTAGTATACATTTTTAGCAGAAATGTTTTTTTTTTTTTTTTCTCGTAACAATAGGTATGTTCTTATAATTCAAGTGTGTAGTAGTTACATATTATAAAGATACAATTAAAATTAAATTATAATTTTAGGGTTTTGATTGTAGAGAGTATAGATACAATCAAAGTTAAATGACAATGTCAGGGGTATAATTGTAGATAGTATATATACGATTATAGTTAAATTGTTATTTTGAGGGTTTTGATTGTAGATATTATAGATACAAGTCAAAGTTAAATGACAATGTCAGGGGTATAATTGTAGATAGTGTATACGGTTATTATAATAGCGTAATTTGAGACATTTTTATTGAATTATATTTGGGCATAACAATGGATATGTTCTTATAAATATGTAGTAGAGGGCTTAGTCTGTCCAGATGAAGAGGGAGTCGGAACTAGCGTGAAGGCTCTGATCGCGGGGCAGTTTACGTGGGTGTTGTCGTAGCTTGGACATTTCCATCATTTCAATTTCTGAATGAGCTCGGGGCAGCGACGAAGTGCGAGGAGACAGGTCCTTAGGGAATGACCTATTTTCTAGGTGAGGGTGGGAAATGGCATGGTGGGAAAGGATTTGGGGTCTTGGATGACGTGAGTCGAGGTTGTGGCGTATTCGCCTGGATTTACAGCAAGAGTATACTTTTGAGATTCTTCTAAATAATGAGAGTTTGTAGCAAAAGAAAACTGCTGAGAGGGACGCGAAGGCGATTCCGCCATAGCTGAGGTTGGTGGTGAGGCGATGCATGTTACTTTGAGTACAATAGTGTGTGCTTAGATCGGCTGAGCGTTTGAGCACGTCATTCAGGGCAACGCCAGCGATGGCAAGGTCATGGGAGTTAACGTGTGAAGGTTCACGCAAGGGGGGGATGGCGACGAGGGATAAGTCAGTGGAAATATTAAAATCAAGACTAACGGATATTTCGCTTAAATCTAGGGTAACCTTGGGAACGTAGGAGTGTGTCTCGGTAGATTGGGAACGTTTCGAGGTTTTGAGGGTTACTTCAGATGTACTAGCCGTACATAAGTCATTCAGGGAGATAATTCCTGAGCCGGAGATCGTCACACGGGAGGTGTCGTCATTGGAGCAGAGAATATGTAGAGTTTCAGGAGTGGAAGACGAGAAAATCCAAGAATTGGATGTAGATAGTTCTGTCCAGTAGGTACCATCGAATGCGGTCAGTCTGATATCGCATTCTTTTGCAATTTTTTCAGAGGGGTTTAGAAAAAGACCAACCTCACAGAGTCGGTGAGTTGAGGGGTGAAACAGTGGTTGTGTCCGCTTGCATATGAATTTACCCAAAGACAAAATGCATCCAGTGAATTTAGATTCTGAAATTTGGAAGTATGGCGCTCGGTTAAGTGCTATAGCTACGTAATCACTGCCAGGTTGAATGTAGGCGAATTTGTTATTTGTTGAGTCGTACGTCTGTCTAACAGGGACGGGGAGCAGTCTGTATAGGTTATAGGCATCGGGGTTGAGCAGTGGGATGGATATTACGTAAAGGAGCCTGGGCTTGGAATACGCTATGTCGATTTGTGATTTGCGAATTAATTCTTCGGCGTAGTTTGGGTCTAGTGGGATAGGGAATTCTATTTGCGGTCTAAGTGACTGGATATGCTTAAGGCTAGAAATAATTTGGTTCGGTGATAGAATTTTGGGGTGGACAATACCTTTTTGTGCGAAAAGAATGGCGTCTGATAGGCTGTACAGGTCAAGTTCGTATTCGTTCAAGTGTCGGTCCAAGTCCATTAGTCGGTTGAGTAAGGTTGTTCTAAAGGTATTGTCAGCAATTAAGGCTTTTGAGATAGCCGCATCATTCGAGAGAATCGTAAGTAACGTATCGTGTTCGTGGTTGTGGCTTATAATGCTGTCGAGTTCTTTTTTGTAGGCGCCTAGTGTTGACTGGACGATATCAGTCTGTTTATTAAGGAGAGATGCTAAGTGTCTGCTGTCATTGTAAAGGTTGTCGATTTGTTGATTGTAATATTCTCCGTCTTCTACGTCTAGGGTACCGAATAGAGATTTTGATATGCTGCCAATGAAGTTAATCGCGCCTCGTGTTTTGCGATGGTGGGCTAGCTTTGCGAGTTCAGAGTGAGTCGATTCGCCTGTGCGATGGCCGACTAGGTATTCGATTCTTTTTTGACATGTTTTCATGGTTTTTATTCTGTTAGCCAACATTGGGATGTGATTACCGGTCTGGCCATTGCTCTTGGCCAAAGAGCACTTTTTCTCTATTATATTCAAGAAATCTGATGCTTGGTCAAGTCGGTCGAATAGGTTTTGGAGGTCCACGTAGTTTAGCAGGGTCCATTCTTCGTTATATGTACGCAAGTCTTGCAGTTGTTCGAAGAAGATGCCCGGGTTCTGTTTCAGTTGTTTAATCATGACAGTGGATGATTCGTCTGTCTCGCTGTTTAGGGCGTTGCACCTGCAATGATATCCGAGGGCATGAGGCGGAATATGATGCAGTTACGGGTAGATCGATAATATACGGCTGTTGGCTTCTAAAGGTGGTTTAATTTGAATCACTCTCTTCCTGTGCTAATTTGAGTTTATTCAGATGGACAATTTTGGTTTTATGGGGGGTGATGAAAATTTCGGCATTAATATCGTCAATTATGCGCTTGATCGTATATGCTCCTTTATAGTGGTCGTCAAATTTAGATCGGGTTACGTTTAGTAGATAGACCTTTTGGCCTGCTTCAAAATTTTGGTTATTGGTACGACGTTCGTAGTACGTCTTGGAACGGTGCTTTGCTAAAATGAGGATAGCCGCGGCGTTTTTTCGTATGCTGGATAGGTTGGAGATTAAATCTAGAAGGAACGAATCGTAGGAACGGGTGTAAGCGCTGGCAGGGTTCGCGTCTGTCGGAAGTCTGGCATGGGAACCGAAAATTAGCTGATGGGGAGTGAAGTTAGTGCCTTCGTGCTTCGCGGTGTTATAACAGAAAATAGCAAAGCGGATGTATTCATCCCAGTCTTCACCAGCATTCGTGTAATGCTTGACGTGTTCGGTGAGAACAAGGTGACTGCGTTCTAGCGATCCGTTAGATTGTGGGCGGTAAGCTGTAGTTCGAATTTGTTTTATTTTAAAGAGTTTACAAAGTTGCTTAATGACTGTGCTCATGAAATTCTGTCCTTGGTCTGTAAGTATTGCTCGAGGGGCACCGTAACGTGTAATGTATTCTTTCGCGAATGCTGCACCTATTGTTTTGGAAGTAGCGTCAGGTAAAGGGATGGCGTCCAGAAATTTCGTCAAGTTGCATTGTATCTTCAAAAGGTATTTGTTGTTTGATTTAGTAAGGGGGAGAGGTCCAACGATGTCTAGTGCTACTTTGTCGAATGCATCGGCAGGAGTATCTGTTATCACCATCGGCAACCTGGTTTTTACTCTTACTAGTTTTTTCTTTTGGCAACTCTCACAAGTTCTTATGAAGTCTTGGATTTGTTCTTTCATGTGCGGCCAAAAATATTTTTGTCTAATGCGATTGTATATTTTTGTGACACCTTGATGACCGCCAATTAATGATTCGTGGCATTCTTTAATTATTTCTCTACGTAAACATTCGTCTGGGGTGACAGTCGTGTTGCGGCAAAGCGTGATTTGAATTTGTAAGTCTGCGAAAAGGTAAGATAAGAGTTTTCGGATAACACGAGGATCGAGTCCACCTAAACTATCGTCCGTTATTGGAAAAGCAAGGGATTTCGGAATTGAATCGGTCAAGACTGTTTTCAGTTTAGACAAGAGTTGAAAAATATCATATAGGTTGCTTTTATCTGATTCTTTTGATTTTAGTACTAGAGTAAAGATCCGTCGGTTGTTGTGCTTGGATTCGATAATATCAAATTTCTGTGGACGGGGCCTCATAACTATATCTGGGTCAACGATATTATCGTGGGCAAGTTGTGATAGTATGCCCTTAGTCCAAGAGCAGTCTGTTGATATAAAGTGTGCATAATTGGTTTTGAGCATCAAGAGACCATCATTGGTGTCTTTGACATTGTCAGATACCGGTATGTCGTCCAAGTTGTCAACAAAGTTCGTGAAATCGTGGGAGGTATCGGTCAAATCGTCGTCGACATTGGGATCAATGTCATGGTCAGAGTGTGTGGTTTCCATATCGGAGTCGGATTGTCGGGCGCATGTATGGTATTCGGTATCCGTGAACGAGTTGGAGCTGTGTCGTTATCAGAGGCCAGTGTGGGTACTGAGGGAGGAGGTGGAGGGGGGTGAGTAGTAGAGTTCGCTGGCCTGGGGACAGCTGTTGGGCGTCTCTTGGCACGACGCGGGGGTCCTACAGGCGGGGGCATGACGACGTTCGTGGCTGGGAGGGGAGGTGGGGTCGCGAGAGGTGCGACTGATTTGGTCGGAGGTTGCGGTTTCTTACGCAGCGGACGAAGAGAGGGAGCGGGGTTACCAGATGTCGAAGGGATGGGGTCAGGTGAGGCGTTATCAACGGACACCGTTGTGTCGTCGTGGTGTGTGGGGGTTGAAAGCGGAGGATCAAGGCGACAAACGGTGATATTCATTTTTGAATCTTTGAAAATATAGTGGATCATTTTGCGCACCGTGCTCCATTCTAGTTTGTCAAGTCCGCAGCCTATTAACGGGATTGAGACAGATCTTACACCATCTTCTTTCAAGGTTTTCCTAAAGTTGACCAAGGTATCAAAAAACACGTGTGGTAAGGGTTTGTCATTGTACTTTGGCTTTGTCACTAGGTTGTAAATTTTTCGGTTTCCGTGAGTGGTAGAAATAACGTCAGTCACAGTCGGATTGAATTCTCTGTTGTTCGCGATTTATGAATTTACGTTCTCTTAGCTGTGACGCGATTCCTTTTGACATTTGGCAATCATCTGATATGCAGTGAGCTAAATTATCTTTTTGCTGTAGTAGGTCGGCTTTTATTTCTTTAATATATTTATTACGCATAAGAGGGAACGTCTCGCATTCTATAAGGAAATCGCTATAGGAAGGGTTGTGAATGTGAGGGGAGCTAGGTAAATCGGTAGACGAATTAATGTCATCAACTTCTGAGTTCGTCTCTGGGGTTTGTAGGTCATCTGAGCTAGTTGAAGTGTCCGAAAAGTAGCTCAGGTGTGGTCTCTTACGTGGTCCAGGGCTTGTAGAGGAATTCGTTTCTCGATGGCGTTTCGGATAGGGATGGACCGGGTGCGGAGGTGAGATGGAGGGGGGAGGTTTAAAAGGCATTGCAGTTTCTTTGTCACTGGATTCGTCATCTGAGAGATCAGAAGAATCAGAGGGGTATATCATTTGATAGGTGGGTTGTGAGATTTTTGGGCATTTTAGCGGGGCCGGGTTCGTAGATTCGTCTGTGTTCTGTCGAGGGTGTCGGGGGTACTGATGGGTCTCTTTGGTGCGTTTTTTCGGTCTGCTGTCAGAGGATTCGGTCGTGGGACGAGGGCGTTTTGCATCTATAGGAAGGATTTGTGCGACGTCAGGCGGCGTGTTTCTTGATAGAGCATCGGCGTTGACATTCGCTTTTCCCGATTTATGTTTGGTATCAAAATCGTATTCTGCTAGTTCTAGACTCCATCGTAATAAACGAGAATTAGGCTTCTTAACGCTTTTTACCCACTTGAGGGGCTCGTGGTCTGTAACTAAAGTAAATTTCTGACCATAGATGTAGGGGCGGAAGTGGTTGATGCTCTAGTAGGCGGCTAAAAATTCTTTATCGGGCACCGAGTAGTTTAATTCAGCGGATTTGAGTGCTCGGGATGCGTACGCTACTGGTAAGTCGGCACCGTTCTTATTTTGACTCAGAACCGCACCGATGGCGAATTTTGACGCGTCGGTAGTGAGCGTAAACGGCTTGCTGAAGTCCGGGTATTGGAGAATTGGCTCTTTGCATAAACAATCACGTAAGGTTTCGAAGGCAGATTGGTGTTCGGATGTCCAAATGAAAGGGGTATCCTTCTTGGTTAGGTTAGTGAGGCATTTTGCAATTTTTCCGAAATTTGGGACAAACCTGCGATAATAACCCAAAAGACTGAGGAACTGTTTAACATTTTTGGGATTTTTCGGGACAGGATATTCTTTCACAGCTACTAACTCCCCGGGGTCAGGTCTAACTCCTGACTCAGTGATAAAGTGACCAAGGTAAACGACTTCTTCGCGCAGGAATTGGCATTTGTCTGGCTGCAGAGTCAAGCCGGCTTCAGTTAGTCTTTTCATCAATTTTCTGAATTTAATTTCATGTTCTTGTAAATTTCGAGCGTAAATAACTATGTCATCCAAATATACGAACATCTCATTGCCTTGTAAGCCTAGCAGGACTTGATCCATGAGCCTTTGGAACGTGGCAGGGGCGTTTTTTAGTCCGAAGGGCATTCGGGAGAATTCATAGTGACCCCCGGGCGTCGAAAACGCAGTTTTTGCACTGTGATCGGGGTGCATGGGAATTTGATGAAAGCCGGAAGCAAGGTCGAATGTAGAGAAATATTTAGCTGAGCCAAGTTGATCAAGAATTTCGGTGATGTCGGGCATTGGATAGGCGTCGCCGATTGTTTTTTCGTTGAGCTTTCGGTAGTCGATCACCATGCACCATCGTTTATTACCGTCAATATCGGGTTTTTTGGGGACGATCCAAACCGGAGAATTATAGGGAGATGCGGAATATTTAATAAGGTCTTGCCGAAGGAGTTTATTGACCTGCGATTCGATTTCATCTTTGTTGATTTTTGGAAAACGATATTGTTTGGTGTGAATTGGTGTGTCGTCCGTCGTGGGGATAGTGTGATGGGTTAGATTGGTGTGGCCCAATTTATCTCCCGGGAGATAGAAAAGATGGTTAAATTCTGTTAGCAGGTCGAGTGTTGATTGTTTTTCGGTGTCATTTAGATGATCGAGGCACACACTATTCTTTAGGGTGTCCAATCTCTCTGACCTACTGTCAGTCAAGAGTACTGTTGCGGCGCCACGACGAGGTGCACTGTTATCAGGTATGCGGGGCTCAGGTTGCTGATGTGCGAGGTCAGTGAGCTGGCGGGGGTTGAAGGGGGGGTAATGGGGCGGACGGGATATGTGGTTATTAGTGGAAAGAATTAATGAATTATTATGAGAAGTGGTTTGGGTAGGAAGGGGGGATTTTTGTCCATTATTTTTGTCGGCATTATTCGGCGGGGTAGACGTAATTTCGGGCATGGCTGTGCTCAGTGGTTCATCGAATTCTTCCAGGGTTGCCGTTGGAGATGCTATCTCTACGACAGATTCGTTGCAATTGAACACGTAGGAATAAGCGATGCCGTTCTGATTTCGAACTATTGCTTCACTACAAAGAACATTGTTGCCTAAATTAATGTGTTTAAGGTAGCCTACTTTGATATCTGGGTTTGCAACTATTATCGGGATGACCTTCGCGGTGCGGGCCTGTATTGTGATAACACGTGCGGTTTTAGGGGGGGGGTTGTTCGATTTTGTTGAAGTGGATTGGCAATGAGGATCCAAGCATTACCGAGTTTGAGTTGAACGAGATAGTTGCTTTCTCTTTTCGTAAAAAGGGTTGGCCTAAAATACCGTCATGTGGGACTGGGAATGAATCAGGGACCAAGTGAAAGGTATGGGAGTTGTTATTAAAGCATATTTCCGTTTTTGCGATGGTTGCCGTCTTTTCGTCCGTTATACCAATCAATGTCAAACGTTCGTCTGTGGTGCGTCGTACGAAGGGCTTAACGCAACTTTCTTTGATTAAGTTTACGTCTGCACCGGTGTCGATAATAAATTTAGAGATCTTTGTCAATTCAGGGGTATCGATTGAAATTAAAGGGGGATCAGCTGAAGCTGTTATTAAGATGTGGCTTGTAGATCGGAACGCTAGTTGTTTGCATAGCTCGCGGGCGCGTTCTCCCCGCGGGCAGTGTTGCCGTTTAAATCTTGATTCGAACTTACATGGTTTTGGTTATCACGCGGGGGAGATCTACATTGGTCTGATGTGTGGCCTCTGCGCTTACAGTTATCGCAGTACAGTTTGTCGCTTCTGCTGGGTTGGTTGCACTCATTGTAAAAGTGGCCCATTCTGCGACATTTGGTACAGTATCTTGTATTTTGCAGGCGATGGCATTCTGTGATCAGGTGACCTCGGTGGTTGCAGAATTGGCAAATAGTCGGCGAGGTCCTCGTTCGATCTGCGGGAGGCGCGAGGGTGCTTGCACCGAGCGCTTGGGCGTCGGACATAGGTTCGCTACCGGGCGCTTGCTGATGCGCGTAACAAGGTGTGGGCAATGACATTAGAGGGGTATGAGGGAGGGGGTTATGGACACCTGAGCTGGAGGGGTATCGTTTTGGCAGGCAGAGATGGTAATTGGGGGATACATAGGTGTAGGAGGGGTACAATATTGTGCAAAGCGTTGCATTTGACGGTTATTTAACTCGGTCTCCTCGCTTTCGGCAACGCTGACGGCGATATCAAAGGTAGGGAGTGGTCTGATGATAGCTATTCTCCACTCTAATTCTGGTCTAAGCCCTCTAATGAATGTTCTAGCAGTGTCTTTTCTTAAGTCATTTAGCAAAGCGCTTGCTATGTCTGGTGGGTATTTTTTTTCGATAGCTTTGCTTATTTCGTTTGATATTACTCTTATTCTGCATGAGTAATCGATGACGCGCTCACGCGGTTGTTGGGTGATTCTATCTAATTGAGTTGATAATTGACGTACGGGGATGTCTGGACGGTATGCTCGGCTCAGGGCCGTTATAAAGTCTTCGACGTCGTTGCAATTAATGCCTACTAAATATTGGGAAGCGGGACCGGTAATTTTTGATTGTGCAAATTTAGCAAGGGTCATTTTGTCTGAAGCTCTAATGAGGGTTTCCACGTGGCGCAATTGTTCCACAAATTGGTCAAAAGGCATGTTGTTGCCATCGAACGCAGGGATCGTCGGTAAGACGTCTTTCACTGACCAAAAAGATGAACCGGTCTCATTAGTTGGTGCCATATCGATTTTCGTAGATGGGCAATGGGTACGGGGATGAAATATCAACTTATTACTAAGGATTACAACGAACTTACAGAGCAAAGATGAACACAAACGCAAGGTACAGCATGGTTGTAGGCGACTGAAGGCAGGTGAGACTTGAAGATGTGATGCACGTCGTCCGTCGGCAAGAGGAGGGTGTAGGCGGGGAAGTCCGTTGCGTGTTGAAGAGTCTCGGTTTGGTGTTCCAGGTATCTGAGTGATGCCAATCTTGGGTCCAGATTCTTGTTCCAGCGTCGCCGGCGTCCAGAAACGGGTGGGGGCTAATTACAATTTTGGGTTCCGAAAGGTGATGTGTGGTATAAATCGGCTGTCATCCGTATATTTAGTTCGTTGCGGGTTCTGAATTTGTCAGGTTCACACTTGATTTGCCGGCGAACACTCTTGACGTGGCTATCACTTATTGATGTGATATCGGGAGTTTTGCGTATTAATACTTCTCTTGCGTAGATTTTCCGAAGCACTGAACAAAGGGTAGGTCGACGGCAAAACCGCTGCCACCAGAATGTTACGGTACAGGGGGATGGCTGTCCATGTACCCACCCGATGGTGTTGGTTCGGGTGCTATTTTTGTAGGTTCCTAGTCGTCGCCGTTTTCGTTCAGGGAACGGAAGGGAAAGAACAGTAATTAGAGAATGATTATAACTTTTATTTTGATTTGGAAATTGAGTGAAGTCGATGAGGAGTAGTTGAGACAATGGTTTTGGGGAACGGGAGTTGAAGTTGAATGTAAGAGGTAAGAGCGTTGGAATGAGAGTGAGTCTTTTGCATGAGAAAATGAGCGAGGATACAGGGTAGAGGGGGATCGAAATAGCAAGGTAAGGGCGATAGCGAGTGGTGTAAGCCAAGATGGAAATAGGATGACAAGATATGGAGTGTGGGAATGGTAGGTAAAGACAAGCGTCGAGGAAGGTGGGAGAGACGTGAGGCGGGACGTCGGACGTAACATTTTCATTGTAAAATAAAGACAAAATTTATCAGCGAACGAACGAATTATGTAAAAAATTATAATATAACTTCATCTTACACTTTGAGGAATAACCACGAACCATCCCCCACTCTTTCCAAGCGGGCTGTCACACCCGCTTGGTAAACAAAAATATCGTTTCGGTCCCCATCGCCATAGATCATAATGGCAAGCTGAACCGATCGAACGAGGAAGCCTCGAGGTAGGTGCTTAGCCCATTCTCGAGGCACTTTCACGTTCGGTAGAATGTGGACATACTCCATTTCTGAGAAAAAAATAATTCCGTTAGATATCCAAAGTCTTGATTGCCCATCACACACAGACGAAAAAAATTTCGATATTCTGATAAAACTCACCGATATTTTTTTTTTTTTTTTTGAAACTGTTACGGTACAGGGGGACGGCAGTCCATGTACCCACCCGATGGTGTTGGTTCGGGTGCTATTTTTGTTGGTTCGTAGTCGTCGACGTCTTCGTTCAGGGAACGGAAGGGAAAGAACAGTAATTAGAGAATGATTATAACTTTTATTTTGATTTGGAAATTGAGTGAAGTCGATGAGGAGTAGTTGAGGGAATGGTTTTGGGGAACGGGAGTTGAAGTTGAATGTCAGAGGTAAGAGCGTTGGAATAAGAGTGAGTCTTTTGCATGAGAAAATGAGCGAGGATACAGGGTAGAGGGGGATCGAAATAGCAAGGTAAGGGCGATAGCGAGTGGTGTAAGCCAAGATGGAAATAGGATGACAAGATATGGAGTGTGGGAATGGTAGGTAAAGACAAGCGTCGAGGAAGGTGGGAGAAACGTGAGGCGGGACGTCGGACGTAACAAAACGATTCTTTTTTTCGAATTCCCGGGGGAAAAAAATCTGAAAAAAGGCACACACGTTAAATTATTTCTCTTCGTTCAAGTAAAATCCAAAGTTGTTGCACATAAAAGTTAAAAACTTTATAACTGCATTGATTTCGATCACCCACCTTGACACTTTGACAGTTCGACTGCGAATGATTTCATCAAGCTTATGGAGCACCCCACTCTTCGTGCAGCTTCTTCAAGTGTTTAGGTTCACAATTAAACCTATATGAAATCTCGAAGTGGTTGACACTTGTCGGTTACGTTTGTAAATTACCGCTGTCTTACTCTGCTCTACTGAACAAGCGCAGAGGTCTCGAAATCGTAAACCTGACACCACTGGCAAAGTAAAAACATCCTCATCGCGCGCTCAGAGAACGATATCTACTAATACTATTGCACTACCACAGCTCTGTCTTGTACATGAAGCGCGTGAAACTTCATCGTCGAGTTCCAAGAACTGTCTTACCATCTTACACGAGCAGCAGATTCGCTCGAAAAAGATCTCAAAATTTTCGTTAAAGAATATTGTTCGCTAAGGTTCGATGATATGTGTGAGTCACGATGTACCATAAAAGGGACCGCGTCGGCGTAGAGCAATCATTACGAAGCAAGCTTTGCAACGATAACTCTTGTCAAGTGTGCGATTGAGGAAGAAACAAACATGGATTCCGAAAAGTGTTTGAAATTGATAAAAATCATGGAGACGTCGTTCAAGATTTTGAGCGAGAAATCTTCACCGGCCGAGGTTCAAAAATGGATGCGATTCGCAACCCAAAATACGAGGCTTCTGAACAAAATTTTACGGAAGAACGCCTCGACGATCGGGGAGAAGACACGGATTTTGACAACGATCGGAATATTGAAATCGTTGACTGCAAAATTCCAACAGTTTCGAAAAGTAGGCGACGGATTACAAAGCCGACGGCGGAGAGATCGAGTAAAATGGGAAGATTTGGAGACGGCGTTCGAGAGTCGAATTAGAACGGGTGCTGTAATAAATCTGCAACACAAGGATTTGGGTGTGTTTTCGAAAGATGCCAAACACCTGGTCGTTGCAAGACTCAAGAACATGCTACGTAAGACGGGAAGTTTGAAAGCCAACTGTGTTTTATCCTGTAAATTTAGTGTTACAAAGAACGCTGAAATTGTGGAAGACATTAAATTTTTTAACACCAAAAATCAAGTTATCCCCCAACCAACGGACATACATGGGTGGTTCGAAGAGAATGTCAAGCAGAAAGTGATGGCCAAGGTGGAAGACTTCCAAGAAAAAGACTCTGGCTGGTCTTTGACTGAAATCATCAATTTGACTGTGAATATCAACAAGTACGTGCCACTACGAGAAGGTGTGTTTACATATACACCACTACCCAAAGATATTCAAGATAAGAAGGCCGTTGTCAACATCCATAACAGCGACTCGTATTGCTTTCTATGGTCGGTCACCGCAGCCCTCTTTCCAGCCAACAATAAAAATCCCAATGAAGTCAGCTCGTACCCACATTTCAGCTCAGTGCTACGGTACGATGGTTTGAATTTTCCAATGTCCTTGGATCAAATTCCAAAATTTGAAAAACTGAACGATCTTTCGATCAACGTTTATGGTATAGATTGTACTGAGAAGCAAAAGCATAGTGAAATTATACCCGTTTATTTGGGTCAACACAAGTCTGATAAACCTACAATCCATCTTTTAGTGATAGAGTGTGAAATTGATGATGATGATGATGATGGTCTGGAAAATTACACAAAGAATGAAAGAATACACCATTTTGCATGTATTCGAAATTTATCACGATTAACAAGATCTCAAATTTCTGGTCACCGTGCTCGTGACGCCGTACAGTATAGCCTATTATCTACATTGTGCGTTTAATGATTCAATTTCAAAACTCGAAATTAATCGTGGAGAGACTTGCATTCAATGGTTTGTGACTGAGTTAGAGAAATTGGCACATTCGTTAGAAACTTATTTCAAAACTGTTGTACCAATGGAACCGCTTAATTTCCATCAAATCAACGAATTGCATTCGGCAACAGTGTGTCACATTTGTGAAAAACCGTTTACCCTCGAAGACGTCAAACATCGTGATCACTGCCATTTCACTGGAAAGTATCGTGGTGCTGCTCATCGAGGCTGCAACCTGAATTATCAAAACTCACATACAATTCCTGTGATATTCCACAATCTATCGGGTTATGATTCCCATTTTCTAATTAAAGCGTTGGCTACATCGTTCGAGGGTATAATCCAGCTTCTACCCGTAAACAAAGAAAAGTACATTTCTTTTACAAAATATGTCAAGGGAACAGATATAAAGTTTAGATTCATAGATTCGTTTCGCTTCATGCCCAGTAGTCTTGAGAAGTTAGCAACGTATCTGGGTGATGATCAAAAATCAATTACACAATTACAAAGTTTTGCCATAATTTAGATAAATTTCAGTTATTGACTAGAAAAGGTGTTTTTCCGTATGAGTATATCGATAATTGGGGGAAGCTTGAGGACAGACGATTACCGACCAAACCACAATTTTATTCCAAATTAAACGATCGGGATATATCAGACGACGACTATGCACATGCATGTGAAGTTTGGCAAACTTTTAACGTTCAAACTTTGGGAGAGTATTCAGATTTATATCTACAAACAGACGTATTCTTACTAGCTGACGTTTTTCAAAATTTTCGACAGAATTGTTGGACAACTTACAAACTGGACCCATTACATTACTACACAGCGCCCGGTCTGTCGTTTGATGCAATGTTAAAGTGTACCGGCATCGAGCTCGAGCTTCTCATTGATATAGATATGATTATGTTTATAGAAAAAGGTATCCGAGGTGGTGTGTCGCAGTGTTCGAACAGATACGCAAAAGCCAACAACAGATATATGGAAGAGGCATTCGATCCACAAGTCGAAGAATATTATCTCATGTACTTCGATGTTAACAATTTGTACGGTGCTGCTATGAGCTTCGCTCTCCCATACAGTTCCTTCGAATGGGTATCAGACTTCAGACAATGCGACGTTCTTACCATCTCGGACGATGCGGAGTTCGGTTACATATTAGAGGTAGATTTGGAATATCCTGCGGAACTGCATGAAATGCATAAAGATTTACCACTGTGTCCGGAGCACTACATACCTCCGATCTCGAGTACTAAGCAACCGAAATTGACGACCACGCTACTTCCCAAACAAAACTATGTTATTCATTACCGCGTTTTAAAACAATGCTTACAATTAGGTCTGAAGTTGGTTAAAATTCACAAAGTTTTCAAATTCCGGCAAACACCATGGCTAAAAAATTACATAGATTTGAATACTGATTTACGGAAAAAATCGAACAACGAATTTGAAAAAAACTTTTATAAATTAATGAACAACGCAGTTTTCGGTAAAACAATGGAAAATAGTAGGAAGTATAGAGATGTCAGGCTGATCACGAAATGGGACGGAAGATACGGTGCTCGAGCTACTATAGCTAAACCAAATTTCCATAGCTGCACCATTTTTGATGAAGATATGGTAATAGTCGAATTAAAGAAAACGAAAGTCAAACTAAACAAACCTTTGTATGCAGGTTTCTCCATCCTGGATCTTTCGAAAACTTATATCTACGATTTTCACTACAATGATATTAAGAATAAATTTGGCAACTAAGCAAAATTAATGTACACTGATACAGATAGTTTAGTATATCACATCACCGTCCCCGACGCATACCAGTGTATGAAAATGGACTTGCATAAATTCGACACATCTGATTACTCAGTCGATAACGCTTACGGAATGCCTTTAGCAAATAAAAAAGTCCTCGGCCTGATGAAGGATGAAAACAACGGTCGAATAATGTTAGAATTTGTAGGATTAAGAGCAAAGTTATATTCATTCAGGGTCTTAGGAGATAAGAACGACAAAAAACCTGCTAAAGGGGTTAAGGGATCAACGTTGAGAACAATAACTTTTAATGATTATTTGGAATGTGCTTTACAACATGAAAATTTGATCAAAAGTCAGAATTTATTCTTGAGTCAAAAGCATGAGGTTTATACTGTGGAACAGAAGAAGGTGGCACTGAGCTGGAATGACGACAAGCGGATCGTGTTTCACAACACGACCGACACGCTTCCGTGGGGCTATAAGCCTGGACCCTAGCGTATACGTTTGAGCTTTGTAATTACCGTATCGTGATCTATAGGTTATGAAATATAATTGTACAACGTTGTTTTATTATATAAGATGTAAAATAAAGACACATGCCTATTTGCAATAGAATCTCATTTATTCAATAATGATGTTACACGTCAGATTCATTTATCCAACTGTTGTGTGTACTGTCAAAACCTAACCATTTAACATATAATTTCTTTCCACGCTTTTTGAGAACCTTTTCCACGAGATAGATGTCCGGATGTTCAACCTTGAGGAGCTCCTGTTCGTAGAAACCGCACGCGATGGGTTGATTTTGATAGTCTTTGAGCTTGTACGTGAGAGGATGAGTATTTTCCACTCGGCTTATTGTGAATATTTCAGTCGTCCAATTGGGAGTATAACCTTTCTCGAAGACGTTTTTGAATTTGCTGATTCGGACTTTGTCGCCAGTTCTGAACTTTGTCGGTTTGATAGGTATCGCTCGAAGCCCTCCGTACGCTTGACGCAATAATTGCTTCTCGTTTGCAACCGTGACGTCCGATGGTTTCATTCGTATGGTTCGGTGTTTGGTGTTGTTTTAAGCCAATACCAAATCAGATAAGATGTCGAACCACTTGTAGCTTCCTTGCATGCTGAACTGTGTCCACATTTTGCTTTTCAGCGTACGATTGAAACGTTCACAGATCGAAGCCTTCAAATTACTGTACGTGGAGTAAAGTTTGACTCCATAGCGTGTCATAAGAGATCCGAATTTTGAGTTGTAAAATTCTGTTCCTCTGTCGACGTGTAATTTTTTCGGTACACGTCCTTGAACAAGCACAGATTCCATCGCCTTTGTAACATCATCCCCGGACTTGCTCTTTATCGGTACAGCCCACGCATACTTTGAAAAAATATCAATGACTGTGAGCATGTACTTGTAGCCTTTGTTTTGTCCAGCGTACGAAATCATATCAACAAGATCCGCCTGCCAGGTCTCGTCGATGCCACGCACATCTACACGACGACGTGGGTAATTCCGGCGTGCAGGCTTATGCACCCACACAGCAAAATACGTTCATAAAATGTCCTCTGGAGGTACTGTACGTCCATTGCGGACATCCCTAGCACATCCTAATACATCCCCCGGATGTATACAAGATGTTCTAGGAACATCCAGATGTCCGCTTTTCAGATATCCGTAGGATTGCACAATACGACATCCTATGAATATTCGCGAATATAACCCGGACTTCCGCAGTACGTTCTGTTCACATTCACATTACATCCGAGGGCTATCTCAGTGACATGTATTGGAGGTAAATTTTTTAGAAAAATACTATTATATATATAGGAATATAATCAGAGGATGTGAGTCAGAATTTGAATAATAAAATATGGCATTTTATTGACGTATACAACGTATACAATATACATTCATATATACATGGACTAGACACATTCACGATCGGTATGAAATAAATTATTAATTATTAATTAAAAAAGAAAACAAAAAACAACTTAGAAATTAAGCAGTCTTTAGCCCTTTCAAATCCGAAATACCAAGTCAGAAAAATAAAACAGAAATATTCCTCTTTTTTGCGTAAATACAATATAAAGTGCATGAACTAAGACACAGTCATGATCGTAATTATATAATAGACCATGAATTGAAAGAACAGAAAAAAAACAAAGCAGTCTTTAGCTCCTCGTGAAACCATCAAAATATAAAATGAAAAAAATACTTCTCCTTTTTTTTCATAAGTACATGTAATATTATAGTACGTATAAATAAAATATGTCATCTTTTAGTGACATTTATCGTGCGTATTTAGACTAACAGTCTTCATTGATTTTCAAGATTTTTTTTTTTTTTTTGTAATAAACTTTTAAGCGCGTAAACATTCATATAAAATATATATAAGTGAACAAAACTTATAATTATGAATATAATTAGGACTGTTCAGTTAAAACTTCTATAGAATCAGTTCTAGGGTGAAAAAATCAAAAGCAGTGGCTTACTGCGTTAAAAACAATATTAAAATAAAGAATAAGTTCAAAAATTTTCAGTCAATCAAAACCTTCAATTAAAGATAGACTTATAACAGATGGCTATGATTTATAGATTATAAGAAGTGATATATGAGTATGACAATTATGAATACTTATGTATTTACAAGAAAAGTCTGCTATCGCTCGAAAATAGATTACTTTGGGACAAGTTAAAAAAAAGAAAGATTAATGTTATTAGCTGAACTATGCCATAGGGTATTATGAAATTAATCAACGACGTAATTCAATCGTATATTCCTTCACAGACTTCTCTTGTTTTTCAGTGTACTTGCAGATTGAAAGACTTATGAGTTTTGTGCAGGCGGTATGACTCTTTTCTTTACCCTTTCTGAGGCATGACGCAGCCAGTCTCTAATCGGTTGGGAAATTTCATGATCTGTAGCATTGTCATATCTCCGTCGGACAGTATCTGTGAATAGAGGAATTGCTTTATCTTATTGCATCTCAATTTAATTTGTTATAGACTGAAAATTTCCAATAGTTGATTGATTTTTACAATTTGAAGGAAAGATGAATGCTTTTCATGTCACCCATTCCTAAAAAATTAGTCAAGAATATGCATCTGAAAAGTAAATACGTTTACCAATTCGATTCAATTAGAATACTCACCCAAGATAGCATTACACATCGTCAAGTCAGAAAACTTTTTTTTTCTTTTCTTTCCCTCCCAACTGTACTGCTGTGCGACCTCGTTTGAGAAAAGACGTTTTACCACATTGATTGTGACAGACTTCAAGCTATTGCCACCGATTTTGCTAAGTTCTTTAACCTGTAGAAAAAAATGATTTCAACAATCAAGGATAATTAAATATTATGCATGCAGAATTTCATATTTCTATGAAATGTCTACTGGATTATTGGCAGGTATATATGTGATGAAAAATTACAGGATCTTAAGTTTATCATGTTTCTCCAGATGGTTGATTACACTGCAATAACACGTGGAGGTGGAAAAAAATGAGAAAAAATACCAGAAAAAATAAGAGAATACAAAATCCCATTCGTCGCAAGCTAAGGGAAGCACTAGACTCAGTCTTGATTTTGTCTTCTCTAATTTTCTTAAAATAATTCAATTAACCGTTTGGGGCGGAGCCCTGTTGAAGAAGAATCAACGTCAGGATATTTTTGTACTCAATCAGCCCTGACTTTCACTGGCTACTGATTCAGTTCCATTTAAAAATTGTTTAGAATCATGTGAATATTCGTAATTAAGAAATTATACTCACTAGCTTTTTGTAACATATAACATCAACAATAGACGTTTCAATGTCCTTCAGTGTTTGATCGTCTGATATGGGTAACACTGCGATGATCTTTGTGATACTGTCGTCATTTTGTTCTTCCGCTTCACGTTGCACATTGTCATTAGTTCTACGCCATTGATTCAGTAAGTCATCTTGATTCATAATGACTATTTTCAGTTTTTGCTTGAGGTCGGCAAACTGTCTCAAGACAGAGTTCTGGAAGTCGATGCTACCTATAAATATGTTGTTTTAGAAAGAAGTAATATGCAGATATTGAACTTATTCGTTTTTCAAACGATGTAGTGATTGCTGTGAACCAAGGGTTAGAATTCGACAATTATAATCACTGGAAAATACTTATAAAGGTTCTAAGTTTCATTCAAATTCGTAAAGGTGCTAATAAAGTATTAATTTTAAGAATATTTCAACCATTTTGTGATGCAATTAAATTATTTTTAAAAGAATTTTCAATTCCTTCAATATCTAATTTTTTTCCTCATTTTTCAACTATTTTTGAATGTTTACCATTGTCTGCAGTGGGAGAGCCTAATCCTGTTATGCTTCGTACTAATTTATTTGCACAGCCAAAATCAGTTTGGTTTTTTCTTTGCACAGTCGAATTAGTAGTACTAGCTGAGTCATATTCACTGCGAGTTTGGCACCCCTTCTCAGATATTACATTGTTATCGTCAAACTCTTCATGCGTAAACTTTTTTGAAGACATCATGTTACTTGCTTTATAAGGAAGTTTTCTTCGGGGGGTTGAATTGAAATCTGTTGAATTTGATGGTTTGTAATCTTTACTGTTCACATCATCGGTTTCTGTGAGTTTCATTTTTTTGGCAGCAATGGGTGTACTTTTAATCAATGAGTTCTTCACTGATGGAGCAGGGTACTCAAGTATACGCGGATCTGGAGGTGACTCGTCTGAATCTGAGATATCACTACTAGAGAGCTTTCTTGATGCATATTGTTGCCTTCGTTTTCTTAGGGTTGTAAGTTCCTCGTCTGAGTTGAGATCAGAGATCTTCTCTGCATCTTTTAGCTTCTGTTTGGCTGTTTGAAAGAAATCTAAAGAAGTTGTGTACTTTTAATTACTAAAAAGTGTACCACATAAAATCAAATTGACAATCACACACCATGTATCAAAGGTATATGCCTGTACAATGAATTTGGTAGTACAGCTAATTGGATTCAAAGATTAACTCAGCGACTCATGTAATTATGAATCTAGTACTATGTCAATAATGTAATACCTGTTGAACCAAAGATTCTTTCGACCATAACAATCAAACATTGGTCATGATCAATATCTTTCATTTTTTCGACTGCATTATCATACGTTTTAAAGTTTTTCAGGGAAGTGGGCCAATATGCTTTTGTTTTTTCTTCATTGTAGAACCAGTTCCGAGGTATTATTTGTAAACCGTCTTTGAATTCGACGATATAGTAGCGTTTATCAGAATCAGTCATCTTCAGCTGTATCACCCAAGAGAAATATATTGTCATTAGAATATATTATGCTAGTTCCAGTAACATTCAATATTATATTATGTCCACAATGTACACATGAATTTAACTAATTTCAATACCTTATAATGATTTTTCATGCAGCATAGGCATTGCTACGAATTTACTATCCGAATAAGGGATCATAAATATCTTTTTATTTATCTCTGATGCCCGCCATAATCTAGTTTCAGATAACCGACCCACGACAAAAATATTTACTAACGAAGATGGACAAGGTTCTGTAAATAGGTCACTTTTTTCTACATACTCTTTGCCAATAACAAGTAAACAATTTCTTGTGGAATCATGGACTGTATTTTCCATTTTAATAATAGTTTCATCAATTAATTGGCAAAAGTTATTTGCCCTATCACCAATTTTGAATGTATATCCATTACACTTCAAAATTTTATATTGCGGATGATTACCGGCTGAAAGTAGTGTACCGTGATAAAAATATGGCAACTGTACTTGTGGTTGCAACCTATAAATTTCAGCTTGTCCGATAATTTTTTTGGGGGAATTCTGTTTTATTTCTGCATAACGACGACTTAATTGCTGAAGAGGTTTTTCTGACTTACGTATCAATTTTTTGATCATTTGCATGAAGTTTTCATATTTGAAGGCGCTGAATGAATTTAATGGGCCAAATTTCTTGACGTCAGCAGGCAAGTGAATAAGACCGTGAATATTATGAGAAATCTGATGTTCTCCATACAGAATTTTGAAAGTTATTACGAAATGGTCCAGTAATTCTTGGGCGTAGTTCAAATATTGTTGTGATAAACTTTGACAGCATAATATTCGAAATGC
This sequence comes from Diprion similis, assembly GCF_021155765.1. Taxonomy (NCBI): domain Eukaryota; kingdom Metazoa; phylum Arthropoda; class Insecta; order Hymenoptera; family Diprionidae; genus Diprion; species Diprion similis. Next base: position 27,763,610 of record NC_060112.1, on the reverse strand, counting down.
AACATGGAGCGTAACGAAATGATTATATATATCTCTGGACAAAACGGGTTTGAGTACTACAGGACCTGTGTATAATAATAACTGCCGAAACTCAGTTGCCTTCCACTGCTTAAGATAGCGAAGCGATCGAGGTTTTCTAGCAAATTCTAATGGAACAACTGGTTTGATTTTTGTTTCTAAACATACCGATATCAAGTCACAGTTTCTGTAAGGAAGGCGAACATTGTGATTACCACTCACCCAATTCAATGACAGTTTTTTCATCGCACCGAAACAACCCAGATGTAAAAAATCATATGTTATGTTAGCAGGAAATTTGAAATGTGGAATCGCTTCCAATATACTATTTCCTAAATGATCATTTTCATCACTATGGTTTCTAAAATCAGCGTCAGTTCGTGTAGTTGCCCGAATGTCTGGAAAACATACTCTACGTTCTCGATATTCTCCCTCAGTTATGCATTTCGTGCAGCTGCTATATCCTGTGTGACTTTTTACATTCATAATGAAAGATTTCGCGGGAGCGTCACATATAATTTTATGAATCCGGATCTCATATGACTTATCATTATGAATCAAACAATTCGCAACTAAATCAACTGCTTCGTTTACAAAATCTGCTAGGAATATGTTTGCGTCTTTTGGTTTTTCGTTACCATAATATGCTCCAATTAAATAAACAGAATTTGACGGATCAATGGAACATAAAATTGACCACAATGCATGGGTAGATGATCTAGATAACGGTAACCCATCGACATTTATACCTACATATAGAGTATTCACATTAGCTATCAAATCATTGGCATATTCCTCAATGTACTGAATTAAAGCAGTGCGGAAACCTAAATGCCAATATGATCCAGGCGGAACATTTCTAATATTGGTGCTTTTTAGCGTATGAAGAAGAGTTCGTGGATCTTTTGGTAAATACGCGTGACAATTATGAGTCTTTAAGATTTTTAAAAGAGCAGATAATGCAGAATGTGTAATATTTTCACTAATTGCCCAATTTCTAAGTGAAGTTTCAAAATTTTCATTATCCTTGAGGTTTTCTTCAACACGAATCTGCACTACATGTTCGGAAATATTAGAATGAGTATCTGACGTGTCATCGCCTGTCGAACTACTGTTGTCTGCATCAAGAAATTCTGTACTATTCGTAACGCATTGTTCCTCCTCACTGACAATACCATCGGGAAAATCGCACGCGCTACTTTCATTACTTTGTGTAGCCTCACCCTGTACTTCTATGAAATCACATCTCTTCTGACTTGTGGATGAAACACAGTTTGATAATAATAAGGATTTCTGTACCGAGACCTCTTTGGCTACAAGTCGTCGCAAATGCCGATTTGAGAAATCAGAAATGTGCTTGTGGGTTCTATTGATTTTTGGCATATCGATCGTGATTTAGCTACAAGTATTGGTCAAAATTGGTTTATCACTATGTACTTTATATCTCATTTCGATCCAAGCAACTCTAATAAATATTTATATCGCTAATGTAGATTTCCAACTTCTCTGTACAACAGAATTCTACGGGCAATTATTCAACTGCCGATGCTGCACGTGTGTTACGTGCCAGCCGGTATCCACGGGGGCACCCTCTCTGTATCCTACATTACCGATGTGCAGTTACCATAGGAGAGCTTTAGGAGCTCTTACCCGTAGTTCTACTAAAACTAATACCGACATGCACAATTATAATCATAACGTGCAATATTCTTATATCGACAGTTCTCTACGCTATATTAACCGTTATTTCATCAGCTAAACTTATATACATATATGGTACTTATATTTTTCTCACATTTGACCGTTATATTTTTCAACACTAGCTTTTAAATAAATCCCTTAATTTACGATCGCAGCTGCAGTGCTTCAAAGTAATAAACACTTGCAATAATTCAGGGCAATAAACACTTGCAATAACTCAGAGTAATAAACACCTGCGATAATTCAAGTCAATAATCACTTGCAATTATCACTCAATAAAGATAGTCGAGTAGACTAAACAGAGGAAACGTGGGAAGAGAAGTCATGAATAGCTCTCAGATAAAGAAGCCTTATTCTCAGAATTAGGAATAGCGCCCTTATTTAATGATCACGCGGCCAATTAGCGTATCGCCGCTTGCTTTCTAAACCAACCACCTCACGCTAATTCCCCGCCAAGATCCTACGCACTAATCAGAAACCTTACCCCCATACTAATTAATATCCTCATCCAATCATCCTAGACCCGCGAGAAACTGTAACCCTTTCGAACTCCTCCTATTTTTTCCACCTCTTTTCTCAACCTTAATTCAAATCAGGGAGAACAGTTTTAGATATCAGAGAGATCAGAGCAGAATAAATCCAGACATCAGAGAGAACAGTTTTAGATATCAGAGAGATCAGAGCAGAATAAATCCAGACATCAGCGAGAACAGTTTTAGATATCAGAGAGATCAGAGCAGAATAAATCCAGACATCAGAGAGAACAGTTTTAGATATCAGAGAGATCAGAGCAGAATAAATCCAGACATCAGCGAGAACAGTTTTAGATATCAGAGAGATCAGAGCAGAATAAATCCAGACATCAGCGAGAACAGTTTTAGATATCAGAGAGATCAGAGCAGAATAAATCCAGACATCAGCGAGAACAGTCTTAGATATCAGAGAGATCAGAGCAGAATAAATCCAGACATCAGAGAGAACAGTTTTAGACGCTATAGAAAACAGAACAACTTTAGAACAGAGTTTAATCCACAAATCATAGAAAAGTTTAGACTCAGTGAATAAAGTCAAACTCAGAACCTCGAAGATTTAATAACAGTTGCGATTGTAATAAGCGAAACAGCAGTTTATAAACCATTGTAAATTCGACAATTGAGAATGTAAAGAACATTGTTGATTATTAATAAATGTTTATTCTAAATTAAAGTGTTGTGTAAAGAGAATTATTTCAATCACGCATAGTGATGGTTGGCACGAGCCTAATTACCTTACAAACTCTCAGAATTAATTGAGCCGAACGAGAAGAGCTGAGGAGCTGATCAGCAGATTTTCGAACATCAACTACGTAAGTCAAGAGATTAACCAAATCACGCAGTGAATCATAATCAACTCGTGGCGTTCCTCTCAGAACGTAACACGTGTGTGATTTGAGGTTATGTTGAATTGAAAGTGAGAATAAATCTAATAACAATTTTATCAATGCCTTCACCTATTCAGGTAATTGATATTCAACTTTATAATTGCCTTAATTATTTATTCGATATTAAAAATGCATACTTACCGCTTTTTGCAGCTTCCATGTCCGAGATATTGGAAAGCACGTGCAACGCGCGCAAAAGCCGGGTAGCAAGAGAGCGCGCGTTGCCGCGCGTTCCAATTTCTATATGGCAGTGCCTAAAGGCAGTGCCAAGTATATGTATCACAACACTGATCTGATCAAAAATCATATCGCCGAACGCGGAACGGTCGCGCGAACTTTGAAATAATATTCACAAAAAAATGCATATCACCGGTCAAAAATAGTAACAACATTATATACAATGTCAGAATGAACTGTTATATTATGTACATACACATACGTATAATATGCACACGACACACGCACACACATTCTATAAATGTCCTGCATGTCCAAGTCCAACAATAGGATATCCTATAGACATTGACGTGATCCTGGATTTATGTAGGATATCTTTAGGATATCGTTATAGTCCAGGATATATATGGGCTGTATAAGACACAAGTGGGATATCCCATGGACGTTTTGTGCTGTGTGGGCAGTTCCGTCACCAGCGCTAGCTTTTCCCCGTTCATCTTCCAATGCTCTCAGTCTGGTATCCAATTTGGAAAGAATTTCAGCGTTTCGAATCGACAGGTTCTGCCTGTTCTAAAATCTGTGTAGAAGGTGTTCAAGGCTTTCCATGTGGTGGTATCCAATACTTTGATCATTTGATCAAGATTGTCAAGTTGTTTTTGCAGCAAGTGGAATTTACGACGAAAGATTTTCAAAGTTACAGCATTGTTTGGCTCCACGGGGTCAGCTATATTGCACAGTCTTTTGTTGCGTATATCGTAGTGCCCGTCCGCTGTTACGTGAAATCCGACACCCGGAGGACCTCGAGTGCTCGCAGCTGTGTTTTTGTTCAGCTGACGTCCAAACACGTCGACGCTCATCTCGTAAATGATTGCAGAAACGGCGTGGATTGATTAATAAATGATTCCAGCTTCCCGCAATTCTTCGAGAATCGACATAATTTCGTTGTTGTGACTTGTATTCCCAGCCGCTTGAGATGCCGTGAGCAAACGAAGACGTTCCACCAACTCGTTTGCGTCGTCCCAGAAAATATAATCTGTTTTAACACCCTGTCGCGTAACCCAAGCCTGAGGTAGCAAAACACCTTTGCCCGTACGCTTCGATGACGATGGTGATGATATATTGATGTTGAGCAGCTCTGCAATTAGGTGCTTGAATTTGGCGCTGGGGGTGTTTCGGATAGGCTCGGTGGCGCTGCAATACTTTCTGTGAGCATTTGTTGCGAGAAGGATGTTCTTGTAATTCTTTTTGTCGTTGGGGGTAACGTGAACGCTATTCGGCATCTTCTTGAACAACAACTCCAGCAAACCTTGAGTTTTCGGGTAGACTGTACTCCCTATGCGGATGGAATTGCGCTCGAAGCTTATCGGTGAGTCACCAACCATCAGCCCGGCGGTAGAAAGGTTCCGTACCCCGTATAAAGTATCCAGCTCGTTCTGTCTGTTTTTATCCTCGAGCGTTCTAAGATATTCATCTTCTAATCCTGCAGATGATTCTGTGATTGTTTGATCCTCTTCATCTGCAGTTGCAAAAGAATCTTCAGCTTCAGATTCCATTTCGTTCTTCGGTTCATCCATCGTTTCAGTTTTGATTTCTTCCTTCACCTCCTGCTTTACAGGTTTCGTGTCTCGAGAGACGTTGACTAATTCCTGCAGCGGGGTTACCACAGGTTTGAAGACATCCTTCATTGTTTCCTGCAGCGACTCTTTTCCCGTCTTGAGGATTTTATGCTTCCGTCGAATTGCATTACTCGCTTGAGCAATACGGCGCAAGACTTCTTTTTCCTTCCAAATTTCCTGCATGTTGACACAACTAGCTCAGCAACGCTACTGTTTCGTTTCCCTCGATGACCGTGTACTTTATTCCTTTGTCATGTTTATAAAATTGTCGAATCCCTTCCTATATCGACCGTTGTCGAGCTCTCGATCCTTGTCGATCACGAGGAACCCATATTTGTCACCGTTCCAGCATGCCACACACAAGTCTTTAAACTCTGTGTACGTCATATCGGTGTTTACGTGATCGTTGTATACGTGTCTCAGGTTCATTTCGTCTTGTTTGAATAAGACCAGCAGGTTAGTGTTATCGCGTACGAGATGCTTGGGGATCCGCACGTACGTCTGACAAAGATAGAAACAGTCTACGTCATGATGTCTACCCATGCAAAAGTATGCGCGTACGTTGTCCTGCTTCTCGCACGCTACGTCATCGAATGTCATGATTGAGTTAGGTTGCGTCTCTTTCGGTGCGATGACGTGCTCATGCTCGTTAAAGGGGAAGTATTCAACACCGTCGACGCTTTCAAGCACTTGACTGAGAAACTTGTATTTCGGTTGATTAAGAGATTTTGAGTAAACGTACAGGTTTTCAAACCTCAAACCGTTCGGATGCGTTATAAGTGAGAACAATGCGTTGGTTTCGCCACAGTTAGAAGGTCCACAAAATACCGCACGTACACTACTCGGTAACAGTTCACCGTGGCGTTTTTTCGGTTTTTCATTTTGCTGCGTATATTTGTCAAAGTTCACCACAGGTAGCTTGATCGATTGTGTCTCAAACTTCATCTCGAACGTGACTGCTCGATTTTCTATAAATGCATCGTTTATAAGGACTTTCCCTCAGTCGAAGAGCGAACATGATTGTGCACACACGCGATCGTAAGCGATCCTCGAAAAAACGATCACGTGGGAGAGGATTGGTGAATAGCATCATCAACAAACTCCCTATCGAGCTACATGTTCCCGGTTACCAATACTGCGGTCCTGGTACAAAGTTGACGAAAAGACTCGCGAGAGGCGATCCTGGTATCAATCCTCTCGACGCAGCGTGTAAGGAACACGATATAGCATATTCGAAAAATCGTGAAAATCTCGAGGCTAGAAACGTCGCGGATAAAATATTAGCCGAGAAAGCCTGGAAACGGGTTTTAGCAAAAGACGCAAATTTAGGTGAAAAAGCAACCGGTTGGGCTGTAGCGAACACGATGAAGGTAAAAACAAAGTTAGGCATGGGTTGTCGAAAACCCAAGAGCGTTCCCTTGAACAAAATCATACGCGCGGCAAAGCAATCCATGATACCGAGCCACAACGCGAAAACAAGCATCAAATCTGCACTGAAAGGTGCTCGAGAAGCTGTGAAAAAAGAAGGTGGTAAACATAACGTGCGATCACCGCGCATTCTACCGGTACCCTCAAAAGTTGGTGGATTTTTACCTTTTCTCATACCAATTTTTGCCGGTCTAAGCGCTACGGGTGCATTAGCGGGGGGTATTGCAGGTATAGCAAAAGCTGTCAACGATGCGAGCGCGGCTAAACGAGAATGAGAGGAAAGTAATCGGCACAACAAAACAATGGAAACGATCGCATTGGGTAAAGGTCTCCATCTCAAACCGTACAAGAAAGGTTTTGGTCTTCATCTTTCAAAAAACTAAATGTGACGCTACCACGCCGAGCGTTAACCAATTAAGATTTGTTGAAATATGCAAAACTTATGAAAATTCCGTATTTCCGAGGTATTTTTATGCGAAACGAAATGCCCAAAACGGACCGCGTAAAAACGAGGCAGCCGTCTTGACGATAAAGACGGTCCTGAGACACACTGGGTTGCGTATAAGAAACGTGGCAACGATGTCATCTATTTTGACAGTTTCGGTCATCTTCAACCTCCGTTGGACCTCGTGCAATATCTCGGTGTTGGTAGCGTGAAATATAACGATGAAAGATATCAAGATTACGGTACGTTCGATTGCGGACACTTGTGTCTGAAATTTCTGAGCGGTGAGCTATATAAACGTCGTACATAATTTAGTGAAGGCAGTCTAACACTTGCAGCCATGGATGATTCGTTTACGTTAACGATATCGGGAACGTCTTCGATTCTCGAAGCGCAATATTTTCCCCCGATCGAACTTGCTTCAGACAAAAATTACACTCTCGGTCTCGTTGAATTGTTAACCTTCAATTCCATTCCCAACGTTGACGCTGGCCACAATAAATTGTACATAGGTGATAAGGTAGTCACCATATCTACCGGCAGCTATGAAATTGAGGATATCGAAAAGTATGTTCAAGACGCTGTGAAGAATACAGACATTGAAATCAGCATCAAACCTAACAATAATACGTTATGCAGCGAAATCAAATGTAACCACGTCGTGAATCTTGAGCCTAGTGATTCTATTGGTCAGCTTCTTGGATTCACACCGCGTGTATCGACGGCTAACCAAACTCACCAATCGGATATGCCTGTAGCCATTCTCAAGGTCAACGCGTTGCGAGTCGAATGTAGCATTACAACGGGTGCCTACGGTTATGAGCGCAAAGTTCATACTATTCACGAATTTTTCCCCATCGTTCCACCGTGGTATAAGATCGTGGAAGTGCCGTCGCACGTCATTTATCTTCCGATCACCGTAAAGACCATAGATCACATACAGCTTCGGTTAGTAGATCAAGACGGAGACTTGGTTAATTTTCGCGGAGAAGTTATAACTGTGAGACGGCACATCAAATCGTAATAAAATATGGGTATTGTATATAACAGATTACCCAACAAGAGTTATATTAGTAAGGCGGCATGTCCCGATCAAGTCAGTCATCGATCGATTCCCAAACCGTTAACACGTCAAAACGTGGAATTCCTGATAGCTCTGGGTCTAAAAGTGACACCTTTTGGAAGAGGAATTTCCAACGAATAAAACTGCGGTTCTGCTGTTTCGTTGTCTGCTACGTACCATGGAGGAGGAAATCTTGAGCATTCAAACACCCGTCGCCTTCGATGAGTCGATCGCTCACCAAGAAATACATGCACACAAGCCGTATGCGTCATCAACTTTTAACAACAGCGACGAGATTCGCATCACCGTTCAGCATCAGGATTTATGCATATTACCAAGCAAGAGTTCGCTGCATATCTCGGGAAAATTGGTCAAATCAGATGGCAGTCCAGCAGCGGTTACAACCCTGGTCAATAATGCCATCTGCCATCTGTTCGAAGACGTACGGTACGAGCTAAACGCTGTAGAGATTGACAAATGCAAAAACGTTGGTCTAACCAGTCTGCTGAAGGGTTTCGCCTCGCTCAACCCTGGTCAGAGTTGGCTTATGGAAACCGCTGGATGGCTCGATGTTCGAGAAACGAAAAAATTAACTAACGCCGATGGTAACTTCGATGTGGTTATTCCCTTGAGCATGATATTGGGCTTTGCCGAAGACTATCGCAAGATCATCGTCAACGCGAATCATGAGCTGATTCTCACAAGATCAAAGAGCGATTCAAATGCCATTGTTCAAAATCAAGACGAAGACTTTCGAGTCGTGATCGATCAAGTGGAATGGTTAGTACCGTACGTGAAGCTTTCGGACCAACGAAAAATTGCTCTGTTGAATTTCATCGAGAAAGATACACCTGTCTCCATGAGCTTCCGCAGTTGGGAGATGTACGAATATCCTCTGCTACCGGCAACCACGAAACACGTGTGGACTGTAAAAACGTCCACTCATTTGGAGAAACCGCGATTCGTTATTCTCGGTTTTCAAACGAATCGAAAAAACAAAGCCGACAAAAATGCCAGCCATCTTGATCACTGTAACATCACCGACGACAAGCTCTTCTTGAATGCCGATTATTATCCGTACGGTAACCTGAACCTGGACATGAGTCATAATCGCTTCGCACTGCTGCACGAGATGTATGCCAACTTCCAGGCTACGTACTACGGCAAGGAACCCGAACCTTTGTTGACAAAGGGCGAATTTCTACAGTACGAACCTCTGATATTCATCGACTGTTCGAAACAAAACGAGGCTCTGAAATCTGGACCGGTTGACATTCGTATCGAATTTGAGGCTAAAAATAACTTTCCCGCCGGTACATCTGCCTATTGCTTAATTTTACACGATCGTATAATCGAGTACAATCCGCTGAGTGGTGGGGTGAGAAAATTGGTCTAAAAACCTTGAAGGCTGCGATTTTCGATTCAGTCTTATTCACGATGGAGTTCATAGTTGACGTGCAAGGATTCAACAGACCAGGCCCTGGTTTTACGCCAAAAGAGTTGGCAGTTATATCAGTCAACGAAGAAACTAACCCGTCAATTTTTTTCTTCCAACCGCCGTACGATTGGAATTCTTTACTCGCTCCGTTTAAGAGCGAAAATTTGTGGCTGTCACGGAATTATCACGGGTTATCCGGGGAAGGCGGTGATGTACCTCTCGAGAAGCTTAATTTCACCGTCGAATGCGTGTCGCTGCGTGACGCGTCAATGGTTTGCGTAAAAGGATTGGAGAAGAAGATTTGGCTGCAGAAAGTTCTAGGCGAAAACGTTGAAGTTGTCGATCTGATGGATTTGAGTTGTCCGTCGTTGCAAAAATTGAACAAAATGTCGGATACTAAATTGAACTGTACACATCACTCTATATCACATCCAAACTGTGCTGCTCAAAACGTATTGTTACTGCGAAATTTTGTGTAGAAATACAAAAGCCTGTTGGCATCTACTCGACCAGTTCTTAATTCTTACTGTCCGGAGCTTGGTGGTCAGGATACCGTTGAATAAGAGCAAACATAAAATACTATACTCTTTATTATCAATAAAAAAAAGTTTTTACCAATATCAACCGTTGATTTAAAACCTCTTCCCTGCTAGTTAAGAGTTAGCGTTAACAAATTTCAGAACCTTCCAGAATTCAACGACGCGCCGAAAACCGATGGACGCAGGCCTCTCGACGTCAAGTCGCGACTCGTCGGACGATTCCGAGAATTGTTTGTCTGCCTAAGATTCCGAGAATCGGTTCAGGGTCGCAGGTTATCTTTCTCACGGCTCCGGAACCTTCCAGAATTCAACATTGCACCGAAAACCGATGGACGCAGGCCTTTCGACGTCAAGTCGAAACTCGTCGACCGATTCCGAGAACTGTTTGTCAGCCTAAAATTCCGAGAATTCGTTCAGGGTCGTCGTATTCAACGTCGCACCGCAATCCTTCGACCTCGGGCGGCTCGACGTCAAGTCGAAACTTGTCGGAGTCATTGCGTAAGCCTCCCCAACGTCGAACTTCCGCCTCGAAACCTCTCGATCGTTGGAGAATCTTCTAGAACTTTCTGGAAGCTATCAACGCGACATGTGCGAGGATTCTTGTTCGAACGTTGGAGGATTCACGGGGGTGCGCTCGAACGTTTGAGAGTTCGCGATTGCGCTCGGTAAGGCAGATTCTCGATCCCGCTCGATCACACTCGATAAGCATGGTAAGGGTAAGAAGTACGGTAACTGACAGAGCACTTCTTACCGACCGGCACGTCAATTTAGAGAATTTCTTACCGACCGGCACGCCAATCTAGGGGATTTCTTACCGACCGGCACACCAATCTAGGGGATTTCTTACCGACAAGGATCAAAACGATGGTAACCCCTTACCGACAAGACTCAAAGTGATGGTAGCGCAGAACGCTGACGGCTCGCCGGAGTGGGGATAACCTTGATGGGTTTGCGTTCGGGCTGGGCGGCGGCGGGGGGAGGGTGCTTTGCCGGTAAAGTAGGTATTTCTACGCAGAATCCCCCTTGTATTGCTACTAATACACCTCAACGCAATGCATAGCGTAGATTGTATACCATATTTGAAAAAAAAATAACAAAACTTTTAAACCAAGAACACGAGGATAGCACTCGCACAGCTGAACTGGCAAAAACTATAACCATTAAGATTGGGGCATGATAAGACGAAATATTGACGTCTCGATAGGTCTTAATAATGGTACAATAGGTTACGTAATTTCCGTATCTCAAGATATCGACGGGCGCGAAATAAAGTCGGTAAAAATTGCTTTAGCATCGGGAGTAGAATATTCTATCGAAAGAGCATCGACGAAGTTTGAAATAATGAACGGTGCATATATATTCAGGGATCAATTTCCACTGTCTCTCAGTTACGGAGTAACCATTCACAAAAGTCAAGGCTTGACTTTAAATAGCGTTGTTGTAGACATTGGCGAGACTATATTCACTTCCGGACAAGCATACGTCGCTTTGTCAAGAGTCAAATAACTCGAAAGATTACATTTGATAAATTTGAATCCGCGGTCAGCGAAGGTTCAGAAATCGGCACTTATAGAGTACAATCGGCTCAGAAAGCTATATAAACCGGAATTGGCTGAAATTAATATTACACGTGTACTGCAATTATTAGTCAAAGACGCTGTATGGTCGCTTTCAACGTATGTACAAGAAATACAAATAGGACAAAATAGTGACGCATTACAAGACTCCTCGCAAACCGTTTTCGGCATCGAAAATGTCGACGGTGTTTCTTGTTACGCCAACGCCACTCTCCACTGCCTGTTTCATTGTCCAAATATTTTATGCGAGCTGATCAAACTGAATAACAACGATGCATTAGAGAAATTAGCCTATTCGTACGTCAAAAATAGAACTAAATTAAATTCACTCGCAGTTCGAGAGTTGGCGGGCGGACATTTCCAAGAAGAAACACAGCGAGACGTAGCCGAATTTTTAATGGCACTGTTAGAAAAGTCTAATACTGTACGTAAAGCAATCGAACATCAGTTGATCACAGCTACTAGATGCAATAATTGTGGCACTAGCTCGGACAACACACAGTCCAATCACATATTAGCTCTACCCGTTACAGACGCACCAGGTGCCAAGTTTCCCAAAAACCTACAGGATTTAATGAATACTACTTTGTCACGATGGTCAAGAATTGACAGTGAATGCAAAAACTGCCACAAAAACGATAGACTACAAAAAACTGTCGTAACTTCAGTCGGAAACATAATTATCGTGCAGTTAATGGTATTTTCTTATCAAGATGGGCATGCAACGAAAATTCTTAATTTTAAGGTAAACGCGATACCTACAACAAAAGTGTCGCTTGCCGGTGTCAAATTCAAAATAAGTAGCGCTATATTTCACGAAGGGGAAAATCTCGATCAAGGACACTATACGGCAATGCTAAAAGACAAAGCCAATAATTGGTTAAATGTTAGTGATACGGCGGTTCGTAAGCGAATCTGGCCACGAGGAGCTTGTGACGTTACTTTTCGGGCTGCGACCTTTCACGCCACAAATGATTTCGAGATTTATTATAATGAAAATGCGATATAAGGATGGTAAGAATATTAAATGAATATGCAGAAATTACGAAGATATGTTCACTGGAAAGGATCCCCTTCATTTAAATTTGATCCGAGAGAGTATATGCAAGAAAAAGCAGCGGGCAGATTTCAATAAATAAGACAAAAATAAATAATCATTCACACTCCTTAAAACACGCCTACGTTAAATTGCCAAAGACATAAAGATGAGACTACTTACCGTTCAAATGACTCTAAGTTGAAAAATGACTCGACATTGAGAGATTCTAAGTTGCGGCAAGTAATCTGTTTGAAGTAAAGACAGTATTATAAGTTGTTCGGATACAGTAAAATGACGAATGAATGAATGTGGCACAGGCACCTACGATTCATTCATTTGTTAACTTAGCTACAATCGTCCTGGTGAAGTGGATGGCTCCGAAGATGTTGGATGGTAAAGAATGTTGGAAGAATCAATAGTTGGTCGTCACCAACTATCGATCTTGACGTCTTGTTGCTCCAGGATCGATGATAAGTCTCAAAGGTGGATGTTGAAATGGGCGGCTGATGCGCTTGATGAGCAAATTACCTTGATTTATAAACTCATTGCACGAGTTTTACGAAAAATTTATACTTTGGTCGCGCGAGGCAAAAATTTAGCGACCTGTCGCTTCGGCGTCTTCTCGCAGAGAGCGAGATCCACCTGTCCGCCGGATAGGCGATCCGCTATCGATCTCTGATTTGCTGTTCTGGCTAATCACGTTTTGTCGTGATTGGTGTTGAATTTTGGCACCGAAGTTTGATTTGCCTTTATATCGTCACAAGCTAAAAACGCTTACATCTTTGTAATGGAGAGAATACCTTAGCTACATACGCGATTTGTTAGTGCTACTGATAACACCTAACCAATTATTAATAATATGCCCATTCACGATTACAAATGTATTATAATAAGCATACGTCGTTATCAACATAAAAATGATCAAATCTAGACATTGCAACGTGATTATTATTTAAAAAAGAAAATAGAGATAATTCTTGAGGGAGGGATAATCACGCTACCCTACGGCGCGGGTATTGATCTGATCACTGAATAAGACGATGATTAGAAAAAGAGATAATTGTTGGGCGTCAGACGCAGTAGCGTCAGAGATACGATAATTGGAGAATACGATATGACGAAATAGATCAGATTCTACGACGGTTTTGCACAGCTCATTCAGCAGGTAAAGATAATGGTAGAGGGGATGGGTCGTATCCAATTCGATAAAACACAATATTAAAGAAAATGTTAATAGTATCAATTGTATTGAAAAGAAAAGTAGAGAAATTCAGGTACAGCCAGAGATAAAGCGAATTCAGAGATAGCACGGTAGCGATACAATTATTCAAGTAATTTAGCGGTATGAAGCGGGTAATCGCGATACTATTACTCGGTATAACAATCAGCAAGTTTACAAAGCAGATAAGAAATAGGCTAGCATGCAATGCACAATCTAAGGTTCTTAAACTAATTGTCACCATTCAAATCAAATAGCAAAGTATGGCGAGAAAAATATGATCACATAGAAATACAGAATAATCGCAGCAATGTGTAACAATAATGAGGCACGATAATAGATAGAAGATACGAGAATACAATTGGCGAAAGAAGGCAAGAGATATTATAGTTAGTCGAAAAGCAAAAGATATTATAGTTAATAGAGAAACAAGAGATATTACAATTAATCGAGAACAAGAGATATTGCAATTAATCGACAAGGCAAGGATTACAAGTCAGTGAGATAATTTGATACTTGAAGCGAAGTCAGAAATAATCAAGTATAGCGAAATAATATAAAACAGGTATGATAGAAATTACAAGAGAAATTACGATAGAAATTACAAGAGAAATTAGAGAAATACGTAGGTTCCAGCTTGCGATATATGCGATACGACAAAATATTATAATTACGATAAACAAGAAATAGATATCTTGACGTGTCAAGAACAGGTATTATAGAAAGCAAAATATGATAATTCGATATATTACAAACTAGAGATCTACGGACAAACTACGTAATAGCGGTATTAGCAAAGAAAGCGGTGAAAAAGGTGTTATTCGGTACGGCACAATACTCCAATGTCAAAAGAGAACAACGGCTATACCGCGCAGCGATATAAGATCGCGCACGCGGTACGCTTACGATACAATTTCTCCAAGATATTCGATAATAATTAAATCCAAAAGATATTCGATAATATTCCAATCAGCAAAATATTAAGAAATCAAAGAAACGATATTTGAGAAATTATAAAAGAGATACAGAGAGAAAATAGATATTAGATAGCGAGAAACGAAATAAGAGACAAAATTAGAGAATTTATAAGCTAATTGATTTAACAATCACTACTGAGAACAATAAATCAGAGATTCAAATAAGATACGGTATTCAGAGATATTCTACGAAAGCATAAGTAAGGCGCTGCTATTCAGCGATATCAGGAAAATCATCCAAACAAGATAAATCAAGGAAATAGATAATAGTCACTACAAATAATGGTAAACTAACCAGTCGCGAAATTACTTGCAATATTCGATAATAAGGGAGAGAATAAGACAAGAGATAAGATGA
Organism: Diprion similis; assembly: GCF_021155765.1. NCBI lineage: Eukaryota > Metazoa > Arthropoda > Insecta > Hymenoptera > Diprionidae > Diprion > Diprion similis. Next base: position 27,748,595 of record NC_060112.1, on the reverse strand, counting down.
GAATACGATACGAGCCCACGTGGCTCACGCAGAGCAAACTGCAAGATAAAGGAGAGAAAATCGATAATAGGTAAGAGAAGAGAGAAAAAGACATAAAGCAAGTAAATTCGTGGCTTCACAAAATAGATAGAAGAAAAATCTCACTTACGAAGATAGAACAGAGATAGGCGGAGAAGCAGGTAGTCGAAAAGCGGAAAGTAGAAAGCACTGAATCGTTAGAATACGTAAGCAGAAAATAGCGATAGTAAAGTGTCACTGAGTGTAGCGAAAGCACGTCTGTAATTAGCGATAGCTGGACGTAGAATGTGAAGAGACGAGCGGCGATCCTGACGATCTCGGTCGATTTTTGGCAAGATTTCGTCACGTGATCCTTTTCCGGTGTTCGGTGATCGATAATTGGGCCAGAGGGTCACGTGGTACGGGTCAACAGGTGTAGATGGGCGATAGTCCATTCCTGGGTGTCTTCTCCTCCCACGTTGTCATATAGAGAATTATCGATCCGTCGAGCGATATGTGGGAGGGCTATGGTCAACTGCTTGCGGTACTCGCGAGAGAAGAAGGTCTACCCCTCACGGTATTGCGGTATCGATGTGTGCGAGAAGATCTAGGAACGACGCCGAGAAGAATGATCGTACTCACATTGTTGCGGTATCGATACTTTGCAGAATTCGGGATTGGTGCGTCGTCAGCTTATGCAGTGCTAGTACTCCCCGCGCTGATTACCTCTCCGGTATTGCAACTCGGTGCGGGCCCTACGGCACTGCTGCACCGAGCCTTCCTGATGGTGATGATTTACACGCAGGGTTCCCATCCTTAAGACCATCAGTCCGGCGTGGTCCACCACTGTTTCTCGGGCTTGTCCTCACGACGCAGTCCTTCGATAATCGTAGGTTTGTAGACAGCTACGATTCTGCGGTATAGTAGGCGAGACAGTAGATATTATGCTGGTTCAGCTTCAGGCTGATAAGTACCGCGACGGGAGGCTTGATTGTGTTTTTGACGCACAGCCCTGTACGCCGTCTACGATGCATCCATGCGGCAGTGGCGTTGTAGCTATGGTTCGGCTCCTGGCCGATAAGTCCAAACGATCGGAGGTCTTCGTTGTGCTTTACGCACGACCATGTACGCAACCTAGGTAGGCATCCATCTGAAGTTGACTTGGCGGTATCCGATCTGTTGCAATTGACGATAGTTGGCTGTTGACCCGGTACGTAACCTCGGCTTCGCGATATTCAGTTCCCTCGAAGCGGTGTCGTTGCAGATAGTTCTCGTAGTGCGATACAAAGGTAAAAAAAAGACAGGAATTAGCTTAATAATTAAGTCTAACTTAGAAATTAATTAGTTGTTCTTTTTGGAGTATTGGCCTCAGACGTGTTTTCGTTACTATTTACGACATTCTGAAAATAAGGAGAGCGATATTCAAACCATGTGACAGGGTATAAAATACCACGTCACAACATATATGGGTGAAATCGCTGTCAGCTATACATCAAGGCATCAACAGAAAAAACCGCAACTACCTAAGGCGAACGACAAAAATTGTAAAATACGCTGCACCAATGATTCCATCTGATGATCATTCATTTCTGATAGTCTTGTGATAGATTAATAATCACATAAAACCAAAGCAAAAATACTCACATTTTCAATCATCACGATGCATATACCGGGACCATCTCTAGAAACTAAACAGGAACTGCGCATGCGCGAATTTAAATCCGTCGTCCGTGCAGTCTGGCCACCCCGAGACCCTGCTGTCAAACTCTGTTTCTGTCGGCGATGTAGTTCACATGCATTTTTGAGGTTAGAATCTCAAGTTATTGAGATAGTCACTCGGAAAGGCTTGGGAAGCATTTGTCATTGAAAATTGATTGTGCAAAGAACGGTCGGAATTTAACGCTGATGCTCTTTGAAAATTCGTCCTATTCGATTGAAACAAGAAATCTGTTCAAATGTTGGGTGCTTGGAAGAAACGAAGCAGGTAGGTAGGGACAATTTATTCAATCATTTTCATTACTTCATACATTAAGAATATCAATGAAATTTTTTTCTTTCAACAGAAAATACAGCCAAAATAATAGCATCTCTGCTGTTCGCTGATGTCTTCTCTTCCCATTCAATTCATGACACATGCAGAGATCATCGGCCACTTCTATTGGTTGGAAAAGGAAATTGTAGATCTTACGGTTTCTTTCAATTTCAAATCTAATCTAAAAAAATCTAATCCGAAGAGTAAAACTCAGAAACATTCTGTGACACAAGTTAAAAATCAACATTTTCAAAATGTGCCTCAGTGTCACAATTAACTTTAAGGATAATCATGTTTTAGAGTAATGTTCAGAACATTCATATGAAAATGTTGACTTATCGGGTTCGACATTGTACTCCTTGTTTCTTTGAAACAAATGAATATCTAATTTTCACTGAAGTTTATGACAATATTTACTTAAACCTAAATCCAATACAATATCTTGTTCATAGTGCTCCGAACATCATCCAGTAACATGAATATCCGAAAGTAATCCCTCTGTCGCAGAAACCGTTATAAGGTTCTTTGTTTTTAACTTGTGCCACTAGATAACTTTTGCATTGCAGATTCCATTTCCAATCTTAGGATGAGATTTTTTGTTTCGAACAGTGTTAACATGGGTTGCAGAATTAATTGTAATAAATGGAGATTCACAAACTCTCAGTTTCAATGAAGGACCATTGTAAGAGTATAAAATTGAATCTGGTTTCAAGCTTTCAATAAGTTACCGGATGACTCCCTGATAAAGATTCATCATAAAAAAGTTAGCCAGCAAGTAAGTCCTATTGTAGACAAAGTGATCATTTGTAACGTGTACTAGTAAGTGAATGCATTCCTTAGACCTTGCCGGGGTTGAACGAGGCTCAAGCACGGATGATAGCTGCAACTAGCTAGTCAGATGATACTGTCGATTAATATTGATTTTAAAGACATTTTCAACTGAAGTTATCCAACATTTTTAGATTGAGATTGGTTCAGTTTACACATCAAAATTCATCCTTGGAATCTGATTTAACACTTGAAACACTATTCATCTGAATTGAATACCAAGAGAGTGAAAAATAAAATATCAAAACTGCCGATAATAAAATTTGAAAAATAATGTGGGCCAATAATACTGCTTGGATTACAATGGTGCACGGAATGATTGCTCTGTAAAATTAGTTAGCAGCAATTGTTGAATAACAAACTTATTACTATTGGCTCGATAGATCTAAAATAATGGAATATTCAAACACCATGATCTGTAGCGTGTCGTGCTCTTCAATTTTGCCACGACTGATGTTCAGAAGGTGGCGATGACCAGAAGAAATTCCTTCGGATACCTGTTGTCTAATGGAACAACGGAACAACCAGGTTCGATGGTTGGAACGGTGGCACCAATCGAGAAATTAGGGTCCTAGCCACCAAAACGTTTTGACCATCAGGTAAGGTATGATTTTCATCCTATTATCCAAACTTGAAACTTCAAGTCTGTCAGAACGAACGAATTTTATCATTGAATACATGTGAAAATATTGTTATATGCAAATATCATAGTATCAGAAATTTACTTACACGCTTCAACGCCTGACAACTTTAGTCTCGCTTCGATGATGTTTGTTTCCCACCTGAAAATATTAAAAGATATTATCATCAGACAAGAGCTTCTAATTGTTTTGAATACCACTAATTTTCAATAAATTGCGACAGAAAAACGAATTGCTACTTTTTGCACTCCTAAGCTTTGTGTTTCAAGATACACTATTTCTTTTGTTCCTTGTTACTGATTTTATTTTAATATTTCATGTTCATTGGCACTGATTACTGGCTTCCGGAGCACTGCACTGTAACAAATCTACTCTGGAGCAACCTTCTACTGGGTTTCAACAATCCATTTATTTGTAATTTTATGTAAATAAAGAATCTGTTTGAAATAAACAATATTTTTACTTACCTGCCTCAGTTTGTCTAGACTCCCACTCGTTGATGACGTTCCACATTTAATTTCAGATTTCTACTCTCAATAAATAACTGATCCAATTTCTGTAGCTTTTGATATTTGTTTTTCCATTGACGCCTTTATTGTGTCGATTAAATATCTTCTAATATCAACTACGGTATTGCTGAATGACACTTTTCGTAGAAAATTCACGATAAGTAGGAATAAATATCAACATAACCTCAGTACGCTACTTTACGCGCGAGATATTCAGAGCCTTGTCACATTTCGTGTACGTTGGTCGCCTTGGTTAGCTGACGAAAATTACTCCGCGGGGCAATTTCGCTGACCAATAAAATTGAATCATTTGGCGCATGCGCAGTTCCTGTTTAGTTTCTAGAGATGGTCCCGGTATATGTTGTGACGTGGTGGGTCTACTAGCCCGTCACCGACCCGCACCTCAACTCCCAGACGGCTGCGTCAAGCGCTCTTAAAGAGCAGGGGAGAGTCCTGCCGTGCCGCCAATGAACAACCAGAGTTAGCTTCAAGATTTATGTATTATTGCTAATGCTTTTGTTACTCCCCCGCCAAATTCTCTGAGGTGACCGCCACTGCCGCCGCCACTGCCGACGCCGTCCAACAACCACCCTGCGCTGCCGTCACGGGAAACCGTAGGGACCACAGGACGACCGGCGTGGAGTTCGAAGCCCCGGACCCAGTAGTCGCGCTATTGCTTGCGCGAACCTCGATGCCGCCCAGGACATACCGCTGCTGCCGCCCAGGGGTCGAGTTGCCTCCACCTGAGTCTCTGATAAGCCCGGCCTTGCTACCTGGCACCCACAAACAACCGGACTCAGTCTCCCCCTGGGCTCGCCGATGCCGAAAGGACCTTTCCACGTTCGCCAGACCACCCTCGCAACCCGCAGCACAGCGCGGCGAACAGACCGGCTGCCTAGGCTCCCACCGGTCTATCACCAAAATCTACGTATCACCCCCCCCCCCCCCCCCTCCGTAACGCCACCGTGGGATTGCGATCGCCGAGGGCCGGCGGCCACCTCACTCTCCCTAGCGCTGTGAACCAGTCAATTGCTATTTGCTTCGCTCTGAGTTTTTCTTGTGCTTATCACTAGTTTTGTCATTTTGCCTTAGTGCGTATTTTGTATCTGTGCCGACGGTAGACTTCCTGTAAGACCAAGTAGCTGCTGTTCTCAAGGAAAGACGCCGCGTGTGCCGTAAAAAAGTAGGCTGCTGTTACCCCGAATCTCGCTGGCTATAGATTCTCAACGACCTCAGGGCATTTTTCCCTCAGTAACAGCTTGCCGGCCGGCTTTGGTCGGCCATTTTGTATGAAAGCCCGCGAGCCTCGTGGTAGCTAAGCTTTGCTATTTGATTCTATTGTTGATTTTATTCGCTATTCTTATTTTATAACGAATATTGAATGCTCTGGTTGTTCATTCGGTAATTTTCTGCCGTTTTATCGTAACATATAACTTGTAATAGATCGCGTACCGTGCCGCTTCCCGGCCGCGTACCAAGTACGTGAGTGTGAGAGAGAGAGAGAGAGAGAGAATCTGTGAGTGAGTTTGTGCGCCCGTGCCGTTGTTGCCGAGCGTAACTACCACCATCAAGCAGCGACAGGAGACCGTGCCGTTATATTATAGAAAAGCGACGAAGGATTATCTTGTATTTGTGAAACTGTTCGATTGTTAGCGAATTTGTTTCTGGAATTGTTATGCCTTGTTCTGAGTTTTGAAATTGTTAACGAATTTGCCTAACAACGATTCTGCTATTGCATTAGTTATTGAATTGTTAACGATTGTGCTTCATTGATTATTTGCCTATCTTGGTCGCTTGCCGCTCGTCGCTTCTAGCTTATACTGCTTGATTTTTGCCGTGTTATATTGAATTGTTTAATTTTGTTGCTGTGTTATATTTTGTTTTTGAATTGTATCGAAGCGTACCGCCACCGATAAGACCGCTTGCCGTGTATATATTTTATTGTCTATGCCTTCTGCCTTGCCGTAACGGCGCTGATTGTTAATAAACGCTGGTAATTACATCTATAATCATTCGATGATCATCTATACTATTTCACCTTCGCGCCCACGTTCCCCTCACCGCTAGCTAGTCGGCTGTTTTGCGTGCTTGCCCCTGCTATAGTTTTGCTTGCGAATTTATCTGTGTGAGTTTGGTTCGCCGTTCGAGTCGGCGAACGAGTGCTATAGGACGGTAAATTTTGAATCTGGTAAGAGTATAGTCTCTTACGGCTCTCTCGAGCCTGGCACCCAACACCTGTTCTGCAGTGCCGTCAATTATCACTTTTCCATCTTTCTACTGCCGTGTTGGTCAACGCCATTTTTGTAAACGAGCCTCTGTGCCGACCCCGCTTTCCCCCGGGTGAAGTAAAAAGCCCGTTAGAGCTTTAATTCACGAAATTGTTCGGTGAAAGCCGGAGTAACAAAAAAGGAACTAACTATCCGATACAGGTCAATTTGCTTATCGACAACACTTTACCACATGTATCACATCGCTTTACAATCTACACTTCGATCTACACCTCTTTATGCGTAACAGGATGACAAAATTTGGATAATTTTGTATAGCCATGTAGCTACTGGTTGGCACTATATAGAGGAATGTGTCAAATACATTGAACGAAGACCGAACACACACATTGTGTCCAAACGCATAATGAGGGTAAATCATTAATCTTATATTTTCTTACAGGAGTGTTTACATTTTATGTTTATTATGTTAATATGTTTCATATCACCAATCCAGTGTCGGACGGTGTCATAGGAAGTCACTACACGTTTGTGAAATAACTACATTCACATTAATGATGTACACGGATACATGTGTTTGCGAAAACTGCATACATTTGCGTCTCTGAACGCCGTCTAGCTGAGTTCAAAAAATTAATTTGGGGGAAATCTTCGTGCATGTTCACGTTGTACAGGGATATGTTTATTTGAATATATAGAAATGTGAATTTCGTCGCAGAGGCACAATTTGAATGTGTCTGTAAGATGTTAGAGACAAGTAAGTGTATGACTGAGAGTGTAACTCGGTATCACTACTCAAGCCTGTTGGAGGGACGCGGCCCTCCAAAGAAGATATGAAGAATTCATATCGAAAGTTGCGAAGTTGGTTTGCTAGAAAAATGTATTTCGAATATTAATTAGTTGAGTCGAAAAATTAACGACGGAGCCAAGAATTGAACCTGGCATCTAGAGATACTTTGCCGGAGACTTACTCCACTAGACCACCTAGCCGCCCTGACACCAGTGTCATTAATTTCTCTCATCAACCTGTATTCGAAATGTTTTGTTTTCGTGTGCCGTATTGTATATAGTGCAACGTGATTATTATAGGTAAAAGAAAATTTGCGATAATTCTTGAGGGAAGGATAATCACGCTACCCTACGGCGCAGGTACTGATCTGATCACGGAATAAACGATAATTAGGAAAAGAGATAAATGTTGGGCGCCAGACGCAGTAGCGTCAGAGATACGATAATTAGAGAATACGATATGACGAAATAGATCAGATTCTACGACGGTTTTGCACAGCTCACTCAGCAGATAAAGATAATGGTAGAGGGGATGGGTCGTATCCAAGTCGATAAAACACAATATTAAAGGAAATGGTAATAGTATCAATTGTATAAAAAAAAAAAACAAGTAGAGAAATTCAGATACAGCCAGAGATAAAGTGAGTTCAGAGGTAGCACGGTAGCGGTACAATTATTCAAGTAATTTAGCGGTATGAAGCGGGTGATCGCGATACTATTACTCGGTATAACCATCAGCAAGTTTACAAAGCAGATAAGAAATAGGCTAGCATGCAATGCACAATCTAAGGTTCTTAAACTAATTGTTACAATTCAAGTCAAATAGCATAATATGGCGAGAAGGATATGATCACGTAGAAATACAGAATAATCGTAGCAATGTGTAACAATAATGAGGCACGATAATAGATAGAAGATCCGAAATTACAAATGGCAAAAGAAGGCAAGAGATATTATAGTTAGTCGAAAAGCAAGAGATATTATAGTTAATCGGGAAACAAAAGATATTACAATTAATCGGTAACAAAAGATATGACAATTAATGGAAAGGCAAGGATTACAAGTCAGTTAGATAATTCGATATTTGAAGCGCAGTCAGAAATAATCAAGTATAGCGAAATAATATAAGAGAGGTATGATAGAAATTACGGAAGAAATTACGATAGAAGTTACAAGAGAAATTAGAGAAATACGTAGGTTCTAGCTTGCGATATATGCGATACGACGAAATATTATAATTACGATAAGCAAGAAATGGGTATCTTGACGTGTCAAGAACAGGTATTATAGAGAACAAAATATTATAATGCGATATATTACAAACTAGAGATCTACGGACAAACTACGTAACAGCGGTATTAGCAAAGAAAGCGATGAAAAAGGTGTTATTCGGTACGGCACAATACTCCAATGTCAAAAGAGAACAACGGCTATACCGCGCAGCGATATAAGATCGCGCACGCGGTACGCTTACGATATAATTCCTCCCAGATATTCGATAATCATTAAATCAGAAAGATATTCGGTAATATTCAAATCGGTAACATATTAAGGAATCAAAGAAACAATATTTGAGAAATTATAACAGAGATACAGAGAGAAAATAGGTATCAGATAGCGAGAAGCGAAATAAGAGACAAAATTAGAGACTTTATAAGCTGATTGATTTAACAATCACTCCTGAGAACGATAAATCAGAGATTCGAATAAAATACGGTATTCAGAGATATTTTACGAAAGCATAAGTAAGGCGCTGCTAGTCAGCGATATCAAGAAAATCATTCAAACAAGATAAATCAAGGAAATAGATAATAGTCACTACAAATAATAGTAAACTAACCAGTCGCGAAATTACTTGCAATATTCGATAATAAGGGAGAGAATAAGATAAGAGATAAGAAGAGAATACGGTACGAGCCCACGTGGCTCACGCAGAACAAACTGCGAGATAAAAGAGAGAAAATCGATAATAGGTAAGAAAAGAGAGAAAAAGATATAAAGCAAGTAAATTCGTGGCTTCACAAAATAGATAGAAGAAAAACCTCACTTACGAAAATAGAAGATACAGGAAAAGCGTAGACAGGTAGTCGAGAGCGGAAGGATAAAAGCACTGAATTGAAATGTTAGCGAGAGAATATGAGGATAGTGAGAATAACGTTATCGAAAACACGTCTAGTCGTAGACTAGGTTGGACGTAGAATGTGAAGAGACGAGCGGCGATCCTGACGATCCCGGTCGATTTTCGGCGAGATTTCATCACGTGATCCTTTTCCGGTGTTCGGTGATCGATAATTGGGCCAGAGGGTCACGTGGTACGGGTCAACAGGTGTAGATGGGCGATAGTCCATCCCTGGGTGTCTCCTCCTCCCACGTTGTCCTGTAGAGAATTATCGATCCGTCGAGCGATATGTGGGAGGGCTATGGTCAGCTGCTTGCGGTCCTCGCGAGAGGGGAAGGTCTACCCCTCACGGTGTTGCGGTATCGATGTGTGCGAGAGATCTAGGAACGACGACGAGAAGAATGATCCTACTCACATTGTTGCGGTATCGATACTTTGCAGAATTCGGGATTGGTGCGTCGTCAACTTATGCAGTGCTAGTACTCCCCGCGCTGACTATCTCTCCGGTACTGCAACTCGGTGCGGGCCCTACGGCACTGTTGCACCGAGCCTTCCTGATGGTGATGATTTACACGCAGGGTTCCCATCCTTAAGACCATCAGTCCGGCGTGGTCCACCACGGTTTCTCGGGCTTGTCCTCACGCTGCAGTCCTTCGATAATCGTAGGTTTGTAGACAGCTACGATTCTGCGGTATAGTAGGCGAGACAGTAGATATTATGCTGGTTCAGCTCCAGGCTGATAAGTACCGCGACGGGAGGCTTGATTGTGTTTTTGACGCACAGCCCTGTACGCCGTCTACGATGCATCCATGCGGCAGTGGCGTTGTAGCGATGGTTCGGCTCCCGGCCGATAAGTCTAAATGATCGGAGGTCTTCGTTGTGCTTCACGCACGACCCTGTACGCAACCTAGGTAGGCATCCATCTGAAGTTGACTTTGCGGTATCCGATCTGTTGCAGTTGACGATAGTTGGCTGCTGACCCGGTACGTGACCTTGGCTTCGCGATATTCGGTTCCCTCGAAGCGGTGTCGCTGAAGATAGCTCTCGTAGTGCGATACAAAGATAAAAAAAAGACAGGAATTAGCTTAATAATTAAGTCTCACTTAGGAATTAATTAGTTGTTCTTTTTGGAGTATTGGCCCCAGACGTGTTTTCGTTACTTTTTACGACATTCTGAAAATAAGGAGAGCGATATTCAACCCATGTGACGGGGTATAAAATACCACGTCACAATAGAAATGTGAATTTCGTCGCAGAGGCACAATTTGAATGTTTCTGTAAGATGTTAGAGACAAGTAAGTGTATGACTGAGAGTGTAACTCGGTATCACTACTCAAGCCTGTTGGACGGACGCGGCCCTCTAAAGAAGATATGAAGAATTCATATCGAAAGTTGCGAAGTTGGTGTGCTAGAAAAATGTATTTCGAGTCAACTAATTAATATTCGAAATACATATTTGAATATAGTACTTCATAAGCGTTCCTTCTATAATACGATGTTATCACATTTGGATTGTAATCGTGTTAGACTTTGCAGAGTGACCAGAGTCACAAACAATAGTAGGTGATTAGTTACTAGTCAACATTCATACAAACACATTCGTTAGATTATCAACTGGTGTGTTCTTATATATATATATATATGTCGGAGAAAGGCCAAAAATCACTCGCGAACTTTGTGTTTTTCGTGTTCGGCGCATATTGAGCCATTAAAAGAACATTTTGTTAACTCTGAACTCAGAACAAAACAATATTAGATAATTCAAATATTGATCGTGACAAAATACGTCAACTCTCTTTGACGTTCCGCGAAGGATGTCCTTTCTTTCTTCTTTTTTTTATTAAACAAATTCTTCAACAAAACAAATGACGAAAAGCAACGACAACTTTGTTCTTTATCATCGACACGGCCAAACTGACTTTCACACGTCCTCGTGTGTTGTATCTGGTTCTTCTGAAAATACATAAAAAGATCTTTTTTTTTTAGACTGCTCGGCTTTCCTGATCTTGTTATCAATTGATTATTAAAAAAAAACAAAATCATGAATTTTAAATACAACATTATGAGAGTTGATCCGGTGAGAAACCATTAACAATATCTCTTTATCATACACACACAGTCGCCTCATGCGACTCTTTTGACTGTATGACAACACCAAGTTATCCATACACCAAGATTTCAACACACAGTCAGAAAAATAAAATTATATAAAAAATAAAAAATATATATATTGTAACGGGCTTTTTACTTCGCCCGGGGGAAAGCGGGGTCGGCACAGAGGCTCGTTTACAAAAATGGCGTTGACCAACACGGCAATAGAAAGATGAGAAAAAAATAAAGATTGACGGCACTGCAGAACAGGTGTTGGGCGCCAGGCTCGAGAGAGCCGTAAGAGAATACACTCTTACCAGATTCGAAATTTACCGTCCAATAGTATTCGTTCGCCGACTCGAACGGCGAACCTAACTCACACCACCAACTCTCAAAGCGAAACTATAGCAGGGGCAAACACACACAAAAACAGCCGACTAGCTAGCGGTGAGGGGAACGTGGGCGCGAAGGTGAAATAGTATAGATAATAATCGAATGATTATAGATGTAATTACCAGCGTTTATTAACAAATAGTGCCGTTACGGCAAGGCAGAAGGCAACAAAATAGCTATTCACACGGCAAGCGGTCTTATCGGTGGCGGTACGCTTCGATACAATTCAAAAATAAATAAAAATAGAGCAAAATAGCATAAAATATAACACAGCAACAAAATTAAACAGGTCAATAGAACACGGCAAAATCAAGCAGTATAAGCTAGAAGCGACGAGCGGCAAGCGACCAAGATAAACGAGTAATAAGCGGCATAAAATCAGTAACAATTCAATAAATCGTGCGACTACGAACTCGTGGTGAAGCAAGTTCGTTAACAATTTCAAAACTCCAACCAAGGCAGAACAATTCTCAACACAAGCTTGCTAACCATCTAACGGCTTCACAAACACGAGATAATCCTCCTTCACTTTTTCTATATTATCGGCACGGTCGCCTGTCGCTGCTTGACGGTGGTAGTTACGCTCGGCAACGACGGCACGGGCGCACACACTCACTCACAGATTCTCTCTCTCTCTCACACTTACGTACTCGGTACGCGGCCGGGAAGCGGCACGGTACACGATCTATTACCACGTATATGGTACAATAAAGCGGCAAAAAATTACCGAATGAACAACCAGAGCATGTAATAGTAATTATAAAATAAGAATAGCACCCAAGATCAGCAATTTAATCAACTAGAAAAGCTTAGCTACCACGAGGCTCGCGGGCTTTCACACAAAATGGCCGACCAAAGCCGGCCGGCAACCTGTTACTGGCGAAAAGTGGCCTGAGGCCGTTGAGACTCTATAGCCAGCGAGGCCCGGGGTAACGTTAGCCTACCTTGTTTCGGCACCCAGCGTCTTTCCCTCAAGATTCGGCAGCTACTCAATACAGCGATACAATGCAAGATCGGCACACTTTGTCCTATTCGACTTCTCGGCGAGGATACTCCTAACAAAAATTACACTGGGTTTCTCTACGTTACGGTTGACGTTAGTGACAACGAGGCGCAAGGGAGAGTGAGGTGGCCGCCGGCCCTCGGCGATCGCGATCCCGCGGTGGCGCTACGGGAGGGGATGATAGGTAGATTGGCGAGAGACCGGCGGGAGCCTAGGCAGCCGGTCTGTTCGCCGCGCTGTGCTGCGTGTTGCGAGGGCGGTCTGGCGAAGGCGGAAATGTCCGGTCGGCATCGGCGAGCCCAGGGGGAGACTGAGTCCGGTTATTTGTGGGTGCCGGGTGGCAAGGCCGGTCTTATCGGAGGCTCAGGTGGAGGCAACTCGACCCCTGGGCGGCAGCGGCAGCATGTCCTTGGCGGCATCGAGGTCCGAGCAAGCAACAGCGCGACTACTGGGTCCGGGGCTTCGAACTCCGCGCCGGTCGTCCTGTGGTACCTCCGCGTTTCCCGCGACGGCAGCGCAGGGTGGTCGTTGGATGGCGTCGGCATTGGCGGCGGCAGTGGCGGCGGCAGTGGCGGTCACCTCAGAGAATGGGTTGGGGGAGTAACAAAAAGCATTAGCAACAATACATGAATCTTAAAGCTAACTCTGGTTGTTCATTGGCGGCACGGCAGGACTCTCCCTTGCTCTTTAAGAGCGCTTGACGCGGCCGCCTGGGAGTGGAGGTGCGGGTCGATGACGGGCTGGTAGACCCGCCACGTCACAATATATATATATATATATATATATGTGTGTGTGAAATAAAAATGTTTATATCGCGAGCATATGTCCGGTTTAGTTAGCTGTATTATTCAAGCATAGTAATTTCTTATGATTCAAATCTTGAATCACATTAATTTATGATGGTGCAGCAAGCCACAGTACTACACGTATGATTGCTGATTGCAATCATATCATATCAATCAATACTGAATCATTACTGAATCATTTAACTGAAGAGAAGTTACGTAATTATCATACGATAGAATTAGTTGGCATGCCCGACACTGGATGGGAGAATTGTGTATGATCACTTTCGGAATCTTCGGATATCAAATGACGTCATTTACATTCTTATGAAATTCGTCCATATTAATCGCGAGTGCAACATTATTTAACATGTGGACATGATTTCTTTACAGTTTAAGGTACATCTGTACGTTACTTACATTAGTCAAAGTACATATGAGGTATTCCATCCCAAGTGTGTAAGCCCGTGACCCTCACCCTCTCGGATTTTTTTTATTTTTTTTTTTTATATGATCGCATTGAGGCTAAAAGACACCCTCACATTTTTTTTAGATTTTTTCAAACATCCCTTATCTCAGAAAAAAAATTTGTTTCAAAACAAAAACGCCATTTTTTTTAAATCTGAAAAAATTCTAAAAAAACTGTGATAACATTGTTACGTCCGACGTCCCGCCTCACGTCTCTTCCACCTTCCTCGACGCTTGTCTTTACCTGCCATTCCCACACTCCATATCTTGTCATCCTATTTCCATCTTGCCTTACACCACTCGCTATCGCCCTTACCTTGCTATTTCGATTCCCCTCTACCCTTACATTCAGCTTCAACTCTCGTTCCCCAAAACCATTGCCTCAACTACTCCTCATCGACTTCACTCAATTTCCAAATCAAAATAAAAGTTATAATCATTCTCTAATTACTGTTCTTTCCCTTCCGTTCCCTGAACGAAGACGGCGACGACTACGAACCAACAAAAATAGCACCCGAACCAACACCAACGGGTGGGTACATGGACTGCAGTCCTCCTGTACCGTAACAACATATAAAAATTTTCCAGCTATCACCCGTAGTGGGCAGATTTTTTTTAATGTGTTTTACAAGCTGTTAACGTTCACAAAATTCCAAAAAATTCTCGAATAGCTCACCTTGAGCAGATACTGAATTATTTCGGTACTCAAAATGAATTTTATAGTATCAATTGTGTTGGAAACCAAAAGATGTATGTAAAAAAAAAAAAAAAAAAAAAAAAAAAAAAGGGGGGGAGAGGAGAAAAATGTATTACGTTATTAAGAAGACTCGACGACAGAAATTCCGAGCACGTTATGTTTATATTATTCTTGAGTTGCTTGATTCTTTAATTCAATTACTTTCAGTTTACATCATGATGAATTTAGTTACGATACCAAATTATTGTGTTCAGTTCATAAGTCGAAATGTAACGCAATTAAATGTAAAATATTGTAAGCGAATTATCAAAATGCCACATGATATAGTTATGGCAAAAATGTATTGTGAAGATTGAAACACCAACGATTGTAAACACGAAAGGCGACTTGTTTGATTCCTCGGGAGACGGCGAAATAAACACCATTGAGGTGGATTTGAATATTGTTGCCGATTCACACGACCGCACTGGTTAAACGTTTCTCTCGCGGTTCGACGCTCGCCCACGAACATATTCGAGCACGTGATACGTGTCGTCGTGTATGTAACGCCAATTCAGCCTTAGGGAGTCTCTCCTTAAGGGCTATAGACCTCCCGGGAAATTCATTTTTCTCAAGTCCATGCAGGTCACCCAAAACGGCACGACGAGGTCGCGAGACCAAGTCGGGGCCGATAGGCGGGCGAGCGAAAGAGCGAGCGAGAGAGAATAGGAGAGGGCGCTAGTGGCGCGTTGGCCTGAATCAGAATAAGTCCCCTAGACAAATGGCGCTGCGGTAGATGAGAGGTTGATGAGCCTAAGGCGCGCGTTTAGAAATCAGATTCGATCCGACCACGAGCGGAACAAGTCGCCTTTCGTCAACGAATAAAAGTGTCCACCAACTACAGCGTGTCGAAGATTATTCTCATTGTCTCACCCTTAACAAATTGTGAATTTTATATTCATTTTGAGTACCGAAATAATTCAATATCTGCTCAAAGTGAGCTATTTGAGAATTTTTTTGGAATTTTGTGAAGGTCAATAGCTCGTAAAACACATTTAAAAAAATCTGCCCACTACGGGTGATAGCTTGAAAATTTTTATATGTTATCACGGTTTTTTGAGAATTTTTTCAGATTTAAAAAAAATGGCGATTTTTTTTTGAAAATTTTTTTTTTCCGGAAATAAGGGATGTTCGAAAAAATCTAAAAAAATATGAGGGTGTCTTTTAGGCTCAATGGGATCATATAAAAAAAAAATTAAAAAAATCCGAGAGGGTGAGGGTCACGGGCTTACACACTTGGGATGGAATACCTCATATACAACTGCTGTTGCTAAAAGAGAGAAATAACCTACGTTATTGTCAATTAACAATATTTTTGGTAATCGCTGCGATATTTTCAACATGGTCGAGAAATAATGTAACCTAGTTATAGGCAAAATTCGTAAAATTCCATAACTTGAGAACATAATCATAAGCGTTATGTTATCTAGACATCTGTCTCCGCTTTACTATCACAAAGAATAGTTGTTTTAGTTATAAAATTATTTTTGAGGGGTATTTTGTCATATGTGCGATTAGTCTGTAACAACCATCTGTGATATTATTCCTGAGGTCGCTCCTCATTATACTTCTTCAATTACTATTAAATAAATGTTTTAATTACGCATTAGCTGGCAAACAACCAGATATCTACACAAAATGCATTTATACAACTATTAGTATTACTCGTTTAAATTTGGAATCGTTGTGTTAATGTCAAATGAAAATACGTCTGATTTGCCAAAATTGGGATAATACTGGACTTTGGCTGTGAGTGAAAGAATTAGTGCTATAGAGTAAATTTACTTTGACAACTCTTCCTAAAATTTTGCTGTGAACCCGCACAGAACCGGGAGCCGATGTGTCGGCTCAGAAGTAGACTATATTTTCACTATCTAACCTAACGGCACCGATAGCAAAGTTCCAGGACTTCAAACTGAAATGTCGACAAAAAAGTTCCCGGCTCCTGAAAGGGGTCATCATAATCTGGAGGTTTGTAATTGTGCCAGCCAACTGCAGAACACTTAATGTTCGATTCATATAGTAAGTAGCATTTGTTACATGTCCTTCTTGTGTTCGGTAAAATTGGTCATCCAGAGACAATGTTTTAACCCAATCGTCAAATAATCATACTCACAAAATTATCATGGTGTAACGATCATCTAAATTTATGCTTATCGTCATCAATGTTCATCTTTACAGATTCAGAAAATTGGTTCCAACGTGAGATACGGATGAACAAGGCATCCCTACTATGTTGAACGACGAGATAGTTTAATTTTATTATCACCCCTAATTGAACCGAAACCAAATACTTGAACCCTGATCGACATACCACCACGTAGTACATCGAGCTCCGAGAACGTATATAGTTAATCCACAGAGTCAAAGCGTACACGGGTGAGTGTACTTTTACATTAGTCCGACACATATGCACTTTGACAATATTATTATTCTATGCTCTCACATCTTTCTAAACTCTATAATTGTTTTAGATTTGTAGCGCTGTCGAATTACTAATACAAACAGATCATGACGCCTGTCAACCTTCCCCGGACGTCAATAGACATGTATCCAGTTGTGTCACAATTTTCGTTTGAGTCTTATCGCCCACAATGTAATTTTTGTATTCTCGCAAATTTTGTAAAACGTGTGAAACGATACTTTTACTTACCTGTGCATGTTTGTATAGAGTATTGAACGAGCAGTGTAATGCTGTCCTGAACAAATAATACCATTTAGAACTTTTTAATCACTTTCACTTTGAGATATAAATATTTCTCTATCACAATAACATGTGGTTGACATATAAGAACTGTAAAAAGCTAACTTCACGTCTTTTACAGCATCACGGGTCACCCTGCTACATTTTACAGATATAGAGAGATTATTTTGTGTGTACAAGTGAACGCACGACAGATGAATCTCAATTTTGTTTGTGTTAACGATCTGTTACCGTGGACAAACTAAGTATTTTCGTGAAATAAAAAATACTTACCAACAATGGTATTAACTTGCACAAACTTATCGCAGTCGACAAAAATGCTGACGTTACATTGTCAGTCTACTTTCTCACATCGGTAATTATGTTTCTTATAATGTTCGTAGCATTTGCTCGAAATTTATGTTTTATCGGCAACATGATTACCAATCAATAAGCTTCATTACCGTTTCACAAGTGATCGAGCGTCACAGTTGCTGACAGTTCCGTTTAATTGGTTCAAACAAATCTTGTTACACGAATATTATCATGAAATTGCATGTATTACATCTTTTACTTACAAGTTTGCGCAAATTCCCCGAATTAATATATCAAAAATGTTGCAACGTATGTCTGTGCATGCGCCGTGTATTATTAATTGGTAAATTAGTGTTAAGAATTCAGGACTGTATGAAATAGGATTATATAATGATACTGACAAATTTTAGCTATACTAGTTGTGATAGGAGATTAAAAAAATAAAATATGAGGAAAAAAATTGTCGTCTATCGTTTTCACTTCGCAATGTATTCATTACTTGTTACAAAATTGAGATCGACATATATGGTCACGGATTATGTCGTTCAGGCGTTGAATCGACGAATTGAGGTTTGAACTCGGTCCAGTTACACCTAAGTACGGATTTCTCCAATTATCCTTGTTCCTCGTGCGAATGCGGGTGTTTTTATTGAACATATTAAAACGGTATGCAGACGCATAATGATGGTCACTAATCCCATCCGCTCGCTTGCCCCGCGCAAGTTTCCGAAAGACTTTTTGGGGACATATCCTACCGGGTGTTGTAGGTATTGGTAGTGATTATTATCATTATTATTTACCTAATCGTGCGCAAATTGGATTAGTCGCATCACTATTTTAATTTTTCATGGTGGATAAGTCATACAGTTATCAATTACGAATCCTACACATCACAACAGGTATAAGAGTTGTGGTTCGCTTACAATTATTTGGTTGATTATTACTACGGTATAGCAGTATCATTGCCGCATACTTACAAAAAGTCATGAAATCTAGGCGAAAACATCTGAAATGTAAAAAAATCCGCCAAGTTACCGAAACCAAATCACAATCCAAATTGAAGAATAACTTAGATATTGCCGGTCTCTGTCGTGAAATCAGGAATGAACCCCAAGCTCTACGATGTCTCAGCAAGTAGGTAGGTATATGTCGTGAAGTCGGACCTCGCTGTTTCGTGTAGTGATATCGAAACATCATTCCAAGCGCTACGTACTTGGCGGGCACATTTTTGTGAAACATCAATTATAAATGCTATAGCGACAAAGTAATCACGGAGTTTGATCTGTCGCACAATTTCGCGTATTAACGAATTGAACATGTTCTCACAGCGTGGGATAATATTTATTCAATCATGCAGAATAAAAACTCGACGTTGTATGAAAACAGTGTGCATGAATACATTACACGGTACAATCAACCAAAGCTTTAATATGTACAACTTGCCGGCCAATATCTTGTCTTTGCCTACTAGCTAAAAATATATTTTGATTTTCACCAACCATGTCCGAAGACGCTTATAATAACGTAATGAAGGGCAATCTAGGAATTGCATCTAAAGTAATGAATGGGTTCTCGGTGCGTCGTGAGCAAACGTCGAGCCAAAGAAATTTCACAGTAGGATATGTATGAAAAATGTGGATGTATTTAGCATCGAAGGACTTCTACTGGAGTTTGAAGACTGACTATTATTACAATAATATTGACGCAGTAACCTTATTCATTCGAAGACAAATGATTAAACATTTCATGACCGAATATTGTATCGGTATCAGTTCACTCTATATAATATGATGATTATACACCTTGTATAAGGGGTGTGAACACTATTTCGTTACAATAAATATACATTTTCCGGAAATCGTTGCGTGCGAGTGTACGGAAGTGGTGGGGTGCAGGTGCCTCCTCCCGTACACTCGCACGCAACGATTTTCGGACTGCCATCAACAATAAATGATGTGAAAAAAAATTTGATGAAATGCATGTGGGAGTGAATCCCTTGTATGGTAACTTGAGAGGTTAGTACAGATGGCAGGTGAGTCGTACGATAGATATAAGAGTGAGCTCATGAGACTCAGTAGATCAGAAGTGAGCCGGTCGTCGTGATAGACGTACGCGGTCTCCGGTGTGAGTCAAGCACACTGAATTACGCACACGAGTCGTAGGCATGGGCTCACCACCCGAACGAACCCTTGCCGGTCTCGCTCCTACAGCAGTGGTGGGATAGACAACCCATTACGGGACCCAACGATCGCAAAAGTGTTAATGTTTGCTCAATTACGCGCCAATCTCTGGTTGGTATTAAAATTAATAACTTCCAGTTGCAAGGATTAATTGATAGCGGAGCTGAATGCTCACTCATCAGAAGCTACATTGCAGATGCGTTACCTGGTAAAACTGAATACCAATTTGTAAAGTTTAGTGGCATCGGTCCGACGTCAATTAATTCAAGTAAACAGATCACTAGTTTGGTAAAATTTGATGGATTCTGTGCTGAATTAACGTTTTTGGTAGTAGACACGAATTTGCTGCCTTATGATTACAGTTGGAAATAATGCATTATTTTCATAATGCATTACTGTAACCATTACCCATTACTCTGTCTATTGTGCAATGTATAAATGTACCATTACCACATATGAAATTAATGTGTAATGAAAGCGTGTTCCATTACTAATCAAAAAAGTAATGTAGAATGAATGCGTGTTTCATTATAAATAAAAAAAGTAATGTGTAATGGATGCATTTGCCATTACAATTCAAAAAAGTAATGTGTAATGAATGAGTGCTTTATTACAAAGTACATTGAAAAAAAAAGTAATTTGTAGTGGAGAATATTCCATTACAAATAGAAAAATTAGTGTCCTCGCATTAGAACCTTGCACAATGCGGTTTCACTATTTTATTTTGCTGTATTGACCATTTGTGATCTTCCACAATGATCACAAATGATCATTAAAGTGAAAAAAAGGGTTGTGTGGTTGTATGAAACCACGATGAAAGTGAAACTTTTCTTCGGATCGTACGCATGCAACTGAAAATTTTCGTCAAGTTTTACCAATCCGCGCTCTGACCACTTTACCCCCACTCTGCGGCCGCCCGTCACGCGTTACGTGACGCGATAGTCGTACGACAAAATGTGTGGCGATGTAATAAAAGTTTCACTTTAAAACATGCACTCTATTTAGGCATTCAATGGAAAAATTTTATATCAATGACTAATAATTTTTATTAGATCGCTTATAATCATAAGTAACCGTGTGAAAAAATTGGTTCAATGTAAAATAAGATAATGTTTGGATATTGTTTCGGCAAGTCAGCAGCATTCGGAATCAATCACGAACGTTTGGATAGGTTCGACTCACGTGGATACTATCCCCACTATCTTTCCGGAAACACCACGCGAAAAGAGTTCTGTGTATACGGTGTCCGTGTGCTTTAGTGTGTTTCTACGACCGTTTAGAGCAGGAAGTATTTTGCTCAAAGGTACGTTTACTAATTATTCAATGAAAAAAATTTGTGTGTATCAAGTTTTTGTTATATTTATTATAGTATTGGTAAATGTATGAACTGAGTTTCGGAGTATTTTTCACTAGATTGTCGCAAAAATTACAATTCAAGAAAAGTTATTGGTGTCAGTATATATTAACTTAATTCCCGCGTGTCTTCGTATACACCTTATAATTTTGCAATTAACGTGACTGTAAATTTATCTTGAATTGTTGTAAAAATTACTCCAAAAAGCACTGTCATCTACTGCAGCAATAGCATTTGTTTTTTCTGCATGTGCATTTCCTAACTATTCAGAGTCTATCTATCAACAGGTTTCCTTTACGTTTTTAAAAATGTAAACTCGTAGCACAGAAATTAATATGAATTAAACTACATTTCATACATATCCAATTTTTTACTCAAGTTATTATTTAAAATTATACAAGCATATTACAGTCATCGAAATGGTTCATTATAATTTACATGAGCTTTCAGAAACTACTGATGTCGGATGGTAAAGATACCAGCAAAATACGGCGTAAGCGTCCGCGGGCTCTACATTCTTTGCGTTCGCGTAAACACGCGGACGCGTCAACATCGACCTGTACACCGCACAATGTCGAAAGCAATATCTCCAATAAGCAATATGTTTACGTTTCAGTCTGTATGTATACGGCTTTCCCCGTCAACTCAACCACTTCCAAACCTTTATTTTTCGTTGGACTGCGCAATTTAATCTCGAGTCGCTACCGCGACTTTAGATGACATAAAACATGACTCTGAAGTTTGCAACGTTGAGATTCAACGAAAATTTTTTTTTCTATCGATTATTTATTGAATTTTGAAAATCATGGAAATTTTTCGTGTCGATTGAGTTTTTTGGTCGAAAAAGACGATCGTTTTATTGGCTAGAGCAAATATTGAATAATAATTCTGAGCTCTGCTCAAGAAATAACAGAATTTCCTTGCATTCAAACGATCGAAACTTCAGGATCATCATAAAACGTGTTTTTTTCGTGCATTTACATGACCCAATTCGATAAGTATTATGGAATATCTGTTCTCGATTTTTTTTTATCTTTCTCGCTCTCTTCTCAGCCAATTACCTCTCGAACGGCTAATCGGAGCGAAAAACTACATGGAATTTTTTTTAAGCTATATATTTTGAGCTCTACAATAAAAATATCCCACAATTTTTATTATTGTTCTTTGCTTCCAAAAACCACTTCGGAATTTTGAATTTAATTTTTTTCAACTTTTCTTTTTTATTGGGAAATATATGGGACCTCAATACTGTTTTTCTTCTAAACTACCGTGGTTGTCGTCTGATTCATCCTCCTCGTGAGAGTTGAGGAATCACATAGAAAAATGTGTTTTTTTTTTCTAAAGAACTGCATTTAACCCTTTGGATCTTAGAGAAAGTGTACTTCGTACAACAATACTTCAAAGGAAACAATTACCTCTGAAAATAAAATAATATATTGAAGTCTGCCTTATCATGGTGATTTATTTCTCCAGACCCAGAAGATGAGAGTGCGGTCTCATCTTCGCAAGAAAACCAGCAGATGGCTTTCCACAGCGATGTCGTGCGAGGGGGATTTTCTCATTCAGGTAATTAAGCGTTAAATTAATTCATAAAGTTACAAATTTCATATGCTTACTGTGCATATTATGTGTGCCTATTACTATTAACTATTATTTGCCCTCCTGGCAGAAGCATCAACATCGCAGATCGTTGAAGATCTTCCGATTCATCGTTTGAGCCAAATTTCTATTGAGAACGAAGAACCTCCCGATGATCCTTTGGATGTGGAGTGCAATAAGCGACTGTGCCTGGATGGTAGATACTTTATAGTCGTGAAAGAACAATCACAAGTGGATGGGACAATCCGTGCCAATTGCATGATTTGTCCACGAGAAAAAATCATCGCCGGCACACTTCGCAGTACTTCTAACTGGACGACACATCTAAGGGTTAGTATTTTAACAACAAATTATATCAATTTAACAGAATCAACAATGCAAAAATATTTTCTTCGCAGAGACGTCATCCAGAAGAATATGTCGAGTACACCCAGGATTCTTTGTCAAAAAAATTGAATGAAGAACCAAAAAATAAAAAACGATGGTCATGTACGTTCTCTCAAAGTGAATTTAATTTAAGTGTCACAAATTACATTGTGGACAGCATGGCACCATTGAATACTGTTGAGAGAAAATCTTTTCGAAAAATTTTCGATGGTATGTCAACTTTATTTTACAGAGTATTTTTATAAGATTTGAGACATTACGCTAATTTTTTATTCTCTTACGTACATGTGTAGACTTCAACATAAAAAAAGATGGATTGATTTTGAAACATCTGACTCGACACTCACTGTCAAAATCAATAATTAGTCTGGCAGAACGACAGATCACTGAGCTCCGTAAGATAATCGCATCAATTGAGTACGTTTGTACAACAGCAGATGCTTGGTCCGGGAAAAATCATCGATTTGTCGGGGTAACGCTTCATTGGGTAAGTTTTTTTTAAGAAAATCTAAGTTGAACTAAAAAATTTCGTGGATTTTTAAGACTTTTCATGGTACGACAAGAAAAATCATCGTTTTTTTTCCCGACGTCGTTTTTCATTTGCAATAAAGCAAACGAACTTAAACGTGTCGCTTACAGGCTTTTTCCATTAATTCCACAATTTAATCGTTCCTTTGAATATTTTCTTATACCGTCCTAGTATCTCTTCTCACAACTATGTTTTCCTCAAGAACTAAAAATATTGAAAAAAATCATGTTCGATATCTGTTAACAGCTACATCCATATACTTTAAATCGAAAATCCGCGGCGATTGCGTGCCGGCGGTTTCCTGGTACCCACTCGTATGAAGCTATTGCGACGTTTCTAGCGGAGATTCATCTGTCCTTCAATTTAACACCCAGAAAAATTGTGGCCACCATTACCGATAATGGATCGAACTTTGTCAAGGCATTCCAGGAGTACGGTGTTGACGGTGCTGCGGATATTATTCCAACTGGTAAGCCCTTCCTGTATTGCTCATACAATGCCAACCAAAAATATTTTTGAATATGATTTTCAGTACTTTATTGAAGGCAAAATTCTGAAAAAAATCAGCAATGTTGAAAATGATAGTAATACTGTCTTCTCATAATAACATTTGTAATTATTTTTCCAAATTTTTTAAAGTCGTAGCTATGATAGTATTCGTTCAAGGGCATGTTCTCATTTCTATACCGAAAAAAGACGATTACTAAAATTTTTTTTTAGTAAGTTTCTTATTTAAAAATACAAAACTTTTTCCATGTTATCATTGCAGTATTATATATTACGAAAACAATGATTTCTTTTAATTTTTGATCAGACAAAAACTTCAAATAAGGGTTTCTCAGGATGACATTTTTAAAAACGGTTCCAGTGATATCTCAGAAAATATAAAACTTATTGACTCAAATCCCTTACCATTTTACGTTTTACAATGCAAGTACGCTGCATTGAATGCAGTGAACTTGAAAAATAAACTTAGCAATGAATACGTATATTTCTAATGAATATGAGAAAAGAATATAGACTGATCTGTTATGAAAATGAATGTTTTTATTTTGTAGAAGAAGCGTCAGACAACTTTTAGAGGAAGATTTTTCTGAAACTTTGATGACTGAGGAACCGAATCACGAAATCACGCTGGACACCGACTTTGCAGACGAATGCCAGAAGCAATTACCGCAACATTTTCGTTGCGCCAGTCATACTCTCAACCTTATTGCTACAACAGATACGAATAAAATAATCGAAACTTCGAGAGAATTCGGAGCACGCCATAAGAATGTGATAGCGAAGTGTACATCTCTTTGGAAGAGTTTACGGTCTCCAAAAACCAATGAAGTCATGAAAGATTATTTGGGTATCGGTTTACGAGGACCAGTAATTACTCGGTGGAACAGTTTCTTCGATTGCCTCAAGCAATTGATACATCGCAAAGATAAACTTCTGCGTTGCGTAGAAACAGGTGAGAGAATTTCACTGAGAGATCCCTTTAACAGGTGTGATTTTCAATACCTGGAAGAGTACATTAAATGCACCGAGGATTTAGCGGAATCAATAGACTCTTTGCAAAGAGATATCAACTGCCACTATGGCTATCTCTTGCCAACTCTCCTTTCTCTCCGAAGAAAAATGATTTTGCTTGAGGGTAACCGCAATGTTCGAGTTTGTCAGCCCCTTGTTAAGGGAACGATTCAAGCCCTTGAAGTGAGATTTAAAAAAATGTTTCTTCTTCTAATTGAGTTCACCAGTTCCAGTCATTTTTCTCTGCCTGTTTCTGATTTTCTCTATAGACGTCTTTATAGACTATTTTCTCATTAAATCTAACATGCCGAGACTCTATAAATTTTCTGGAATTTGGATGCTGTGGTGTCCGTGCGTCGTCAGTCAATAAATTACACAGATTAATTGTTGCATATTACTAGATATATATTTATTATAAGAACTGACGAGGAACACGTGTGTCTTTTACAACGATCATATGGGAGGGGCCCATTGGAGGCAGGAAGTGTATCCGTCAGGTACGCTAAACACAAAGCCGCTATACAAAGCGAACTAGCCCCGTTTGATTAGTCGGTAACATCGATAATGTAGTACACTACACTCCTCCCCTTTTACATTAATTTTCCTCTCTCTAGATACATCCATCATTACAAAATATTATAAGTCTACGCGTTGAGGTGGTTTCGTAGTACGACTTGAGCGTCGTAACGTCGGTATCGTCATTACATTTTTATGCATAATTGGATTTCTTTTTTTAGACATAATTGCTCTCTCACATTTTGTCGCATTTATCAACTTATTCTCTAATACATTTGGTATTTCCTTACAACTAAATTTATCATTAATAACACAGCTTTCATTAGAATTATCTACAAGTTTTGGGTGATTTTCAGTCTCTATCTCTACTTCTTGAATTACCTTATCTACTATTACATTCTTATCTCTAGTTACAGATGGCATTACCGTGTTATCATTGCCTAGCCTACCAGGTTGATGTTCTTTAATCTCAACGTTTTGTACAACTGGTCTAATTTCTTGAGTACAATTTTTTATTTGGTCTACATGACGTTTCCAAACTATACCATTTGAAGTTATGACTTGGTATGTGACCGGAGAAAGTTTACTAGTTACAGTAGCTAGTATCCATGAACTAGAACTATAGTCCTTCACCATAACCTTCTCATTAACTTCAAATTGCACACAGCGAATTCCGCAAAAATTACGCTGTTGAGCTTCTTGACTTACTTGGACTTTATTCCGAAGTGTTGGTCTAAGTAAATCTAGACGCGTACGAAAAGCTCGACCTGTTTGTAATTCCGCAGGACTATAACCCGTCGTTGAATGTTGAGTAGCACGATAATAGAACAAAAACTTAAACAAGGCTTCTTGTTTATCTAGCCCTGATTTAACTAATATCTTAAATTTCTTTTTGAAGGTTTTGACAGAATTTTCTGCTGCACCATTGGATGCTGGATGATATGGTGCTGTGCGTATATGCATAACTCCATATTTCACAAGAAATTCCATAAATTCTTTTGAAGTAAAAGCAGGACCATTATCTGTAACTAATTTAACAGGTAAACCCCACGTCGTAAAATAATCTTTTAACACCAATATTGTTTGCTTAGAAGTAATATCACTCATGGGTCTAACATCTAACCATTTTGAGAAAGCGTCTAAAATTACTATATACATTTGAGAATCTATTGGACCAAGGAAGTCCGCGTGAAGTCGTTGGTTTGGAGCGTCTGGCCAACTCCACGGATGTAATCTAGCTCTAGGAGGATAATCGGCATTCTCCAAACACAGAACACACGACTTGGAAATCTCTTCAATATCTCTATCGATGCCAGGCCACCAAATATACGACCTTGCCAGTGACTTCATGCGCACAATTCCCATATGAATTTCGTAACTCATTCAACATTCGACTACGTAGGGTACAAGGAATAACAACCCTGTGTCCCCACATTAAACACTTATTCTCAATCGTCAATTCCCTGCTACGATTCTCAAAAGATTTAAATTCACTACTAGTTTCTTTTGGCCAACCAAACTTAACGAAACTAATAAC
Organism: Diprion similis; assembly: GCF_021155765.1. Taxonomy (NCBI): domain Eukaryota; kingdom Metazoa; phylum Arthropoda; class Insecta; order Hymenoptera; family Diprionidae; genus Diprion; species Diprion similis. Next base: position 27,721,358 of record NC_060112.1, on the reverse strand, counting down.
TTTACTCAAAACTGCATCTCTTTCACTTTCTTCACTCACGATTTGGTCATTAATTGTTGGTATATCATCTAAAATATAATTAAGATATGTAAACTCTTCACTATCTTCATTCCCTTCCTCTTTAATTTGCGAATTCATTCGAGATAGAAAATCTGCACTTATATTATCAATTCCTTTAATGTACTCAACATTAAAATCATAACCTGACAATATAACAGCCCAACGTTGCAGACGACTTGCCGCCATTTGCGGAATACCTTTTTTTTCCAAAAATATGAATTAATGGCTTATGATCTGTCTCTAATTCAAAATGTCTGCCATAAAGAAACTGATGAAATGTTTTAACTGCAAAAACTATTGCCAAAGCCTCTCGGTCAATCTGTGAGTAATTCCTTTCAGCTTTAGTTAACATTCGCGAAGCAAAAGCTATGGGTTTGATTTCATCGTTATCAAACACATGCGCTAACACCGCCCCAATTCCAGTTGGTGAAGCATCACACGTTAATTTAACTTTTAAATTTGTATCAAAATGAACTAAGACGTTATGTGAAATTAAACATTTTTTTGCTTTGTTAAATGCATCATTACGAGTTTCAGTCCATGACCATTGAACGTTTTTTTGTAATAGTTCATATAAAGGACTAACTATTTCAGAATAGTTTTTGATGAATTTAGCATAAAAATTAATCACACCCAAGAAAGCTCTTAATTGTTTCTGATTTGATGGAACAGGAATTTCTAAAATTGCTTTAATTCGTCGTTCAGAAATGTGAATACCTTCCTTATTAATTACATATCCTAAAAATTGTACTTCAGTTTTGAATAATTCACATTTCTTTTTTTTGTGCTGTTAATCCGCAGTCTCTAAGTCTATTTAATACCTCTTGTAATCGTTCATCATGAGTGTCACGTGTTTGACCCGCAATCAAAATGTCGTCGTAAAAACATACAACACCTTCAATTCCTTTCAAAATCTTTCCCATTTCCTCTTGAAATAACCCAGGAGCTGGAAAAACTCCAAAACATAATCTGTTATACGCAAATAACCCTCTATGGGTTGATATCACAACTAATTTTTTTGATCATCGTCCAACTCAACCTGTTGGTACGCTCTTGATAGATCAATTTTTGAGAAAAATTGTCCTCCTTTAATTCTAACAAGTAAATCCTGAACACGCGGAATCGGGTGTTTGTTTTTTTTAAATTTGGGTTCAGTGTTATTTTAAAATCACCACACAAGCGAATATCGCCGCTATCTTTCTTAACAATCGGAACAATAGGTGTTCCCCAATCACTGTCATCCACTGGAAATAAAATTTCGTCTATAACCAATCTATCAATCTCTTTGTCAACTCTAGGTAATAAAGCATATGGTATCGGTCTCGGTTTGCAAAATACCGGAGTCACGTTTTCTTTCAATTCAAGTTTAAATTTCTTTTTTGTATATCTCCTTAGCTTATCGGTAAATACATCGCTGTATTCATGCATCACCTCGTCAATTGCAAATTTAGTATCTTGACAGTAATTGATTCCGTGGTCAGATTGTTCCCCAAAATTCAATTTAAACAAACCCAGATTCCGCACCCATTCTCTACCTACGATTGGTGTACTGTTGCCCTTAAACACAAACATTTCAAAATTCTTAAAATTAACATTGTTATATTCTACATTAACTATTAACAAGCCCAATGGAACCATTATATCTCCCTAATATGACTTAAAGTAACGTTTTGTCGGTAACAAATCCAACCGTTTCAAAATTTCGGCCTCTTTATAAATTTTCTCTGAAATAGCTGAAATTGCAGAGCCCGTATCAACTTCAAAATTCAACATAACATTTTCAACCTTTAATTTTATTAAAATTGGCGCAGTTTTAGCTACGTTACTCTCTACAATTTTTCCTTGATCATCATCATCTAAATGAAAAAGTGTTTCTAAATCGTCCTCAAAATCATGCGCTTCGTCAATAAAATTATGATTTTCCTTCTTTTTAAAATTTTCCTTGCCTTTAAAATTCGCAAAATTACCGTTATTCTTACAAGCTCTCCCTTTGCTCACATTAAAGTTCTGATTACGATTGCTACTCTTATTGTGACACATTGTGGCTAAATGACCCTGTCTATTACATATGTTACAACGAAACCTTTTGTATCTACAGTCCTTTGTCTGGTGATTCCGTCTCCCACAGCACGAACAAGTTGTTGACAAATCCGAACCGTGGCGTCCTTGGTTCCATGTTTTTGATTTCGGGTACGTCCTGATGTTGTGGAAAGGCTGACCTTTATCCGATGTCGAACCACCCATCTGGACAACATCTATTGCCGCCGATTCGAGCGCTGTTGCCAACTCAACTGCCCGGTGATATGTTAGGCCAGCTTCACCTAACAATCGTTTTTTAATGGCAGCACTTTTTAGTCCCCATACAAACTGGTCACGCAAACTGGACTCAAGATTGTCTCCAAACTCGCACAAGATTGAAATTTGCTTTAAATTCGCTAAGTATTGTTTAATACTCTGATTGTCCTCTTGACGGCACTCTTTGAATTTGTAACGAACTGTTATTACACTTTGTGCTGGCTGTAGGTGTCCTTTCAACACTGTACGCAATTCGCTTAATGTCTTTCCGGACGGTAAAACCGGCGCGCACAAATTTCGTATAAATGAATAAGCCTGTGTACCGATTAATGTTAAAAATAGCGACTTTTGCTTCACTTCTATTACATTATTAATTATAACAAATTGTTCAAAACGTTCGATCCATAGCTCGAAGTCTTCTTTCATGTCAAATTCTTTTAACTGACCAATTTGACCCATGGTCGTGGACGCCATATTTTGCCTCTGTAATGTATTATATTGGTACGATTGGAACTCATGAATAGCTACGAATTTACTCGTTCTCTCATCCTAGGTATAAGTGACCTCAGTCTTAGTTCGACCTGTAAACTGTGAGCATCAATAAACCCTGACTGAATGTGATTCGTATTATATTAATTATTATTTCATCTGAGTACATCACATTAATTGGCGACGAGGTAAAATGTTTATTTAAAAAGGAAGTGGGTGTGTTATATGCACAAATTTTATTTTAAAAACCCATATTTTTAAACTTTTAAACTCAAAATGTCAAGTGAGGATAAAAGGAAATTAGAAGCCGAACAGGCAAAGTGGTTGCAACAGCAAACTTTACTTGAACAGAAACAGGTTGAACAGGAAAATTTAAAGACTCAATTGCAAAAGTGGCAAGATCAACTTAAACAACAGCATCAACAATTGATGGCGCAACAAGAACAACTTAATATTCGACAGCAACAAGTTGAGGAAAGATGGAGAAACTCAACGGTTTTAGAGTCAAGCCAGGTTCAAAGTCCAAACACAGTCCAAGCTGTATCAACACCTAGTGTTAGTTTTTTTTCGACTATTGGCTCGTTGTCAGAGTTTAGTATTGGTGAGGATTGGGAATTATACGAAGAAAGGTTAAATCAATATTTTGTGGCTAACAGCGTGCCTGAGGACCGGAAAGTAGCGGTATTGATAACCTTGATTGGTCAGGAAGCTTACAAAGTGCTGAAAAATTTGTGTGATCCTTGTTTACCCTCAACCAAACCATATAGTGAGCTCTGTGATATTTTGAATAAACAATTCGCGCCAAGAGTTTCCGTTTTCAAAGAAAGAATTGAATTTTATCATTTAACGCAAAGTGAGTTTGAAAAAGTGAATGAGTGGTATGCTCGAATTGAAAGTAAAGCTATCACGTGTAAATTTGGTTCTCTTTTAGACGATAAAATTAAAGACAAATTTGTTACTGGTTTAAAAAGAGGTCCGGTTTTGGACAGAGTATGTGAACTTGAATCTACAGCGACATTAAATACAATTTTGGAAGCGGCTAGGAATAAGGAGGCGACTTTAACAACGGCAGCTAAGTCCAGTTCATTGGAATTACACAAGATTTACTCGAACAACAGCAGATCAATTCCGAAGAAGGTGGTTCAATACAACAAGGATATTAAGAAGAAAAGTGCATCACAAACTCACGAAGGGCAATCAAGTGAGCTTAAATGTAGGTACTGCGGAGGTGTTAAGCACAGTTTTGCAAGATGCAAGTATAAAAGTTATCGGTGTAAAAATTGTAAAAAAGTAGGGCATTTATCTAAAGTTTGTAAAGAAAAGAGATCAGATAACAACTTTATTGAAATCAATGAAAATTGTTTAGAGGAAGTTTATGATATGCTTAGAATAAATAGTGACGTGGAATTGATTGAACCAGAAATGGTAGAAATTTTAATTAAAGGAACACCTATTATGATGGAAATTGATTCCGGTGCAGGTAAATCTGTTATTCCAGAAAGATTTTACAAGGAATTTTTTTCTCATTGTATTTTGGAAGAAACAACTGTTAAATTGAGAATGTATGATGGTACAGTTATGTTGCCGATTGGACAAATTGTTGTAAAATTATGTAAAAATGGAACTGAAGCTAAAGGTAGTCTTGTGGTTGTTAAAGATGGCTGTAGACCTTTGATGGGTAGAGATTTAATGAAAGTCTTAGGATTTTATATTGCTTCAATTAATGCTGTTGAGGAAGATAAAGAAGTTAAAGCACTTTTGGTTCAGTATTCTTGTTTATTTGAAAGTAAGTTAGGGAAGTATGAATTTGAGAAAGTGCAAGTTAAATTAAAAGACAAAGTTAAGCCAATTTTTATCAAACCTAGAGCGGTACCGTTGGCTCTGAAAAAGAAATTGGATAATGAATTAGACAAGTTAGAAGCTCAAGGTGTTATTACTTTAAAAAGTAATGGATCGTGGGGTACTCCGTTGGTTCCTATTTTAAAAAGTGAAGGAAATATTAGACTCTGTGCGGATTATAAGATCACTGTTAATCCGTCGGTTGAGGATGTTAAACATCCACTTCCGCGTATTGAAGAACTTTTTGCAGCTTTGAGTGGCGGAGAAAAATTTACAAAATTAGACTTAACGGCAGCTTATAATCAGCTGGAATTAACGGAGGACTCGAAAGAGCTTCTGGCTTGGTCGACACATAGAGGAATTTATTATGTTAACCGATTACCCTTTGGTGTTAAACCAGCTTGTGCTATTTTCCAAAAAATAATGGAAAAAGTGTTATTGGGGGCTAAAGGTGTTATCAATTTTTTAGATGACATTGTAGTTACTGGGACAGATAAAAAAGATCATCTGGCAAATTTGAAAGAAGTTTTTAAGCGATTATCGAACGCAGGGTTTAAATTGAATTTTAAGAAATGCTCGTTTATGCTATCAGAAATTAAGTATCTGGGTCATATAATTGATAAAAATAGATTGAAAAGAGACCCTGAAAAAGTGGCAGCAATTGTTAATGTAGGTAGACCAGCTGATGTGCAAGAAGTGAAGGCTTTTGTTGGCATGGTTAATTATTATGCTAAATTTGTACCGAAAATTTCAGAGATTTTAGCTCCACTATATGAGTTGTTGAAGACTCAAGTTTTTGACTGGTCGGAAAAATGTGAAAAAGCTTTTCGACAAATTAAAAAGGAAATGTCATCTGAAAGATTTTTGATACATTTTAACCCAAGCTTAGAAATTAAGTTAGTTTGTGACGCATCTAAGGTTGGAATAGGCGCGGTTTTGTTACACATTCTACCTGATGGTTCTGAAAAGCCTATCAGTTATGCATCTCGAGTTTTGCGTTCAGCTGAAAAGAATTATTCTGTTATTCATCGTGAAGCGTTAGCAATTTATTGGGCCGTGAACAAGTTTTACCAATATTTATTAGGTAACGAGTTCATTTTGTGTTCAGATCACAAGCCATTGCAGGCACTATTTGGTGAGAATAAGGGAATACCACAATTGGCTGCGGGGCGTTTGCAGCGCTGGGCTTTATTTTTGAGTGGTTTCAATTATAAATTTCAATACGTGAAAGGAGAGTGCAATGGTGGTGCAGACGGATTGTCTCGACTTCCATTGCAAGTTCAGCAAGGTCAAGTAGATGTGGGAGATTATTTTCATTTTTTGGTAGAAGATCGAGTACCTGTTTCAGCTGATGAGATAAAGAAAGAATTAAGGCGTGATAGAATTTTAAGCAAGGTTTATTTGTATACCAGGGATGGTTGGCCTGATTGTACTAGTGAAGAATTCAAACCCTTTGTTGTTCGAGCTAATGAAATAAGTTTGGAAGATGGTATCGTTATGTGGGGTTACAGAGTCATAGTGCCAGAAAAATTACGATCCATATTGCTTGAAGAGATTCATAGTACTCATATGGGTATTGTAAAAATGAAGGCATTAGCCAGACAGTATTTCTGGTGGCCTAATTTAGACAAAGACATCGAGACGTACGCTAAAAATTGTAGTGCTTGTATGTCGTTGGCTAAGGCACCAGGGAAAGCTGCATTAATCAAGTTTCGTGAAGCCACGTTTCCTTTTGAAAGAATTCATATTGATTTTCTTGGTCCGTTTGAAGGCAAGGAATTTTTACTGGTTATAGATGCTTATTCTAAATGGCCGGAAATTTTTGAAATGAATAAAAAAACTTCAACAAATACTATTGAGAAATTGAAAGAGTGTTTTGCGAGATTTGGTTTACCCGGGTTAATCATTTCTGATAACGGTCTGCAACTTACTTCTGAGGAGTTTAATAATTTTTGCAAAAGTAATTTTATAGCTCATGAAACATCAGCGCCATACCATCCGTCAACAAATGGGTTAGCAGAAAATGCTGTTGGTTCATTCAAAAGAGGTATCAAAAGAGCTTTGTTGGAAAATAAAAATAAATCGATTAAGTTATCGACCCTAATTAGTCGGTATTTATTTAGTTATAGGAATATACCACATTCGACAACTGGTGAAACACCTGCAAAATTAATGTTAGGACGTAATGTTAAGACTAGATTGAACTTTTTAAATATGAAAACTGTAAATAAAATGAGAGAAAAACAAGTTCAATATTTTCACGGCAAGAGAGAAGTTTTGTTTGAAGTGGGTGAGATTGTTTATGCTAGAGATTATAGAAACCCGCATAAACCAGTGTGGACGAAAGCTTGTATAACAAGTAAATTAGGTGATAGAACCTATATTTGTAAGCCGGAAAATGTTGAAGATGTTTTGTGGAAAAGGCATGTTGATCAATTACTTAAAACGGGTAGATTTTATGAGAGACAGTTGGAAGAAATTGTTTATGAAGAAGGAGAGATGAGAAGACGATTGGAGGATTTAGAGAAAGGAAATTTGCCTGATAGTAATAATAGAAAAGTTGAACTGACAAACCTGAGTTTTGTAGAAGGAGCAACGACTGTTGACTTGCAAGAGAAAGAAAAGGTAGTTAAAGAGAATTTAAACAAGCGACATCCTGGTTGTGTTTCAAATAACATTAAATCTAATAGGACTGCAGCAAAAAATGTTCGCAAAACGTATCTTAAGAAAGATCTTGATTTAAATGTGAATCAAAGAGAGAAGAGAGTGAGTAAGTCCGTAAGCAAGATAAATTTGTGAATATAGATAGTTAAAAAAAAAAAATTATTAACAGTTAAATTTTATATACGTTTTTAATTTAGACGGGAAGGTCTGTAATGTATTATATTGGTACGATTGGAACTCATGAATAGCTACGAATTTACTCGTTCTCTCATCCTAGGTATAAGTGACCTCAGTCTTAGTTCGACCTGTAAACTGTGAGCATCAATAAACCCTGACTGAATGTGATTCGTATTATATTAATTATTATTTCATCTGAGTACATCACAGCCTCAATTCCGACAAATACACTGTAGCTTCACGTAATTGCGCCCTTGCATTAGTAATAGTCGCACTTTCCTCTACCATTCGTTGATGCTCACGTGCAATTTGTGATCGCTGCTGTTCCAATTGTCTTTTTTGTTCCTCAATTTCAGCCAACTGTTGCCGTATCGCTGCTTCCGTCATTATTGCACGTTTATTCTTGACTCCGTAATTCGCGAATTAGTCTCTTTAATTACTCTTTCAATTATTATTCAAGTTTACCCTCGTCGCCATTTGTGGTGTCCGTGCGTCGTTAGTCAATAAATTACACAGATTAATTGTTGCATATTACTAGATATATATTTATTATAAGAACTGACGAGGAACACGTGTGTCTTTTACAACGATCATATGGGAGGGGCCCATTGGAGGCAGGAAGTGTATCCGTCAGGTACGCTAAACACAAAGGCGCTATACAAAGCAAACTAGCCCCGTTTGATTAGTCGGTAACATCGATAATGTAGTACACTACAGATGCCAAAGCACGTAGCTTGTCGGTTTGTATCCCACCAGCACAGCTCTAATCGCTCTAATCAGACAGAAATCGTCTACTTTTTCTCCTCTTTTCATTTTAATTTGGTGCAGTTTTGCTCTAACAGAAGTGTGTGTGACGTTTAGCTCTGTCGTCTTAAATGTCATTAATTTCTCTAGAATCTCTTTTGGCTCTCTAACATTAAGGATCCTCTTATGATAGCACTCATCTATATGATTTATAATTATGTCTCTGACTAAACTTTTTCTCTTGTTTTCCGACTCCTCTGACAGATTAGTCGGACCCCTAAAGCTATCATCTATCACGTCACTCAAATCGTTACTCATTAATTCGGACTTCAAGTAGTCTAACCAAATGTCTATGTTCCATTTCTGTGTCAGTTTGTAATCCCTCTTAATATTTATCTTTTGCAAGTTTGTTTCTTCCGCGACTACCCTCTTAACCTCTAAAATGCTCAAGTTATCGGTACTTGTGTGATTTGAGTCTACCTCCATATTGTTTTCTTTATTTTTTCTCTTTACCTCTAATCGTCTCAATCGCATCCTCTCTGCCTCTAAGTTTTTGTCCGATGCTTTTAATAGTTTTTGGACAATTTCCCTCATTGCCTCCGATAGGTTTCTCTGCGTTTTTGTCAATTCATTTATATTGACCGTCTGTATTACTACGTTGTTGTTTAGCTCCTGTATCACTGTCAGCAGCTCCGGAATGTCTCCTCTTTGTGGCATCTCCTCCACGCATCTCACCCTCGGTTTCTGCGGTTCGGGAGCTCGTTCCGCTTGACTTGTAGGCACTGTTTTTGGAGGTGTCGATATTTCCTCTATCAGCGGCCTCTTACTCTTTGCACCTCCTCCAGAGGTTCCACTGCCAGTGGGGGAGGGCGCCAGCAGCGAGTTTTCAGACTCTTCTCCACGGTGTAATAATAAGAGGTGGTCCAACTGCCCTATACTCCCTGTATACAGCTCTGTGATTATTTCATCCTAGTACGGCGAAAATCTGCCAGGTTCTCATGCGTCGACAAGGATGAGGTAAACAATAATGGCGGCGATCTAGCAGACAGTATCCACGAAAGTTTGACGTTTGCATGTGGAAAATAAAATCTGCTGCTGAAAATTACATGAATACATTCATATTCAAAAAAAGAAAAAAATTGTATTGTGAATGTACGTGACTATAGTGACAATATGTTAGTGAAAATGAAATGCATGATGAATAAAAAGACCCAGGATTAAATAAAATTCCATGGGAACACTTATTCGATGAAAGAAAAGTAATCACACTGAATTAATCATGTATTACGTATAATATTGTTATTATGTTTAAATACATGTAAAAAATTGGCCTTTTTTTTACGTAGAGTACAGTTTAGCTTGCTTTTTTTAACCCTACTCGTCTTGACCATTTCACGACTTTTTATTTTTGTCGATTGCCGCATTCTCATAACTGTATAGTAGTGCAAACAATATGCAATAACCTCCTCTTTATGCAAATCACATGGAAATGAAAACTTACAATTCATCAGAGCATCGTCAACTGTCGCCTGATATAAATCAGATACACCGTCCTTAAAATGTTTTTCAAAAATACTTTCGACCGTCTGAAACAGTTTGAATAAAATTATGTTCGGGTGTATAAGACGTCCTTTAGTTTTTATATTCACTAGATCAGCCTCTTTGGTACTGCAATAAGAACCAGTTTGTTAATTTTTAAAAAAAATTTGGCACGTCTCACACGTAGTCACTTTTGTCATCTTGCGGCAGATGAATCCGGTGACATAATATATAATACAATAAACAATTGATGACTGAGCGTAATCATGCTCTACATTAATAATGTCTTCACATTCGAAGTCAGTTTCATTGATTATGGTATTTAATTTTTGCTTTAGGTGTTCAACATGACTGGATCTATATGATGAATTATTATCATCATTATTTTGGAATATGGACTTTATATCATTTATGGATATGTTGGGTCTCTGTTCCTCATCTTGAACGGTACAGTTACCAAATCGAGGCGCTTTCAATAATTTGTAAATAGAAAGCATTCTATATAATTGTAAGAAAGTAGGCAGTGTTGGATGATCGTTCTGGCATCCTGCCTGACGTATTATGCCAAAAAATTGCTGAAATGAATTGGTGTAGTGTTAGGAAAATTGAATTGTTTGAATGTTCGTGGGTATTCGAAGCAGGAAAATGATCCTAATATGGGTACCTCTAGACGATCCTGGTTGGCTTTAGCTGTCAGTACATACTCAAATTGACAGGTATCCAGGAGGTAATTTGTTAGATCAATGGTTGACAATATCGTGACACGCAAACCTTCTGCTGTCGTTAGGGTAAGGAATTGCAGAGGGTTGATAACTCCGTTTATCAATTCACGCTCCCAACTATTCAGCCACTCTAAAGAATCTTGTAGTATCTAAATTAATATATGATGCAGACGCATTATTTATTTGTGAAAAACAATATACACAGAGATAGTTTGTTACAAGATCAGAAGCTGATGATAAGCATTCAGCTGTACTACTTTCTAGATTTTGATACCGACATACTTATACTAACAATAAGCTGAGTTCCTATTGTAATATATTTAATTACAATTGGTGTACGTACTTGGAATTCTTTGCTGCCCTTCTGTATTCCTTCCGCTGGATATTTTCGGTTCAACGCATCAAACAAATTGTTTATTTTTAGTGTAAATTCTTCGGTGCTTTCAGATCCCTGGAGTTTTTGAACGTTCTTACCTCGGTAAAATCTTAGTCCCGCCGCAACACTATTACTGAATATCTGTATATAATATATATATATATATATATATATATATATATACATATATATATATATATATATATATATATATATATATATATATATATATTGTAACACGGCGATTTGCACCGCGTTATATGACCTCCGATATCCCCGTTATCGTGAAAGGGCAGCAAGGATTATTGGCAGTCGATATGGTCATACATGTAATTTTAAGTGTTGTTACTAATTTCTTTCGATTTTGTTTCCCCTTCTTCCCACCTATCCCGAGATATCCTGAGAGATAAAGGCGGTGAGGGAGAGAGGAGGGAAAAGAACAGCTACCGACAATTCGACAACGCCAAGGGTACATCTACGAGGATGAAATCGTCCTGACAGGTGGCTCAACGCCTCGCAGCTAGTACCCGTGCCTCCCCCGCATATGTTCCGGAGAGCTACGAGGCTGCCGCCTACTACATCATCCACGGAGCCGAGAAATTTGGGCGAATCGGCTCACTTGGAAACCATACCCCCTCAGCTGTTTCGTCGCCCTGGTCCGAAGAAATTAAAAGTTCGGCCAGATTATTCAGGAGGGAGGTCCAAGGCCGTGATGTGATGTTCACCAACAACGTCGGTGAACGTTAAAGAGCCCTCTACTGGCTCAGTACCGCTGAAAGTACCGCCCACGCATCTTAAAGGGGTTAGGCACGGCGAAAGCTGCGAGTGCTGTGAGGCCTGCCAGAAGACCTGCCCAGGAGGTGCTGCCAACCGACGTCCCGAAAAAGAAGTTCGGCAAACAACGCCGTTGCAACTACGACGCTGCGCGGAAGAGTCCCCGAACGACTTACTTCTGCATCTTGGCTTGAGCCGATCAGACGTGTTTTGGTCTTCGCTGCCTTTTCGAGTTTTATATCGTTTCTTCATTCAATCGTTCCCTTCTTTGCTACCGCATTTTACCTTTTTATCGTTTTTTTTTAACGTTTCTTTTTGTGTCATTTGTGAGTCTGTGAACCCAGAACTCTAATTATTGTGTGTGAGAACACCGATCCTGTTCGACTAACGTAAGTGAGCTTTTGTTACCGCTCGAACCCCCGAGACGCAATTGCTTATCTTTTGTCTTGGTGACCGTTTGGGTCGTAATTTTCCGTATCTCGGGTTTTCGTGTGGCCTATTAATTTATTCAATGACCATTTCGACGAGCCTAACCAATTATTTACTTCCTTACTTTTGTTCCCGAATTTTTTTGCTGTTAATTTTACCCTGCATGGCCCCCTCTCCCCGCGTCCGCGTGGCGACGGCGTCATTCTAGTCCTTTGTGTTTTCGGGTAACTTAACCGCGATACCGTGAAGAAATATCGTTTCGATAGTTGCTCTCGTTTAATTAAATATCGTATTGGATCCCGTTATCGTGTTACCGTTCATCAAAAATCACATCTTATATAATTGCGCAACACCCGTGTAATATTACGCAATAGCGTCGGTTGCGGCCGTTCATCAAAAATCACATCTTATATAATTGCGCAACACCCGTGTAATATTACGCAATAGCGTCGGTTGCGGCCATCTTTGTGGCGTCGTTGTTTGAATCGTCCCCGCGCTATCTCCCGCCACCGCGTGGCGCTGGATCCGATATATCGAAACATCGCAGAGAACCGAAGCCGCCACGCCACTGTGCCTTTCGAGAGCTGTCGAGTTACAAATCGAGCGCTCCCTGGATGGTTACGCCACCGTACTTTCTTCCCGTTGTGTCGTGCGCCGCGTAACCGTACGCTCCCCTTTAAGGTAGATACAACGCGTGCGCAAGAAGTGAATATCTTGTATCGTTTAAAATATTGTTACCGGTCATAATTTAAGGTTAAGACTCTTGTATTGTTACTTTGTAATTAGACGAGTTCTAGTCTTGTGACAGCTGACGCTGTGTTTCCCGTTTTCGGCTCCTTTGCATTATATCGAGTCCTTCGTCACCAGCTGTCACGTTGCGTTGGTTCCGTACCTTATTCCGTTAAGATTTCTTGTATCTTATTTATCGAAGATTGTCTTTTAATTCGAGTTATCGTTATTATTCTCGCGTGATATTAAGTTTAAGATTTCTTGTATTTTACTCAACGAAGATTGTTTACAGTCATTTAAGTTACTATCCTTGTTTGGTTACGAGTTTCTTTCTATCATTCGTGTATTTCAATCAGTGAAGATTGTTTTATTTTGTTACGCTATTATTTCCGTTTCCGGTATCGAGTCTTTTAAACCATCCTTTGTTTTTGTCACCACTCTTCCTCAAGGACTGTGTACGACCTAGGTAACTTTGAGACCTACTTCCGTCCCTGCTAATAAACTAACATTTCGTTACCTTTACTCTTGGGCAATTTTTTTTATAATAGAAAAGTGTGTTGTCCGTTCACTATCCGGCCACTCCCCTCAGCCAAATACTGAGCTACCGAGTTCCCTTTTTCCCTTTTTACCTTTCAGATTATCGTGGTACAGCTTACCTGGCGCCCAACAAAATTTTCCTTCCGTTTATTTCGGAGAATTATTATTTTGCAGCTTGATTCACCGATTTAACCATTCTTTAATTTCGTGACGTATCGTAAGCCTCATTTGTCCTCATCCTTGCTGCTGACACGATCCTCAGTGGGCGTGCATCGATTGACGGGTCGCAATATATATATATGTATATATATACATATATATATATTGCGACCCGTATATATATATATATATACATATACACATATATATAGGACATAAGATTTTAACTAACGTTGTTAGGTGAAATGTATCAAGTGTGATAAATGTATTTAGATATAATGGTGTAGCATGAAATACGAGCTCATACTTGTGTTGCCAAGAAAACTCGCATTTTCAAACAATTGTCAGGATTAATATGATGCCTTGAAAGTTTGGGACAAACCCTCAGTAGGCCTGGGTTCAGGTAATCTTGGTCGTATAGGTTTTTATAATAATTCCAGTCAACTACTCCGCCGTCAATCTGTAAATTGGTGACCATTTCTTTCACATGCCTATCAAGATTTATCGATTAATTACAATTAAGATAATACTATGCAGGCATGTGTGCCTAGCTTTAATAACCTTGAGAGTTTTCTGCTTGTATAAACGGTTTCGAATGCATTTTATTAAATGCGGAGAATCAGAAAGTACATAAACTTTTCTGTTTACATCATACGGGTTGAGGAAATAATGGGACGGGTGATCTATTTTGCCAGATATTCCAAATTCAGACCACAATTTCCTGTTGGTCGCAGCACCGTCACAAATTATGGCATCGAATTAGCCGCCAGCCTTCTCAACTTCTATAATCGCTTGTATCACGAGTTGTGCAAGTATTCCTCCTGCCGTTGCCGATTTACTTGCAAAAGTTGCAATTGGCTGATAAAACTTGGCGCCCAAAGAGGAAAACATGAAAACTAATGCATGATCTGCAAGATCACTTGTCGATATGTCATTATTCTGGGTACCATCATCTACCAGTCCAACAAGAGTCAAATCTTTTGCATTAACGGTCAGACTTTTCCGAACTTGCATTTCGTCAAAGATTAATACTCCATGCTTTGCTCTTTCTGGCAAGGTTTGCATTTTTTTCAGGAAAGCTGTAAAGAATTGTTCGTCGAAGCCACATTTCAGATTAATCATGTGTAAGTATCTTCGAATTGTATTTCTGGATGGGAGTGGTAATATTTGATTCTCCCGCAGGAAATTATACGTCGATGGATTGCGAATTTGCAAGAGCAGACACGTTAAAAGCCATTGACTCGTGTACCTTCGACCATTGGCCGCAGCATGTTTGCCCACAGATATGCATTCTTCAATAAGCAAAATCTAAAAATACGAAAGTTCCATGACAGCAACGAAAACTGAATTCAATTACTGTACATTCAGTTTGAAGTACCACCTGATCCGAACTAAACTTGTCCAGCCTTAAATATCATAATAATATAATAATAAATACCACTGAGTTCGTTTAGTTGTTTTATTTAAATATCTCCAGTAACGATACTTTTAAATTATTGATTAAACAGTAAGAGTAGTTATTATTGTAAAGTAATAAATATAGTTACTATGTATTAATAGATAATTCAGCAATACTATTTCAGTATGTATATTGATATTGTTGTATATAAATTTTTAATTTTACATAATTGATTGAATTTTATAATTGTATATGAAGAACTATGTGTAATAATTGTATACTGATATATGTTATATTAAAATACACGATGCGTGTATCGAACATGCAATTTCAGTTTCATGAGTAGTCAAATATCTTCGGTACAGGTTGTTTTTCAGAATCCCAGCAATTAATGAGGATTTCACTGAAATATGAAATAACATACCTGAGCACGAGGGAGATTCAACTTATTGACACTCTCTTTGAAAGTTGCCTGTGACATCTTAGTCACCTCATTTTGTAATTCTTGAAGCTCTGACTTGATTGCTTCGATTCTACGTTTGCTGCGTCGCAAGGCTTGCATCTGGATACGATGTGCTTTTCGCATAATTTCTATTTTTTTCTTGTGTGTTGGAGACATCACAATGTGTAGCTTCTTTGGTTTTTGTTTACGGTCCAAGTGGCGCTGCAATATTACATCTAATGACCTGCACTTGGAACAATCAGATGACTGCGATGTGACTAAAGTGCATAAATTATGTCTCCACCTATTGGCGACGGCATCTTTATATGCGCAAGATGAATGGACATTTTGGAATCTGTCAATTACAGGACCTCCTATGCAAACCCGGATATTATATAATTCGTCAAGCGCGCTCTGAACTTCTTGAATAGTGGTTGCAGATTTTTCGACAACCTTTGCGTGCAAAACGAAAAGCTTCAGATGTAATTGCTCATTCAAGGTAATCTACAAATTGAAGTATGTATCACAACACAGATTAATATTGAATAACCTTCAATCTGATCAACGGTTCGCTAGAATGATCCTGTGCAAATATCAATTTCATTTTGAAAACCTATCTGCATCATTTACCTGCTTTACGTAGGCCGGGACTTTATTAGTATCATTAGATCTTTCAATTTGGGAAATAGTTATACATTTAGTAGGCTCCTCGTACATGTGTATACCCCAAGATAAATCTGGCAATTTCAGTTTAACAATTCCCTTAAAGATGTCATCGAATAAATTCGGCTTTTCGGTTAATTTACCACCTCCAAATTCTACTGATTTTTCTTCTGTCTCGTCATTTCGAATAGACTATCGCAGTCAAGTCTTTGGCAATGTCTACATTTTCGGTCACATTATTTCCCACTAAAATATGAAACATTTTTTGACAAAAATTTTATCCCAAGTGCATAGAGTGTTCAGGTACGACACATCCTGGCATCAAGATACCTATACGTATGTATACTCACATGCTCCCTCATCCGTAAGATCCATTGGCACAGGAATGATATTATTAATTTTAGCTGCCAAGCTAGGAGCAGACGCGACTGGAACTGCTCCATGTCGCAAACGAGTCCTGTTGTACTTTCTCTAAAAATGTATCATTTGGATCACTTTCTTCGTGTCGAAGAGATTGAAAGGCACAAACAAACGGACACTTTCGAATTACAATTACAATTATATTTTTCGTACCTGGAATATTATTTTTCCTTGGGGATCTCGGAGCACTTTCTCTCTTAAAATATCCTCATTCAGGAAGTGCTTTTCGCAAATAAAGTTATTAACTTTAAGGTCGACACCAAATTTTACTACAGCGCTGGACCACTTTTCGAATAGAGCAGGATCCTTAGGAGCGCTAAACACAGATATTGTTCTGTCAGCTCCTAAACATCCACTCCGACAACTGGGCAAACAGCAACAGTTTACCATTTTCCGTTTTTGGAGTCAACGACCAGTAAACGGCATTTTCGGTTTTTGGAGTCAATGACCAGTACGTGAGTAAATCAAACGTTTATCGCGTATTGTCTGTCAACCACTGTGCTGTCAACGTTAGATCGCCGCCATTATTGTTTACCTCATCCTTGTCGACGCATGAGAACCTGGCGGATTTTCGCCGTACTAGGATGAAATAATCACAGCGCCCGGGGGCCAGTTGGACCACCTCTTATTATTACACCGTGCTCTTCTCCTATCTCCATCACAGGAGCCTCTTCGTCGTCGCTGTCAAGCCGCTCTTCATCTCTTGACTTCTCCATCTGTTAGGGGATTGTGCAAAATGACTTAATTTTTGTAAATCTCCAACAAATTTCACAATAACTCTAGTTTTCCGGACTCTAGTACACTACAAGAACTCTAGACTCTATGTTTGTTATTCTTGCAGTATTCTAAAATAGGTCACTTCTAATTTTTAAGTCATTTTTATGCTTCTGAATCGAGAGTGATGTACACAATCTCTTTCAATTCGAAACGAAAAATCGGTTCTCCCGGCTGCGCCAGACACGTGCTTGCACCCAGTTACCGAGGTTGGATTCCACGCACGGCAATGAAATCTCTCGGAGTTAGGTAGTCCTTGTGCTTACACGGGACACAGACGAGATCCCTCGATTTCTCTAGTCGCAGTCATAGTTCCACAGCACAGCACGCTTCCCTCTGATCACGACCCCCAAACAATTAGCTAAGCATTTTACATGGATTTTTCTTTGTGCATGCACCTGTTGTTGCTCAGCGTACTTTCGGAGAGCCTGAGGAAGGTTGACCGCATGCGCCTGGACGCACGTGGCAGCTCTTGTGTTCGTGCGCGCGCGAAAACTAGTTCCGCGCTTCGTGGCGAACGGATTCTCTAGCGTCGTGCGTTGTGCGGCTTGCCGCCTTTTTCAAGACGCTGGCTTCGCGCCAAGCCAAGATGGCCGACCGAACCGACGTTCCGACCACGTTTTTCTTCTAATCGCACGTGTACGCTGCACCTTTTCCCATTAGCTTTTTACCTCCACAATCTCTATTCTCTATCCTCTTAATAAGTACAACTCTATCCTCTTAATAAGTATTACTCTGTGTACATCTTATGCCACCACGCTACGAATTTTCTTAGTAATTTTTTTTTGCTTATCTCTAATTTTTTCTTTGCCTCTAGAAATTTTTTTAACATTCTGCGGGCGCTCTCTCCTCTCGGTGCTTTGTTTTTCTCTTTTCTCTAGGCAAGACACATCAATCCTTATTCCGGCACATACGTCACAAAAAACGTTTCTCTAACAGTAAGCGCAATGTACCGCGTGCCCTGGGCCCATAACCTGTTGGATTATGGGATTCCAAGGAACGAGGCCGGGGATTGAATAAAAGACTTACCTCTGATAAACACTCTATATAGTTATTTTATTATTTATATTTGGTCTCTAGTCTTCTTCTTTTACTTCCTCTTATATCACAGTTACTTAATATCACAAGTCAGTCTCTAATAATACGTGCGGCGTAGACCGGCAAGCCTCTCATGTAGTCACAGTGCGAGAGGGTGAATGCCGCGCGGCGTAGTGGGTAGGGTGGGGGATGAGAGGAGAGTCGGTGAGGCGGGCCGGCAATGTTGCCAACCTAACAATCACAAATGGTCAAAAAAGCAAAATAAAATAATGAAACCGCATTGTACAAGGTTCTAATGCGAGGACACTAATTTTTCTATTTGTAATGGAATATTCTCCACTACAAATTACCTTTTTTTTCATTGTAATTTGTAATGGAGCACTCATTCATTACACATTACTTTTTTATATCGTAATAGCAAATGCATCCATTACACATTACTTTTTTATTTGTAATGGAACACGCATTCATTACACACTACTTTCTTAATTTGTAATGAAACACGCCTTCGTTACACATTAATTTTGTATTTTGTAATGGGAAAATTATCAAATCTACATTATTAAAAGTAATGAGTAGTGCATTTCTTTTAGACTACCATTTTCATAACTCTGATGCTAAATATGAGTTGATTCTCACACGCACTAACACCGATTTAAATGCTGTACTTCAGACAAACACTACCGAGAAGTTTAAAATTACCCTTAAAAAAGTCGAGTGGCTGCTACCCTACATCAAACTAGCCGACAAGCCGAAAATCCAGCTACTTGACTACATCGCCAAGGACTCGGCCATTCCCATGAGATTTCGTTCTTGGGAAACGTACGTGTATCCGATGCTGCCGTCAACGACGCGGCATGTCTGGGCGGTCAAGACATCGACGCCGCTGGAGAAGCCTAGATACGTCATAATGGGATTCCAAACTGCAAGGAAGAACGAGGCATTGAAAAATGCTAGCGAATTCGATCATTTTAGAATAAGAGATGTGAAACTCTTTCTCAACTCACAGTGTTACCCCTATGGGAATTTAAATCTAGATATTTCCAATAATCAATACGCCATTCTGTACGATATGTATGTCCAGTTTCAAACATCCTACTACAACAAGGAAGCCGAACCTCTGCTCTCGAAAAGTGAATTTATAAAACGCGCGCCCCTGATCGTCATCGATTGCTCAAAACAAAATGAATCGTTGAAAATCGGACCGGTGGACATCCGGCTGGAATTTGAAGCAAGCGTAGAATTTCCTCGAAATACCGCAGCCTACTGTATGATCTTGCACGATCGGGTCGTTGAGTACAGTCCGATTAGTGGCACGGTGAAGAAATTAGTATAAGCCAATTTTTAGAGTAATATGTTAAATGTAGGGATGTAGAAAATGATATGTTGCAACGTGATTATTATTTAATATGGAAAATAGAGATAATTCTTGAGGGAGGGATAATCACGCTACCCTACGGCGCAGTTATGACCTGATCACTAAATAAAACGATAATTAGAAAAAGAGATAAGTGTTGGGCGCCAGACGCAGTAGCGTCAGAGATACGATAATTAGAGAATACGATATAACGAAATAGATCAGATTCTACGACGGTTTTGCACAGCTCACTCAGCAGGTAAAGATAATGGTAGAGGGGATGGGTCGTATCCAATTCGATAAAACACAATATTAAAGAAAATGGTAAAAGTATCAATTGTATTGATAAGACAAGCAGAGAAATTCAGGTACAGCCAGAAAGAAAGTTGAATTCAAGGATAACACTGTAGCGATACAATTATTCAAGTAATTTAGCGGTATGAAGCGGGTGATCGCGATACTATTACTCGGTATAACGATCAGCAAGTTTACAAAGCAGATAAGAAATAGGCTAGCATGCAATGCACAATCTAAGGTTCTTAAACTAATTGTTACAATTCAAATCAAATAGCATAGTATGGCGAGAAAGATATGATCACATAGAAATACAGAATAATCGCAGCAATGTGTAACAATAATGAGGCACGATAATAGATAGAAGATACGAGAATACAATTGGCGAAAGAAGGCAAGAGATATTATAGTTAGTCGAAAAGCAAAAGATATTATAGTTAATCGAGAAACAAGAGATATTACAATTAATCGAGAACAAGAGATATTGCAATTAATCGACAAGGCAAGGATTACAAGTCAGTGAGATAATTTGATACTTGAAGCGAAGTCAGAAATAATCAAGTATAGCGAAATAATATAAAACAGGTATGATAGAAATTACAAGAGAGATTACGATAGAAATTACAAGAGAAATTAGAGAAATACGTAGGTTCCAGCGTGCGATATATGCGATACGACGAAATATTATAATTACGATAAACAAGAAATAGATATCTTGACGTGTCAAGAACAGGTATTATAGAAAGCAAAATATGATAATGCGATATATTACAAACTAGAGATCTACGGACAAACTACGTAATAGCGGTATTAGCAAAGAAAGCGGTGAAAAAGGTGTTATTCGGTACGGCACAATACTCCAATGTCAAAAGAGAACAACGGCTATACCGCGCAGCGATATAAGATCGCGCACGCGGTACGCTCACGATACAATTTCTCCAAGATATTCGATAATATTCCAATCAGCAAAATAGTAAGAAATCAAAGAAACGATATTTGAGAAATTATAAAAGAGATACAGAGAGAAAATAGATATTATATAGCGAGAAACGAAATAAGAGACAAAATTAGAGAATTTATAAGCTAATTGATTTAACAATCACTACTGAGAACAATAAATCAGAGATTCAAATAAGATACGGTATTCAGAGATATTCTACAAAAGCATAAGTAAGGCGCTGCTATTCAGCGATATCAGGAAAATCATTCAAACAAGATAAATCAAGGAAATAGATAATAGTCACTACAAATAATAGTAAACTAACCAGTCGCGAAATTACTTGCAATATTCGATAATAAGGGAGAGAATAAGATAAGAGATAAGAAGAGAATACGATACGAGCCCACGTGGCTTACGCAGAGCAAACTGCGAGATAAAAGAGAGAAAATCGATAATAGGCGAGAAAAGAGAGAAAAAGATATAAAGCAAGTAAATTCGTGGCTTCACAAAATAGATAGAAAAACCTCACTTACGAAGATAGAAGATAGAAGAAGGTACAGAGATAGGCGGTAGTTGAAAGCAGGTAGATGAGAGAAGAACACTGAGTTGAAATGTATAAGCGAAAGAATATAAAGATAGCGAGAATAACGTTAGCGAAAACACGTCTAGTTGGAATCTAGGCTAAACGTAGAATGTGAAGAGACGAGCGGCGATCCTGACGATCCCGGTCGATTTTCGGCGAGATTTCGTCACCTGATCCTTTTCCGGTGTTCGGTGATCGACAATTGGGCCAGAGGGTCACGTGGTACGGGTCAACAGGTGTAGATGGGCGATAGTCCATTCCGGGTGTCTTCTCCTCCCACGTTGTCATGTAGAGAATTCTCGATCCGTCGAGCGATATGTGGAAGGGCTATGGTCTGCTGCTTGCGGTACTCGTGAGAGGGGAAGGTCTACCCCTCACGGTATTGCGGAATCGATGTGTGCGAGAAGATCTAGGAACGACGACGAGAAGAATGATCCTACTCACACTGTTGCGGTATCGACACTTTGCAGAATTCGGGATTGGTGCGTCGTCAACTTATGCAGTGCTAGTACTCCCCGTGGGCCCTACGGCACTGTTGCACCGAGCCTTCCTGATGGTGATGATTTACACGCAGGGTTCCCATCCTTAGGACCATCAGTCCGGCGTGGTCCACCACTGTTTCTCGGGCTTGTCCTCACGATGCAGTCCTTCGATAATCGTAGGTTTGTAGACAGCTACGATTCTGCGGTATAGTGGGCGAGACAGTAGATATTATGCTGGTTCAGCTCCAGGCTGATAAGTACCGCGACGGGAGGCTTGATTGTGTTTTTGACGCACAGCCCTGTACGCCGTCTACGATGCATCCATGCGTCAGTGGCGTTGTAGCAATGGTTCGACTCCTGGCCGATAAGACTTAATGATCGGAGGTCTTCGTTGTGCTTCACGCACGACCCAGTACGCAACCTAGGTAGGCATCCATCTGAAGTTGACTTGGCGGTATCCGATCTGTTGCAGTTGACGATAGTTGGCTGTTGACCCGGTACGTGACCTCTGCTTCGCGATGTTCAGTTCCCTCGAAGCGGTGTCGTTGAAGATGGTTCTCGTAGTGCGATACAAAGATACAAAAAAGAAGACAGGAATCACCTTAATAATTAAGTCCCACGTAGAAATTAATTAGTTGTTCTTTTTGGAGTATTGGCCTCAGACGTGTTTTCGTTACTCTTTACGACATTCTGAAAATAAGCAGAGCGATATTCAAACCATGTGACGGGGTATAAAATACCACGTCACAATGTATAAGGTTATTTTTTCAATTAATAATAATATGATCAATTTTTATATAGAAGCTGCAAAACTGAATGTAATTGAGAATAAATAGAAACATCTGTTCAGTGTATCTAATTGTTATTTTGAAACTTGACTTGCTCCTCCCACCATCGTCCCGTAACCGACATCTGGCATTTTTTAATAATTTTTGAAGAATCTTTCATGTGTGACAGATTTATTTCAACAGCTGCATCCGGCATTTATGATAAAATTTAGTATGTACAGATTCATTTACATTACCACCCACTGCATTCATTATCGGCATGAGCTGAAAGGCTGCATTTCCAGGAATTTTTCTCAAATGGTCTAGCGTTATCTAACTTAGAGCTTCCCGCCGTCGAACAAGACCCGACAGGATTTTGCCCCCCCCCCCCCCCCGGGACCCACCGCGCGCCTAACGCGACCCCTCCCCCCCGCGGGCTCCTCACGCGGCCCTCGCGGACCTCCCCCCCCCCCCCCTCCCGCGGACCCTTCGCGCACCCTTCGCGGACCCCCCCCCCCCTCCCGCGCGCCGCTGCAGCCGGCCCGGCCGGCCCGTAGCAATGGAGGGAACCCCCCCTCATAACGCCGCCATTGTGTTCCAGAACTCTTATATATTATCTACTCCTGAGCAGGCCATAACGTGCCCGTCCGCGGCACGGCACGACGCACGGCCGCATAAAAAATTAGAAGAAAGGAAATGTTTAAGAAAAAGGTGTCATAAAGTAAAAAATTGATTACCTCGCAGAATTGCATGCGAAAAGCCAATAAAATTTTTTTAATTTGATTCAAGACGGCCGCGCGAGAGAGACAGAAAGAGAAACTTCCTTCCAAAAACCAGTCACTTTTATCCATACATATCTCAGAGATATTGAATCGGATACCGCGTTGAGATGGGTAAGTCCAATGCAACATGCATCATATCTGTTGCTTACATGAACGAAACAACGATATAAAGCCCATCGCACTACCATGACTAATGATAAATAGTATAAAAGTTATATGAATATACGTGAATGAAATATAACTTACCTTTTTTCCACAAAGACCAAAGATTTTACCGGCACCGTTGACTTCGGCACGTCCGACGCTTCGTGAACAAGATGGCCAGGATCGCGATCGGCCGCAACGTGCGCGATGCACAATATGGCAATACGCAAGATTTGCTGTGTTGCGATTTTAGTTGGCACTCGAAGCGCCATCTGTACTTGCCTTCTGAAAGACGTCTTTTAGACAACTTTCCGATAAGACCGCAAAATAAAGCCGCGAATAGATATCTTTTAGTCGACTATGATTAGTCGTCTTTTAAAAGACATCTATTGGACATCTTTTCGGCTTGCCGAATAGATGACTTCAAAAAGGTACCTTTTCGTCATCTTTAAGATATAATGCTGTCTGGGTGGCATTCTGCTCGGGTGTGTATGGCGCTGTCGTTTCGTGTTGGATCTCGTGTTGTCCCAAAAATTCCCTGAACTCCGTGTTGCAAAATTCAGTCCCGTTATCAGAACGGAGAATTTTTATCGTCTGACCGAATTTATTTTTGCATATGTTCGTATACTGTTTGAATTTTTCGAGGGTTTCCGATTCATGTTTTAAAAACATCACTGTAAGGTCGGCCGAGGCATGGTCTTTGACAAAATGTAGTACTTGGCTTCACTTTCCAATGTCGTATTCACTGAACCACCCAGGTTGCAGTATATCAGCTCACCCGGTACAGTCTTTCGCTTTTCTGTTGGAGAAAAGAACAGCTTGTGTTGTTTTCCATATTGGCAGCCTTCACAAAAGAAGCTGTCAACGTTCGTCATTTCTACTCCTTCCACAAGATTTTTGTTCACCATCTCACGCAGAGATTTGATATTTATATGCCCGAGACGTTCCTGCTAAAGTTTTAGATCACACCGAGAAACCAGGTTTACCTCCAGTGTAATCATCGTACGAAACTTCATCAGGTATAGGTTATTGGACTCACTTTTTGCACAGCCTGCAAGTTTTTCGTTGTCGTACACTTCAGCCCAATCCTGATATTTTATTATTTTCAGTCCTTTCTTAGTTAATACATAGACCGGGAGATAGTGACACAAAATATTAGGTCATTTGTACCAGTATGGCGGTTCGTCAGGGGTCTAATTACGTAAAGGCAAAAAGGAAAATGATGGTCATAGCGCTCGCACCGGCGGCCCAATCGCGTGGGCGTTAATCGAACGCGTCGGATAAATATCGAGTGTCGAACGATTTGTTCCACAAAAATGTTTTTATTTTCAGATAGTCGAAAAAAAAGAAGTAGGCGGTAGCGTAATGCCATACTTCTCGGATGTGACTTACAGCCCGCCATACCGACGCGAATACATTAATTTAAATAAAACAATTCAACCATTTGTACCAGGCTAATTTTTGCAAAGCTAATCATCGTCGAGTAGCCATTCACGAAAATCACCTTGCCATACTTTTCCGACAGTTCCCAATGGCCGCCATACCACTGCAAAGGAGTAATTTTTTTTTTTTTTCGCCAAACGATTTGTACCACCCTGAAACTTTTTTTAACAGTTCCCTGTATGATCATAAATAGAAGTCTGATAATGCCATACCTGTGGGAGGTGGCGAATGTGAACAATATTATTTCAAAATCCCAAGATTTTATTCGTAATTCGAACGATTTGTACCAGTATGGCACTCATTTTTCCTGTAAGTGTGAGGTTTAACGAATATAAATACAAAGTTTCAAACACCTAGGTGGCGGCAATCTTGTCTTATAAGCAGATGTTATGTTGGATAATATTCTGCGGCTCCCACCGCTCGAAAGATTTCTCCAACTGTAGAGGTTTTGGCTCATCGTGTTTTTTTTTCATATCTTGCTTGAGTGTGACAGTCTTCCGCCCCATAGTTATAGTATGGGATAATTTTTTTTAGGTTGAATTTTATCCAAATGAACCAAATACAATGATGCCATACTGTAACAAATCATTTTATGTCTTGTACCTTGAAAACGTGTCGAAAAATCAGGTTTTTCAAGTATGGCGCCACTTTTTCCCTCTACTACAAGTATGGCAAATATAATAATGGTCACATTGTATCGTATAATTTCCAAAAATCGAAATGCCATACTGGTACAAATCGTCAATTTTTTTTTTTTTTTTTTCACCTCTTAGCTCAAGTCCGACAGTCATCCGCCCGATGGTTACAATCTGTAATAATTTTTTTTAGGTACAATTGCATCCAAATGACGAGAATATAATGATGCCATGATGTAAAAAATAATTTTACGTATTTTACAGTCGTATTTTAAAAACGTGTCAAATAAATAAGTATTTCAAGTATGGCAGCACTTTTTCCCCCTACTAGAAGTATGGGATAAATAATAACGGTCACATTTTGTCAAATACTTTCCAAAAATTCAAATGCAATACTGGTACAAATCGTTTGGCGAAAAAAAAAAAAATTACTCCTTTGCAGTGGTATGGCGGCCATTGGCAACTGTCGGAAAAGTATGGCAAGGTGATTTTCGTGAATGGCTACTCGACGATGATTAGCTTTGCAAAAATTAGCCTGGTACAAATGGTTGAATTGTTTTATTTAAATTAATGTATTCGCGTCGGTATGGCGGGCTGTAAGTCACATCCGAGAAGTATGGCATTACGCTACCGCCTACTTCTTTTTTTTTCGACTATCTGAAAATAAAAACATTTTTGTGGAACAAATCGTTCGACACTCGATATTTATCCGACGCGTTCGATTAACGCCCACGCGATTGGGCCGCCGGTGCGAGCGCTATGACCATCATTTTCCTTTTTGCCTTTACGTAATTAGACCCCTGACGAACCGCCATACTGGTACAAATGACCTAATATTTTGTGTCACTATCTCCCGGTCTAACACCTTCGGAAAAATAATTTCTTCTTAAGTCTGGAACATACAAAACGTTGACTGTTAGTCCAGGCAATGGGTTGGTTCTGACTTACAAAAGGTCAAGGAAAGTTCTAATTTGGCAGATTTGTAAAGTTCGGTGTCCTAATTAATATTCCGAGTTTGCGACCTTGAGCGACCGCCGCTCGCGCCGCCATATTGGAAAAACGGTACCAAAAACCAGTTTTTCGAGAATATCTTCTCCCCAGTGCCACCTAGGTCAAAAATAGTTATTAGAAAAATCATAGAACATGCAATTTCCTGCAACTTTTGGATAAAATATTTTTTAATCAGAGTCACAGAGTTCACGAGTCACAGCGGAGTCAAACTCAGCACATTTCTACAATTCGCAAAATCGCTAAATTTTTTCTCGAACTTTCAGTAAATACCGATTATTTAATACGTACTATCGTTTTTTACTCATTTCCGCACCACCATGAGGTAGAGTGAGAGGCGCGTTTTTTTTAATGTGGTATCCCCAGTAGGCCTACTCCACGATTCATTATTTACTCATGTCTTTTCTTCCGTTTCGATGCCCTAGATGGTCCAGGCTCGCTCATATCAATATGAGCGAATAAATGAATAAAAAAACGGTAGTAGGTATAGCGGTTGTAGTAGTGTTACGGTTTTCCCCTTCGAATATGCATGTATTCATTTAATTAATCAAAATGAAGATCTGATGTTCCCTGACAATGGTCGTCTTTTGGAATCAATGAGGATCCTTCTGGCATTCCTTGAACGGGCTTTAAAAGCGACACATCTCCTAGTACTTTTGTCCTAAATAAACCGCCCCAGTCTTTTGGAATCTCCTGACTATTTATTACACTCGCATATGTAACATTGGCCTGAGGCTATACCACTTCCTAATGATCAAGCTCACACCATTGCTGAAGCTCTGATAATCAATGTTATCTCTCGTTTTGGAATTCCTCTTGAAATTCATTCTGATCAAGGAAGAGAATTTGAATCTCGAATTTTCAAAGAATTAATGAAAATTCTTGGAATTCATAAAACGAGAACTACACCTTTACATCCGCAATCTAATGGTTTAGTAGAACGCTTGAATAGATCTATTCTCAATTATGTCGCTAAATTCATTAATGATAACCAGAAGGATTGGGATAGATGGCTTCCCCTTTTCCTACTTGCTTATCGTTCGTCTAGGCATGAAACTACAGAATTCACTCCGGCAATGGTTGTGTTTGGTAGAGAATTACGTCTTCCTCTGGACATCCTTCGTGGTTCTCCACCGGCTGACCGTGTTTCTGATGACATTTACCCACTTAATTATGTTGATTCATTGCAAAACCAGTTAATCGGTGTTCATGAGCAAGTTCGGAAAACTTTAAACCTCAAAAGTTACAAAATGAAATCTCGATTCGACTTAAAGACCCATATGATCAACTTTGTACCTGGACAAAAGATTTAGCTCCTCTCCCCCACAAGAGTCGTAGGAAAATGCCCGAAAGTGCAAAATAAATGGTTGAAAGGATATGTTGTAAAATCAAAATTAAACGATGTAACATATCGAGTTCAGAAACTTCCTCGTGGAAAATTTAGAGTGGTGCACGTTGATCGTATGGCACCCTCTCAGGAGGAAAACCTTGAACCTTAATTCTTTAACCATATTTGAAATTGCGATGAAGAAGCTAATTTTCTGTGATTCGAAACAAAATCTTTTTCGTAATTGTTTATTTCTTTTGGCCGCCAATCACAAACTCGTGGTATTAACAAATTTTTCTGTGGATTTAACAGAACTGGTTGAAAAATGTTCGTGGATTCAACGGAATCTAACAAAAAAAAAATAAAAATTCGTGGATTTAACGAATTGTTCTGTGGATTTAACAGAACTGGTTAAAAAATGTTCGTGGATTTAACGAACTATTCCGTGGATTTAACGAAATCTAACCAAAATAAAAAAAAAATTCGTGGATTTAACGAATTGTTCTGTGTATTTAACAGAACTGATTAAAAAAATGTTCGTGGATTTAACGAACTATTCCGTGGATATAACGGAATCTAACCAAAAAAAAATTCGTGGACTTACATTGGTATAGCGAATAAATGAATAAAAAAAACGGTAGTACGTATTAAGTAATCGGTATTTACTGAAATTCCGAGAAAAACTGTAGCGATTTTGCGAATTGTAGAAATTTTCTGAGTTTGACTCTGCTGTAACTCGTGAACTATGCATCTGATTAAAAAATATTTTTTACAAAAGTTTCAGGAAATTGCATGCTCTATGATTTTTCTAATAACTGTTTTTGACCTAGGTGGCACTGGAGAGAAGATATTTTTGAAAAACTGGTTTTTGGTACCATTTTTCCAATATGGCAGCGCGAGCGGCGGTCGCCCAAGGTCGCAAACTCGGAATATCAATTAAGACACCAAACTGTACAAATCTACCAAATTACAACTTTCCTTGACCTTTTGTAGTGAAAGCCCCCTTTTATGTCTCCAGTGACTCGACTAATATAACATACTTGACTCTTATCCGCTGATTCAAGTATTTTCATTATGAAAGATAATGTAAAATAGTTATTTTCGTGGAAACTGTGCATAAAATGGTGATTTCTTGACGAGTAAAAAATACGAAGTAGTCAAGTTGAAGACAGAGCTAGCACATAAAATAATTATCCGTGATCCAGTGGCCTGCTTTTAGTGATTACGTTCACTGTTATCGCATGAGTTCTATGTTGCAAGTGAAATTGAGTTCCATTTGCAAGTGATTGTTACCATTTTAAAGGGATCAAAGACAACAAATGTTCTTTACGTGTCCTGAAAAATTACTTACGAGCTTGATTTTATGTTCAATATTTAATTGGTAATTGTTTTCTCTTTAGTAGAAGCATCTTGGTACAATCATTTGATCATTTTAGGTGCACGTAACGATTTTCATCCTCAACTGACGAAGTATCACAATAATGTCGAGTGTTTCAGGACGCAGAAGATCAATGTAAGTATTTTGTTGATACTTTTCTCGTTCTGACCTTTGGTGTTACAAAATTTTAAGTAATTGAAGCATAATTTATGTATAATATACGAGGTTGAATCTAGTAACATTATTACAATGATTCACATTTTGGAAAAATCGTTATTTCGCAATTCTGGGAATGTTCGAAAAGCAGTAAATATACTCATATTTCAAAAACTTAATTAACTAAAACTTATTATAAAGCTGCAAACTAGTAATTTAGTCCTACCAATATTACCAACAACAATGGTTATTACGGGAACTTGCTAATGGTGACTTGAGGTTATAATCAAGCTGAATTAACTCAAATTTCAAGTCCTAGAATTTTTGTTTTGAAATTTTGCAATAGAAACTAAAATTTCAATCAATACAATGTATAGTTGCACGCATGAATTATGTTTTTTCCATCGACAAACTTTGCATATTAGAATAATGCAAAATCCACCACATTTTTTTTGCTAATTACAGAAACTTTTATTCATACGCTGATTATTATGGTTAGATTCAATTTTTGTTAGAAGTATTTTACATGAAGCTGAACCTAGTAATCAGAATTAACAGTCAAATGTTCTAATGTTTCTACGAATAAGGTAATGAACTTCGAAAATCTAAATTTTGTGAAATACCTTGAACCTCCATTACCTTTATACAATTAGAAGATAAAACTGAACTGCATTTTTCTATTTTCAAAAAGTTTAACATGTTCGGTTGGTAACTCTGGCTATTAGCTTCAGATTTAGCTATTTTACTATATTATAAATTTTCAACTCCAACACTTGAAATAAACGCTTTTTTAAAATCACAAATTCTAGTCTCCAAATGCTGACTAATATTTAAAATGCCTTATGCCATATACTTTACATACATACATGTGCATTCCAATTATTCCCTACAAATTTGTTCATCACATCACATACAGCTTATATCATAACATGATTTCGATCTGCAGATTTTTTAAACATGTTGGAGGGTTTTTTTCAGTCCTACATTATCAGACACAACGAGTTATGTCGTAATTGAATTCAGTGACTCTAAAAAAAAAGTATTGATCTCGTTTTGAGAAGTTGGTTGTACACAGAAAAAAGAACATGGTACTGCAAGTATCCGACTGGGTCTAACGTACAATTTGTAGATCGCTATGTTGAAGCAAATGTAATGCCACAGAAAAAGTGGGCTGTGTAAAAAGTGAAAATTCTACATGAAGCATGTAAGTACTACGAACGTTATTAAAATAATTTAGTTTAGAAACTTAACAGGTCAAAATAGCCATAAACTTGAAATAGTATGTAGCTTCAGTGCACATTAGGGTGGTCCTTATTTGGGGTTGGAATAAATTTTGAAGCGCTCGCCCCTAGATTGGCTCCAAATATATTTTTAAAAATTTGTGGAAAACCTCAGCGCTCTACCTCAATGGGAATGGGTGCCACCGAGGACTTGTTTTTTTTCCCATTTAAAAACATGCTTTTTTATGATGCTGTCACATTCGATTTTTCATTATCACGTTCTGGACGCTAAAAAAATCTGGGACCTGGTACATCTCTTGAATAGTATCTTATGGAAGTCTCTGAAAAGAACCGGAAGTTTCTTGGATGTTTCATTATTACGCTTCAAACGATCATATTTGATATTACAGATCATTTTCGAGGCATATCTCGATTTGTTCTTGCTTGACGTATTTTGAGGTCAGTATTTGAGTGATTTAAGGTTCTTAGAGTACATAAATGTAAAAATGATGATGATCATCACGGGTA
Organism: Diprion similis; assembly: GCF_021155765.1. NCBI lineage: Eukaryota > Metazoa > Arthropoda > Insecta > Hymenoptera > Diprionidae > Diprion > Diprion similis. Next base: position 27,690,045 of record NC_060112.1, on the reverse strand, counting down.
TATATGATATATAATAAATATAATAAAAATATAATATATATACCCGTGACAATCGACATCATTTTTATTTTTTATGTATACTAAGTACCGTAAATCACTCGAATACTGATCAAAAAATACGTCAAGCAAGAACAAATCATGATATGCCTCGAAAATGATTTGTAATATCAAATATGATCTGTAAACTTAATCTTGGCCTTAATTATGTATTGTAGAAGGATTCTTGGAAATGAAGGCCATCCAACGAGAGTTGCTTTTTACAATTTATCTCAACGTTTCGACCACATTTTGGGTCATCTTCAGGAGGTTACATTTTTTAATTCAATTTCTAATAACACACAGAACAACCAAATGTATTATTTACACTCTAAAGTCAAGCTAAACAGTAATCAGAAGGAAAGCCATTCTTAAAAAAATAAATATATATAGGTTGTTACTAACCAAAGAAGCGTTCGTTCACGCATAAAGTTATTTCCATTATATCGATAAACAGTAGAGACATCACAAAAATTTTTTTAATGGGCATGCCCATTATTACACTAAAACAGAACAATTAATTATAATAAAGGCCAAAGATAAATTGTGCAAAAGGTAGCGATCAGCTAACTCACCTTAAAGAACTATGTACATAAGCTTAGGAAAATCACAATTTCATTGCACGGTCCAATTTAAAACAATCAGTCTCACATAGGCAGGAATATGCGTTTCCCTATCCTTCTTTGCCAACTCTCCATAAATGCAGCAGTGCGGATTGACCAGATATAAAATAGGGCACCTTTTTCCAACACAGCTTTGACTATAAAAACACTAGTATATTACATTCTGAACCTAGGTACTATAATCGTTTGATTTTGGAAATGTGTAGCATCGCTATTCATGTGAGTAGTGTTAATCTTAGACAGGACATTGAAAAATTAAGTCGAACTTATATAAAGTTAATTTCCGACATCAATAGTAGATAAGTTATCGACTGTTCTAATTCTCATATCAATTAAGTTTACTTTCTAGTATGTTACATTGTTTGCCTTCCCCTTTCCGTCTTTGCCTTCCGCTTTGTCTTCTTCCGTCCGTTGCCAGTGTTGAACACACGTGTTTTCACGTGCCCTATTTTATATCTGGTCAATCCGCACTGCTGCATTTATGGAGAGTTGGCAAAGAAGGATAGGGAAACGCATATTCCTGCCTATGTGAGACTGATTGTTTTAAATTGGACCGTGCAATGAAATTGTGATTTTCCTAAGCTTATGTACATAGTTCTTTAAGGTGAGTTAGCTGATCGCTACCTTTTGCACAATTTATTTTTGGCCTTTATTATAATTAATTGTTCTGTTTTAGAGTAATAATGGGCATGCCCATTAAAAAAATTTTTGTGATGTCTCTACTGTTTATCGATATAATGGAAATATCTTTATGCGTGAACGAACGCTTCTTTGGTTAGTAACAACCTATATATATTTATTTTTTTAAGAATGGCTTTCCTTCTGATTACTGTTTAGCTTGACTTTAGAGTGTAAATAATACATTTGGTTGTTCTGTATGTTATTAGAAATTGAATTAAAAAATGTAACCTCCTGAAGATGACCCAAAATGTGGTCGGAACGTTGAGATAAATTGTAAAAAGCAACTCTCGTTGGATGGCCTTCATTTCCAAGAATCCTTCTACAATCAAATATGATCGTTTGAAGCGTAATAATGAAACATCCAAGAAACTTCCGGTTCTTCTCAGAGGCTTCCATAAGATACTATTCAAGAGATGTGCCAGGTCCCAAATTTTTTTATCGTCCAGAACGTGATAATGAACAATTGAAAGTGGCAGCATCATGAAAAAGCATTCTATTTAAATGGGGAAAAAATAAGTCCTCTGGGGCACCCCTTCCCATTGAGATAGAGCGCTGAGTTTTTACACAGATTTTGTTTATATATTTGGAGCCAATCTGGGGGGCGAACGCATCTAAATCTTTTCCAACCCATAATGAGGACCACCTTAATGCACATATGTTGGGTTGGTATCAGAAATGATCTTCTGTTGGCTTTTCCATATTGGGTAATTTTCGATTTATCAATTCTTGTGCATGAAATATTATTAAAGATCCTCAAATGATTGTGCTTGGCTGTTAGAGAAGTAGGCATGTTAGCTATCAAGGGGACGTAACACTGTCTCGGTTGAAAATTTTGATAATCCTTATAGCACTGATAAATTATAAAAAAAAACATTTTTTTGAGTTGTAATTTCACCGACATATTTCAAGTCTTCAGATACGAGAAAAAAATTTTACACAATTTTTAGGATAATTTTATGTAGAGATTTTTCGCTGCGACCAATATTTGAAATCCCTAATTCCATATTTTTATCAAGTTACGAACAAGGCATTAGACGTCTGGATCGACTGTGTCAGGGGGTCAAACCCTGTGATTCAGAACTAGTACAAGGTACTAGTAGTACTACACTAGGTACTACAAATGATGATTCTGATACTACAACTTCTGTCACAGGTACACAAAAATGTTTATCTCTTTCCAATACATTGAAACTGCACGTTTGACTTAGATGCTTTTTATCACAGATATTGTTAAACCTCAAATGTTCTGTAAATTCGACCACCACACTGTCATGGGCAGCTCAGATATGCATAATGCATCTATAAAACTGACTACGGACCAAGTAACTATTTGAAATTTTCATTTAAATTGAACTAATTTTTTACACTCATAAAAAACAGCATTTTTTGAGATATCGAAATTTATTTTTGGCAAAATAGTACAAATATTTAGCATAAAATGATTCTAAATAATAAAGTATTGAAAAATAGTAAACAGTAACCAGAAAGTTAGCAGTAATTGAAAAATTCTGACAACTGATTATATCTATAAGTACATTATTTTTGTTATAGACTTATCAACTAGCTTGAATGACACCACTCGATCAGTGTCTAGAAAGAGATGCCACGACAACTCATTTATGCTTCGGAAAAAAAATACCTCGGGTAATGGTACCAGCAGCTTTGAAGAAGACGAACGAAATTTACTCTTGGATCAAAACTCAGAACCATATGTAGGTACCAATGATGCAGAAGGTGGTCTGGATGATAACTTTAGTAAAAATATGACTGTGAATACTTTACGAATGCAAACTGTGGGAGAAATTGGAATGCCTACAAACCGCAAAGAGCAAACAAGCGGCCATAGAGCAGGTAACTTGAAAATCGATTAGTAACAAAATAATACAAATATTTAGCATAAAATAATTCCAAATAATAAAATTGAATAACAATAAACAGTATACAGAAACTTTGCAGTATTCATTGAAGAATTATGACAACTGAGTATCCCAGGTAGTTATATACAAAGCAAGTTCTGACTCGACAAATATCACAGCGTGACCTCCTCAACAACTTGAGAAGTGACTTTTTATCATATTTTTGTTATAGACTTATCAACTAGCTTGAATGACACCACTCGATCAGTGCCTAAAAAGAGATGCTACGACGACTCACTTATGCTTAGAAAAAGCGATAAGTCGTGTAATGGTACCAGCAGCTTCGAAGGTGAAAGAAATTCACTTTTGCCTACAAAAAGCAGCCTCGCAACAGGTGACTAGAATGATTTTTCGTCAAAGGCAATGTGAACTGAAATTCGTATAAAATTACGTTTTATGCTGTAACGTGGCATTTCAGAATGTCTCGTTACAAGACTAAAAATCTAAAGGAAACCACCGAAAACGCGTCCCTGGCGGGGTACTCCAAGCAAGCTCGATACGATATAGTCGAAAAATACTAGTTACTAATATTTTCTGTAAAAATTTTGTAATCCCGCGCTTCGGCGCAAGCTAAACAAGTACCGCGACGACGATCATCGAGGGATCAACACGTTTCTTTGATTCACCGAGGGATCGACAACTACCGAAAACTACAGTTCCAGCTACCGACGAATTCGACTACCGTTTCGTAATCATGAATCTCCCGTCCAACTTTGAATGCCTACTTTTTCGGATGCCGTAAGTTCGACATCAAGGGCAGACCGCAGCCTGTCGTTCACCGACTTACCGGCCAGGAGCCGGACCGAACCCAAAACACTACGTCCAAAGTTGATGAAGCCCTCGTCCTGAGGATAGACGCAGCCTCCCTGTCAGTAAGGGCTACAATCATTGTGAGTCATGGTCCACGGACGATGAGGTGCTGTAAGCCGCCGTGTGACTGCATGGTCTTCGTGATATATCGTGGGCAGTTGGCCACTGCCTATACGACGAAGCCGGTGGAGGCAAACAATGTGTAGTTGCACTCCATCCGGTAACCTTCCGGAGGTAGCCTACGTACCTGCCTTCGTGGAGGGAACCCCCAATGACAGGCAATCTGGACCGTACAGCGCAGCAGACGAAGAAAGTACGTGTGATGCCAACTACGCCATCTAGCGGTAATCGTCGACAACGCGTAGCCGATATTCGCCAGAAGGATGACCCAATTATGGTGGGGATTGAATGACCACCGAAGGGGAAGAAGAATCACCTGACGACACAGGCGAGATCGCTGATCCGGACTCCGAACTCTGCCTATTCTACGCTCAACCCGCCAGGAGACAGCTTCGCTACCACCTCGCTCTCGTTCAGTTAGAAACCCTTCAACTTCCGTATTCTTCCCCTATCTCCTATTCCTTCTTATCGCTATCGCTATCGTTTACCTTTTTTGCACCCACTATCGTTTGAATTTTAGCTTCACTCCTTCCTGTAGAGTCAATTCCTTCCTTCTCTCGCTTTAGCTTTCTTTAAGTTTATTTTAATATAAAGTCAGTGTTACTTGCTACCGTCGCCGACTAAGGTAAGGCTTTCGCCTCTGTATCGTACCGTTACGAAGTTGCTCTATTTTTTGTTTCTCTTATCGTATCTTAATTATCGTTTTGGTTGCATCAAATGATGCCAGTATCTGTGTGAATCATGGTCCACGGGCATTGAGGTGCTGTAAGCCGCCGTGCGACTGCATGATTTCGTTTTGTAATTAATTTCCGAAAACTTATCGTTGAGCGACCTCGTAACTGGCGAATAAATTATCTTTTGTATCTCTGATTTTCTTTGCTTCTTGTAACTTTATACTACAATTGCTTGTGTAATTTCTACTGTCTATTGCCATCGCTATCTTTACTTTTCTTTACTAGTATTGCCTATCGCTTTGTATCGTATCGCTATTTTTGTATTATTTGCTTTGTGCATGAAATTTCGTATCGTATATCGAGCTACTTGGAGTACAGCTGAGCGTAGATTAAGCCGCTAAATACTACCGCACCTTTGTTTTCTATCGCTTATATTGATTTACATTTCTTATTGTCTTGTAATATTTTCTTGTTTCCCGAATATCGTATTTTTGTGTTATCTTAAGTTGCTTACTGTAAACAGGTGTATTTAGTGTATGATTTTTACTTTGCGATCCCGTCTCGAAATCACTCAATCTCGTAAATATCATTTTCTTGTCACTATCGTTCTAAGCTATCGTAAATCCTATCAACTACCGATTTTCGCTAACGTTTCATTCTTGCTATAATTTAACAAATTAACAATTCTCGTAGTGTTGCTTTTGAAATTTGGGTAAAATCACGTCGCCCAGTGACGTCTAATTTAAGTAGACTTTTTGCATTATATCGCTTCTCTCAACCTACGATTAATTTCTTTTGTTAACTATCATTTTTGCGCGGATTACCGCTTAGCTTCTTTTCTCGAAAATCTTGTAAACTACTCTCGTTGACTAATTATCTTTTGTTAACTTTCCATAACGAATTTGACTAATCTACAGCTTATGAACTGATCAATAATATACGATTGATTGACTTGTTAATTTACTCGATTCGAGCTAATTTCTTGATTTCTTTATTTCCTTATTCCGTAACTGTTGTAACTGCCTTTGGATACCGCCACTCTACCAGTTCGTGTGAGTACCTGAGCCTAGCCAGCCATGCAACGGGTTCTCTAATTATTATTATCGTATCGTATCTTTCCTTTTCTCTAAAAATTGACGCTGAAGCGTCTGGCGCCCAAAGAGTATCTTATCGTATTTTTGAATATCGTATCGAATAATTGGAGAATCGTGCCAAATTGTCAACGGTAAGTCCTCGTCAGAGGGTAACAGAATTTAGCGTTACAATGCATATTACATAAATGTTTTTCTCGTACGGTCTAGTCAAAACCTTTTTGAAAAAATTTTGAAACAAGTTTCAAACGTGTTATCAAAAGCTCATTGAATAGTATCATATTGACAGGGTTTCGAGTGCTTCTTAAATATCCTCAAATCCTGGAATTATCCTAGAAAGCGAAAATTGCTGATTGAGTCCTGAAAAATTACTGAAATAATTTGATTTTCCCTCGAAAAGTTGACATAATACATTTTTGATTGGAAACTAAGACATTTCATTTGTAATACACATGCAGTTAGCAATTTACTCTGTTATGTTAAAAACTGCTATATGAATTTTGTGTTTCCACAAGTAACCTACTTGTCTGTTGCATGTTCAGTCCTTTCTCGCACTTATTACTAATTTTTTGTCCCTCTTATCTAGAAGCTTCTTTATTTCAAGCGACTAAACAATCTCTTGCACATTTTGTGCATACCTGACGATATCCTCTCATTCCCAGGACTGTCATCATACACTCTGCTTTCTGTACTCACTCACGCTTTGTTCTGCTCATTCCAAGTCACTTCATCTATACCTCTCGACCTACCCACTTCTTATCTACCTTCGAAATTGTTCACTTCGTCTCCACCTTTCAAACCAATCAATGATTATCAAAACATATTCTACTAATACCACGCATTTATTCAATCCCAGTGCTCAATTTCCCAGTTGCTTTTAAATGCAAAACCGAAGTTGAACCCCAGCGTACTTTACGCTTTACCGCTCAGGAATAAACGATCCTCACATCGTTACATATAGTTAGAAAGGTGAGGTCGCTAAATGGCAACATTCTCGAGCGCCGTCGAGACCTATCAAAATCGAAAGATGAAGTAATTTCGAAAAGAAAAGCTCGTATGGTAAAAACCATTTTAGCGGTGGGTATGGCGTGTACGGTTTTTCAAAAATGTAAAAAAAAACAGTTACTTGGGCATTCTCGAGCGCGTCAGATATTCATATCACGTATGCCCCAAGTGCCTCTGATACCAACGGTATACTAATCTGCCAGTTTGCGTGGTGGGGGTAGGCATATAAAGTAGTCAAAAATCCGAAAAAAAATGTACTCGAACGCGTCAGATTTTCGGAAGGAGTGTTAAGTAGGCCCCAAGGAAGCTCCCTTTAAAAAAACTGATGATTTCGGCGTGACGATAAGTTACGACAAATTTTTGAAAATGTAAAAAAAAAAGTTCTTTTGAAATACCCGAGTGCGTCAGATTTTCATAGGGGAGGTTTATCTCGGTATCCTGAAAGCATATTTTCTTAATCTGACAAAAATGTTGGTGGATTCTCTTAATCTGACCGAAAAAGGTTTTTTTTTTCTTTTTTTTTCCTTTCTTTCTCCCTGATAAAACGGGGAATTTAAGAATGACAATAAAGCGATAGATACAATCAACGTAAATGTAGATGAAATGTAGTAAAAATTGTATTATTTATGAATCAAAATAATGACCTTTACATTTTTGCTCAATACAATTCATTGAGATATAATAAAAGTTACATAATTTTATCATCGTTGTTTCATATCAATTTTTTTTATCACCCTCCGTTTTCGAGATAAACTCAAAAAACTCGGAGTTTGAGTTTTCATGATGCTTTGAGTCCAAAAGTTTTAACTTTAGACAAAAATATAAAGAGACCTTTTTTGTGTTAAATAAAATTACCTTTTTTTTATTTAAATTTTTTTTTGTAAAACGTATCGTTCGCGACTTATATGCCGCAACGCGTTTTTCGGAAGACGAAATGGTTCCTCCACACTTCCGGTCATGCGGAAACCGGCAGATTTTGTGTTTTAGATTATATTCTTCAAAATAAAAAAAAAATTGATCGCGCTCGAGAATGCCGGATTAAGGTTTTTTTTTACAAGTTCGCGACCCTATAACTCTGCGGCGTCAAGGACTTATCGTCAGATTAGTTAAATTTAGTCTTAAAACACTAAAATCAACCCCCAATATCTTAATCTGACGCGCTCGAGTATTTCAGATTATCGATTTTTTTTTACTAATCTGATCATCTATCCTAGGCGTACGTCACTCGATATAGAGCTAATACTGTTGAAAATAAAGAGGTGGTTTAATAAATGAAACAGTTTATTATTATATAGAAATATTTAAGATACACTTTGTATACATATATAACGCTCCAGACAGCGGAGCCGGCAAGCGATTGGACTGCTTCTCTCTTACGCGGGCACAGAGCTGTGTCCACGTCGCTCACTGTTTTGCTGCTGTCTCACTCTTTCATATGGTTGTACAGTGTACTATTCACGTATATTCAACATGCCTCCTTGAATGCACACTGTACAATTTCTTAATTTTACATTTTATTTAACATTAAGCATTTCTCTAAATTTTATGAACTTTTCGCGACATAATGCTTTCGTTAGGATATCTGATACATTATCACATGAATCTACTTTAGTTACTTGAATTAATTTCTCTTTGACACTTACGTGCACAAAGTGATAGTGTATCTCGATATGTTTCGAGTTTTTCGTAAAGTTACCTAGTGTCGCTATTTTTACGGCACCAGCATTATCCTCATAAATCGTTATAGAATTGACAGTTTTGATTTCAAAGAAGTTTAATAGTTCTCTAAGATATCTGATTTCGCTTACTGCTTCTGACAACGCAACATATTCTGCGTAGTTTGACGCTTTGGTCACGATTTTCTGTTTTTTAGATTTCCATACAATAATATTTCCGAATAACCGTATTACGTACCCCGTTGTCGATTTCCTATCAGTTTGATCACCTGCCCAATCCGCATCTACATAACAGTCCAATATTTCACATTCTTTATTTCTAGTTTAACACAGCTTCAAATCTTTGGATAAATATAGATATTTTAGGATTCGCAAAGCATATTTGAAATGAATCATGTCATAACTATTTTGGAATCTACTGAGATAGTTAACACTATAGCTAATATCGGGTCTAGTATTTGTACTGATAAACAGCAATGCACCTAGCAAATTTCTATATCTCAAATCTTCAATTTTCACATCCGGGATTTCAATTTTTACTTTTGTTTCCATCGGTGTGTTATATAATTTACCGTCTTCAATTTTATATTTTTTTGCTAGTGACTCTATGTATTCAGTCTGACTTAAGTCCATCTCTCCCTTTTCGCAATCATAATTGATTTTAATACCTAAGTACTCTTTTATCTTACCTAAATCTTTAATATTAAACTTCCTGGCTAGTGTTCTCTTTACTATTTTTAATTTTTCTGTATTTTTACTACACATGAATACGTCATCTACGTAGTTTAGCAGGTATACTTTGTCATCTCCTTCTCCATGTGCATATAAGCATAAGTCAACGTTACTCCTTTTAAATCCTAGACTCTCAAGATAGTCAGACAAACATTGGTACCAATCCCTAGGACTCTCACTTAATCCGTACATAGCCTTTTTCAATCTGTACACTCGATTGGTGCCATCCTCATACCCTTCCGGCTGTCTCACATATACTTCTGCTTTAATATTTCCGTATAGGAAGGCTGAATCCACATCGATAACTTCAATTTCTAAGCCATTTTGTACGCAAAACGATAATATGAATTTTAATGCATGACTACTTGCGACGGGAGAATATACGTCGTCTGTCACGTTCTTTTGTTGACATCCAAGTGCAACTAACCTAGCTTTCAGCCTTCCGTCAGGTTTCTTTGTGTACACCCATTTTACTCCAATTACTTTACAATTTTTCGGTCTTTCTACTGGTACCCATGCTTTTCGCTCTTTAAACATATTCATTTCATTATTCATTGCTTTATACCATTCCTTATTTTCTTTACTACTCATTGCCTCCTCAAAGTTTTTAGGCACGTCTACTCTACAAAAATTCACAAATATATCGTCACCTTCGTTTCTACTATTCTTTTCATTGTCCGGGTATCTAACAGGGCTTCTTTTTTTTCTTGTAGACCTTTTTCGCGTTTTTACATTATCTTTCTCATTCTTTCCTTTATTCATGAAATTTTCGATTTCGTTTTCATTCTTAACATCGTCATCACTTTCATCATCACTCACATCCTCATACATACTCTCATCCAACTTTTCGTTTACATCAGTAAATCCAATACACTTTTCCTCCTTTTCTACAACTTGTACGTTTCGCGCAACTACTATTTTATTATTTATTAGCACCCTGTATCCAACCTCACTATATCCTAACAATATTCCGAGTTTAGCCTTTTTGTCCCATTTTGACAATCTCTTTTGCTCGGGTTTCCTGACGAATACTCGACTGCCGTACAAACGCAAATGTTCTACATTCGGCCTTTTTCTAAAGAAAATTTCATTAGGCGTTCTTTTCTCGATCGTGTTTGTAAGAGTTCTATTTTTCAAGTATACCGCGGCACACACTATTTCCGGCTAAAATCGTTTATTTACGTTAGCTTCATCTAACAGACATCGTGCCTTATCCATAATTGTTCTATTGAAACGCTCAGCGGTACCGTTCAATTCATGTACGTACGCAGGACAATTATTCAACCATATGCCCTTTTCTTTTGCAAATTGAAACATTTTATTGTTTAGATACTCTTTACCGTTATCACATCTGATTACTTTTACCCTTTGATTTGTTCTATTTTCGCATTCATTTACATACGAAACGATACAATCATACACTTCGTCCTTCGATTTCATGCAGTATACCTTCGCGATTTTGCTATAGTCGTCTATGAAAGATACGAAATATCTTTCTCCATTGAACCCGGTGGTTTGAAATGGACCACATACATCCGTGTGTATTATTTCCAATACAGCGTTTGCTCTTGTCCTATTGTTAGCGAATGGTAGATTATGCTTTTATTTTCTATGCAGGTTCTGCATTTCATATCTTCAGGCTCTGATTCGTTTGGTATACCGTTTAGCAACTGATTTTTACATAACTTATTTAAGCTTTCAAAATTAACGTGGCCCAGAATTCGATGCCATCTCTCTTTCTGAGTCATGTTACTTTTCATCTCGTTATTGTTAGCATACATTTCGCCGTTTTTCAATAAACTTTTAATAGGATAAATATTGTTATTTTTATATGCAATTGCCGTTAAATTTCTACTTCTGTCATAAATTTTCAATTCATCTCCTTTAGAGACAATAGTATTACTTACAGTTAATCTACCATAACTAATTAGGTTTTTATTCATATCTTTCGCATAATATACATTTTTAATCGTAACTTCATTCCTTATACCATCGACTTCAAAATGTGTTCTAATCTTCCTTAATTTCGTTGCTTTAACTGACCTGTTGTCTCCTAAGAATATATTTACTGGCTTATTCAAAACAATACTCTCACAAAAATATCTGTCGTCATTTACTACGTGGTCAGTGCAGCTGCTATCAATTAGCCAACTTATCTCGCAATTTTCAAGATCGTTGTTTCCTTTGCTCGTCCGTTCCGCATGTTGAGCCTGTCTCTCGTCGGTTTCGCTGTGCCCATCCCAGCTGTTTTGTTTGGCTTGACGACTTTCTTCTTCATTGACCTGCGCCAGCCATGTATTGCTGCCTTGACTCGTCGATGTACTCGGGCTGTTTTTATTGCAATGGAAATTTCCCCGACCTCTGTTGAAACTTCCTCGTCCTGCTCTACCTCTTACAGCACCACGCGATGACCCCCGTGTCGAACTTCGGCACTCTCGAGCGAAATGTCCGCCTTTTCCGCATTTAAAACAACCTTTATTCGCGGCAAAAGCATTTGTGTTTCCATAATTTTTTTCATTGTCCTTCTTGTTTCTTTTTTCTGCTAATTCCAATTTACTTTTCACGTATTCTACTGTTCTATCACTTTCAGAAATCGCGTCTATCAAATCTCCGATATAACTGTATGTGTCCGGCAGCATATTCAGCATGAAGTTTAGTTTTTCTTTCTCACTTATCGTAGCACCGGCACTTTTCAAATCGTTTATTGTTTCTCAAAATCGCTAAAAAAGGACGCAGTATCTTGATACTTCTCTAGCCTCATTTTATCCAAATTGTTTCGGCATACTATTTGTAAAGCTGTGGATTGCTTCAGATACAACTTATCAAACTTTCTAATTATCCCGTATGCCGTGGTTTCTTCATTCACAAATTCCAATTGTTTATTAGTTATTGCTCCATATATATAGTTCATTGCACGTACATCACTATCATCCCAGTCTATTACTTTTTCCGGTGTCTCTTTTTCTCTACGTACATTTTCAACACATTTTTTCATTGTTAAAAATATTAACATTCTCTTTTTCCACATTCCATATTCTTGTCCATCGAATATCGGAATTTTTATGTCGTTGTTCGGCATTTTGAGCTTTTATTGTTTATTATCCTTTACGATGTTATTCCTTATATGCGCGCTCACCATGTGCTTGTTCTATTGTATGCTACAGACGCCGATTGAAAATCCATCAGCATCAGCACTATTCATCAGTATTTTCTTTTTATTTTCTCGATATTTAGAAACTTCGTTCCCTTTACTTTTAGTCTTTCATAATCCTTTTTTTTTCACTTTAGGCACTGTTTAATTTTAGCTTGCCTTTTTAATTTTTATTTCGGATCACGTGGACGCGTCTTTGACATTTAACTATTTACCCTGTGCTTATTTTCACACCTAAATATTTATTTATTTAAACCACGCTCTGCTACCATGTTGAAAATAAAAAGGTGGTTTAATAAATGAAACAGTTTATTATTATATAGAAATATTTAAGATACACTTTGTATACATATATAACGCTCCAGACAGCGGAGCCGGCAAGCGACTGGACTGCTTCTCTCTTACGCGGGCACAGAGCTGTGTCCACGTCGCTCACTGTTTTGCTGCTGTCTCACTCTTTCATATGGTTGTACAGTGTACTATTTACGTATATTCAACAAATACTTTCCAAAGTTGTTCTATTAGGTCTAAGGTATCTCTCATATCTTAAACTGCCGCGCTCGAGTATGCCCGAAAAATCCCCTCTTCGCCTCCCTAACTAATATGCTATCCTTAAATTATTAGAACACTAAATCAAGGTCCTGGAATTTTGCCATTAATTGTCTTGGAAACTACTGGAATAGTCCTGGAATCTAAATTCTCGACTGCAGTTACCCTGTATTGAAAAAGTTAACCGTACGTAGCATGTTTTGATTAATTTTGATCAATACGTAACAATACAATTCTACGTACAAAATAACAAAACATTTTTCATATTTTGGGCTGAAATATTAACCTGATGCTTTTAAGATATGATCCTTCGAAAAAAAAAAAAAAATGAGTGTAAAAGTGCGCGTTCCAAAAAAGATATTTATTCTAAGAATTAAAATCTGGAATTATACAGAAAAAATTTCTTTTTACGAAATACATGTTTTATTTTCAAGACAAGTTCAATTTTTGCGGTGTGTGATAGAATAAATTAACATGAATTTGTCTGAGACGTTTTGGACCTCACTTCACCGAAATCATTGACTATATGAACTGAATATTTTTACTATTATAGGTGTACATGCAAGTGCAGAGACAAAAATTTTTGAAGCATTGGAACAATTCCAAAATAAAATATACAGAAAAATGGGTCGCATGGAGAAAAATATTTTATATGAAATGGCTCGCCACTTTAAAGAATTTCAAGCTACGGTAGTACCCTCCGAAGGATTGACAAGCGTGGGTGAAACATTAAATAAATGTAAAACAACATTGAATGTAACATTGCCAATGGAGACGTTTGAAGGGTTCATGGAGTTCGATAATTCTCTGCGAGATGACGAAGATAAGCAAAAAGCACTGGTAATGTTGAATTTCTTCGATAACATCTACACCAGGGTTACTTTCATCGCTGGTGGAAGTTGTATCAAGTTGCTCAAAGGGAAAATCTATTGTTTCACGTTTTTGATTTCAAGAATGCCATTTAAAAAATTGGATAATATTTTTCTAAAAATTGAGAAAATTGATTTTCAAAACATAAATTTAGTAGGTAGTGAATTATTGCTTCCGAAAAATCTTTCTAGCCTATGATTTTGAATTCAAGAGATGCCCTGCTTCATAAGAGATGATCCTATATTTTCAAATTTTAAACAATTTTCGAAATAAAATTACTAAAAGACTGCTCGTTTGTAAATCAGAAAGAATTTGATTCTCTAACATTCTTATGCAAGGGTATTTTGATAGGGTGGCCACAGGTTATGGGATACTGGAAAACTTGAAAAAATCAGAGCATTCTGAAATTCTGGAATAGTCAGGGCAATGTCAGGAAATTGGTTACTATATTTTTTTTCCATACAAATACGTCCCACAATTTTTTTGAGCTTTAGATACATTGGATTAAATACGGATTTTTTTTACTATCGTCGGAATGTTCTCTTCGAACTAAATATTCCTAAATATTACCTTATAAACGATTGTGCGGATCGGTTAGGAGACAGTGTGACCCAAGAGTCAGTTCGTACTCACATAAAAAAAAAAATTATATGGGTCATTCCATTTCAAATCGACCAATAGTTGGAATCGACCCCCTTCGATTTGGCCGAATTCTGGTCAGGAGTTTTTTTTTATCCTATAACGAAGTTCTGCCGAAGGTAAAAAATTAAAAATTTTTTTTTCGAAAGTTATGAGAAACTCAAAATTTCAGAATTTTTCCTGTTTCTTAAACTTATATTTTAAATATCTTGAAAACTATTGCAAGTTAAGAAATGATCGATGGTTAATTTCAAAGGTAATACTTGGGGCTGTGAAAAAAAATATTTTCGAAAGAAAAATTTTGAAAAATCTCGAATTTGTAAACATTTGAATTTTTAAAAGTTCTCAAAATTGACGATGGACAATAAATTTTTGACTGAAATTTTTTTGTACACCACCTTGAACCAATCTTAAGAGATCCTGAAATTTTCGAAACTGTGTTTTTTGATTTTTTAAAAATATGAATTTTTGAATTGTATTAAAAAACATTATTTTCTTAAAAAATTTTTTTTTCATTTCTATCTCAAATGTGTTCAATAAATCGTGTTACTTTGTAATTTTGAAAATTTTATTTAGTGGCATATTGATGAGCAATAAGAACATTGATGACATGTGTTTATATTTATTGATTAAAAAAATTGATTCAAGTGTAAATTAATTCATATTATGTTACGGAAGTCGTTTTTTCTTTAATTCTTTTTGTACTGTTGTTGCTTCTTTTCTTTTCCTTAGCCTGAAAAACGTTAATATGATATCAATATCAAATTTGGATTTAAAAGATAAATATCAAATTCGGATTTAAAAGATAAATATCATATTAACGTTTTTCAGGTTGAGGAAAAGAAAAGAAGCAACAACAGTACAAAAAGGATTGAAGAAAAAATGACTTTCGTAACATCATATTAATTAATTTACACTTGAATCAATTTTTTAATCAATAAATATGAACACATGTCATCAATGTTCTTATTGCTCATCAATATGCCACTAAATAAAATTTTAATTGTTCAAAATTACAAAATAACACGATTTATTGAACACATTTGAGATAGGAATGAAGAAAAAAAAAATTTGAGAAAATAATTTTTTTTAATAAAATTCAAAAATTCATATTTTTTAAAAATTGTTACGGTACAGGGGGACGGCAGTCCATGTCCCCACCCGATGGTGTTGGTTCGGGTGCTATTTTTGTTGGTTCCTAGTCGTCGCCGTTTTCGTTCAGGGAACGGAAGGCAAAGAACAGTAATTAGAGAATGATTATAACTTTTATTTTGATTTGGAAATTGAGTGAAGTCGATGAGGAGTAGTTGAGACAATGGTTTTGGGGAACGGAAGTTGAAGTTGAATGTAAGAGGTAAGAGCGTTGGAATGAGAGTGAGTCTTTTGCATGAGAAAATGAGCGAGGATCCAGGGTAGGGGGGGGTCGAAATAGCAAGGTAAGGGCGATAGCGAGTGGTGTAAGCCAAGATGGAAATAGGATGACAAGATATGGAGTGTGGGAATGGCAGGTAAAGACAAGCGTCGAGGAAGGTGGGAGAGACGTAAGAAAATCAAAAAACACAGTTTCGAAAATTTCAGGATCTCTTAAGATTGGTTCAAGGTGGTGTACAAAAAAATTTCAGTCAAAAATTTATTGTCCATCGTCAATTTTGAGAACTTTTAAAAATTCAAAATCTTACAAATTCGAGATTTTTCAAAATTTTTCTTTTGAAAATATTTTTTTTCACAGCCCCAAGTATCACCTTTGAAATTAACCGTCGATCATTTCTTAACTTGCAATAGTTTTCAAGATATTTAAAATATAAGTTTAAGAAACAGGAAAAATTCTGAAATTTTGAGTTTCTCATAACCTTTGAAAGAAAAAATTTTAATTTTTTTCCTTTGGCAGAACTTCGTTATAGGATAAAAGAAAACGCCTGACAAAAATTCGGCCAAATCGAAGGGGGTCGATTCCAACTATTGGTCGATTTGACATGAAATGACCCATATGGAAAATACGTATATTTTTTATCAATTCACTACAACCAATTTATTCGCATTAGTCAGGAAAACGTATAAAATTTGTCTGAAAAATCTGGGAAAGTCAGCGAATATTGTGATGAAGATTTAGTGGCCCCCTGTTTAAATTCTGTGGGCATTGTTTCCATAGTATTTAGTTGAATATTGATTCATTTTTTATTTTTCAATACCAAATATATAGGTAAGTAGGTAACTTGTAGGACTATTATGTATCGGTAATCGTTTCATAACTTTTTTTTACTTCAGAAAGTGTGAATGCAACTTATGCACAATGGATGTCGAAGTATGTGTGACGAGGGAACCGGCAGTCGGGCCGACAACCTGTCTATCCGCAACCGATTCCTGAAATCGACCCGCTGCCGCCACCTCGTCACTAGGCCCCGAACCCTTCGGGCCGCGCGCAACCCCGAACGCTGCGCGCAACCCCGAGATCCGCGCGCAGCCCCTGAGGGCCCTAAGAGCCCGCCAGGCATGCACGCTGCTCACACGAAGGGTACCGCGACTAAACCCTTATGAAGGGCCGTTTGGCCCATTGTTAGATCAGTCTCTGCTACACCAGGCTCAGACTCATCCAGCTAGCAGGCGCGACTGCTGGCTCGTAGTTGGAAGTGTGAATAGATTGTGCTTGCAACACATATCTACCGGGACCATCTCTAGAAACTAAACAGGAACTGCGCATGCGCCAAATGATTCAATTTCATTGGTCAGCGAAATTGCCCCGCCGAGTAATTTTCGTCAGCTAACCAAGGCGACCAACGTACACGAAATGTGACAAGGCTCTGAATATCTCGCGCGTAAAGTAGCGTATTGAGGTTATGTTGATATTTATTCCTACTTATCGTGAATTTTCTAAGAAAAGTGTCATTCAGCAATACCGTAGTTGATATTAGAAGATATTTAATCGACACAATAAAGGCGCCAATGGAGAAACAAATATCAAAAGCTACAGAAATAGGATCAGTTATTTATTGAAAGAAGAAATCTGAAATTAAATGTGGAACGTCATCAACGAGTGGGAGTCTAGACAAACTGAGGCAGGTAAGTAAAAATATTGTTTATTTCAAACAGATTCTTTATTTACATAAAATTACAAATAAATGGATTGTTGAAACCCAGTAGAAGGCTGCTCCAGAGTAGATTTGTTACAGTGCAGTGCTCCGGAAGCCAGTAATCAGTGCCAATGAACATGAAATATTAAAATAAAATCAGTAACAAGGAATAAAAGAAATAGTGTATCTTGAAACACAAAGCTTAGGAGTGCAAAAAGTAGCAATTCGTTTTTCTGTCGCAATTTATTGAAAATTAGTGGTATTCAAAACAATTAGAAGCTCTTGTCTGATGATAATATCTTTTAATATTTTCAGGTGGGAAATAAACATCATCGAAGCGAGACTAAAGTTGTCAGGCGTTGAAGCGTGTAAGTAAATTTCTGATGCTATGATATTTGCATATTACAATATTTTCACATGTATTCAATGATAAAATTCGTTTGTTCTGACAGACTTAAAGTTTCAAGTGTAACGTCTCGTTTTTCTGTGGCTGTCACAGACGCGATGGACGTACTTTATCCCCTTTCCAAGGGCGGTTATGTCGATAAGTGTTGGTGTGGGCGGTCCCTGCCCAAGGGTGCTGCTCGTCCTTCGATGCGGAGGTGCAACGCTGTGCGCGGGAGTATGAGGATTTACATGGGTGAAGCGGCGAAGAATCCACCACTGCAATAGTGCGTAGACGTAGCCGGCGAGGTGGATGGGTGTGTGATTTAGCAATGCAGGGTGCGCTGCATTAGCGCACGACCGCAGCCGTGTGTGCGTGTGTAGTGGCAATGAATCCTTCACTGCAATAGTGAGAAGATGCAGCCGAGGGGGTGTGTGAATGTGTACTTTAGCAATGCAGGGTGCGCTGCAATAGCGCACGACCGCAGCCGTGTGTGTGTCGCAGCAATGAATCTTTCACTGCAATAGCGAGAAGATGCAGCCGGAGGTGTGGGTGCGTGTGTCAGCAATGAATCTTTCACTGCAATAGTGAGAAGACGCAGCCGGTGTTGTGGATGGATGTATGATTTAGCAATGCAGAGTGCGCCGCAATAGCGCACGACCACAGCCGTGTGTGTGTGTGCGTCAGCAATGAATCTTTCACTGCATTAGTGAGAAGACGCAGCCGGTGTTGTGGATGGATGTATGATTTAGCAATGCAGAGTGCGCTGCAATAGCGCACGACCACAGCCGTGGGTGTGTGTGTCAGCAATGAATCCCTCACTGCAATAGTGAGCAGACGCAGCCGGTGTTGTGGTTGGATGTATGATTTAGCAATGCAGAGTGCGCTGCAATAGCGCACGACCGCAGCTGTATGTGTGTGTGTGTCAGCAATGAATCTTTCACTACAATAGTGAGAAGACGCAGCCGTTAATGTGGATGGATGTGTGAGTTAGCAATGCAGAGTGCGCTGCAATAGCGCACGACCGCAGCCGTGTGTGTGTGTCGGCAATGAATCTCTCACTACAATAGTGAGAAGATGCAGCCGTTAATGTGGATGGATGTGTGAGTTAGCAATGCAGAGTGCGCTGCAATAGCGCACGACCGCAGCCGTGTGTGTGTGTCAGCAATGAATCTTTCACTGCAATAGTGAGAAGACGCAGCCGTTAATATGGATGGATGTGTGAGTTGGCAATGCAGAGTGCGCTGCAATAGCGCACGACCGCAGCCGTGTGTGTGCGTCAGCAATGAATCTTTCACTACAATAGTGAAAAGACGCAGCCGTTAATGTGGATGGATGTGTGAGTTAGCAATGCAGAGTGCGCTGCAATAGCGCACGACCGCAGCCGTGTGTGTGTGTCAGCAATGAATCTTTCACTGCAATAGTGAGAAGACGCAGCCGTTAATATGGATGGATGTGTGAGTTGGCAATGCAGAGTGCGCTGCAATAGCGCACGACCGCAGCCGTGTGTGTGCGTCAGCAATGAATCTTTCACTACAATAGTGAAAAGACGCAGCCGTTAATGTGGATGGATGTGTGAGTTAGCAATGCAGAGTGCGCTGCAATAGCGCACGACCGCAGCCGTGTGTGTGTGTCAGCAATGAATCTTTCACTGCAATAGTGATAAGATGCAGCCGGTGGGATGAAGGGGTGGGTGATTGACAGAATCTCTCTTTGCGCGTGTGTTGGATAAAATAAGAATTTTAATCTATTTCGCCTGCGGCGTATAACATTATACAAAAAAAAATAGAAAAATAAAGAATCAACCAATGTTGGGTGATAAAATAATAATAATGATAAATATTAATAGTGAAATAATACAGAAAGTTGTGTGGCCTAATATCGGCGCCAGCTACCGAACAAATTGATTAAATGCGTGTGTTGTAATTAATGATGATCGTTATGAGTCGTTGACGAGCTGCAGAGCAGTAAATAAGGATAGTATAAATTTATATAGGTTTGCTGTTTGAAATGGTCTGAGATTTCGAAATAGAAGAGTATAATACTTTAAATAGCCGTTATACGGTTAGAACACAATGTATATAATTGGATCAACTGAGCGGTCTTAGTTGATCCTTTGTTTGCGAATTAGCTTCTCCAAAGGAGAGCTTGAAGAAGAGAGTATCCTCCTGTGTCCGAGGTGCCGGCTTATATACTATTTTGGTTCCTTCCCCCTCTTTGTCGGCGCGCGGGGCTCGGACGCCGTGCGTTATATAGATATGGGTTTTTGCTTGCTGTGCCGGATTAGCGTGTCTCCTATAGGTATATTTCTTAGTATATACATATTATTCTATTCTCTTTGGCTTTGCTCGTTTTTGAATATTATAGGACTAGTTTCAGTCTTTTATATGTTATATTCGTGCTTTGTGGCGGCTAAAGTTAATTCGCGGAGTGGTTGACTCGAAGGAAGTGGGTTGCTTCCGTGGATTATAATACATAACGTCTTTTGGGCGTTACATTGCCCCCCCCTAAAGGTTAGGTCATTCCTTCATCTCGAGAGGAATTACTGGACCTTTACAAAGAAAAAGTATAACAGAAAAGAGTTTTTTTTTTTTTTGAAGAAAAAAAATAAACAAAAAAACAGTGACAAAAAAAAAATGATACCTTGTGTCCGCGTAATTAGGACGAAAAATAAAAGAAAAGAACTGGAGTCTCGACTTGTGAGAGAAAACAAAAAAAAATATGTGATTTAATACGAATAGGTTAAATCTGGCCTTGGTTTGTTGTTTCTCCGCCGATGCCGGCCATGTGACGCAGGAGGTCTAGGTCGTCGAGGCCTCGGATCATGTCTGGGGTGGTGGGATCCCACCAGCTGGTCGGTGGCGTTGGTGGTTTTTCGCCGATTGCCAGCATTTCCTTCTCGAAGGCATCGAGGTCGCGGTCGCTTATTCCCAGCAAGTTCCGCAGTTCTTCCTCGATCTTGGTCTCGGTCTCATTGTTGTTGGCGTCCTGGGCTTGCTTTACTCGGCCTACGGGTATCAGCGGCACGTCGGCGGGGTATGACCGGACTTCGAGGATCCGGGGCTTCTTTGGGGCGGGTTCCTGCTTCCCGAGGAGCTCCCGCTTCGTCGGGATATATACTGGTGGCCTGGTATACTGTTGGACCCGAGGGTCATTTATGCTAATGACCCCGGGGTAGTGTGGCGGCGTACCACCAGCATTCGGGGTTATCATCTGCTCGTGAGTTGTTGCTGCTGGGACGTATTCCTCGACGCTGGTCCACTTTTTTCCGAGCGTGGGCGCTTTGGTTGGGAGGCGGTTGCTCGTTCGATCCGATTCGCGGTATTGGGTGTAACCGATGACCGTGCGCCATTTTTTTTCGGTCCCGCTGGCACGGCCGTTCGCGTACGTGCCATTGCCTGGCTCCCAAGGTCCTGAGGCTCGCAGTATGCGCTGCGCTTGGAAGTGCAGGGTGTCGAAGTGACTGCTGCTGTGGTCCGGGGTGGCCTGTACCGCGGCGTGGCAATGTTCGAACTTCTCTGTCTGCGTTGCTTTCTCCATAGCGCGAATTATCGTCTTCGACTGGTGTCGGTCTGAACCGGAGGCGTCCTTATATAGGGGGGTGGTGTTCTCTTCGTTTTGTTTTGGTCGGCGGTCTTCTATGATTTCGTAGCCCGGAAGTGTCTTGTTGCTGTTTACCTGAACTATGTATGCGTGGTGGACCTGTATGTCATGTACTGGTTGGTTTGTGTCCGTCCCGTGATTGCTTATCAGCTTAGGCATGTCCTCCCTGCGTTGATACTTTTTCAGGTTGTTGGCATGGAACTTGCCTCTCTCGTTACCGGTATTTGGGTGTGTGAGTATATAGGTGGCTTCTCCGATCCTGCGGTGGATGAGGAATGGCCCCTCATAAACTGCAAAGAATTTTGCAATTTTTTTTTCTCCCTGATCGGATGTATTGTTTGCCTTGACAAGGACCTCCTCACCCTCTTGAAAAGGTGCTGCGGTGCGCTTGGCCTCGTGTCGCCGGGCGCGAGCTTTCCCTTTTCTTTTTATTCTCTCTCGCGCTAAGAAAATCATTTCTTCGTATGGAATATCGTGGTCCCGGACGGCTATCGGAAGCCATGATTTCCACTCCCTCTTGGGCTTTTTTCCGAGGTGTAGCTCGTTTGGGGTCATTTCCGTCGTGTCGTGATGCGTTTCGTTTATGCAGGTCTGGATGATGTCAGTGTAGGCTGCCCACCCGCTATGTTTTTCTCTCACGAATGTCCGGAAGAATCTTCCTAGTTCTCGGTTTACCCGTTCTACGATATTCCCTTGTGGGTGTCGGATGGATGAGAAAACTAATTCTATTCGTTCTTGTTTAAGTTTTTCTGCCCATTTTGTTGCCGTAAACTGGGTTCCGTGGTCGCATTGTATTCTTTTTGGCTTGCCGTAGTGTTCCGTGTAGTGTGAGAAGATCTTTCGTATGACCGTGTCGGTGTTCGCTCTCCTTATCGGATACAGGACGACGAATTTGCTGAACGCATCTATGGTCACCAAGATGTGCTTCGCGCCGCCTCGAGATGTTGGAAGCGGGCCGTAGAAGTCGATTGAGAGTAGGTCTCCCGGTGCTTCTGGTATTATGTTTTGCATCTTGGCTTGACAAGCCTGGGTATTGTGCTTGTGTCGTTGGCAGGGGTCGCATGTCGCGATCCATCCCTGTATTCTTTTCCGCATTCCGTTGACGTGAAATCCTTCCTTCATCATTAGATGGATTTTCTTTGGACCCACGTGTCCGTATTTCGAGTGTAGGTGGAGGGCGAGTGCGTGTGCCACGTCGTTCGGAAGCACCACCTTCTCAGCTTTGTTTGAGTCGAGTTTACACAGGATTTCGTCGCGAAGCGTATACTTGTCTTTGTATTTTCCGCGGGTGGCGGTTCCGAGTGCCTGCCTTATCCCATTTATTTTCTCGTCGCGCATCTGTAGGTCCTTGATGTTTTTCAGGTTTTTTCTTAGAGTTACCCCCAGATGTGGGGACTCCAGTTGTGTGATCACAACTTGTTCGCCAGATATTGGCTTCGTCATTGTCTCACTGTTTTCGCCCCTGCTCAATACGTCGGCTACCGCGTTCTTCGCCCCTTCGATATGTGTCAGTTCGAGGTCGTAATCTTGTAGAGCTAAGATCCATCTTGTTAAGCGGGTATTCGTAAAGCGACTTGTCTTAACGAAGGTTAAGGCCTGGTGGTCGGTTTTGACCAGGATTTTTGCTCCTTTTACATACGTGCGTAATTTTCCGAGAGCCCATATGATTGCAAGCAGTTCTTTTTCAGTGGTGAAATAATTCATTTCCGGTCCTTTTAATGTCCGGCTGATGAAAGTGATTACTTCCTCCTCCCCTCGATCGTTCCTTTGCGAAAGTACCCCGCCGATTGCAATGTTGCTTGCGTCGGTAGTCAGGATGTATGGTTTTTTGGGGTCTGGGTGGGCCAAGATTATGTTCTCTATGAACAGGTCTTTCACCCGGTGGAATGCGACTTCATGTATTTCTGTCCAATCGTATTGGGTCCCTTTCTTCAGCAACTGCAATAGTGGTGAGGTTTCCTGGGCGTAGTTACGTGCGAATTTTGCGTAAAAATTCACAAATCCCAGGAATCCCCGGAGTTGTTTTATGTTGCGGGGCCGTGGATAGTCCCTTATAGCCTGAATTTTGTCGGGTTGTGGCTTTAAGCCATCTATGGTTAGAATGTGTCCGAGAAACTCCGCTTCCAGTCTTGCGAACTTGGTCTTTTTTAAACTTAGTGTCAAGTTGCATTTGATGAGAGTTTCGAAGAGCTCATTGAGGTGTTTTAGGTGTTCGCTAAACTCTTGTGAGATTACGAGGAGGTCATCCACGAAGTTAATAGTGGACTCGTTGCATTCCTTGAGCGCAATGCTAAGTCCCCTGATGAGGGCTGCGCTGCTTGTTTTCAGACCAAACGGTGTCACATTATATTCGTAACATTTCCCATCGACAAGGAAGGCGGTGAATTGTTTGCTATCCTCGGTCAAGGGGATTTGCCAGAAACTGCTCGTCAGGTCCAGGCTGGTCATCACTCGCACTCCGTGGCACTTTTGGAATATTTCCTCGATTCCCTGGGGGGACTCATGATCGTCGACGAGTTTTTCGTTGAGCTTGCGTGCGTCGAGGCACAATCGGATGGAGCCATCCTTTTTTATTACCGTCACCACGGGGTTAATGTATGGGCTTCGTGAACGTCGGATGATGCCATGTTTCAACATGTTGTTGATTTCCGTTGCTACTTTTTCCCGGTATCTCATGGGAATGGGGTATGTTTTGGAGAAGAATGGTTCCTCGTCCCTGAGCCTCAGCTGATGTTCGTATATCGTTAACAGGCCTGGCCTTTTGTCGAATACTCTTTTGTTTTTCTGGATGATGTCCTTGAGTTGTTGCTTCTGGTGAGTACTTAAGCTGCTGCAATCCGCTAATTTTACGTCTATATCAGTGGTCGTGATTTCGTATGTTCCAGTCGTAACTGGCGTCTCCTTGTAGTTGGTGTTGTATGGTTCGTATGCGACCTGGATCGTGTGATTGGTCAACTCTTCGCTCTCCCGACTGGGTTTTCCACATGGTATGGTGACTTGCTCTCCTTTGAGGGTGATCGTGTCATTCCTTGCGTCGATGATCAGCTCTAGTTTCCGTATTGTGTCGTATCCCAGGATGCACTCTTTTACTAATTTTGGTACTACCACGTATATAAGGCTCTGTGTTGTGTTAGCTATCGTTGTTTGCATCATCACTTGTATTTTTAGGCGGGTGGTTTTACCCCCTGTGGCTCCTTTGACCACTCTCCTGGATATCGGGAGTGTCGGGCATTTCCCAAATCTCGATTTGTTGGCGAGGTAAAAGTCTTCCGAGATGCAGGTAATCTCGCTCCCCGTGTCGATTAGCGCGGTTACTTTTACACCTTCGATCTTTATTTCGGCTTCGGGGAATCGACGAGATTCCGATGGTGTGTCTGTGCATTCTATGTCGTAGAGCAGGTCATCCCGAGGGTCTTCGAATATCGTGCATATGTGTTCCGGTCGCTCAGGACGTTCTTCTGGGTGCGGTGTATCAATTCGTCGCGTTGCATTATGCATAGGCGGGTGCTTGTTCCCGTCGTCCGAGAGGAACAATGCAACGCCGCTTAGTTTTCCGACTGCGTGCCTTTTGTCATAGTTAGGTTTTCTTCTTCCTCCTCTATCTCAACCAGGTTGATGTTCGCAGTGTTCCTCGGGTAGTTTCGTGTTTGGCTTCGGATTTGCCCGTCTTGATGGGGCGGACCCCCTCTCCAGGTATTTCCTGATTCTGGTTGCCGGTCTCGTTGGGCCTGCACCGTAGTGTGGTAGCTCCGGGCGGGGGCATTAGGCTGTCCTCCCGTGTTCTGGAGGTTCCTCCACTCGCTATTGCGGGGGTTTTGGGTTCCGGGTTCCCTCTCGTTCGGTGGCCGATATCGTTGTTCGTGGACTGCTGCCTGCTGTCGGTTTCGTCGTAGCGTGGCCTCGTTATCTATGTCCGCGAGAAACTCGAAGAGGGTATTCATCGTTTTTATCCCCTGGGTCCTGATCGCGAAGGATAGTTCTGACTCGAAGTGGCGGGTCACCTTTTTGACGATCTCTGCCTCTGTGTACCTAGTCCCAAGGTCGCGGGCTAGGCCGAACACGTGTGTGGCGTATTCCGCGCGGGTCATCTTTCCCTTGCACTGCATCCAGGCCCCGTTTTCTATCTCGTTGCGGTGCATCTCCTGTACCGATTCATTCCAGAACCGCGCTCTAAATTTGTCTTCGAAATCTCCGAAGTTCTGTACGCTGGCTTCGATCAGGTACCACCAATCCTTCGCCTTTTCCTCGAGGGTTTGGGAAATGGCATATATTGTTTCCCTGGAGTCAAAGTTCGCGACTTCTAGGTACTTTGTCAATTCCGTAAGGAACTTTACGGGTTTTTCCCTTGGGTCACCCCTGTAGATTGGCGGTTTCATCTTAATCTTTTGTTGCATTGATACGGTGGTATTGAGCAATCCCGGAGTGGCTGATCGTCCGCGGGTGGCGTCTTGCATTCTTCGTACTGCACTTTCTATTCTTTCTTCGTGCCTCTGCGTACTGGTGTTTAGTCGTTCAATGGCTGGAACGATCTCCTGGTGGACCTTTCGGGCTATGGTCCCTATACTATTGTAGTCATCATGAACCTCCTCTATGACGGTGGTCATCTTAGTTTCCAGTGTCCCGATGCGTTGGGTACTCGCAGTTGCATTTGTTTTCAGGGTGACTATCTCGTCCCTTAGCTTGGCTATTTCCGCTTGGTATTTGCGCTCGATTTCTTCTTTCGCCTCTTCAATTTGCTGGGCGATTATTTCCCGGATATTCGTTGGGTTGATCGGGTTTTGGTGACCGCCGAGCGAGTTTTCGATTTCGGTCAGGCGGTCATTGTGTTCGCCTTTGTTTTTGACAAGGTCGTTGATGCTTGCCAACGTAATCGACAGTTCATCTTCGATTCTTTCCGAGGATTCTCCTAGCCTTGCTAAGCAGTTTGTTGCTTCGCATTGCCATCGAAGCCTTTTCCCGTCTAGTGTGATAGGGTGGTCGTCATTGTCCACGAGGATATCTGGCGTTGTTTGCAGGGACTCCCCCAGGATCTCTTCCGAGGATTCCTTGACGGTCTTTACTAGCTCTTCTAGTCTCATTTCCTTTCCCCTTGATGAGTTTGATCCTGTCCTTGGGCGCCCTCTTTTAGGACCCATGGCTGCTGCAGGTGTGTTTGCTCTTTATTCGAAGCTGATGATTCCCAACCGGAGCTGGATATCGATTATTTTTAGTTGCAGCTCGGTTTCCTGTTCCTCCAGGAATTCTAGGTACTCCACAATACTCGTTACTGTCTTGTTGTAGCCCGTTCGGAGATTCTCGAGGATTCTGGCCTTCCGCGCGTAGTCTTGGCTCAGTCTATCAACGTTTTCTTCGAGGGCGTCAAATTTCTCGACGAGGTATTCAATCGCTTGGTCGTGCCGGGCGATCCTTCGGTCTTCTTCGCTTATTTGTAGTGCAATTGCTCGGTTTTCTGCTTCCTTTTCCTGTTTTGTTTTAGGAGCGTTCATCCCTATCTAGTTTTGGATGATGAGATTCTCCTTTTCTCAGAGGCTTTTGGGTGTGTATGCAGAGGTGTGGCGGCGTCTCTTTCTTTTCGCCGCCCCACGTTGGGCGCCAAATGTAACGTCTCGTTTTTCTGTGGCTGTCACAGACGCGATGGACGTACTTTATCCCCTTTCCAAGGGCGGTTATGTCGATAAGTGTTGGTGTGGGCGGTCCCTGCCCAAGGGTGCTGCTCGTCCTTCGATGCGGAGGTGCAACGCTGTGCGCGGGAGTATGAGGATTTACATGGGTGAAGCGGCGAAGAATCCACCACTGCAATAGTGCGTAGACGTAGCCGGCGAGGTGGATGGGTGTGTGATTTAGCAATGCAGGGTGCGCTGCATTAGCGCACGACCGCAGCCGTGTGTGCGTGTGTAGTGGCAATGAATCCTTCACTGCAATAGTGAGAAGATGCAGCCGAGGGGGTGTGTGAATGTGTACTTTAGCAATGCAGGGTGCGCTGCAATAGCGCACGACCGCAGCCGTGTGTGTGTCGCAGCAATGAATCTTTCACTGCAATAGCGAGAAGATGCAGCCGGAGGTGTGGGTGCGTGTGTCAGCAATGAATCTTTCACTGCAATAGTGAGAAGACGCAGCCGGTGTTGTGGATGGATGTATGATTTAGCAATGCAGAGTGCGCCGCAATAGCGCACGACCACAGCCGTGTGTGTGTGTGCGTCAGCAATGAATCTTTCACTGCATTAGTGAGAAGACGCAGCCGGTGTTGTGGATGGATGTATGATTTAGCAATGCAGAGTGCGCTGCAATAGCGCACGACCACAGCCGTGGGTGTGTGTGTCAGCAATGAATCCCTCACTGCAATAGTGAGCAGACGCAGCCGGTGTTGTGGTTGGATGTATGATTTAGCAATGCAGAGTGCGCTGCAATAGCGCACGACCGTAGCTGTATGTGTGTGTGTGTCAGCAATGAATCTTTCACTACAATAGTGAGAAGACGCAGCCGTTAATGTGGATGGATGTGTGAGTTAGCAATGCAGAGTGCGCTGCAATAGCGCACGACCGCAGCCGTGTGTGTGTGTCGGCAATGAATCTCTCACTACAATAGTGAGAAGATGCAGCCGTTAATGTGGATGGATGTGTGAGTTAGCAATGCAGAGTGCGCTGCAATAGCGCACGACCGCAGCCGTGTGTGTGTGTCAGCAATGAATCTTTCACTGCAATAGTGAGAAGACGCAGCCGTTAATATGGATGGATGTGTGAGTTGGCAATGCAGAGTGCGCTGCAATAGCGCACGACCGCAGCCGTGTGTGTGCGTCAGCAATGAATCTTTCACTACAATAGTGAAAAGACGCAGCCGTTAATGTGGATGGATGTGTGAGTTAGCAATGCAGAGTGCGCTGCAATAGCGCACGACCGCAGCCGTGTGTGTGTGTCAGCAATGAATCTTTCACTGCAATAGTGAGAAGACGCAGCCGTTAATATGGATGGATGTGTGAGTTGGCAATGCAGAGTGCGCTGCAATAGCGCACGACCGCAGCCGTGTGTGTGCGTCAGCAATGAATCTTTCACTACAATAGTGAAAAGACGCAGCCGTTAATGTGGATGGATGTGTGAGTTAGCAATGCAGAGTGCGCTGCAATAGCGCACGACCGCAGCCGTGTGTGTGTGTCAGCAATGAATCTTTCACTGCAATAGTGATAAGATGCAGCCGGTGGGATGAAGGGGTGGGTGATTGACAGAATCTCTCTTTGCGCGTGTGTTGGATAAAATAAGAATTTTAATCTATTTCGCCTGCGGCGTATAACATTATACAAAAAAAAATAGAAAAATAAAGAATCAACCAATGTTGGGTGATAAAATAATAATAATGATAAATATTAATAGTGAAATAATACAGAAAGTTGTGTGGCCTAATATCGGCGCCAGCTACCGAACAAATTGATTAAATGCGTGTGTTGTAATTAATGATGATCGTTATGAGTCGTTGACGAGCTGCAGAGCAGTAAATAAGGATAGTATAAATTTATATAGGTTTGCTGTTTGAAATGGTCTGAGATTTCGAAATAGAAGAGTATAATACTTTAAATAGCCGTTATACGGTTAGAACACAATGTATATAATTGGATCAACTGAGCGGTCTTAGTTGATCCTTTGTTTGCGAATTAGCTTCTCCAAAGGAGAGCTTGAAGAAGAGAGTATCCTCCTGTGTCCGAGGTGCCGGCTTATATACTATTTTGGTTCCTTCCCCCTCTTT
Source organism: Diprion similis (assembly GCF_021155765.1). NCBI lineage: Eukaryota > Metazoa > Arthropoda > Insecta > Hymenoptera > Diprionidae > Diprion > Diprion similis. The sequence goes on along the minus strand of NC_060112.1, from coordinate 27,660,682 downwards.
GTCGGCGCGCGGGGCTCGGACGCCGTGCGTTATATAGATATGGGTTTTTGCTTGCTGTGCCGGATTAGCGTGTCTCCTATAGGTATATTTCTTAGTATATACATATTATTCTATTCTCTTTGGCTTTGCTCGTTTTTGAATATTATAGGACTAGTTTCAGTCTTTTATATGTTATATTCGTGCTTTGTGGCGGCTAAAGTTAATTCGCGGAGTGGTTGACTCGAAGGAAGTGGGTTGCTTCCGTGGATTATAATACATAACGTCTTTTGGGCGTTACACAAGTTTGGATAATAGGATGAAAATCATACCTTACCTGATGGTCAAAACGTTTTGGTGGCTAGGACCCTAATTTCTCGATTGGTGCCACCGTTCCAACCATCGAACCTGGTTGTTCCGTTGTTCCATTAGACAACAGGTATCCGAAGGAATTTCTTCTGGTCATCGCCACCTTCTGAACATCAGTCGTGGCAAAATTGAAGAGCACGACACGCTACAGATCATGGTGTTTGAATATTCCATTATTTTAGATCTATCGAGCCAATAGTAATAAGTTTGTTATTCAACAATTGCTGCTAACTAATTTTACAGAGCAATCATTCCGTGCACCATTGTAATCCAAGCAGTATTATTGGCCCACATTATTTTTCAAATTTTATTATCGGCAGTTTTGATATTTTATTTTTCACTCTCTTGGTATTCAATTCAGATGAATAGTGTTTCAAGTGTTAAATCAGATTCCAAGGATGAATTTTGATGTGTAAACTGAACCAATCTCAATCTAAAAATGTTGGATAACTTCAGTTGAAAATGTCTTTAAAATCAATATTAATCGACAGTATCATCTGACTAGCTAGTTGCAGCTATCATCCGTGCTTGAGCCTCGTTCAACCCCGGCAAGGTCTAAGGAATGCATTCACTTACTAGTACACGTTACAAATGATCACTTTGTCTACAATAGGACTTACTTGCTGGCTAACTTTTTTATGATGAATCTTTATCAGGGAGTCATCCGGTAACTTATTGAAAGCTTGAAACCAGATTCAATTTTATACTCTTACAATGGTCCTTCATTGAAACTGAGAGTTTGTGAATCTCCATTTATTACAATTAATTCTGCATCCCATGTTAACACTGTTCGAAACAAAAAATCTCATCCTAAGATTGGAAATGGAATCTGCAATGCAAAAGTTATCTAGTGGCACAAGTTAAAAACAAAGAACCTTATAACGGTTTCTGCGACAGAGGGATTACTTTCGGATATTCATGTTACTGGATGATGTTCGGAGCACTATGAACAAGATATTGTATTGGATTTAGGTTTAAGTAAATATTTTCATGAACTTCAGTGAAAATTAGATATTCATTTGTTTCAAAGGAACAAGGGGTACAATGTTGAACCCGATAAGTCAATATTTTCATATGAATGTTCTGAACATTACTCTAAAACATGATTATCCTTAAAGTTAATTGTGACACTGAGGCACATTTTGAAAATGTTGATTTTTAACTTGTGTCACAGAATGTTTCTGAGTTTTACTCTTCGGATTAGATTTTTTTAGATTAGATTTGAAATTGAAAGAAACCGTAAGATCTACAACTTCCTTTTCCAACCAACAAAAGTGGCCGATGATCTCTGCATGTGTCATGAATTGAATGGGAAGAGAAGACATCAGCGAACAGCAGAGATGCTATTATTTTGGCTGTATTTTCTGTTGAAAGAAAAAAATTTCATTGTTATTCTTAATGTATGAAGTAATGAAAATGATTGAATAAATTGTCCCCACCTACCTGCTTCGGTTCTTCCAAGCACCCAACATTTGAACAGATTTCTTGTTTCAATCGCATAGGACGAATTTTCAAAGAGCATCAGCATTAAATTCCGACCTTTCTTTGAACAATCAATTTTCAATAACAAATGCTTCCCAAGCCTTTCCGAGTGACTATCTGAATGACTTGAGATTCTAACCTCAAAAATGCATGTGAACTACATCGCCGACAGAAACAGAGTTTGACAGCAGGGTCTCGGGGTGGCCAGACTGCACGGACGGCGGATTTAAATTCGCGCATGCGCAGTTCCTGTTTAGTTTCTAGAGATGGTCCCGGTATATCACGCTGTAAAGTCAGCAGTCCGGCCTTCCGCCCGAATATTCTAGATCCGTTCCATCTTATGTACTGTGACGCTAAATTCTGTTACCCTCTGACGAGGCCTTACCGTTAACACTTTGGCGCGATTCTCCAATTATTCGATACGATATTTAAGATACGAAAAGATACTCGTTGGGCGCCAGACGCTTCAGCGTCAATTTTTAGAGAAAAGGGAAAGATACGATACGATAATAATAATTAGAGAACCCGTTGTATGGCTGGCTAGACTCAGGTACTCACACGAACTGGTAGAGTGGCGGTATCCAAAGGCAGTTACAACAGTTACGGAAATAAGGAAATAAAGAAATTAAGAAATAAGCTCGAATCAAGTAAATTAACAAGCCAATCGGTCGTATATTATTGATCAGTTCATAAGCGGTAGATTAGTCAATTTGTTACAGAAAGTTAACAAAAGATATTTAGTCAACGAGAGTTTACGAGAGTGATTTACAAGATTTTCGGTTAAAGAAGCTAAGCGATAATTCGCACAAAATAATAGTTGACAGAAGAAATTAATCGTAGGTCGAAAGAAGCGATATAATGCAAAAAGTCTACTTAAACTAGACGTCACTGGGCGACGTGATCTTACCCAAATTTCAAAAGCGGCACTACGAGAATTGTTAATTTGATAAATTAAAGCAAGAGTGAAACTTTAGCGAAAATCGGTAGTTGACGGAATTGACGGTAGCTTAGAACGATAGTGACGAGAAAATGATATTGAAATTACGACAAACGGTAATTAGCGAGGAAGATTGACAATGATATACGATTTACAAATGTCGCTAGCTTATACGGAAGAATTATTCACGGCAAGCGAATCGATAATTACAACAGTCAAGATTACGATATTAAATTAACAAGGAAATTCGAAATTACGATAACGAGAGAAAATAAAAAAAAGTTATACGAGATTCAGAGGTTTAGAGACGGGGTTTCAGAGTAAAAATAATACACTAAATACACCTGGTTACAATAAGCAACTTAAGATAACACAGAAGTACGATATTCGGGAAACAAGAAAATATTACAAGGTAATAAGAAATGTAAATCAATATAAGCGATATAAAACAAAGGTGCGGTAGTATTTAGCGGCTTAATCTACGCTCAGCTGTACTCCAAGTAGCTCAATATACGATACGAAATTTCATGCACAAAGCAAATAATATAAAACAAGCGATACGATACAAAGCGATAGGCAATACTAGTAAGAAAAGTAAAGATAGCGATAGCGATAGACAGTAGAAATTACACAAGCGTTTCTAGCATAAAATTACGAGAAGCAAAGAAAATCAGAGATACAAAAGATCAGCATTAAGCAAAGAAATTCAGAATTACAAAAGATATTCGGTAGTTACGAGGTCGCTCACGATAGTTTTCGGAAATTAATTACGAAACGAAATCATGCAGTCGCACGGCGGCTTACAGCACCTCAATGTCCGTGGACCATGATTCACAAAGATACTGGCATCATTCGATGCAACCAAAACGATAATTAAGATACGATAAGAGAAACAGAAATTAGAGCAACTTCGTAACGGTACGATACATAGGCGAAAGCCTTACCTTAGTCGGCGACGAGATTAGGCACTGACTTTATTTTAAATTAAACTTAAAGGAACTAAAGCGAGAGAAGGAAGGAATTGAAGTCAAAGGAAGGAGTGAAGCTAAAATTCAAAACGATAGTAGGTGCGAAAAAGGTAACGATAGCGATAGCGGTAGAGGAATAAGCGATAGTGGTAGAATATAAGAGGAAGGTTGATGATTTCTAACTAAACGAGAGCGAGGTGGCAGCGAAGCTGTCTCCTGGCGGGTTGAGCGTAGAATAGGCAGAGTTCGGAGTCCGGATCAGCGATCTCGCCGGTGTCGTCAGGTGATTCTTCTTCCCCTTCGGTGGTCATTCAATCCCCACCATAATTGGGTCATCCCTCTGGCGAATATCGGCTACGCGTTATCGACGATTACCGCTAGATGAGCGTAGTTGGCATCACACGTACTTTTCTTCGTCTGCTGCGTCGTACGGTCCAGGTTGCCTGTCATTGGGGGTTCCCTCCACGAAGGCAGGTACGTAGGCTACCTCCGGAAGGTTACCGGATGGAGTGCAACTCCACATTGTTTGCCTCCACCGGCTTCGTCGTCTAGGCAGTGGCCAACTGCCCACGATATATCACGAAGACCATGCAGTCACACGGCGGCTTACAGCACCTCATCGTCCGTGGACCATGACTCACAATGATTGTAGCCCTTACTGACAGGGAGGCTGCGTCTATCCTCAGGACGAGGGCTTCATCAACTTTGGACGTAGTGTTTTGGGTTCGGTCCGGCTCCTGGCCGGTAAGTCGGTGAACGACAGGCTGCGGTCTGCCCTTGATGTCGAACTTACGGCATCCGAAAAAGTAGGCATTCAAAGTTGTACGGGAGATTCATGATTACGAAACGGTAGTTGAATTCGTCGGTAGCTGGAACTGTAGTTTTCGGTAGTTGTCGATCCCTCGGTGAATCAAAGAAACGTGTTGATCCCTCGATGATCGTGGTCGCGGTACCTGTTTAGCTTGCGCCGAAGCGCGGGATTACAAAATTTGTACAGAAAATATTAGTAACTAGTATTTTTCGACTATATCGTATCGAGCTTGCTTGGAGTACCCCGCCAGGGACGCGTTTTCGGTAGTTTCCTTTAGATTTTTAGCCTTGTAACGAGCCATTCTGAAATGCCACGTTACAGTACATATACAGAGTGAGTCGGTTAAAACGTTCAGAATGGGAGGAGCTTAGTTCACGGATCAGGCCGTACCTCTTAGCCAATCTGGAGCGAGTCAATTGAAATACCGAGAATGGGAAGAGCTTTTTTGACGGGTTAGGCCGTAGCCCGCGTGTTTATATCAAAGTAAAGTCCGCAGTCTGTAGACTGTAGACACGCGGGCTACGGCCTAATCAGTCAACAAAGCTCTTCCCATTCTCGGTGTTTTAATTGACTCTCTCCAGATTGGCTAAGAGGTACGGCCTGATCCGTCAACTGAGCTCCTCCCATTCTGAACGTTTTAACTGACTCACCCTGTATATACCGTTCCGATATATGTGCATATTATTACCGTCCGTCCGTCGTTTATCAAATACTAGTATACCCTTTTCTTTGTTATATATATACACCAGTACCGACCGTCCGCCGTTTATTAAGTATTAGTATACATTAATTTGTAGTATACCTTTTTGCCTTGTTATACATATATCTATAGAGATATATAAATATATATATAGAGATATAACTATTGTACCGGCTCCGCCGATTCATCAACCCGTCATACTCTGTCTAGCACGTAAGGATATTTCTTTGACCTGTTGTATATATATACACAACAGGTCAAAGTATCAGGTCATATATATATATATATATATATATATATACCGGGACCATCTCTAGAAACTAAACAGGAACTGCGCATGCGCCAAATGATTCAATTTCATTGGTCAGCGAAATTGCCCCGCCGAGTAATTTTCGTCAGCTAACCAAGGCGACCAACGTACACGAAATGTGACAAGGCTCTGAATATCTCGCGCGTAAAGTAGCGTATTGAGGTTATGTTGATATTTATTCCTACTTATCGTGAATTTTCTAAGAAAAGTGTCATTCAGCAATACCGTAGTTGATATTAGAAGATATTTAATCGACACAATGAAGGCTTCAATGGAGAAACAAATATCAAAAGCTACAGAAATTGGATCAGTTATTTATTGAAAGAAGAAATCTGAAATTAAATGTGGAACGTCATCAACGAGTGGGAGTCTAGGCAAACTGAGGCAGGTAAGTAAAAATATTGTTTATTTTAAACAGATTCTTTATTTACATGAAATTAAAAATAAATGGATTGTTGAAACCCAGCAGAAGGTTGCTCCAGAGTAGATTTGTTACAGTGCAGTGCTCCGGAAGCCAGTAATCAGTGCCGATGAACATAAAATATTAAAATAAAATCAGTAACAAGGAATAAAAGAAATAGTGTATCTTGAAACACAAAGCTTAGGAGTACAAAAAGTAGCAATTCGTTTTTCTGTCGCAATTTATTGATAGTTAGTGGTATCCAGAACAATTAGAAGCTCTTGTCTGATGATAATATCTTTTAATATTTTCAGGTGGGAAACAACCATCATCGAAGCGAGACTAAAGTTGTCAGGCGTCGAAGCGTGTGAGTAAATTTCTGATACTATGATATTTGCATATTACAATATTTTCACATGTATTCAATGATAAAATTCGTTTGTTCTGACAGATTTAAAGTTTCAAATTTGGATAATAGGATGAAAATCATACCTTACCTGATGGTCAAAACGTTTTGGTGGCTAGGACCCTAGTTTCTCGATTGGTGCCACCGTTCCAACCATCGAACCTGGTTGTTCCGTTGTTCCATTAGACAACAGGTATCCGAAGGAATTTCTTCTGGTCATCGCCACCTTCTGAACATCAGTCGTGGCAAAATTGAAGAGCACGACACGCTACAGATCATGGTGTTTGAATATTCCATCATTTTAGATCTATCGAGCCAATAGTAATAAGTTTGTTATTCAACAATTGCTGCTAACTAATTTTACAGAGCAATCATTCCGTGCACCATTGTAATCCAAGCAGTATTATTGGCCCGAATTATTTTTCAAATTTTATTTTCGGCAGTTTTGATATTTTATTTTTCACTCTCTTGGTATTCAATTCAGATGAATAGTGTTTCAAGTGTTAAATCAGATTCCAAGGATGAATTTTGATGTGTAAACTGAACCAATCTCAATCTAAAAATGTTGGATAACTTCAGTTGAAAATGTCTTTAAAGTCAATATTATTCGACAGTATCATCTGACTAGCTAGTTGCAGCTATCATCCGTGCTTGAGCCTCGTTCAACCCCAGCAAGGTCTGAGGAATGCATTCACTTACTAGTACACGTTACAAATGATCACTTTGTCTACAATAGGACTTACTTGCTGGCTAACTTTTTTATGATGAATTTTTATCAGGGAGTTATCCGGTAACTTATTGAAAGCTTGAAACCAGATTCAATTTTATACTCTTACAATGGTCCTTCATTGAAACTGAGAGTTTGTGAATCTTCATTTATTACAATTAATTCTGCATCCCATGTTAACACTATTCGAAACAAAAAATCTCATCCTAAAATTGGAAATGGAATCTGCAATGCAAAAGTTATCTAGTGGCACAAGTTAAAAACAAAGAACCTTATAACGGTTTCTGCAACAGAGGGATTCCTTCCGGATATTCATGTTACTGGATGATGTTTGGAGCACTATGAACAAGATATTGTATTGGATTTAGGTTTAAGTAAGTATTTTTATGAACTTCAGTGAAAATTAGATATTCATTTGTTTCAAAGGAACAAGGGGTACAATGTTGAACCCGATAAGTCAATATTTTCATATGAATGTTCTGAACATTACTCTAAAACATGATTATCCTTAAAGTTAATTGTGACACTGAGGCACATTTTGAAAATGTTGATTTTTAACTTGTGTCACAGAATGTTTCTGAGTTTTACTCTTCGGATTAGATTTTTTTAGATTAGATTTGAAATTGAAAGAAACCGTAAGATCTACAACTTCCTTTTCCAACCAACAAAAGTGGCCGATGATCTCTGCATGTGTCATGAATTGAATGGGAAGAGAAGACATCAGCGAACAGCAGAGATGCTATTATTTTGGCTGTATTTTCTGTCGAAAGAAAAAAATTTCATTGTTATTCCTAATGTACGAAGTAATGAAAATGATTGAATAAATTGTCCCCACCTACCTGCTTCGTTTCTTCCAAGCACCCAACATTTGAACAGATTTCTTGTTTCAATCGAATAGTACGAATTTTCAAAGAGCATCAGCATTAAATTCCGACCGTTCTTTGAACAATCAATTTTCAATAACAAATGCTTCCCAAGCCTTTCCGAGTGACTATCTCAATGACTTGAGATTCTAACCTCAAAAATGCATGTGAACTACATCGCCGACAGAAACAGAGTTTGACAGCAAGGTCTCGGGGTGGCCAGACTGCACGGACGGCGGATTTAAATTCGCGCATGCGCAGTTCCTGTTTAGTTTCTAGAGATGGTCCCGGTATATATAGAATGCTTGCTTTCGTCGAGGTATGGTCATGTTTGAAATTGTTTATTGATTCGTATAATATAAAACGACGTTTCGGTCGGGCTACACGCCAACCATCTTCAGGCTATAATTTAAAAAAAAAAAAAATAAACTAATGTATATCTTACATGATAAACATTATGGTTTCCATCTATCTAATTGGACAATGGAAAACACATTTGGTCCTTAACCGTTAACAAAGTTTAAATTTTTTAGGCAATCGCAATTATAGAATTGGATTGCACATGTGCTGGGTTAGCATTTATAACCACTAGCAATTATATTTTTATGAGAGAAATATTTTTACAATGGTGACTTTAAGTTAAAAATTGGAAGCTAAATTAACCAAGAATTGGGATTACAACAATAATTACGGATTTTTACTTACAAAATTATGACACCCTTCATGCTTGATGTTGATCGCAGCATCGCCATGGAGGAAGTGAATTAGATCAGTAAATCAATGGTGGTATTGATTTAATACAATGACAACTGAGATCAAATTTTCAAAGGCGGGAACATTTAAAATGAATTATGTCCTGGTACAAATGACTAAGATGTTGGTTGTCAGTTTTTCTATTGCAGGTGATGTTATTATTTCCGCTGATGTTGATCATTTCTTTAATATTTCTTCTGTACCAGTTGTTCTCCGTGGAAATCACTGATGCATGATCAAAATCAAAATTGTGTCCTAAGTCTAATGCGTGTGCAGCTAAAGCACAGCTATCCGGATCATGACATTTGATTTTTGACTTGTGACCACTAATCCTATTCTTTAGATGTTGTGACGTTTGGCCCATATAGATTTTTTCACAGTCGAGACATTCTATTTTGTAAATGCTATTAATAGTATTAGGTGTTGAAATTTTTGATTTTAAAGCAGTAAATAAAGATTGCGCGCTATTTGTGATCTTGTATGTAATATTGATACCTACATCACGTAATATCTTTTTGATAGAAGGTGATAAATGTTGTACGTAAGGAATCGAGCCATCATTTTTTTCTTTTACGGTGTCACCGCTCCAACCAATTGAATTGTACAGGAGGTGTATTCTTTCAGTTTTAATCTGTTTCAAAAGATATTCCGGGTATCCATTATTTAATAGTGTGTTGTCAATTAATTTTAGATTGTGTTTTCGGAATTTTAAATGAGAAAAATTGAGGCAACAATCATACAAACCAATAGCTACGCTTTTTTTATATTGTATAGGATGTTTTGAATTGAAATTAATATAACGTCCTGACCATGTTTTTTATAAATCCAATTAGTGATTGACACGTTATTGTCATTTATAAGAAGGACATCCAAAAAACTGATTTGATGATCTTGTTCTAACTCATGTGTAAATTGTATCTTTGGGTAGAACCTGTTAAACTTGTCCACTAATTTTTGTAAATTGTCTATATGTACTGCAACGTGATTATTATTTAAAAAGAAAAATAGCGATAATTCTTGAGGGAGGGATAATCACGCTACCCTACGGCGCAGGTACTGATCTGATCACGGAATAAACGGTAATTAGAAAAAGAGATGAATATTGGGTGCCAGACGCAGTAGCGTCAGAGATACGATAATTAGAGAATACGATATGGCGAAATAGATCAGATTCTACGACGGTTTTGCACAGCTCACTCAGCAGGTGAAGATAATGGTAGAGGGGATGGGTCGTATCCAAGTCGATAAAACACAATATTAAAGAAAATGGTAATAGTATCAATTGTATTAAGAAAAGCAAGTAGAGAAATTCAGATACAGTCAGAGAGAAAGCGAATTCAGAGATAGCACGGTAGCGATACAATTATTCAAGTAATTTAGCGGTATGAAGCGGTGATCGCGATACTATTACTCGGTATAACAATCAGCAAGTTTACAAAGCAGATAAGAAATAGGCTAGCATGCAATGCACAATCTAAAGTTCTTAAACTAATTGTCACAATTCAAATCAAATAGCATAGTATGGCGAGAAAGATATGATCACATAGAAATACAGAATAATTGCAGCAATGTGTAACAATAATGAGGCACGATAATCGATAGAGGATACGAAAATACAATTGGCAAAGGAGGCAAGAGATATTATAGTTAGTCGAAAAGCAAAAGATATTATAGTTAATCGAGAAGCAAAAGATATTACAATTAATCGGCAACAAAAGATATGATAATTAATAGAAAGGCAAGGATTACAAGTCAGTTAGATAATTCGATATTTGAAGCGAAGTCAGAAATAATCAAGTATAGCGAAAGAATATAAAACAGGTATGATAGAAATTACAGAAGAAATTACGATAGAAATTACAAGAGAAATTAGAGAAATACGTAGGTTCTAGCTTGCGATATATGCGATACGACGAAATATTATAATTCGATAAACAAGAAATAGATATCTTGACGTGTCAAGAACAGGTATTATAGAGAGCAAAATATTATAATGCGATATATTACAAACTAGAGATCTACGGACAAACTACGTAACAGCGGTATTAGCAAAGAAAGCGGTGAAAAAGGTGTTATTCGGTGCGGCACAATACTCCAATGTCAAAAGAGAACAACGGCTATACCGCGCAGCGATATAAGATCGCGCACGCGGTACGCTTACGATATAATTCCTCCAAGATATTCGATAATAATTAAATCAGAAAGATATTCGGTAATATTCAAATCAGTAAAATATTAAGAAATCAAAGAAACAATATTTGAGAAATTATAAAAGAGATACAGAGAGAAAATAGATATCAGATAGCGAGAAACGAAATAAGAGGCAAAATTAGAGACTTTATAAGCTAATTGATTTAACAATCACTACTGAGAACAATAAATCAGAGATTCAAATAAGATACGGTATTCAGAGATATTCTACGAAAGCATAAGTAAGGCGCTGCTATTCAGCGATATCAAGAAAATCATTCATCGAGATAAATCAAGGAAATAGATACTAGTCACTACAAATAATAGTAAACTAACCAGTCGCGAAATTACTTGCAATATTCGATAATAAGGGAGAGAATAAGATAAGAGATAAGAAGAGAATACGATACGAGCCCACGTGGCTCACGCAGAGCAAACTGCGAGATAAAAGAGAGAAAATCGATAATAGGTAAGAAAAGAGAGAAAAAGATATAAAGCAAGTAAATTCGTGGCTTCACAAAATAGATAGAAGAAAAACCTCACTTACGAAGATAGAAGATAGAAGAAAAGCGTGGAGAGGTAGTCGAGAAGCGGAAAGATAGAAGGTACTGAATTGAAATGTTAGCGAAAGAATATAAAGATAGCGAGAATAACGTTAGCGGAAACACGTCTAGTCGTGAACTAGGCTGAACGTATAATGTGAAGAGACGAGCGGCGATCCTGACGATCCCGGTCGATTTTCGGCGAGATTTCATCACGTGATCCTTTTTCGGTGTTCGGTGATCGATAATTGGGCCAGAGGGTCACGTGGTACGGGTCAACAGGTGTAGATGGGCGATAGTCCATTCCTGGATGTCTTCTCCTCCCACGTTGTCCTGTAGAGAATTATCGATCCGTCGAGCGATATGTGGGAGGGCTATGGTCAGCTGCTTGCGGTCCTCGCGAGAGGGGAAGGTCTACCCCTCACGGTGTTGCGGTATCGATGTGTGCGAGAGATCTAGGAACGACGACGAGAAGAATGATCCTACTCACATTGTTGCGGTATCGATACTTTGCAGAATTCGGGATTGGTGCGTCGTCAACTTATGCAGTGCTAGTACTCCCCGCGCTGACTATCTCTCCGGTACTGCAACTCGGTGCGGGCCCTACGGCACTGTTGCACCGAGCCTTCCTGATGGTGATGATTTACACGCAGGGTTCCCATCCTTAGGACCATCAGTCCGGCGTGGTCCACCACTGTTTCTCGGGCTTGTCCTCACGATGCAGTCCTTCGATAATCGTAGGTTTGTAGACAGCTACGATTCTGCGGTATAGTGGGCGAGACAGTAGATATTATGCTGGTTCAGCTCCAGGCTGACAAGTACCGCGACGGGAGGCTTGATTGTGTTTTTGACGCACAGCCCTGTACGCCGTCTACGATGCATCCATGCGGCAGTGGCGTTGTAGCGATGGTTCGGCTCCTGGCCGATAAGTCTAAATGATCGGAAGTCTTCGTTGTGCTTCACGCACGACCCTGTACGCAACCTAGGTAGGCATCCATCTGAAGTTGACTTTGCGGTATCCGATCTGTTGCAATTGACGATAGTTGGCTGTTGACCCGGTACGTGACCTCGGCTTCGCGATATTCAGTTTCTTCGAAGCGGTGTCGCTGAAGATAGCTCTCGTAGTGCGATACAAAGATAAAAAAAAAGACAGGAATTAGCTTAATAATTAAGTCTCACTTAGAAATTAATTAGTTGTTCCTTTTGGAGTATTGGCCCCAGACGTGTTTTCGTTACTTTTTACGACATTCTGAAGATAAGGAGAGCGATATTCAACCCATGTGACGGGGTATAAAATACCACGTCACAGTACACATGTGATGATGTCATCCACGTATCGGTAATAGAAGGCAACGTCAAAAGTAAGTTCTTGTAAAATTTTGTTTTCTAGATGTTCTAAAACTAAATTTGCCACTGTAGGACTTAATGGAGAACCCATGGCTACACCAAAAGTTTGCTGATAGAACTTATCATTGTGGGTAAAGTAGGTTGAATCTAAACATAGTTTTGAAGCATCTACAAATTCTTTTTTGGTTATTTTAGTGGGTGGTTTGATATCTGGCCATCTTTCATTAATTATTGCCAATACCAAATTGGTGGGAATATTAGTAAAGAGCGAGACCACATCTAGTGATACCAGTACATGACCAGTTGGAATAATTCGTCCTCTGATGGAATCAACAAAAGACCAAGAATCCCTAACATGTCTGGATGTTTTTCCAATGATGTTGTTTAAAATTGTGGCCAAGTATTTGGACAATTTGAACGTTGGTGAGTTTATGTTAGAAACAATAGGTCTGAGAGGAGTGTTCTCTTTATGGATTTTCGGTTGAAAGTATATACGTGGTATTAATGAATTGTGACATTTTAACTGTTTTGATGTTTGTTCACTAATATGTTTCTTTTTTTGCCACAGATTCAATAAATCATTGATACGTTTTTCTATAGATTTCGTTGGATCTTTATCAACCTTCTGATATGTACTGGCATCAACAAGGATGGCCTCACTCTTCTGTTCATACTCAATTTTGTCCATTAACACAGTGACGTTACCTTTATCAGCTTTGGTTATAATTAAATCCTTCTGATCCCTTAAAAATTTACTAGTTTTTTTAAATTGAAGAACTTCTTTGTTTGTCTTTTTTTCTGTACAGTCTTTTTGCTTATTATCAATCAGTCTAACAATTTTGGATCTGACAATGTCTTTAACTTTGGCGTCCTTGCTTATCAGTACATTTTCAACACTACTAATTAATTCATCTACTGGTAGATGTTTGTTTTGTAGGTAAAAATCCGTAATTATTGTTGTAATCCCAATTCTTGGTTAATTTAGCTTCCAATTTTTAATTTAAACTCACCTTTGTAAAAATATTTCTCTCATAAAAATATAATTGCTAGTGGTAATAAATGCTAACCCAGCACATGTGCAATCCAATTCTATAATTGCGATTGCCTAAAAAATTTAAACTTTGTTAACGGTTAAGGACCAAATGTGTTTTCCATTGTCCAATTAAATAGATGGAAACCATAATGTTTATCATGTAAGATATACATTAGTTTTTTTGTTTTTTTTTTAAATTATAGCCTGAAGATGGTTGGCGGGTAGCCCGACCGAAACGTCGTTTTATATCATACGGATCAATAAACAATTTCAAACATGACCATACCTCGACGAAAGCAAGCATTCTATATATACCGGGACCATCTCTAGAAACTAAACAGGAACTGCGCATGCGCGAATTTAAATCCGCCGTCCGTGCAGTCTGGCCACCCCGAGACCCTGCTGTCAAATTCTGTTTCTGTCGGCGATGTAGTTCACATGCATTTTTGAGGTTAGAATCTCAAGTCATTCAGATAGTCACTCGGAAAGGCTTGGGAAGCATTTGTTATTGAAAATTGATTGTTCAAAGAAAGGTCGGAATTTAATGCTGATGCTCTTTGAAAATTCGTCCTATGCGATTGAAACAAGAAATCTGTTCAAATGTTGGGTGCTTGGAAGAACCGAAGCAGGTAGGTGGGGACAATTTATTCAATCATTTTCATTACTTCATACATTAAGAATAACAATGAAATTTTTTTCTTTCAACAGAAAATACAGCCAAAATAATAGCATCTCTGCTGTTCGCTGATGTCTTCTCTTCCCATTCAATTCATGACACATGCAGAGATCATCGGCCACTTTTGTTGGTTGGAAAAGGAAGTTGTAGATCTTACGGTTTCTTTCAATTTCAAATCTAATCTAAAAAAATCTAATCCGAAGAGTAAAACTCAGAAACATTCTGTGACACAAGTTAAAAATCAACATTTTCAAAATGTGCCTCAGTGTCACAATTAACTTTAAGGATAATCATGTTTTAGAGTAATGTTCAGAACATTCATATGAAAATATTGACTTATCGGGTTCAACATTGTACCCCTTGTTCCTTTGAAACAAATGAATATCTAATTTTCACTGAAGTTCATGAAAATATTTACTTAAACCTAAATCCAATACAATATCTTGTTCATAGTGCTCCGAACATCATCCAGTAACATGAATATCCGAAAGTAATCCCCCTGTCGCAGAAACCGTTATAAGGTTCTTTGTTTTTAACTTGTGCCACTAGATAACTTTTGCATTGCAGATTCCATTTCCAATCTTAGGATGAGATTTTTTGTTTCGAACAGTGTTAACATGGGATGCAGAATTAATTGTAATAAATGGAGATTCACAAACTCTCAGTTTCAATGAAGGACCATTGTAAGAGTATAAAATTGAATCTGGTTTCAAGCTTTCAATAAGTTACCGGATGACTCCCTGATAAAGATTCATCATAAAAAAGTTAGCCAGCAAGTAAGTCCTATTGTAGACAAAGTGATCATTTGTAACGTGTACTAGTAAGTGAATGCATTCCTTAGACCTTGCCGGGGTTGAACGAGGCTCAAGCACGGATGATAGCTGCAACTAGCTAGTCAGATGATACTGTCGATTAATATTGATTTTAAAGACATTTTCAACTGAAGTTATCCAACATTTTTAGATTGAGATTGGTTCAGTTTACACATCAAAATTCATACTTGGAATCTGATTTAACACTTGAAACACTATTCATCTGAATTGAATACCAAGAGAGTGAAAAATAAAATATCAAAACTGCCGATAATAAAATTTGAAAAATAATGTGGGCCAATAATACTGCTTGGATTACAATGGTGCACGGAATGATTGCTCTGTAAAATTAGTTAGCAGCAATTGTTGAATAACAAACTTATTACTATTGGCTCGATAGATCTAAAATAATGGAATATTCAAACACCATGATCTGTAGCGTGTCGTGCTCTTCAATTTTGCCACGACTGATGTTCAGAAGGTGGCGATGACCAGAAGAAATTCCTTCGGATACCTGTTGTCTAATGGAACAACGGAACAACCAGGTTCGATGGTTGGAACGGTGGCACCAATCGAGAAATTAGGGTCCTAGCCACCAAAACGTTTTGACCATCAGGTAAGGTATGATTTTCATCCTATTATCCAAACTTGAAACTTTAAGTCTGTCAGAACAAACGAATTTTATCATTGAATACATGTGAAAATATTGTAATATGCAAATATCATAGCATCAGAAATTTACTTACACGCTTCAACGCCTGACAACTTTAGTCTCGCTTCGATGATGTTTATTTCCCACCTGAAAATATTAAAAGATATTATCATCAGACAAGAGCTTCTAATTGTTTTGAATACCACTAATTTTCAATAAATTGCGACAGAAAAACGAATTGCTACTTTTTGCACTCCTAAGCTTTGTGTTTCAAGATACACTATTTCTTTTATTCCTTGTTACTGATTTTATTTTAATATTTCATGTTCATTGGCACTGATTACTGGCTTCCGGAGCACTGCACTGTAACAAATCTACTCTGGAGCAGCCTTCTACTGGGTTTTAACAATCCATTTATTTGTAATTTTATGTAAATAAAGAATCTGTTTGAAATAAACAATATTTTTACTTACCTGCCTCAGTTTGTCTAGACTCCCACTCGTTGATGACGTTCCACATTTAATTTCAGATTTCTTCTTTCAATAAATAACTGATCCTATTTCTGTAGCTTTTGATATTTGTTTCTCCATTGGCGCCTTTATTGTGTCGATTAAATATCTTCTAATATCAACTACGGTATTGCTGAATGACACTTTTCTTAGAAAATTCACGATAAGTAGGAATAAATATCAACATAACCTCAATACGCTACTTTACGCGCGAGATATTCAGAGCCTTGTCACATTTCGTGTACGTTGGTCGCCTTGGTTAGCTGACGAAAATTACTCGGCGGGGCAATTTCGCTGACCAATGAAATTGAATCATTTGGTGCATGCGCAGTTCCTGTTTAGTTTCTAGAGATGGTCCCGGTATATGTTAGTTATAATAATTTGTTGAAAACCAAGTTGATTGCAGTATACGCTGTCCATATTTCTGTCTTTTTATAGTGATCCAAAGTGACGAACCAATAAACTGCAGTTATAATTCTAATAACGTGTCTCAATTATTTTCATCACCCTACTCCCTCCTAAACTTACCCTGGTCGACTAAGAGCATCCGGCTGGAGGGGGGTGCAACCACTACCGAAAGGTAATCCGACCGACCAGGACCGGTAACACCGTTACATATGAAACACTCTATAGCCAAAATTTTGCCTAATTTGATTCCAAAATCCGTTCAACTGAAGTTCAGTGGGTCTGGGCGAAAAGTGAAAGGAAATGGCAAAGAGAATTTCAGTGCAACGCAGGTGTTCTACTGTATAACAGGTAATTTCGCTTGAAACTTGGTTCTAACTCACTGGGGGACTCTGGTACAATGCCCACGAGTTTTGGGAATGAAACTTGGTGGAATGGTAGCTGAGACTGAATCTGTAACGCTCTCTGATTTTGTTGCTAAATATGGTTTTCAAGAAAGCCTTGTGCTGATCTAATACTTTAGCCAGTACAACCACGCAGATTCTTTTTTTTTTTGTCAAGCCGGGGTGAAAAACATTAGTGCTTCTTGGTTTCAATTTCTCAAAAAAATGATGATCATACTCACCCAAAGTAAACTTGGAACGAAAATTGTTTCATTAGTTCCCTTCAACTCTTGAATATCATATAGAAAATTTTAGAAATATATAATGCATTGGTTCCCTATAGTTACGTTGCTTATCATCTTGGCTACTACGAAGTAAAATGTGACTAACCCCTAAATTCAATTGCACAGGTTAAGGTGCATATAAAGACCCGTTGTACACCTCGAAAACGCGGGGATACAAAACTTCTATACCGCTCAAGCGATCAGAGTGAAACTTGGGCAGTTAATGCCTTATTTTGGTAAAAAGTGGAGCGTCGTTTTACTTTTTCAAAATTTTGAAAAAAAATTCACAGATTAGTTACCACCCACAGAAATTGGCCAAATTTTCACAGTTACACTGAATGGATCGAACTATCCGGTATGATGCCACTCGGCGGTGATGAAACACACATTTTGAGCCCAGTCCCATGAGATTTGATGGTGAAATAACGAAATGGCAGCTGATCTGGTTTTTGATTACGAAGTACATCGAAATCTCATTTTGGCGACATTTGTTACCGATATTACGCGCATGCCGGTAATGTATGCGTGTAATGTCGGTAAGACATTACCGGCATGCATGAAAGGTCAAGCATCAACCGTACGTCACACTTTTGTTACCGGACTTTGACTGGCGAGTCATCAAATGCCAATCATCGTCTGCTAATTCTCGATGACGAGCCAAGACTGGGCAGATTGTAAATTCCTGCATGGGTAGAAGCAGGGAGCGGCAAGCGACCAAATTGAGCGAATACTAAGCGGAGCAAAATCGATAACAATTCAATATCTCATGCAATTACAAATTCGTTGCTAAGCAAAAGCGTTGACAATTCCAAAACTTATAACAATACGAAGCAATTCAAAAACAAATTCGCTAGCAGTCTAACGTTTTCACAAATATGAGATAATCCTTCTTCGCTTGTCTGCAATATAACGGCACGGTCACCTGTCGCTGCTTGACTTCTCTCTCTCTCTCTCGCACTCACGTACTTAGTACGTGGCCGGGACGCAGCACGATACTCGATCTTTTACAAATTATACGTTACAATAAAACGGCAGAAAATCACCGAATGAACAACGATGAGTATCGTATAATAATAGTAACAAAACAAGGTAGCAATTAAGATCAGAAATACAATCAAATAGGAAAGCTTAGCTATCACAAGGCTCGGGGGCTTTCACTCAAAATGGCCGAGCGAAGCCGGCTGGCAACCTGTTGCAAAGGGAAAAATGGCCTGAGGCCGATAATCAGTTTTAGCCAGCGAGATTCGGGGTAACGTCAGCCTACCTTGCTAAACGGCAAACGGTTCCTGTCCTTCGGAACGGCAGCTACTCTTTGTGCACACAAAACACGCGGTACCAATACTTTTCTTTTCACTCAGCGGTGACTAACGAAAACTATGAGACTTTGAAGCTCGACGATAAACGGCGATCGGTCGTATCCGTTGCGCAGTACAAGGGAGAGTGAGGTGGCCGTCCGCTCTGGACGATCGCAATCTCGCGGTGGCGCTGCGGGGGGGGGGGGGGGAGGGGCGACGGGTGAATTTTGGCGAGAGACCGGTGGGAGCCTAGGAAGCCGGTCTGTTCGCCGCGCTGTGCTGCGGGTTGCGAGGGTGGTCTATGCGAAGACGGAAGCGTCGTTTCGGCATCGGAGTACCCAGGGGGAGGCTGAGTCCGGTTGTTTTGGGGTGCCGGATGGCAAGGCCGTGCTTAGCAGAGACTCAGGTGGGGGCAACTCGACCCCTGGGCGGCAGCAGCAAGATGTCTCAGGCGGCATCGATGTTCAGGTAAGCAACAGCGCGACTACTGGGTCCGGGGCTTCAAACTCCGCGCCGGTCGTCCAGTGGTCCCTCCAATTTCCCGCGACGGCAGCGCAGGGTGGTTGTTGGACGGCGTCGGCAGTGGCGGTGGCAGTGGCGGTCACTTCAGAGAATTTTGCGGGGGAATTACAACAGGCATTAGCAATAATACAAAAATCTTAAAGCTAACTGTTTAACTAAACTCTGGCTGTTCATTGATGCGGCACGGCGGACCCTCCCCTGCTCTCTCGGAGCGATTCACGCGGCCGCCTGGGAGTGGAGGTGCGGGTCGGTGACGGGCTAGTAGACCCGCCACGTCACAATATTTAAAAAAGAAACAATTATCGTGCAAACCATAATTCAATGTTTTTTTCGCTTCAACTCGTCATAACTTTTTTAAATATTCATATTTCTTCTTGAAACTAGCACACGATAAACTTTAATGTATTTCGCGTCTTACAAGCCCAATCACAATAATCGAACACAAACGAAGTGGGAATTTTTTCTAAAAATTTAGTCAAAATCTATTCTGCCTATGTTTTTAATTGAAAAAGTTGTGTGACGAAAGTTGAAGTTTTCATGTTTCAAACATACCAACATTTTTACAATACTTAGAAGTTTTGTGGAAATTTTTAACTTCTTATCTCTTAGCATTGTTAATTTTTCTATTTTCTAATTGTCTGGGGTGCACTATACTTACAGTCTCAAATGGCTGAACCGTACCGTAGAAACATGTGTTATGCGCAACCGAGGCTGCAGGCATCGGTTGATGTTAACTTATCGAAAAATGAGGATAATCTCCGAGCGGTTAGAGACCATCCTCGTGGGCTTAGCTTGAATGAAGTCCTAAGGACACCTGTGATTCAGTGAATGGTCAAGTTTGACTAATGAGGTAACTTGAGGGGTGAACGACGAACAGTTTTATTACGAACCAAGGAATAGGTTAAGCCTAACTTTAATATTATTTATTAAACAACACTTATTAGTATGCTACTCTAAACATTAACAATTGAACTCCTATGATAAATTAGTAGGTAAGGGGTGTACTGTTAGAACAAGAGAATTAATGAGGCAAAGGAGTGAGTCCGAGTGATTCCCCTAACCGTTCCGGGTCAGCTTCGGTTTGACCTACCGCTGGCTGTCCGGGTGCGACGATCGGTGCCTTGCCATGGGACCAGGTAAGATGTATCAGCTGGCCTGTTTAGAGACCTTCAACTTCTTCCACGTCCCTGGTCTTACTTTGCCCTCACGTCGGCACCGGTGTTCCAGCGATTAGGTGCTACGTCGAAAGGGTCTCGGGTAGTCGGGCACTTTGCCCACGGCACTCACCAAAAGTGGCAGAAGGACTGACGGCAATCTCCGCGGTTTCGATAAAGAAACCTCGGGTTGCCCTGATTTCAAAATTGTCTGTTGATGAGGCAAGGTGCAACATCAGCAGACTTGGTTGTATCGCGGTTCCTTTGCGTCATCCACTTTCTTGTTCTACTTTCGGAAAAGCGACCATGTGCAGGAATGCGTTGATTGCATGCCTGAGAAATACTAGCAAATATTGGGAAACAGGGGCCGTTCGTAACACATGTAGGTATGTTGGAACAGCAGTATCATTTACAATATTCGTGCAAGTGATGTTATCGTTTTGATAATGGTTAAATGAATTGTATGAGTGTCTAAATCATCGATGCGTGATGTTCGTTTGCGAAAGATAAGAATATTTTAGAGCTAACAATAAGTATCATTCGCAATATTTTAATAAGTCACATTAAAATTATAGTTGCACGATCACTGTTAATATTTTTTGTAAATGCAAGTTGGTTGTTCAGCGCGAATCACTACCTCCGAAGCCAACTATTGCTGTGCTTGTGTTTACTGTTTTTACTGCCACTACTGCAACGGCTTAGGATATTTAGTTCCTCAAATCTTAATATAATGTTACTTGTTAAAATATTGTGAATGATACTTAGCTCTAAAATATTCTTCTTTCGCAACTACACATTACGCATCGTTTTTCCGGTACGGTTCATCCGTTTGAGAATATGAGTATCGCGCACCACAGACAATTAGAAAATAGAAAAATTAACAATGCTCGTAAACAATAAGATATAAGATGTTAAAAATTTCCGCAAAACTTCTAAATATAGTGAAAATGTTGGTATGTTTGAAAAATGAAAACTTAAACTTTCGTCACACAACTTTTTCAATTGAAAAAAAAGGCAGAAGAGATTTTGACAAAATTTTTAGAAAAAAACTCCCCACTTCGTTTGTGTTGGATAATTGTGATTCGACTTGAAAGACGCGGAATACATTCAAGTTAATCGTATGCTAGTTTTAAGAAGAAATATGAATATTTAAAAAAGTAATGATGAGTTGAAGTGAAAAAAACATTGAATTATGGTTTGCATGATGATTGTTTCTTTTTTAAATATTTTATAAACGATAAAAATTATCAGCATAGTTTATTTCAGAAAAAGATGCGGAATGACATTCTCTACCAAGTCTATTTTTCAAAATTGAGTTTTGATCAAGTTTAAAAAATATTTTCCCGAACAATACTTATTCGGCGAAATTTCGTTTCGTCCCTTTTTGTCTCGATGCACTGATCTCTATTCCATTGGATCCTCACAACGAGATGTTTCTTGGATAAGTGAAATTGCAGTATTCGTGATCGACCGAGTCATAGCATAACTGAGGATGCATAATCGATACAATCACATTATTAGTGATGATTGCTTCTAAGAATCACCACATAAGGGTGGGCGCTGTTTGCGGGCTGTCGCGCCAAACTACACTTCATCATGGACCGCTGTATCAATCACGGGCTAATCACCGGACTTCACAAACAAAATTATAGTATTGTTTACAGAGTGTGCATCATTTTTCACGCGTAATTTTGGCCTTGTTAGTGGGTGTGGCCGTGTACAAAATACGGAAGTTCAGTGATACAGTTCGGTACACAGTCCACATATGGGTAATTACAAGTATTCACGGAAAAAAGTGCTTTTGTCCAAAAAACGTTCGCAATGGCGGGCGCAGGTAAGAAGGTAAGTTTGGATTATTTGTACGTGGAATATTTCCCAGAAATTCGTTACCGAAACATGTGTGAATTTCAAGTCGTGTTTCGAATTGTGCAATAGTATATTACACGATATCTAGGGAGCGAAGTGGCTTTTCTTCATGAAGCGCGGTATTTGCAGAACGAGTCGTACGTTGTGATCAGCGTGAGGCAAACAACTTCCCTCTGACGGGCCATCTCGTGCAGAAATCATTGAACGGCTGCCGTTCTTCCCCACCGACTAAGGTTGGGCCCGATATTGAATACCCGATGTAATGGCTTCACATCGGTGTCACAATCGGTTCGGCTCTGATACAATATTGGCAACCTATACAATGGTTGACTATTCGCGCCCGACGTTGGTTTAACGATAGCTTCGACCTGGCGGTCGATGCAACCACCGGGCATCGGAGTGCCATGTCGGTCCAAAGTTTGCTCGGCAACGACGGCCGATGCAACCGCCAGGCATTGGAGCGTCATGTAGGTCCGAAGTCGGCTCGGAAACGACGGCCAATGCAACGTTGGAAATGCTTTAAAGTAGGTAAATGCCATTTTGAAGTTGACTGGGGAGTATAAATATCATGTTCGTCCGTATGCACCGTCAGTCTTACGCGTATCCTAGCTCGAGCAGCATAACTCAAAGGGATAGGTAACATAAGATGAATCGGAAATCGCGTTCCTGTTATAGTGTGCGGAAGCATCGTTATTTAAACAAGCTTGCAGAATCAGTTACAGTGAATGGTGAAAATCAAACTAACTCGGCTGATGAAGCGCTCAATTTCTCCAACTGTACTGAGGAATCTGCCATGTTAGAAAGATCTAGTGATAAGCGAGAATCAATGTTTAGTGCTAGCGCAAATCAGATTGCAGTTCCAGATTGTCCGGCAATTGAAAATGTCAGTGACACAGAAATTGACGATCCACCTCGTTATCACGACCTTGTAGAAAATTCAGGTCACGATGAGTTACTCAACGAAGCAGCTCAATTCGAACTACAGGTTGAACCGAATCTGACGTCAAAACTTCGCCACTGGGCACTGAAACACATAAATGTTCTTACAAACCGTGCGACCACTGAACTCTTAACCCTTTTAAGACGCGAAGGACATGCTGAACTTCCTCAATTTGCGGTGAATCTACTAGGAACCAAAAGTTGTGCTGAAGAGACAGTGCGATCAATTCCTACGCATCGGAGTTCTTGTGGTGACTTTGTTTACTTCAGCGTAACAAAAGGCCTGAGAAGTCGAATATTACCGAGGACATTCCAAGAAGATAGCATAGAATTGCTGTTCAACGTCGATGGATTACCAGTGTTCAAAAGTTCGTCGAAGGAATTCTGGCCCATTATGTGTATGGTTTACAATAAAAAGTATTGCTGCAAGCCGTTTGTTGTGGCACTTTATTGTGGAGATTCGAAACCCGCTAATGTCAATGATTTTCTGAACGATTTCGTAAGTGAACTTACTCTCTTGATTGAAAATGGAACAACTATTAGTGGGAAACATTTTGAGGTGGTTATCAAAGTATTTGTATGCGATACGCCAGCACGTTCTTTTTTAAAGTGCACAAAGGGTCGTGGAGGATTTTTTGCATGTGAGAGGTGCAATATTAAAGGAAAGACCGTAAACAATCTAGGGCTAGTTAGTCTGTTTCTATTGGAATGGATGCATCTAGGATCTGGGGTAATGAAAAACCTTCTTATCAAGTGGGCTCTTGGAGATAACAGATCGAGACTTGATGTGAGGAGCCTTCAAGTAATTTCTGAAAGACTCGAAGCCCTTTGGCCACACATTCCAGCTGAATTTCAACGTAAGCCACGAAGCCTGAAAGAACTCAAACGATGGAAGTCGACAGAATTTCGTTCTTTCTTATTATATGCTGGCTCAATCGTTTTGAAAGGATTATTACCGTCCTGAATGTATAAACATTTCCTTCCTCTGCATACCGCTGCACGAATATTATGCCATCCAGAAGCAGTCTGCTGTAAGATAGATTTCGTCAGAAGCCTCTTGGTCAAGTTATTTTTACTTTTGCCGCATATTCATGGACGAGACACACAAATTATGAATTTTCACAATTTGATACATTTGTGCGATGACGCAGAAAGAATGTGGGCTCCCTCCCGTGCAGAAATGTGAAAACGGCGGGAGGTAGGGCCAATATCGGCTACCACAGCTACTAGTTTGGCCCGTGCTTGTTCTTAAGACTAGGCCGTTACCGGCATGTGACGCCGTATGATATTGGCTTAGGCGTAAGCACTGGTGATGGGCCAGTGTTGCATGCAAGAACGGTCCATTGTTGCTTGAAATAGTTAGTCCAAGCCTGGCATCTTATTTTTGGGCCAGTGTTGATCAAGACTCGTCTACCATTTTTCAGTCGACCGCTGATGTCTAAACGGCTGATCGTCGGCGAACGTGCTTAGTTTCAGCCTGTCCGTCAATGCTGGGCCGGTATCGGCATGTGACGTTGTAAAATATTGGCTCAGTCATGGCCACCGGTATTGGACAAGTCTTTTCCGCAGGAACTGTCCATTGTCGGTCAATGCAATTGGTCCACGCTAGCCTACCGTCCTCTGACCAACTTCGGATAATAGAACGGCTGATTACCGGCCAACGAACTTGGCTGCAGCCCGTTTGTCAATATTGGACGATTATCGACGTGTGTGAACTTAGCATCTCATAATGTAAAAGCAGTTCTTATGGCATCCGATATAGTTCTACAGTTCCTGATACTTCAGAACAATAGTTCTGCTGAATTGAGCCCTGCAAAGGACATTTATAGAAATGAGATGCTAACGGCCGGAAGTTAGCATCCCAATACGGTAAAAACAAAAAAGTAAAACAAAAATTCGATACTTTGGTCATAGTTCTACGGTTCCTGATATTTTATAATAATAGTTCTGATGAATTTGGCCCCAAAAACTACATTTGAGAAAATGAGATGCTAACGACCGGAAGTTGGCATCCCAGTATGGCAAAAACAGAAAATAAAACAAATATTCGCTAGTTCAGTCATAGTTCTATAGTTCTATACCACATAACCAGGCTTCGGTCCTCTAAACGATGTCGATACTTTCTTTGAAGAATTTTATCTGATTCAAGAACGACATATCAACATCTCGGGTACGTGGGCTGGAGATGTTATTGCGCTAGGGTAAGTTCGGAGACATTTCGCAGGTTTTCAAGTAATAAGAAGTTCATTTGCATAATCACAAAAATATTTTAGATAATTGTCCATATCTCGTTAATTACGAACAATTTTGAATCAAAAACTCAAGATAATACTGAGATGCTGCTGCACAAGACAAGATATAAAAAAATGGGTTAACGAAAAGTGAACACGGTCGTAAGACAATTTTTATCAGCATCTCATGTATACAACCAGGAGATGCTGGTGTATTTGCGTGAGTTCCGGGCTTGTTTTCGGTACTAATTTATGGTTTAAGTACACGGAAAAAATGTCCGGTCGACTGGGCGCCCGACGACTACCACCACGAACCCAAAAACACCGAGTGTGATGCGACTACAGTCCGGTGCCGCTGGCGTTTCCTTGCGGGCAATCTGCTCACCTTCGTCGGTGTGGCTGTAGTCCCAAAGCGTTGGGGACGCACACGGCAGGGAGGTTGGGCGGGCAACTGCATTACCATCGTGGTCACGCAGCTCTACCGCAAGATCGGTGCGGCGGCGTTACGGTATCAAACGGGCAGGTCCCCATCCTGTTGGGCAGACTAGTCGCCTACGTTTTTGGGAGCGCAGCGGCCCCAAAAAGTGGGAAAGGAGTCTGCCCGAGCTTATTACTTTCTCTGACGTGAATCTTGGTGTTATACTTGGGGCGAGACTCACCGAGTTTCTTGATAGGAATGTGAACTGTTCGTAAATAAGAATAATTGAGGTCTTATATGTTTGATATATGACCTCAATCGTATATATATAATTATTTTTTTTTGCAGAAACAGGCTTAAAAGTTTTATTTAGGTATAAAAGTAAGCCTGTAAAAATTTGAGCTCTTAATATTAATATTAAGATGCTCCTCATCGCACTTTTCTATTTGCCATAAGAATAACACGGAAAAAATGGATTTTGCTCTTTCTGATTTTTATGACTAGCCAACGACGCGTCTTACAGAAAATTCATATTTTGGTAGAAATTTGAACGCTCTAGAAAAAAGATCGCTTGTCATTTTTTGATAAATATACTCTTTCAAAAGTTATCTAGGGTCAAAAATTGACCCCCTATAACTTTTGAAATATTAGATTTATCAAAAAATTACAGTAGACCTTCTTTGTAGAGCGTTCAATTCCCTACAAAACTGTATTCATGAATTTTCTTCATAACGTATCGTTAGCTAGTTATCAAAATTGGAAGGAGCAATAACCATTTTTCCCGTGTTATTCTTATGAATAAAAATTGACCCTTATAACTTTTGAAAGAGTAGATTTATCAAAAAATGACAAGAGATCTTTTTTCTAGAGCGTTCTATTTACTACCAAAATATGTCTATGAATCTTCTGTACGACGCGTCGTTGGCTAGTCATAAAAATTAGAAAGAGCAAAATCCATATTTTCCGTGTTATTCTTATGGCAAATAGAAAAGTGCGATGAGGAGCATCTTAATATTAATATTAAGAGCTCAAATTTTTACAGGCTTACTTTTATACCTAAATAAAACTTTTCAGCCTGTTTCTGCAAAAAAAAAATTATTTTTTTCATTTTGAATTACCCTAATATATATATGTATGAAAATAGTTATATGTGACTACATTTTTTTAGGAACAATATGCCATGAACGAGTGCGCGGATTTTTTTTAAATTTCCATCTAGAAGTGATTTGATTTTGGCATTGATTGGCCAGTAATTCTCAGATTATTGAAATAACAAATTTCCCAGAAATAAAATAGCAATGTCTTCGAAACGGCTGAACGGATTTGTATGAAAATTGATAAACGGTTTTAGGGAACACTGATCATGAATCTAAAGTCTATTAGGTATTATTGGCGTATTTTGTTCATAATACGATAAGAAAAAAAAGGTTTCTACAACACTGTTCAGGAATTGAAAATTGTGTGCGCTCCTTATTTTTCATTTCGAAATCAAAAGTATAGCAAGCAGACAATTTTAATTGAGAATGTTATGTAAAATTTACTGTTGAATAAATAGAAAACAGTTCAATTCTTTATGGCTATTTCTTTATTCGAATAAACATATTTACATAAAATGGTACACTTATTTTATTTATTTTTGTATTTATTTATTAATGTGTGTTAATGTGAAACCTTTATCTATAATTATAAATCTATTATAAATATAAAATGCTAAGATATTAACTATAGTAGAGTGGAATCAAATTCTGATCTTTATGAACCTCATGTCTGTAAATAAGGGAAGCTTACGGAAGCTTTTACCAGAACACTGATATTTCTATGTTTCCGTTTTTTTAATTTTTAACTTTGTATATATAAAGAAAGCAGTGCTGGGCAATTAATCTAATCCTCGATGAAACGAATGAAAAAAATTGTTGATTAATTGTCCAGCCCTAACAGAAACTGAACTTCATAGAGCATATCGAGTTGCGATAAAATGCGTGTTCTGCCTATTTACGTATAAACAAGGCGCAATTAAAGGTAAATCAGTGTATTTCAAGACTTTGGCTTGATTTTTTTTTCGCACAACGTAAGCGTGATAGTGTTGATCAAAAGTTATTTCTTCGAAGATATTAATTTCGAACGAAATTGCACCGTCTACTTTCGTTATTTTTGTAATTTCTCCGAATTCATTTTCACTGTCTCGCAAATCGGTAACCACGAATGTCTTTATTTTATATAATGTACCATTAATTTCAACTTCTCTTAAACAATTAGCTTCGCTTGCTTTCTGTGTCTTCGGAAAGGAGGATTTGATTACAGAATCATCGTGACAGCTGAGAAATACATTCCTGCGCTCTGCACTATGAATCATTTCACACATTTTGAGAGTTTGCTTGATAGCAATCGTTTTTAATAAGTTTTTGGTGCAACTTGTTGATTGAGTGTTTGATTTCAATTGCCGATGACGAGATTCAAAACGCATACACCAAAAATGAATGCAAGGCCCATTCTGCAATACAACTCTAGGATGATGTAGCAGATTATGGAATTTAGGCTTCAAGTCACCAAAGAGCTTCAGATAAAGCTTATGATGGTTTTCTATGAGTTTTTTTAAAACTTTAGCGTCTGATCGAATTATCCGTGGCGAAGTAACAATATCTATTATCTGTCGTAAATATTTATAGAGCTGCCAACATTCATTATCTTCAGGAACCAAGTCACCAATTATTAAACCAAAATAACGCACAAGGCAAAGCATTTCAGATGCGGACATTTTCAAATTTAATTTCATTTTCAATCTGTTGATGAAAATGATTGGAGGTATGCTAGATTTTTCTGTTGGGCCGTAGTCGAAATTTTGAATCCGACCATTCAAGTATTCCAACGTAAAATACTTATATTCGAAAATAAGCTTTTTAGTTATTGCTGCCATGACGTACACGCACACACCCTCTAATAGATCGTGCATCATATCTACGCTCAAATTTTGTGTGATATGAAAATCCCTAATTTTGTGAAATGCGCATGACTCTTTAATGCCGGATTTCGATGCATCTGCTTCCGCTACATCTTTTTCGTAATTTTCTCGGGATCTCAACTTAGATTCGTCTTCTACTGTCAACTTTCCAGATTCTTGTGAGGATACTTTGCAAATTCGACAGCAATAACTAGCCCTGAACGATTCCACTAGACCAAATATGCTGTTAAGACCTAAATTGTCACCTACTATCAACACCAATTGAAATTTCACGAGTTTCATAATTTCATCCACCTTGATATAGATTCCCGTGCTTTTGAGATGATTCATTTCTGCAATAATTTTTCCGAAAACATGTTCGTTTGTGCTATTTTGTTTGTCCGAAGTGCGAACTAAAGTTGTGAAGAATATACTGCTCAATCGTGATGCAATGTGCGGTGGAAGACATGCAAGAGAAGCGTAAATGGCACCGAATTTGTTGATTCCAGCATGACTTCCTAAAGCATTTCCCGTTTCCAAATCGTCATAGAATAAAAAAATCGGTAGAACGATACAATCAACTGCGTCTGAATACCTTTGAAGCCACAAATCAGCTTGCATTATATTGGAAATAATGTAAGATTCCTTGCGTAATACTTGGATATATTCTGAGATTTGCTTAAACATCCCTGGTATTTCTAGAAAGAGTCTCAATGCTTTTCGCAGTGGGACATGGATAGCATACAAATGTTCTGGTACGGAAACTAAATCATTACCAACGATTTTATCCACAAAAGATTTACCAATACTGAATAATTCATGATCGATGAACCCCCTTTTCTTTAACAGATTAAATCGCTTGGTTTCCGTCGATATGTCTTCAAAAACTGAAGTGTATTTATCAAAACATTCCTCGACAGCTTTTAAAGACGCAGCCGAAACACCGTTTTGCTCTAAAGCCGCAATAACATCACCCCTGAGTAATGGCAAATACGCATTCCTAATGAAACTGTCCAGATAGTCTATTACATCTTGAACGATTTTCCTTGGAAGACTCGAATCACCGTACAACGCTAAAATTAGTGCTACAATATGATACAGTAATGTAGGGTCCATATTTGAACAGTTATATTAAATTTCAGAACCTATATTTATAAACATACATATGTTTTATAATTCACGCTTTGTAGGACGGAATTCGAATTATAATGTTTCAGTAATGATAACCGCAGGTGTTGATTACTCCTTCTTTAACTGAACGATAAGTTTCGTTATTGCCGCGTAATTTTTATTCGAATCGATTTTGAGTATGAACTTTTGTATGAAGCCCCACACGTAGTCGCACAAGTATGGCCACTTCCTCAGTGCTGTTAAACATTTCAAACAAGCCTCCACAGCTTTCACGGGATCTTCATACTCGTACTTGTCATTATTCAGGATCACGTACGTTTGGTATATCCTATCAATCTTGCCACAGAAGATGACGTAAGGTAGCACAGGCTGATCATGCTTCTTCAAAAAGTTTTCAAACTCTTCTTTTTCCTGTTCTATATTTTCATACTCCTTCCATAGAACAACGACGATAATGTGATATATTCGCAATAATGGACTTAGTACATTCAAAAGTAAAATATTTTGTGTTAGTACCTGCACATGCAGAATGAAAGACTTGGAAATCACCGCTTTGGAAATATAAACTGGTTTTGAGTCAGAATCTTTGAACGATTTGTTTATAGAGACGCAAATTGGTGATAGCAACAATGCCAATACTGTGTTGTGAGTTCCTGTTAAAGTAATGACAGTAATTAATGATCTATTTTATGATTAGGATAATATTAATGATTTGAAGTATCCAGATATGGATAGAGGGGGAGGGAGAGTGCGAGAGAGAGTGAGGTAAACAAAGAGCGAGAGAGAGAGAGAGGGAGAAAGAGAGACAGCCAGAGAGGGGCAGAGAGAGACTTTAAATTTTCAGTTAAACTTGCAGATTTAAAAAAACGCATTGAATCCAACAATAAATGTAATTGTAACATGAAGTAACTGTTAATCTTGTCGGTTATTTTATTGAGACATTCCAAGCCAACTCGACCAGTGTAAGACCCCGACCATCTCGAAATCATTTCATTTTTTTTTTATAACAGTCTACTCCATGAAAAACGCTTCCTGAATATTTTTTTATTAGATTTGCTTATATATTTTTTACACATTGACGAGGTTGATCTACAAAAATTTGAAAATCTGCAAATAATTCAGGTTTCGTTTTTCATTGGCTAGAATGTTATAAGAATACGTGGAATAATTTCGAGAAGGTCGGGGTCTGACACTGATTGCGTTGGCATGGAATGCTTCACTATATTCCACGATAGAAGCAGTGCATACCGTCAATAATCAATTTCTCATGGATTTTAAAAAATTCCTTCACTTCCTTGATTTTTGATTTTTGAAAATGAACAATCAATTTTGTACTCAATCCCGCCCACGTGCTGCTAAACAATGTGGAGCATTGTGCATTAAGATCGTTCGCTTCGTTAGGTTTTCCTTGCTTCTGAAGGTCTTTCACAATTCTTGCAAAGTCGGATTCCAGCTGTGTGTGGAATTAGGAATAACAATCATGTATATTTATTATAGTTTGACTACGTAAACGTACGTGATACGTGGGCAATATTTTCCGTATCAGCGCGTATGAAAGACAAGCTTTCATTTCAAATCATACAAATTGAAAGGTTCTACAGTTCTTCTACAGAGAGCGCTCGTGTTACCAATACAATTAATATGTGGGATTTCAAAGCTTTCAGAATTCAGACACAGTCATGGCAAGAGCTGTTTATGCATTACATAAATACGGGAAAGAAATGAATGCTTACTTACTAAGTTTATCCCAAGTGGAGGTGCCAAACAGGGAAAGCTGCTGAAATACTTTTTCAGCGTGTCCTCTTTTTTTTTTATGCTCGCAATGAGTACTTTCACCCTCTCAGGATATGAGTTGCCCCATTCTCGAATGACATCTGCCGGTGAATAAGGTGCTCTATTTGTATCGCACAGAACTCCGAGTACTGCTGGACCTATAGTTGGCTGTTCATCTGATGTTTGAAAAGGAAATGACGTGAGAATGATGAATCGCAGGACCAATGATTTTCAAAGATACTCCGAATGTGAAATATTTCCTGGCAAATATAATGTACCTCCAACGCTGACATTGGCTTCGAAAGTGTCATCATTTTCAGGACCGAAGGTCAAGATACCGGCTAGTCTCAATTCTTTTCTGAAATGTTTATAATGATTATACAGGAGACCTCTAGCACTGACACACTGTCCTTCTTCGTTTTTGTAATAAGGCACGTAGAACAACTCCGGATCTTCTGTGGGAAATAATTCGACTATTTGGTCTCGGAGATGGATGAAATCTCGAGGGCTCATCCTATATGGAAATAGAAAATTATGATACGTAAGAGTAGCACAGGCAACATAATACACGACACGTCCAGCGAAATTGAACTTTGCTAGTATATTCAATGGGGTCTGTGCAAATATTACACATAAATAATGTTGCGTGAGAAGTAAAAAGAACATTGCGACTCTTCACGCTTCAGTATGCATGTACGACATAATTAACAAACATGTATTAAGATCATGATGTGCAGATTAAAAACTTCATAGACTTGTGCAATTGTAATACATGGAATAATGTAGCTAAATAACTTACTTGAGAAGTTAATAAAGCATATATTAAAAAAAAAATACATGGAATAAAACAATAATGAAAGTATATAGTCGAAACCTTATAATCACTATAATGCTATGTGCATGAAATAACTACAGAAATTAGTTGTCAATAATATAGTCGAACTTCGAATGAATGATTATTGATTAGAATTTTAGTTTCCTTGCTTCATTTTGGGAATGAATATAATAAAACTTACTTGTAGTGTCGACTTTCTTCTTTTAATGTATGCAAGATTACTATATTTTTGAGCTTACAATAATCGACTTCTCTAGATATCTGCCGATACTTTCCTAGGACTATTGTTGGAAACCAAAAGATGTATGTAAAAAAAAAAAAAAAGGGGGAAAGGAGAAAAATGTATTACATTATTAAGAAGACTCGACGACAGAAATTCCGAGCACGTTATGTTTATATTATTCTTGAGTTGCTTGATTCTTTAATTCAATTACTTTCAGTTTACATCATGATGAATTTAGTTAAGATACCAAATTATTGTGTTCAGTTCATAAGTCGAAATGTAACGTAATTAAATGTAAAATATTGTAAGCGAATTATCAAAATGCCACATGATATAGTTATGGCAAAAATGTATTGTGAAGATTGAAACACCAACGATTGTAAACACGAAAGGCGACTTGTTTGATTCCTCGGGAGACGGCGAAATAAACACCATTGAGGTGGATTTGAATATTGTTGCCGATTCACACGACCGCACTGGTTAAACGTTTCTCTCGCGGTTCGACGCTCGCCCACGAACATATTCGAGCACGTGATACGTGTCGTCGTGTATGTAACGCCAATTCAGCCTTAGGGAGTCTCTCCTTAAGGGCTATAGACCTCCCGGGAAATTCATTTTTCTCAAGTCCATGCAGGTCACCCAAAACGGCACGACGAGGTCGCGAGACCAAGTCGGGGCCGATTGGCGGGCGAGCGAAAGAGCGAGCGAGAGAGAATAGGAGAGGGCGCTAGTAGCGCGTTGGCCTGAATCAGAATAAGTCCCCCAGACAAATGGCGTTGCGGTAGATGAGAGGTTGATGAGCCTAAGGCGCGCGTTTAGAAATCAGATTCGATCCGACCACGAGCGGAACAAGTCGCCTTTCGTCAACTAATAAAAGTGTCCACCAACTATACAGCGTGTCGAAGATTATTCTTATCGTCTCACCCTTAACAACTATCCTACCTTCTAAGGTACTGTTTAGGAGATGGAAAAGTTTGTTCTCCTTATAACTGAACGTATCTATATAAATATTAAGTCCATAAACTTGTCAGAACGAACCACAATAAGGGATAAAATTCCACTTATGTCAAACATTAGGCATGTTTGTAGTTTTGCAACAAATTTGAATATTCGTATACCTTCTTCCATCTCACTCGCTTCTTCTATGATAATTTCGCTAGTAGCGCTAGGGCCATTTTGATTCTGAGTAAAGTTTTCTGAGTCAACTATTTCTGTTACATCCATCGGCTCCGCTGGAGTACCTTTACTTTTATTACTATTATGCATCGTTAACCCTTTTTCAAAGTTAAACTTTGAAACAAAATTAAGCACTGTGGCTTGTGGCTGGTCTCCCAAAATTTCCAAAATTCGCGCATCGTCTAATGCCATGAATCGCTCATCCTCCACACCATTTGCTAATATCCACAAGGAAAATGATGCATGACGAAAAATAAATACATTGACATAAATTATGATTGAATTGAAATTATATAAGAACTAACTTGTCATGCACCATACATATATAATAAGATGAGTCATGCGAGGTAAGGAAGTATTCAATTGTGAAGGTTGGATATACTCTAACTCTTTATTGGGAGAAAATATTGTAAACCCGACCAACATTTTTCCTACATCAATTATGGCCAAGAATATATAGAAGGGCGGGCTCGCAAGAGTTTTTCTTAGAAAACATTCAGAATTATGACCCTCAACCTCTCAGATCAGGTCACCGATTTTTTGTATCATTATTTATACTCTAATTGTAAATATCAAGTATAATTTTTTCAGATTTTTCTAAATAAATCGTAGCGCGTGGTGAATTTACAAAGGAATTTTTTCAGACATCAATAAATGGCCGTGATCGAAATATCGGAGAAAATTCTCAAAAAGTCACTGTCAGATATAAAAAATGTTGACCAATTACAATATGTACAAACTTTTCCTTGAACCTGATTTTTAGACTTTTCGATAAGAAAAAAACAAAATTGTAGTGGAGATCAATACACCGTAAATTTATCGAATCATTATGAAAGGTCCACGATTTTTTTTTTTTTTCTTCAACTCAGGAATTGATAATAAAATTTGATAAAATCGAAAAAGCTAAAAAATCAGGTTGAAAGAAAAGCTTGGGCATTATGCAATTTGTGTCAATTTTTAAAAATTTATGTTATATGTGTAAGAAATGAATAATCCATAAATAATAGATAATAGATTATGCATTCAAGAAAATAAAATAAAGATTTTTTTTCGATTATCCATCAGATATATTATCCAAAAATATATTCTAATATGAAAATGAATGGACCTGTGGAAATTTCAATCTTTCGTGACAAGTTAGAGCACAATGGTACATGCATGTGTATAACCTAAACGAACTCGAATTACATATAAATTGGTTGAGAACTTATCCATTCTACAGAAAAAGAACCATTAGGCATGCACAAAAAGCCAATATTTATCACTTATATGTTGATGATGATGTTATTACAATCATATAGAGGTTATGTATAATATGCAAATGCATTTAGAACAATACAAAACGCATCGGCGTGTAATAATGCATTATATATATATACTGTGACGAGGTTTTTCGCCGCTCTTGTTCACCCGGAGAAGTTCCCAAGAGTTAACCTGGTGCACAATGATTCGGCAACCCGCGATGCACTCTGCAGCTTACCAAAGCTATCGCGAAATTTTGTTCGGCGCCTGGCGTGATAAACACGCCTCGAATCTTTACCTTCGCAATTCCTCGGCTATCCTTCTCTATGCCAGGTAGCTCAGTACCGCGGAGAGGGGGGTGGGTAGTTTTGCGGAGAGAAAGAACGGACACTCGACACGATACAGAATTTAACAAAATAAAATAAAATAATATATTAAAAAAAAAATTCGAAGCGATACAAAACAAAAGGAAAAAGAAACAGATACTCAATTCGCCTCCCGCGATTCCACAAACAAAATAGAAAGAAAATCAAATCTTAACTAGACCTTAAATCTACGTGCGCTAGTCGCGTTCCTCGTCTCAACGGGATCAACAAAACAAAAATCAAAATACAGAAAATCGACAACGATACGAACACGCTACTCGTGATCGTCCTTCCCTTAATTATAAATATCGGCGCTATTCGCCAAACCCTAACAGAATTATCGCGCTAATCGCAAAACATACCCTACAAGTACTCGACAGTAATTCTTACTTAACAACTTAAATCGAGGCGATTAATCGCGACGCATCCGAAACTTTACTATCTTCCGAAACAAATCAAACAAGGAAACTAGAAATAATAACCCAGCCAAACAGAGCGCTCACACTTAGCGATACGCGACCTACACGAGAGGTGACACTTTCTGAACACGCGAACGCGACTTGACCCTGTGCAGCGGAATTTGGGCTGCTCGCAAATAACGAAACGAATGACTCTACTCAACATGTACAATAGCCAAAATTGACTCGATACGTTATCGCAAAAAAAACAAAATCAAGCTCCGGCCACCAACCAAGGAAATCGGCAAACGAATTTCGAGTATTGTTTGACGCAATTCAACATGGCCAACCGTTACCCGGTGCGCCGACCTAAACCGTTCTCGAAATTTGTCCGCAAAGAAGCGATAGCGCTTACCGCAATGAATCCAGACCAGAAAAATCTCCGTCACGATAATTGGACAATGGTCCCGTCTTCCGCGAATCCCAAAATTTTAACACCAATCGCTCAACTCTCTCAATAACCCAAAAAACTATCTTTACAAAATTTTCGCAGCCTTCGCTAGATTCAGCACCAGGACGCAAGTGTCCTGCTCCGTCACACCGAGCCAAGAATTCAAACCGAGGCGTTGTCGTTTCCGAAATTTGACGAATCTTATTGGGTATCGAATTACGCGTCTCTTAAATTCTAGCTTATCGCTAACGTCGGTTTCCGCTGTCACGGCTCGCAGATTGGTCGTTGGACTCTCCGGTGTTCAGTCCTCGTCAGTGGCGTAGAGGCAGCACGATCGTTGGCATGATGGTGTATCGCGAGGAAGGCAGGCTACGGTTCGCTGGCCAACAGCGGGAATCTCGTCCGCCTTGGTTTCCCTCGCGGCAGAGCTCGGCGTTGGCGCTCCCTCCGTAGCCTCGTGTGAGACCCTTCGCTCGCGGTGTATCCTCCGTTGAGGTCTCTCTTTACGGCCGGTTCCACACTCTCGAATTCGTCGTCTATCTCCCTGGTTGGTGTCGCAAATACTCAAAACAAAATTAAACAAAAAGACCCTGTAATACTCCATTCGCTAGCCTGTAAAGGGTCCCCTCTCAGTGTTTCGGATGCGTGACCCTTGTCCTGGCGCTCTTTACGAATTAGATAATCATTCTTGTCGCGAAATCCCTTGTTAGAGTCCCTCCTAAGGTTCGGGGAGCCACTTGTAACGAGCATCCAAAAAAATGCCACGTTACAATACTTACACGTCATTAAGTCACTGAGATGAAGCAAGTCATATTTTTTCAAAAAGGAATTCATGTCGATAGGCTTTTCATACCACAATCACTGTAGTCAAAAGTCTATGTATAATAATCGCGTCGGAATGTTGTAGCGCGCGCTAACTTCTGCCTAAAACGCGGGGCGATAGTTTCCGCGAATTTTGGGAGCGCAGCGTTCCCAGAGCCTTGGCACTACAGCCACACCGACGAAGGTGAGCAGATTGCCCGCAAGGAAACGCCAGCGGCACCGGACTGTGGTCGCATCACGCTCGGTGTTTTTGGGTTCGTGGTGGTAGTCGTCGGGCGCCCAGTCGACCCGACATTTTCGCTGCGAAGCTCGCCTGATGCGAAGGGGGCCTGCCCTTCCGTAACTCGTCATACTGCCACACCAAAGGCGCTGCGAGAGGTCGTGCTAGGGCAGTCGTTCGCCCAACTTTTTGTCCGTGTATATTTACAACGAAAGTACATACAATTATGAACTTGCCTGCCGAATATCAAGACAAAATATTAATTGCTTTCATAGTTATTTATAGAAACGCGTTATGCTCCATAACTCTGGAACCACTGATCCGATAAAAATTTCTTTTTCTTCAAATACGTGGTTTTTCAATTACCAATCAAATACGTTACGTAGAATTTGAAAACACGTGAAAGCACAAAGTTAACCCGACTTTTAAGGACCGGAATTTCGCATGTTCGTCGAAAATATTTTTTGGAACATGTGGAATTGAATTTTTTTTTTTCTAATTTGTTGTCGGTACTACACACTTCCAAGTGTGTTCAAAAAAATAATCACTCGATGGAAAAATTTTGTTTGGCCATGACGCGATTTGCAATTAAGGCTACAAAATTTTTTCAAAAATCAATATCTCGAAAACTGTTCGATCAGCCGTGTCCGTGTTTCGCACACTTTTTTATATTTATATGAACATTTATTCTCAGGATTACGAAGATTATCTAACAAGTTTTGAACTCATTACGAAAGATTGAAAAAAATGTCCCAATTTTTTCGCCGTGCCGTACGTTGAATTTTGAACTTTCGGCCATCGGTCGGGTCTCATCTTCTAGGAGATTTTATCACGAACAAAAATGGAATTTATAATGTTTATCGAAATTTCACCTGGAATCGGAGATATTAGCGAAAATGTGTCGCAAAACACTCAACTTTTATTGAATCGATTTTTTAACAAATATTGCGCAACTTTCCCAGGCTGTGTATAGTTATTTTTTTCATTTCTATCTAACGGAGAAGTGATTCCGAAAAAAATAATGCCTACACATCGATTCTCAATTTTCGGCCACTTTTTGGCTAATTCAACTGCGCGTGTAACCGTGGTTTCACGACCATATATTGTTGTCGGCACTCTGACATTGTTGCACGGCGATCGCGTTCCAGACTATCTTTATTCGAGTAACTTTGTACTCACGCAACACTCAAATCTCTCATTAGATTAATAAGTTTGCAACGACAATTACTTGCTGTAATGTTTTAGAAAGTTTTATAGACATCGTACGATCCCGCTATTACAACTAGTCTTCGAAATAACAACTTAAGCTAAACTGTAAAAAACATCATTTTCAATGTTTACTACAGTCACGAACGGCATTTTGTCCAAGACTTCGAACATGATTTTTAGATATCCTTGAAGTTGAGCTATGACCAAAATATGCTAAAATCACGTTTTCAAAAATATTAAAAAGTATCCTTGCTCCTGATTTTCACACGATAATAGTCTCTGACTGATCTATGGAGAAGAATGAATGAGTTCGGAAATGAGAGGGGGAAAACTCGCTCAATCAATGTATCAATAGGTTTGTGAATCAATTATAATTCACCTGAAATAATGAAAATTAAGTGAGAAATAACTGAATCATGGAAAATTAAGTCAAATTGATTTGAATTAGGTTGGATTTATGCCAGAATTATCTCTTTACAGAGAAAAAAATCAGGTTGAATTAAAAAAAATTATTCGCATCAACAAGAAATGCGAAAGAATAAATTGAAATTTTTTGAATCATTGTTAAATTAAAGCATACCATTTATGTATCCTGATTTGAGGTCATTTGTTATATAATGGTTATGAAAATTATATCCACATGAAACCGGCGTTTGGGCGACAAGTGCATCCACTAATGGATCTTCCCAAACACCTGGCATGAAAGAGGTGGTTGTTCGATACGTCTTGCCTCGTCTTGTTTTTCTTACGCACGTTAATGCGTGAAAAGCTTCTCTATCCATTTTCACGGTATAGGTTCGAGAGAGCTCTTGGTATTCTTTAGGATCCAATGTATTGTTTCGAAGCGAAACTGTGCTATTAGCAACAGTTTCAGCGGTGATATCTACGTCGTCATTCTTATCACCAACAACATGCAAATTAATTTTATCCCTTACTTTGTATGTGTTATTGCAAACAATCGAATGCAGCGAGCTCCCCGAAATCTTGCCATCCAATTCGATGGAAATTTCGTCCCAAACCTTATTAACTTTTGAGACGATATTACCTTCGGGTAGGATAATATCGTCCGAACGTTTAATTATTTTTTCAATCACCGTGGCTTTGTCGACTTTGGGTGGTCGCCCTCGGCCACGGGTGGATTGCATATTTGACTGCAACAGTTCACAACGAGGGCACTAAAATATCGTCACTTCTTAGACAGAAAACTCCACTAATCACACACGCCACTTAACTCAATTTGTTGCAGGAAATCTACCAGCCGAGCGGTATTCGAAGCTAGATTAAATTTTTTAAATGTTGTCGCGCGCAAGTTCAGTGGACAGCTAACTGATGCAAGCAAAACTACATCAGCGCCCACCGTGCTACAGCCGCAAAACTAGTACGGTAGCAGAAGAGCGTCTGATTGTAAGAAAAATTGTCCAAAACCTCTCATACGATTCGTTTAGGAACGCATGGACACCAAACTGTCCCTATGACGTCATACATCAGCTCGGCGTTTAACCCAAACAAGGCGAATCTTCACTTCAATTATAATTAGGTACGTTTCGATTGATACATAAATTCGTGAAGGATAGACAAAACGTGAGCGATGAATTTTTCCCGATTAGGCTTATCCAAGCACCCAGCTCAACATGTATTGATTTATTAAATTCCGAAATTTATTGGTCATTCGTAATGATATTATTATTATTAATAATAATAATGATAATGAAATTGAGTAAGACTCATCTTGTAACGCGCTGCTATACTTACCTCGTACTAACTGTACTAAGATCGTTTACTGGTTATTCTAATTATTATTAAGTTAAACTTTATTTTTCAATGTACCGCTATACTTACCTGGTACTAAGATCGATTACTGATTATTTCGATTACTATTGAGTTAAACTTTTTTTCAACGTGCCACTGTACCCACGTTGCGATGATATATGAGGTAGTCCATGCGGTTCCGAACGGTCGAAAAATTTTTCACTCAATAAAATTGA
Source organism: Diprion similis (assembly GCF_021155765.1). Taxonomy (NCBI): domain Eukaryota; kingdom Metazoa; phylum Arthropoda; class Insecta; order Hymenoptera; family Diprionidae; genus Diprion; species Diprion similis. The sequence goes on along the minus strand of NC_060112.1, from coordinate 27,619,954 downwards.
AATTTCACCAAATTTCTTAACTTTATGAAAAGAAGTAGTGCGAATTTTTTCAAAAGTTTTGGATCGCATTTTTCAAAATTTTGACATTTTCTAATTACCGTTATATCTTGAAAGCATGAGATTAAACAGAAAAATGTTTCGGACAAAAAACTTGCTGTTTTACGTAAGCTTTGTGACAATATTTTTTTTTTTTGTAATTTTTCGAGTTTCAAAAATGACCATTTTCATCAAAAATATACGAATATAATTTTTTGCGGTCACTTTTGATTTACCTCAAAAAATTTACGGAAATACTCTGAAGTGTATACAATTGACACATATTTTTGTTTTTAGATACCTCGAATAGTTGTTCCAAAGTTATGCTTCGTTTTATTGACAATATTTTTTTTTTTATAAAAAATCAATTGTTATGGAGAATCGTACTCTCCCAAATTGTTTCATTCCTGACAAATTTGGAAGAATATGGTTTTCCATAATAATGGATTTTTCTAAAAAAAAAAACCAAAAAAACATTATCAATGAAACGAAGCGTAGCTTTAGAACAACTGATCAAGCCATCTAAAAAAAAACGGCTTATCTGTAAAGTCGGTTTACGGACGATAATTTTACGTGATAACGTCATAAGAAAACATTGATGAAAAATTGCATACTTTTATGCATTGAATTGAATTATTATCACTGAATTATCATTATTTGGTATAATACAAGGAAGGAGTTAATTGAAAATTACATTTTTTTCTATAAATTAACATTTATTTGCACTTTTTTTCGTGCCTCGCTCTCGCTTGCACGCTCGGCTCAGGCGGAACGTTACTGCGGAACGTTCCGTGGGAACGTTACTATGAGTCATGCTTTTTCGTGAGTGCAGCCGGCGTTCATCGATTTATAAGACGTTATCACGTCTAAAATATGTGTCAATTGTACACACTTCAGAGTATTAATGTAAATTTATTGAGATGAATCGAAAGTTACATGCCGATCGAAGAAAATTATTTTCGTATATTTTTGATGAAAATGATCATTTTTGAAACTTGCAGAATTAAAAAAAAAAAATGTTAACATGAAGTTTATGTGAAACTAGAACTTTTTTGTCTAAAACATTTTTCTGATCAATCTCATGCGTTCAAGATATAACGGTAACTAGAAAATTATAAAATTTCGGAAAATTCGAAAAAATGCAATCCAGAAATTGTGAAAAAATTCATACTACTTTTCTTCATATAGATAAGAAATTCGACAAAATTTCAATTTTTCGAGAGTGAACAACTTTTTGACCGTTCGAACCCGCATGGATTGCCTCATATAGTGCAATGTTAATTTCGTTATTGAATGAAACTCGTTTTTCAACGCCTTACTTCGTGAAAATGAAAAGCAATTGTAATTTCTAGTATTATAGAATAAATGTGATTTTTCAACTTTTCGCTATACTTAATTTCCTATACTTGTATGATTTGGAATACCTACTTGGGTGATTTGGAATTTATGACGAATATTTTACAAAATAAGTTACTGTCAAAATAAAGGTCGAAAATTTCTCAGGTAATTTGAATATCAGAAAACTTCCCTGTTGAGTACCCCCATTCGTTTACACAGTTCACTGTTTGGTTTCTTAAATTTATTAATCTGATTCACATGTTATTACGATCCATACTAAGGAGAAGACTGTCACTGGGCCATTTATCTATGTAGAAAAAAAAATGAAATGAAAAAAAAATACAACGACAATTCAGTGGCATACGTCAGTGATCTGTGAAGATAACAAAAAATACGAAGAAATAAAAAAGGAAAGGATACAGTAAAATATTTTCTCATGAGATCTGAACAAAAGTAGCTGTAAGAGAAGATCGCTGTGAAACTTTCGATGCTGATATTGAGCAATAACAATCAAAAATGAAAACAGAACGGTCAAAAAATCGGAAAGTGGGACCGACGTCATTTGACAGCGATTATTTAGCAAATAATTCAGGCGTCGATAAAATTTCGAATTTCAAAACGACGCGTAAACAGTTTGATTTTTTGGGGTCAGGGGTGGAATTAGCTTAATAATTAAGCCTCACTTAAAAATTAATTAGTTGTTCTTTCTGCAGTATTGGCCTCAGACGTGTTTTCGTTACTTTTTACGACATTCTGAAAATTAGGAGAGCGATATTCAAACCATGTGACGGGGTATAAAATACCATTCGATGTCGAGACTCGGAATCGTCTGTAGACGACTTAGGTACCTGGCGGGGTGTTGTACTCGGTAGAGCAGTTACCACGCTGCGATCTGTTGAGACTCAGCCCTTGGCTCGGGGATTCGTCTTGTCGGTTAGACGAGGCCCCAGTATCGCGTCTCGCGACCCGGTGTTCCGTACACCGCGTCGCGTTACGCGCGGAGACAACGGAGAGTCCGGGTGACGCGACGCGTTGCTCGTCCTGCTGGACGAGTCGCGGGCGTACCGGCGGTTCTCACAACGGGGACGTTGGCAATGCGAGTCCGGGGACTTAGAAAAAAATTAAAATAAAGTGCCCGTCCCCGGTTGCCCTGTGTTGAAACGCGAGGTTGGGACCGCCCTTCGGTCTGTGCGCAACTGTGTGATAATTTTTTTCGTCCCGGGCCGGGGAAAGGCAATGCGCGCCCGGTCGGAGGGTCCCCGTCCGCGAGGGAAACCGTTCGATCGACGAGTCGCCGGCCGGCGGAATGGAACCTCTCCCGTCAGCGGCGGTCCGGCCGGCGAGATGGGAATACTTTCGTCCCGGGCGGTAGAGGAGGCGATGCGCGTGAAGGGGTAACGTGGCCCGGGCGACGACGGACCGCCGGCCCGGGACTCAACGATCGACCGAACGCGGGACGGCGGGACTTGTCGGGATTTTCGTGACGGCCGAAAGGAGTTTTGAAAATTTTCGTCCCCTTCGTACGAATGGCGATGCGCCGGCTCCTGGTGTCGGCCGGGGAAAGACTTGCTCTCGTCCGGATCGAACGATGGGGCAACGCCCCGGTTCCCGTCCTCGGTACGGGGGGCCGGACTTGTGAAAAATCCTCCCACCGGCCGACCGGGAAAGGCGATGCGCCGGCTTACGGAGTCGGCTGGGAGCCGGGCCGGCGAAAAACTTCGTTTCTGTCGGGTATACAGTGAGGGAAACGCGCCGGCGAGATTTCACGGCACGAGGCCGGAATACCGAAATGTCCTTGGCCCGTTCGGCGGAAAACTTGGTTTCGTACCGATCGACCGAAAGGCAACGCGCCGGCGAGATTTTGACGGCACGAGGCCGGAATACCGAAATGTCCTAGGCCCGGTCGGCGGATAAGGCGATGCGCCGGCTCCCTGGGTCGGCGGGGTGCCGGCCCCACGAAAAACTCGCACTCGTCCCGATCTACCGAAAGGCGATGCGCGGCGAGATTCGACTGTACGAGGCCAGAATACCGAAATGTCCTAGGCCCGGTCGGCGGGGAGCCGGCCCGGCGAAAAACTCACATTCGTCCCGATCTACCGAAAGGCGATGCGCCGGCGAGATTCGACTGTACGGGGCCGAAATTTCTTAGAGTCCCCGCCACGTCCGACGGTAAGGCGATGCGCCGGTTCTGGGCGTCGGAAGTGGGCCGGGCCGGCGAAGAACTGTACGTTCGTCCCGATCCACCGAAAGGCAATGCGCCGGTCGCGGCTGTCGGTTCGAGGCCGGAATTTTGTAAAAATCCTCGGCCCCCGTCGGCGGAAAGGCGACGCGCCGGCTCCAGGAGTTCCCAGGTAGCGTGACCGGCGTAGTACTTGACGTTCGTCCCGTTTCAACGAAAGGCAATGCGCCGATCGCGGATGCCGGTACGAGGCATGAATTTCGTGAAAATCCTCGATAAGATCGGCGAAAAGGCGACGCGCCGGCTCCAGGAGTTCCCAGGTAGCGTGACCGGCGTAGTACTTGACGTTCGTCCCGTTCCAACGAAAGGCAATGCGCCGGTCGCGGATGCCGGTACGAGGCATGAATTTCGTGAAAATCCTCGGCAAGATCGGCGAAAAGGCGATGCGCCGGCTCCCTGGGTCGGCGGGGTGCCGGCCCCACGAAAAACTCTTGAACGTATCGTACAAATCGAAAAGTGACGCGCGGCGCCCGTTCCTCCCGCGCGCGGTTCTCCGCGCGAGGGCCGAAGCACGCGGCGCCGCGTTATATACAAACTATCACAGAAGGCCGGTAACAACCGTAATTACGCACATACATGCGAAATTCACATATGATTACCCTGAACGGTGGATCACTTGGCTCGTGGGTCGATGAAGAACGCAGCTAATTGCGCGTCAACTTGTGAACTGCAGGACACATGAACATCGACATTTCGAACGCACATTGCGGTCCACGGATACAATTCCCGGACCACGCCTGGCTGAGGGTCGTTTCACAACGATACACTGCTCTGTAGGCACGGAGTTTCCCTGTACACACGAGCGAATGACTGGGTTCTCACCGTCCGTGTCGCGCGCCAGCCGCGCGTCAACGGATGGCGTTGCCTCAAACGAACACGTATGTCACGGTTACGACGCGTCACCGCTGATCGCGGGGTCGAGCTGTCGCTGCCGTTCGTCACGTTCTCGGTGCTAGCAATAGTGGGCGAGAGAACGAACGAATCCGGCACGGCGACACCGACCTTTCACCGCGCGGCCGGTCGCCGCTCATGCTAACGAATTCCGCGAACGTCGCTTTGCCCGCAGGGGGGAGCCGTGTTCCGGTCGTTTCCGTGACTGATTTTATATTGCCGTCCTCGCGTGTCCGTGCTTAACCGCCGTTACCACGTCGAAGTACAGTGATAATCACGACGACCTCAGAGCAGGCGAGACTACCCGCTGAATTTAAGCATATTACTAAGCGGAGGAAAAGAAACTAACTAGGATTTCCTCAGTAGCGGCGAGCGAACAGGAAACAGCCCAGCACTGAATCCCGCGGTCCTGCCGCCGGGAAATGTAGTGTTTGGGAGGATCCACTTATCCCGGGGCGTCGGCCCGCGTCCAAGTCCATCTTGAATGGGGCCACTTACCCGCAGAGGGTGCCAGGCCCGTAGTGACCGGGACACGCCACGGGAGGATCTCTCCTCAGAGTCGGGTTGCTTGAGAGTGCAGCTCTAAGTGGGTGGTAAACTCCATCTAAGGCTAAATATGACCACGAGACCGATAGCGAACAAGTACCGTGAGGGAAAGTTGAAAAGAACTTTGAAGAGAGAGTTCAAGAGTACGTGAAACCGTTCAGGGGTAAACCTGAGAAACCCGAAAGATCGAACGGGGAGATTCATCGTCAGCGACGCAGGCTTCGCCGCGGCTCGTGATGTCGGGACCTCGCGTCCACGGCACTCGGTCACGGTGCAATGTCCGGCGGCGCCGGCGTGCACTTCTCCCCTAGTAGGACGTCGCGACCCGTTGGGTGTCGGTCTAAGGCCCGGTCGGCTGCCTGTCTCGGCGTTCGCGTCGGGGCAGACCCCCGGTTGCCCGTCCGGCTGCCCGGCGGTACCCGCACGGTATGGAGCCGCATTGAACTGCGTCGGGCCCGCCGCAAGCGCGGTCAGCGATTCCCGGTGGTCGGACCTAGCGCCGTCCCCGGGCCTGGCCAGCTGTTGGCTGGCGGTGTCCTCTGGCTGGCTCGTTTGAATTATCACATACCGGTCGGCGACGCTATTGCTTTGGGTACTTTCAGGACCCGTCTTGCAACACGGACCAAGGAGTCTAACATGTGCGCGAGTCATTGGGACGAGCAAACCTAAAGGCGAAATGAAAGTAAAGGTCAGCCCAGCGCTGACCGAGGGAGGATGGGCCGCGTCACGATGCGGCCCCGCACTCCCGGGGCGTCTCGTTCTCATCGCGAGAAGAGGCGCACCCAGAGCGTACACGTTGGGACCCGAAAGATGGTGAACTATGCCTGGTCAGGACGAAGTCAGGGGAAACCCTGATGGAGGTCCGTAGCGATTCTGACGTGCAAATCGATCGTCGGAACTGGGTATAGGGGCGAAGGACTAATCGAACCATCTAGTAGCTGGTTCCCTCCGAAGTTTCCCTCAGGATAGCTGGCACTCGCGTACAAAACGTACACGAGTCTCATCCGGTAAAGCGAATGATTAGAGGCCTTGGGGCCGAAACGACCTCAACCTATTCTCAAACTTTAAATGGGTGAGATCTCTGGCTTGCTTGAACTATGAAGCCACGAGATCTCGGATCAGAGTGCCAAGTGGGCCACTTTTGATAAGCAGAACTGGCGCTGTGGGATTAACCAAACGCCGAGTTAAGGCGCCAAAGTCGACGCTTATGGGATACCATGAAAGGCGTTGGTTGCTTAAGACAGCAGGACGGTGGCCATGGAAGTCGGAATCCGCTAAGGAGTGTGTAACAACTCACCTGCCGAAGCAACTAGCCCTGAAAATGGATGGCGCTGAAGCGTCGCGCCTATACTCGGCCGTCAGCGGCATACGAGGCGGCCTAGGCCGTCATGAAGCCCTGACGAGTAGGAGGGTCGCGGCGGTGTGCGCAGAAGGGTCTGGGCGTGAGCCTGCCTGGAGCCGCCGTCGGTGCAGATCTTGGTGGTAGTAGCAAATACTCCAGCGAGGCCCTGGAGGACTGACGTGGAGAAGGGTTTCGTGTGAACAGCCGTTGCACACGAGTCAGTCGATCCTAAGCCCTAGGAGAAATCCGATCACGATGTTGGTGTATTTCTATGCCTGACACGCCCGTCGGAACGCGTTCGACGCGTGGGCGGGCGCGGTTTGAAATGTGACACACCCGTCGGGCGAAAGGGAATCCGGTTCCTATTCCGGAACCCGGCAGCGGAACCGTTTACAAGTCGGGCCCTCGCAAGAGAGTTCGTCGGGGTAACCCAAAAAGACCTGGAGACGCCGTCGGGAGATCCGAAAAGAGTTTTCTTTTCTGTATAAGCGTTCGAATTCCCTGGAATCCTCTAGCAGGGAGATAGGGTTTGGAACGCGAAAAGCACCGCAGTTGCGGCGGTGTCCGGATCTTCCCCTCGGACCTTGAAAATCCAGGAGAGGGCCACGTGGAGGTCTCGCGCCGGTTCGTACCCATATCCGCAGCAGGTCTCCGAGGTGAAGAGCCTCTAGTCGATAGACTAATGTAGGTAAGGGAAGTCGGCAAATTGGATCCGTAACTTCGGAATAAGGATTGGCTCTAAGGATCGGGGCGTGTCGGGCTTGGTCGGGAAGCGGGTTTGGCTGACGTGCCGGGCCTGGGCGAGGTGATGGTTATACCGGATCCGAGCTCGGTCCCGTGCCTTGGCCTCCCGCGGATCTTCCTTGCTGCCAGGCTTCGGCGGCGGTTCGCCGTTGCCGTCGTCCTCTTCGGCCGCCATTCAACGGTCAGCTCAGAACTGGCACGGACTGGGGGAATCCGACTGTCTAATTGAAACAAAGCATTGCGATGGCCCTAGCGGGTGTTGACGCAATGTGACTTCTGCCCAGTGCTCTGAATGTCAACGTGAAGAAATTGGCATAGAAATACACCAGCATCGTCATCGGATTTCTCCTAGGGCTTAGGATCGACTGACTCGTGTGCAACGGCTGTTCACACGAAACCCTTCTCCACGTCAGTCCTCCAGGGCCTCGCTGGAGTATTTGCTACTACCACCAAGATCTGCACCGACAGCGGCTCCAGGCAGGCTTACGCCCAGACCCTTCTGCGCACACCGCCGCGTCCCTTCTACTCGTCAGGGCTTCATGATGGCCTTGGCCGCCTCGTATGCCGCTGACGGCCGATCATAAGCGTGACGCTTGAGCGCCATCCGTTTCCAGGGCTAGATGCTTCGGCAGGTGAGTTGTTACACACTTTTTAGCGGAATTCGACTTTCATAGCCACCGTATTCAGCGCGTCAAAATACGCCGGAAATAGCCCTTCTTATTTGAATATAGCTCAGAATAGACAGTCAAGATCCGATATTTTGTTCCCTAGATATCACGGGATAACTTTCCTTCTATACATGCTAACTATGTGCAACTTTGACTCATCGTGTTCAGCGCGTCAAAATACGCCGGAAATAGCCGTCTTTTTTCTGATATAGCTCAAATTAGAAAGTCAAGGTCCGTTTGTTTGTTTCTTGGATATTGGGGAATAACTTCTTTCCTATACATGCTTGCTACCTGAAACTTGTTTCATCGTGTTCAGCGCGTGAAAATACGCCGAAAGTAGCCCTTTTTTCCCTAATTGAGCTCAGACTAGGAAGTCGAGGTGCGTTTGCTTGTTTCTTGGATATCGGCGAATAACTTTTTTTCTATACATGCTCGTGACCTGAAAATTGTTTAATTGTATTCAGCGGGCGAAGTACGCCGGAAATGGACCTTTTTTGTCGATATAGCTCAGAATAGGAAATCGGGGTCCGTTCGTTTCTTTCTTGGATATCACGTGATGACTTTTCTTCTATACATGCAAGCGACTGAAAACTTGTATGATTGTATTCATTCCAATTCTGACACGCTGAATACAAAGAAACAAGGTTTAGATCGCTAGCTTTGATAAAAATGGAGTTATCGCCCGATATCCAAGATATCAACGAACGCATTATGTTACTTTATTCCGAGCTATGTGGAAAAAATTAAGGGTGTTTTGGGCGTATTTTGACGCCCGTAATACAATCTAACTAGTTTCATGTCGCTAGCGTGTACAAAAGAGAACTTATCACGTAATATCCAAGAAACAAACAAACGGATCTCGACTTTTCGTTCCAAACTGTATCGTAATAATGACGGCCGTTTACGGCGTCATTTGACGCGTCAAAGACATCGAAACAAGTTTTAGTTTGCTAGCATGTATGAAAAAAGTTATCACCCGATAACCACGAAACAAACAATCGGATCTTGGCTTACTATTTCGAGCTGGATCAGAACAAAGAGTCCCGTTTACAGCGTAATTTGACACGTCAAATAGATTAAAACAAGTTTCAGGTCGCTAGCATGTATACTAAAAAAGTCACCAACCGATACTTAAGAAACAAACAAACGGGTTCCAGCTTTGTACGGCAAGCTATATCTAAACAAAGGGGGCCGTTTCTGCTGTATTTTGACGCCCTAAATACGACGAAACAAGGTTCAGGTCGCCAGCATGAATAGAAGAAAAAGTATCAACCGAGATCCAAGGAACAAACAAACGGACTCAGACTTCGTGTATCGAGCTATATTGAAACAAAAACGGCCGCTTCTGTCGTAATTTGACGCGCTATATGCGATAAAACAAGTGACAGGTCGCTGGCATGTATAGGATAAAAGTAATCAACCGAGATCCACGAAACAAACAAACGGACTCCAACTTCGTGTATCAGGCTATATCAAAACAAAGACATCCGTTTCCGTCGTAATTTGACGCGCTAAATGCGATAAAACAAGATTGAGGTCGCTAGCATGTACAGTAAAAAAGTTACCAACCGATGTCCAAGAAACGAACAAAGGGATTTCGACTCCGTATATCGAGCAATATCGGAATGAAGACGGCCGTTTTTGGCGTAATTTGACGCGCTGAATGCAATACAGCGAGTTTCAGGTCGCTAGCATGTATAGTAGAAGAGTTTTCGACCGAGATCCTAAAAGGAACAAACGGACTTCGACTTTGTATATCGAGCTAAATCAAAACAAAGACGGCCGTTTCTATCGTAATTTGACGCGCTGAATGCGATAAAACAAGTTTTAGATCGCTAGCATGCATAGTAAAAAAGTTTCTAACCGATATCCAAGGAACAAACAAACGAACTTCGACTTCGTATATCAAGCAATGTTGAAACAAAAACATCCGTTTCCGGCGTCATTTGACGCGCTCGATGCGATAAAAAAGGTTTCAGGTCGCTAGCATGTATTGTAGAAAAATTAGTAACCGATATCCTAGAAACAAACGAACGGACTTCGACTTAGTATATCGAGCAATATCAAAGCAGAGACGTCCGTTTCCGGCGTAATTTGACGCGCTGAATGCGATGAAACTAGTTTCAGGTCGCTAGCATGTTTAGTCAAGAAGTTACTATCCGATATCTGAGAAACAAACAAACGGACCTCGACTTCGTATGTCGAGCAATATCGAAACAAAGACGGCCGATTCAGGCGTATTTAGACGCGTTAAATGCGATAAAACAAGTTTCAGGTCGCTAGCATGTCAAGTCAAAAAGTTACTTACCGATATCCAAGAAACGAACAAACGGACAACGACTTCGTATGTCGAGCAATATTGAAACAAAGACGGCCGTTTCAGATGTAATACGACGCGCTAAATGCGATGAAACAAGTTCCAGGTGACTAGCATGTTTAGTAAAAAAACTACTCACTGATATCCAAGAAACAAACAAACGGACAACGACTTCGTATGTCGAGCAATATCAGAACAGAGACAGCCTTCTTAGGCGTAATTTGACGCGCTGAATGCGATAAGACAAGTTTCAGGTCGCTCGCATGTATAGAAGAGAAGTTAGTATCCGATATCCAAGAAACAAACAGACGGACCTCGTTTCCGTATGTCGAGCAATATCGAAACAAAGACGGCCGTTCCAGGCGTCATTTGACGCGCTGGATGCGATAAAACAAGTTTCAGGTCGCTAGCATGTCTAGTAAAAAAGTTGCTCACCGATATCCAAGAAACGAACGAACGGACAACGACTTTGTATGTCGAGCAATATCGAAACAGACAAAGCCGTTTCAGGCGTAATTGGACGCGCTGAATGCGATCAAACAAGTTTCAGGTCACTCGCATGTATAGTGAAAAAGTTAGTATCTGATATCCAAGAAACAAACAAACGGACCTTGACTTCGTATGTCGAGCAATATCGAAACAAAGACGGCCGTCTCAGGTGTGATTTGACGCGCTGAATGCGATGAAACGAGCTTTAGGTCGCTAGCATGTCAAGTAAAAAAGTTACTTACCGATATCCGAGAAACGAACAAACGGACTACGACTTCGTACGTCGAGCAATATCACAACGTAGATGGCCGTTTCAGGCGTTATTTAACGCGCTAAATGCGATCAACCGAGTTTCAGGTCGCTAGCATGTATAGTAAAAGAGTTACTAACCGGTATCCAAGAAACAAACAAACGGACTTCGACTTCGTATGTCGAGCAATATCAGAACAGAGACAGCCTTCTTAGGCGTAATTTGACGCGCTAAATGCGATTGAACAAGTTTCAGGTCGCTCGCATGTATAGGAAGAAAGTTACTATCCGATATCCAAGAAACAAACAAACGGACCTCGAATTCGTATATCGAGCGATATCGGAACGAAGACGGCCGTTTCAGGCGTAATTTGAGGCGCTGAATGCGATATAACAAGTTTCAGGTCGCTAGCATGTCAAGTCAAAAAGTTACTTACCGATATCCGAGAAACAAACAAACGGACAACGACTTCCTATGTCGAGCAATATTAAAACAAAGACGGCCGTTTCAGATGTAATTTGACGCGCTGAATGCGATGAAACAAGTTTCAGGTCGCTCGCATGGATAGAAGAGGAGTTACTATCCGATATCCAAGAAACAAACAGACGGATCTCGTTTTCGTATGTCGAGCAATATCGAAACAAAGACGGCCGTTTCAGGCGTCATTTGACGCGCTAAATGCGATGAAACAAGTTTCAGGTCGCTTGCATGTTCAGTAAAGAAGTTACTATCCGATATCCAAAAAACGAACAAACGGACCTCGACTTCGTATGTCGAGCAATATCGAAACAAAGACGGCCGATTCAGGCGTATTTAGACGCGCTAAATGCGATGAAACAAGTTTCAGGTCGCTAGCATGTCAAGTCAAAAAGTGACTTACCGATATCCAAGAAACAAACAAACGGACAACGACTTCGTATGTCGAGCGATATTAAAACAAAGACGGCCGTTTCAGGAGTAATTTGACGCGCTGAATGCGATGAAACAAGTTCCAGGTGACTAGCATGTTTAGTAAAAAAACTACTCACTGATATCCAAGAAACAAACAAACAGACAACGACTTCGTATGTCGAGCAATATCAGAACAGAGACAGCCTTCTTGGGCGTAATTTGACGCGCTGAATGCGATAAGACAAGTTTTAGGTCGCTCGCATGTATAGAAGAAAAGTTAGTATCCGATATCAAAGAAACAAACAGACGGACCTCGTTTCCGTATGTCGAGCAATATCGAAACAAAGACGGCCGTTCCAGGCGTCATTTGACGCCCTGGATGCGATCAAACAAGTTTCAGGTCGCTCGCATGTTTAGTGAAGAAGTTACTATCCGATATCCAAAAAACGAACAAACGGACGTCGACTTCGTATGTCGAGCGATACCGAAACAAAGACGGCCGATTCAGGCGTATTTAGACGCGCTAAATGCGATAAAACAAGTTTCAGGTCACTCGCATGTATAGTGAAAAAGTTAGTATCCGATATCCAAGAAAACAACCAAACGGACCTTGACTTCGTATGTCGAGCAATATCGAAACAAAGACGGCCGTTTCAGGCGTGATTTGACGCGCTGAATGCGATGAAACGAGCTTTAGGTCGCTAGCATGTCAAGTAAAAAAGTTACTCACCGATATCCGAGAAACGAACAAACGGACTACGACTTCGTACGTCGAGCAATATCAAAACGTAGATGGCCGTTTCAGGCGTTATTTGACGCGCTAAATGCGATTAACCGAGTTTCAGGTCGCTAGCATGTATAGTAAAAAAGTTACTAACCGGTATCCAAGGAACAAACAAACGGACATCGACTTCGTATGTCGAGCAATATCAGAACAGAGACAGCCTTCTTAGGCGTAATTTGACGCGCTAAATGCGATTGAACAAGTTCCAGGTCGCTCGCATGTATGGGAAGAAAGTTACTATCCGATATCCAAGAAACAAACAAACGGACCTCGAATTCGTATATCGAGCGATATCGGAACGAAGACGGCCGTTCCAGGCGTAATTTGGGGCGCTGAATGCGATAAAACAAGTTTCAGGTCGCTAGCATGTCAAGTCAATAAGTGACTTACCGATATCCGAGAAACAAACAAACGGACAACGACTTCCTATGTCGAGCAATATTGAAACAAAGACGGCCGTTTCAGATGTAATTTGACGCGCTGAATGCGATGAAACGAGTTTCAGGTCGCTCGCATGGATAGAAGAGAAGCTACTATCCGATATCCAAGAAACAAACAGACGGATCTCGTGTTCGTATGTCGAGCAATATCGAAACAAAGACGGCCGTTTCAGGCGTCATTTGACGCGCTGGATGCGATGAAACAAGTTTCAGGTCGCTTGCATGTTTAGTAAAGAAGTTACTATCCCATATCCAAGAAAACAAACAAACGGACCTTGACTTCGTATGTCGAGCAATATCGAAACAAAGACGGCCGTTTTAGGCGTGATTTGACGCGCTGAATGCGATGAAACGAGCTTAAGGTCGCTAGCATGTCAAGTAAAAAAGTTACTTACCGATATCCGAGAAACGAACAAACGGACTACGACTTCGTACGTCGAGCAATATCAAAACGTAGATGGCCGTTTCAGGCGTTATTTGACGCGCTGAATGCGATCAACCGAGTTTCAGGTCGCTAGCATGTATAGTATAAAAGTTACTAACCGGTATCCAAGAAACGAACAAACGGACTTCGACTTCGTATGTCGAGCAATATCAGAACAGAGACAGCCTTTTTAGGCGTAATTTAACGCGCTGAATGCGATTGAACAAGTTTCAGGTCGCTCGCATGTATAGGAAGAAAGTTACTATCCGATATCCAAGAAACAAACAAACGGACCTCGAATTCGTATATCGAGCGATATCGGAACGAAGACGGCCGTTCCAGGCGTAATTTGGGGCGCTGAATGCGATAAAACAAGTTTCAGGTCTCTAGCATGTCAAGTCAAAAAGTTACTTACCGATATCCGAGAAACAAACAAACGGACAACGACTTCCTATGTCGAGCAATATTGAAACAAAGACGGCCGTTTCAGGTCGCTCGCATGGATAGAAGAGAAGCTACTATCCGATATCCAAGAAACAAACAGACGGATCTCGTTTTCGTATGTCGAGCAATATCGAAACAAAGACGGCCGTTTCAGGCGTCATTTGACGCGCTGAATGCGATGAAACAAGTTTCAGGTCGCTTGCATGTTTAGTAAAGAAGTTACTATCCGATATCCAAAAAACGAACAAACGGACCTCGACTTCGTATGTCGAGCAATATCGAAACAAAGACGGCCAATTCAGGCGTATTTAGACGCGCTAAATGCGATTAAACAAGTTTCAGGTCGCTATTATGTCAAGTCAAAAAGTTACTTACCGATATCCAAGAAACAAACAAACGAACAACGACTTCGTTTGTCGAGCGATATCAAAACAAAGACAGCCGTTTCAGAAGTAATTTGACGCGCTGAATGCGATGGAACAAGTTCCAGGTGACTAGCATGTTCAGTAAAAAAACTACTCACTGATATCCAAGAAACAAACAAACGGACAACGACTTCGTATGTCGAGCAATATCAGATCAGAGACAGCCTTCTTGGGCGTAATTTGACGCGCTGAATGCGATGAGACAAGTTTCAGGTCGCTCGCATGTATAGAAGAGAAGTTAGTATCCGATATCCAAGAAACAAACAGACGGACCTCGTTTCCGTATGTCGAGCAATATCGATACAAAGACGGCCGTTCCAGGCGTCATTTGACGCGCTGGATGCGATAAAACAAGTTTCAGGTTGCTAGCATGTCTAGTAAAAAAGTTACTCACCGATATCCAAGAAACGAACAAACGGACAACGACTTTGTATGTCGAGCAATATCGAAACAGAAAAAGCCGTTTCAAGCGTAATTGGACGCGCTGAATGCGTACAAACAAGTTTCAGGTCACTCGCATGTATAGTGAAAGAGTAAGTATCCGATATCCAAGAAACAAACAAACGGACCTTGACTTCGTATGTCGAGCAATATCGAAACAAAGACGGCCGTTTCAGGCGTAATTTGAGGCGCTAAATGCGATAAAACAAGTTTCAGGTCGCTAGCATGTCAAGTCAAAAAGTTACTCACCGATATCCAAGAAACAAACAAACGGACAACGACTTTCTATGTCGAGCAATATTAAGACAAAGACGGCCGTTTCAGATGTAATTTGACGCGCTGAATGCGATGAAACACGTTTCAGGTCGCTTGCATGTTTAGTAAAGAAGTTACTATCCGATATCCAAAAAACGAACAAACGGACCTCGACTTCGTATGTCGAGCAAGATCGAAACAAAGACGGCCGATTCAGGGGTTACCCCCACTTGCGATTTTCAAAAAATCGATTTTTTTTTTGTTGCATTTTTTTGAAGTTTATTTATCTGAGAATATGTCCTGAAAATTTCAAGTCGTTCCGAACAAAATTGACTGAGATATGAGCGTTGAAAGAGAAGAATCCGTTGTGTAAACGACCGGCTGCGCGTGGCGCGCTCGACCCTCGCTCCGGTTTCAATCGATTGTTCGAGGAATAGGGTCGTATATCTGGCATTCACAACGTTCATATTATACATAGAAATACATCTTTGTTGCCTGCTATGGTCTAAACTGGTCTAAACTCGTCAGTGTAGCTCGAAAGTTCGACTATATAAGACGTATATTCCACCGTTCCAAATATTATAAGCGCAGTTTTTATTCATTTTACATTGAAAAATGGATCGAAAAAAAGGTTCGCGTGAAACAAGAAGCAGTGAAAACGAACGGAAATCGCGACCGAAGAAAAGGAAGGGAGTTTTTAACCCGAACCTGGCCGAATCGGAAAGTGGAAGTTTCAGCACGTGAAGGAAGAATGCTACGAAGACAGTATCAGATTTCCCTGTTGCAAGCGGCATCGTCGGCGGAAGAACTTCTGTATGGACCCGGAATAGATGACTCTATGTAAGTTTACAAAAAAAAAATTTTTCTCCGTGTAAACTGAAATTGAAACTTTAAACGCGTTTTTCTCAAAATGACATTTCTGAAGTCGGTGACCAAGATTACTCGAACACTAATAAACCGATCTTCTTGAAATTTTGCAGGCTTATTGAGTACATAAAAATGTAGTCTTTAATCGTTCGATTTTTTTTTTTTTTTTTAAATGGCCGTTTTATAGCCAAAAAACGGCCGTTTTCTCTCGTTAAAATCGAACTATTGACTTTGACTGTCCGCCATTTTGTGAAAAATGAATATTTTTTTAAAACCTACGATTAAAGACTAGTTTATACTTATATTTGACTAAATCTATTCATATTTTTTGTTTCAGATGATCCACTTCACCGCAATGTTGGTCACCGCAAACCGTGCACACAACAACTTGATTTAATTGACGGCCATTTACCACTAAATTTTGTAATATTTTTCAATAAAAAAATTACTGAAAGGTCTTCAAGATGTGTTCTTTAAGATGATATATTGATCGATGAAAAAAGTTTTGTCGTTTTCTTTAAAAAAATTCATGGAAAAGGCCTTTTTTTTCGCTCTACAAGTGGGGGTAACCCCTTCAGGCGTATTTAGACGCGCTAAATGCGATAAAACAAGTTTCAGGTCGCTATTATGTCAAGTCAGAAAGTTACTTACCGATATCCAAGAAACAAACAAACGGACAACGACTTCGTCTGTCAAAGCTATATCAAAACAAAGACGGCCGTTTCAGAAGTAATTTGACGCGCTGAATGCGATGGAACAAGTTCCAGGTGACTAGCATGTTCAGTAAAAAAACTACTCACTGATATCCAAGAAACAAACAAACGGACAACGACTTCGTATGTCGAGCAATATCAGAACAGAGACAGCCTTCTTAGGCGTAATTTGACGCGCTGAATGCGATAAAACAAGTTTCAGGTCGCTTGCATGTATAGAAGAGAAGTTACTATCCGATATCCAAAAAACAAACGAACGGACCCCGACTTCGTATGTCGAGCAATATCGAAACAAAGACGGCCGATTCAGGCGTATTTAGACGCGCTAAATGCGATAAAACAAGTTTCAGGTCACTCGCATGTATAGTGAAAAAGTTAGTATCCCATATCCAAGAAAACAAACAAACGGACCTTGACTTCGTATGTCGAGCAATATCGAAACAAAGACGGCCGTTTTAGGCGTGATTTGACGCGCTGAATGCGATGAAACGAGCTTAAGGACGCTAGCATGTCAAGTAAAAAAGTTACTTACCGATATCCGAGAAACGAACAAACGGACTACGACTTCGTACGTCGAGCAATATCAAAACGTAGATGGCCGTTTCAGGCGTTATTTGACGCGCTAAATGCGATCAACCGAGTTTCAGGTCGCTAGCATGTATAGTAAAAAAGTTACTAACCGGTATCCAAGAAACAAACAAACGGACTTCGACTTCGTATGTCGAGCAATATCAGAACAGAGACAGCCTTTTTAGGCGTAATTTAACGCGCTGAATGCGATTGAACAAGTTTCAGGTCGCTCGCATGTATAGGAAGAAAGTTACTATCCGATATCCAAGAAACAAACAAACGGACCTCGAATTCGTATATCGAGCGATATCGGAACGAAGACGGCCGTTCCAGGCGTAATTTGG
Organism: Diprion similis; assembly: GCF_021155765.1. NCBI lineage: Eukaryota > Metazoa > Arthropoda > Insecta > Hymenoptera > Diprionidae > Diprion > Diprion similis. The sequence goes on along the minus strand of NC_060112.1, from coordinate 27,602,496 downwards.
GGCGCTGAATGCGATAAAACAAGTTTCAGGTCTCTAGCATGTCAAGTCAAAAAGTTACTTACCGATATCCGAGAAACAAACAAACGGACAACGACTTCCTATGTCGAGCAATATTGAAACAAAGACGGCCGTTTCAGGTCGCTCGCATGGATAGAAGGGAAGCTACTATCCGATATCCAAGAAACAAACAGACGGATCTCGTTTTCGTATGTCGAGCAATATCGAAACAAAGACGGCCGTTTCAGGCGTCATTTGACGCGCTGAATGCGATGAAACAAGTTTCAGGTCGCTTGCATGTTTAGTAAAGAAGTTACTATCCGATATCCAAAAAACGAACAAACGGACCTCGACTTCGTATGTCGAGCAATATCGGAACAAAGACGGCCAATTCAGGCGTATTTAGACGCGCTTAATGCGATTAAACAAGTTTCAGGTCGCTATTATGTCAAGTCAAAAAGTTACTTACCGATATCCAAGAAACAAACAAACGAACAACGACTTCGTATGTCGAGCGATATCAAAACAAAGACGGCCGTTTCGGAAGTAATTTGACGCGCTGAATGCGATGGAACAAGTTCCAGGTGACTAGCATGTTTAGTAAAAAAACTACTCACTGATATCCAAGAAACAAACAAACGGACAACGACTTCGTATGTCGAGCAATATCAGAACAGAGACAGCCTTCTTAGGCGTAATTTGACGCGCTGAATGCGATAAGACAAGTTTCAGGTCGCTCGCATGTATAGAAGAGAAGTTAGTATCCGATATCCAAGAAACAAACAGACGGACCTCGTTTCCGTATGTCGAGCAATATCGAAACAAAGACGGCCGTTCCAGGCGTCATTTGACGCGCTGGATGCGATAAAACAAGTTTCAGGTTGCTAGCATGTCTAGTAAAAAAGTTACTTACCGATATCCAAGAAACGAACAAACGGACAACGACTTCGTATGTCGAGCAATATCAAAACAGAAAAAGCCGTTTCAGGCGTAATTGGACGCGCTGAATGCGATCAAACAAGTTTCAGGTCACTCGCATGTATAGTGAGAAAGTAAGTATCCGATATCCAAGAAACAAACAAACGGACCTTGACTTCGTATGTCGAGCAATATCGAAACAAAGACGGCCGTTTCAGGCGTAATTTGAGGCGCTGAATGCGATAAAACAAGTTTCAGGTCGCTCGCATGGATAGAAGAGAAGTTACTATCCGATATCCAAGAAACAAACAGACGGATCTCGTTTTCGTATGTCGAGCAATATCGAAACAAGGACGGCCGTTTCAGGCGTCATTTGACGCGCTGGATGCGATGAAACAAGTTTCAGGTCGCTTGCATGTTCAGTAAAGAAGTTACTATCCGATATCCAAAAAACGAACAAACGGACCTCGACTTCGTATGTCGAGCACTATCGAAACAAAGACGGCCGATTCAGGCGTATTTAGACGCGCTAAATGCGATTAAACAAGTTTCAGATCGCCATTATGTCAAGTCAAAAAGTTACTTACCGATATCCAAGAAACAAACAAACGGACAACGACTTCGTCTGTCAAGCGATATCAAAACAAAGACGGCCGTTTCAGAAGTAATTTGACGCGCTGAATGCGATGGAACAAGTTCCAGGTGACTAGCATGTTCAGTAAAAAAACTACTCACTGATATCCAAGAAACAAACAAACGGACAACGACTTCGTATGTCGAGCAATATCAGAACAGAGACAGCCTTCTTAGGCGTAATTTGACGCGCTGAATGCGATAAAACAAGTTTCAGGTCGCTTGCATGTATAGAAGAGAAGTTACTATCCGATATCCGAGTGACGAACAAACGGACTACGACTTCGTACGTCAAGCAATATCAAAACGTAGGTGGCCGTTTCAGGCGTTATTTGACGCGCTAAATGCGATCAACCGAGTTTCAGGTCGCTAGCATGTATAGTAAAAAAGTTACTAACCGGTATCCAAGAAACAAACAAACGGACTTCGACTTCGTATGTCGAGCAATATCAGAACAGAGACAGCCTTCTTAGGCGTAATTTAACGCGCTGAATGCGATTGAACAAGTTTCAGGTCGCTCGCATGTATAGGAAGAAAGTTACTATCCGATATCCAAGAAACAAACAAACGGACCTCGAATTCGTATATCGAGCGATATCAGAACAGAGACAGCCTTCTTGGGCGTAATTTGACGCGCTGAATGCGATGAGACAAGTTTCAGGTCGCTCGCATGTATAGAAGAGAAGTTAGTATCCGATATCCAAGAAACAAACAGACGGACCTCGTTTCCGTATGTCGAGCAATATCGAAACAAAGACGGCCGTTCCAGGCGTCATTTGACGCGCTGGATGCGATGAAACAAGTTTCAGGTTGCTAGCGTGTCTAGTAAAAAAGTTACTCACCGATATCCAAGAAACGAACAAACGGACAACGACTTCGTATGTCGAGCAATATCGAAACAGAAAATCCGTTTCAGGCGAAATTGGACGCGCTGAATGCGATCAAACAAGTTTCAGGTCACTCGCATGTATAGTGAAAAAGTAAGTATCCGATATCCAAGAAACAAACAAACGGACCTTGACTTCGTATGTCGAGCAATATCGAAACAAAGACGGCCGTTTCAGGCGTAATTTGAGGCGCTAAATGCGATGAAACAAGTTTCAGGTCGCTAGCATGTCAAGTCAAAAAGTTACTTACCGATATCCAAGAAACAAACAAACGGACAACGACTTTCTATGTCGAGCAATATTAAAACAAAGACGGCCGTTTCAGATGTAATTTGACGCGCTGAATGCGATGAAACAAGTTTCAGGTCGCTTGCATGTTTAGTAAAGAAGTTACTATCCGATATCCAAAGAACGAACAAACGGACCTCGACTTCGTATGTCGAGCAAGATCGAAACAAAGACGGCCGATTCAGGCGTATTTAGACGCGCTAAATGCGATTAAACAAGTTTCAGGTCGCTATTATGTCAAGTCAAAAAGTTACTTACCGATATCCAAGAAACAAACAAACGAACAACGACTTCGTATGTCAAGCGATATCAAAACAAAGACGGCCGTTTCAGGAGTAATTTGACGCGCTGGATGCGATGGAACAAGTTCCAGGTGACTAGCATGTTCAGTAAAAAAACTACTCACTGATATCCAAGAAACAAACAAACGGACAACGACTTCGTATGTCGAGCAATATCAGAACAGAGACAGCCTTCTTGGGCGTAATTTGACGCGCTGAATGCGATGAGACAAGTTTCAGGTCGCTCGCATGTATAGAAGAGAAGTTAGTATCCGATATCCAAGAAACAAACAGACGGACCTCGTTTCCGTATGTCGAGCAATATCGAAACAAAGACGGCCGTTCCAGGCGTCATTTGACGCGCTGGATGCGATAAAACAAGTTTCAGGTTGCTAGCATGTCTAGTAAAAAAGTTACTCACCGATATCCAAGAAACGAACAAACGGACAACGACTTCGTATGTCGAGCAATATCAAAACAGAAAAAGCCGTTTCAGGCGTAATTGGACGCGCTGAATGCGATAAAACAAGTTTCAGGTCACTCGCATGTATAGTGAAAAAGTAAGTATCCGATATCCAAGAAACAAACAAACGGACCTTGACTTCGTATGTCGAGCAATATCGAAACAAAGACGGCCGTTTCAGGCGTAATTTGAGGCGCTGAATGCGATAAAACAAGTTTCAGGTCGCTAGCATGTCAAGTCAAAAAGTTACTTACCGATATCCAAGAAACACACAAACGGACAACGAGTTCCTATGTCGAGCAATATCAAAACAAAGACGGCCGATTCAGATGTAATTTGACGCGCTGAATGCGATGAAACAAGTTTCAGGTCGCTTGCATGTTTAGTAAAGAAGTTACTATCCGATATCCAAAAAACGAACAAACGGACCTCGACTCCGTATGTCGAGCAATATCGAAACAAAGACGGCCGATTCAGGCGTATTTAGACGCGCTAAATGCGATAAAACAAGTTACAGGTCGCTATTATGTCAAGTCAGAGAGTTACTTACCGATATCCAAGAAACAAACAAACGGACAACGACTTCGTCTGTCGAGCGATATCAAAACAAAGACGGCCGTTTCAGAAGTAATTTGACGCGCTGAATGCGATGGAACAAGTTCCAGGTGACTAGCATGTTCAGTAAAAAAACTACTCACTGATATCCAAGAAACAAACAAACGGACAACGACTTCGTATGTCGAGCAATATCAGAACAGAGACAGCCTTCTTAGGCGTAATTTGACGCGCTGAATGCGATAAAACAAGTTTCAGGTCGCTTGCATGTATAGAAGAGAAGTTACTATCCGATATCCAAAAAACGAACGAACGGACCCCGACTTCGTATGTCGAGCAATATCAGAACGAAGACAGCCGTTTCGGGCGTTATTTGACGCGCTAAATGCGATAAAACAAGTTTCAGGTCGCTAGCAAGTATAGTGAGAAAGTTACTCACCGATATCCAAAAAACAAACAAACAGACAACAACTATGTATGTCGAACAATATTGAAACGAAGTTTGCCGTTTCAGGCGTAATTGATCGCGCTGAATGCGATCAAACAAGTTTCAGGTCACTCGCATGTATAGTGAAAAAGTTACTATCCGATATCCAAAAAACAAACAAACGGACCTTGACTTCGTATGTCGAGCAATATCGAAACAAAGACGGCCGTTTTAGGCGTGATTTGACGCGCTGAATGCGATGAAACGAGCTTAAGGACGCTAGCATGTCAAGTAAAAAAGTTACTTACCGATATCCGAGAAACGAACAAACGGACTACGACTTCGTACGTCGAGCAATATCAAAACGTAGATGGCCGTTTCAGGCGTTATTTGCCGCGCTAAATGCGATCAACCGAGTTTCAGGTCGCTAGCATGTATAGTAAAAAAGTTACTAACCGGTATCCAAGAAACAAACAAACGGACTTCGACTTCGTATGTCGAGCAATATCAGAACAGAGACAGCCTTTTTAGGCGTAATTTAACGCGCTGAATGCGATGAAACAAGTTTCAGGTCGCTTGCATGTTTAGTAAAGAAGTTACTATCCGATATCCAAAAAACGAACAAACGGACCTCGACTTCGTATGTCGAGCAAGATCGAAACAAAGACGGCCGATTCAGGGGTTACCCCCACTTGCGATTTTCAAAAAATCGATTTTTTTTTTGTTGCATTTTTTTGAAGTTTATTTATCTGAGAATATGTCCTGAAAATTTCAAGTCGATCCGAACAAAATTGACTGAGATATGAGCGTTGAAAGAGAAGAATCCGTTGTGTAAACGACCGGCTGCGCGTGGCGCGCTCGACCCTCGCTCCGGTTTCAATCGATTGTTCGAGGAATAGGGTCGTATATCTGGCATTCACAACGTTCATATTATACATAGAAATACATTTTTGTTGCCTGCTATGGTCTAAACTGGTCTAAACTCGTCAGTGTAGCTCGAAAGTTCGACTATATAAGACGTATATTCCACCGTTCCAAATATTATAAGCGCAGTTTTTATTCATTTTACATTGAAAAATGGATCGAAAAAAAGGTTCGCGTGAAACAAGAAGCAGTGAAAACGAACGGAAATCGCGACCGAAGAAAAGGAAGGGAGTTTTTAACCCGAACCTGGCTGAATCGGAAAGTGGAAGTTTCAGCACGTGAAGGAAGAATGCTACGAAGACAGTATCAGATTTCCCTGTTGCAAGCGGCATCGTCGGCGGAAGAACTTCTGTATGGACCCGGAATAGATGACTCTATGTAAGTTTACAAAAAAAAAATTTTTCTCCCTGTAAACTGAAATTGAAACTTTAAACGCGTTTTTCTCAAAATGACATTTCTGAAGTCGGTGACCAAGATTACTCGAACACTAATAAACCGATCTTCTTGAAATTTTGCAGGCTTATTGAGTACATAAAAATGTAGTCTTTAATCGTTCGATTTTTTTTTTTTTCTTTAAATGGCCGTTTTATAGCCAAAAAACGGCCGTTTTCTCTCGTTAAAATCGAACTATTGACTTTGACTGTCCGCCATTTTGTGAAAAATGAATATTTTTTTAAAACCTACGATTAAAGACTAGTTTATACTTATATTTGACTAAATCTATTCATATTTTTTGTTTCAGATGATCCACTTCACCGCAATGTTGGTCACCGCAAACCGTGCACACAACAACTTGATTTAATTGACGGCCATTTACCACTAAATTTTGTAATATTTTTCAATAAAAAAATTACTGAAAGGTCTTCAAGATGTGTTCTTTAAGATGATATATTGATCGATGAAAAAAGTTTTGTCGTTTTCTTTAAAAAAATTCATGGAAAAGGCCTTTTTTTTCGCTCTACAAGTGGGGGTAACCCCTTCAGGCGTATTTAGACGCGCTAAATGCGATAAAACAAGTTTCAGGTCGCTATTATGTCAAGTCAGAAAGTTACTTACCGATATCCAAGAAACAAACAAACGGACAACGACTTCGTCTGTCAAAGCTATATCAAAACAAAGACGGCCGTTTCAGAAGTAATTTGACGCGCTGAATGCGATGGAACAAGTTCCAGGTGACTAGCATGTTCAGTAAAAAAACTACTCACTGATATCCAAGAAACAAACAAACGGACAACGACTTCGTATGTCGAGCAATATCAGAACAGAGACAGCCTTCTTAGGCGTAATTTGACGCGCTGAATGCGATAAAACAAGTTTCAGGTCGCTTGCATGTATAGAAGAGAAGTTACTATCCGATATCCAAAAAACGAACGAACGGACCCCGACTTCGTATGTCGAGCAATATCGAAACAAAGACGGCCGATTCAGGCGTATTGAGACGCGCTAAATGCGATAAAACAAGTTTCAGGTCACTCGCATGTATAGTGAAAAAGTTAGTATCCCATATCCAAGAAAACAAACAAACGGACCTTGACTTCGTATGTCGAGCAATATCGAAACAAAGACGGCCGTTTTAGGCGTGATTTGACGCGCTGAATGCGATGAAACGAGCTTAAGGACGCTAGCATGTCAAGTAAAAAAGTTACTTACCGATATCCGAGAAACGAACAAACGGACTACGACTTCGTACGTCGAGCAATATCAAAACGTAGATGGCCGTTTCAGGCGTTATTTGACGCGCTAAATGCGATCAACCGAGTTTCAGGTCGCTAGCATGTATAGTAAAAAAGTTACTAACCGGTATCCAAGAAACAAACAAACGGACTTCGACTTCGTATGTCGAGCAATATCAGAACAGAGACAGCCTTTTTAGGCGTAATTTAACGCGCTGAATGCGATTGAACAAGTTTCAGGTCGCTCGCATGTATAGGAAGAAAGTTACTATCCGATATCCAAGAAACAAACAAACGGACCTCGAATTCGTATATCGAGCGATATCGGAACGAAGACGGCCGTTCCAGGCGTAATTTGGGGCGCTGAATGCGATAAAACAAGTTTCAGGTCTCTAGCATGTCAAGTCAAAAAGTTACTTACCGATATCCGAGAAACAAACAAACGGACAACGACTTCCTATGTCGAGCAATATTGAAACAAAGACGGCCGTTTCAGGTCGCTCGCATGGATAGAAGGGAAGCTACTATCCGATATCCAAGAAACAAACAGACGGATCTCGTTTTCGTATGTCGAGCAATATCGAAACAAAGACGGCCGTTTCAGGCGTCATTTGACGCGCTGAATGCGATGAAACAAGTTTCAGGTCGCTTGCATGTTTAGTAAAGAAGTTACTATCCGATATCCAAAAAACGAACAAACGGACCTCGACTTCGTATGTCGAGCAATATCGGAACAAAGACGGCCAATTCAGGCGTATTTAGACGCGCTTAATGCGATTAAACAAGTTTCAGGTCGCTATTATGTCAAGTCAAAAAGTTACTTACCGATATCCAAGAAACAAACAAACGAACAACGACTTCGTATGTCGAGCGATATCAAAACAAAGACGGCCGTTTCGGAAGTAATTTGACGCGCTGAATGCGATGGAACAAGTTCCAGGTGACTAGCATGTTTAGTAAAAAAACTACTCACTGATATCCAAGAAACAAACAAACGGACAACGACTTCGTATGTCGAGCAATATCAGAACAGAGACAGCCTTCTTAGGCGTAATTTGACGCGCTGAATGCGATAAGACAAGTTTCAGGTCGCTCGCATGTATAGAAGAGAAGTTAGTATCCGATATCCAAGAAACAAACAGACGGACCTCGTTTCCGTATGTCGAGCAATATCGAAACAAAGACGGCCGTTCCAGGCGTCATTTGACGCGCTGGATGCGATAAAACAAGTTTCAGGTTGCTAGCATGTCTAGTAAAAAAGTTACTTACCGATATCCAAGAAACGAACAAACGGACAACGACTTCGTATGTCGAGCAATATCAAAACAGAAAAAGCCGTTTCAGGCGTAATTGGACGCGCTGAATGCGATCAAACAAGTTTCAGGTCACTCGCATGTATAGTGAGAAAGTAAGTATCCGATATCCAAGAAACAAACAAACGGACCTTGACTTCGTATGTCGAGCAATATCGAAACAAAGACGGCCGTTTCAGGCGTAATTTGAGGCGCTGAATGCGATAAAACAAGTTTCAGGTCGCTAGCATGTCAAGTCAAAAAGTTACTTACGATATCCAAGAAACAAACAAACGGACAACGACTTCCTATGTCGAGCAATATTAAAACAAAGACGGCCGTTTCAGATGTAATTTGACGCGCTGAATGCGATGAAACAAGTTTCAGGTCGCTTGCATGTTTAGTAAAGAAGTTACTATCCGATATCCAAAAAACGAACAAACGGACCTCGACTTCGTATGTCGAGCAATATCGAAACAAAGACGGCCGATTCAGGCGTATTTAGACGCGCTAAATGCGATAAAACAAGTGACAGGTCGCTATTATGTCAAGTCAGAGAGTTACTTACCGATATCCAAGAAACAAACAAACGGACAACGACTTCGTCTGTCGAGCGATATCAAAACAAAGACGGCCGTTTCAGAAGTAATTTGACGCGCTGAATGCGATGGAACAAGTTCCAGGTGACTAGCATGTTCAGTAAAAAAACTACTCACTGATATCCAAGAAACAAACAAACGGACGACTTCGTATGTCGAGCAATATCAGAACAGAGACAGCCTTTTTAGGCGTAATTTGACGCGCTGAATGCGATAAAACAAGTTTCAGGTCGCTTGCATGTATAGAAGAGAAGTTACTATCCGATATCCAAAAAACGAACGAACGGACCCCGTTTTCGTATGTCGAGCAATATCAGAACGAAGACAGCCGTTTCGGGCGTTATTTGATGCGCTAAATGCGATAAAACAAGTTTCAGGTCGCTAGCAAGTATAGTGAGAAAGTTACTCACCGATATCCAAAAAACAAACAAACAGACAACAACTATGTATGTCGAACAATATTGAAACGAAGTTTGCCGTTTCAGGCGTAATTTGACGCGCTGAATGCGATAAAACTAGTTTTAGGACGCTAGCATCCCTAGTAAAAAAGTTACTAACCGGTATCCAAGAAACAAACAAACGGACTTCGACTTCGTATGTCGAGCAATATCGAAACAGAAAAAGCCGTTTCAGGCGTGATTGATCGCGCTGAATGCGATCAAACAAGTTTCAGGTCACTCGCATGTATAGTGAAAAAGTTACTATCCGATATCCAAAAAACAAACAAACGGACCTCGACTTCGTATGTCGAGCAATATCGAAACAAAGACGGCCGATTCAGGCGTATTTAGACGCGCTAAATGCGATTCAACAAGTTTCAGGTCGCTATTATGTCAAGTCAAAAAGTTACTTACCGATATCCAAGAAACAAACAAACGAACAACGACTTCGTATGTCGAGCGATATCAAAACAAAGACGGCCGTTTCAGAAGTAATTTGACGCGCTGAATGCGATGGAACAAGTTCCAGGTGACTAGCATGTTCAGTAAAAAAACTACGCACTGATATCCAAGAAACAAACAAACGGACAACGACTTCGTATGTCCAGCAATATCAGAACAGAGACAGCCTTCTTAGGCGTAATTTGACGCGCTGAATGCGATGAAACAAGTTTCAGGTCGCTCGCATGTATAAAAGAGAAGTTACTATCCGATATCCAAAAAACGAACAAACGGACCCCGACTTCGTATGTCGAGCAATATCGAAACAAAGACGGCCGATTCAGGCGTATTTAGACGCGCTGAATGCGATAAAACAAGTTTCAGGTCGCTAGCATGTCAAGTCAAAAAGTGACTTACCGATATCCAAGAAACAAACAAACGGACAACGACTTTGTATGTCGAGCGATATTAAAACAAAGACGGCCGTTTCAGATGTAATTTGACGCGCTGAATGCGATGAAACAAGTTTCAGGTCGCTCGCATGGATAGAAGAGAAGTTACTATCCGATATCCAAGAAACAAACAGACGGATCTCGTTTTCGTATGTCGAGCAATATCGAAACAAGGACGGCCGTTTCAGGCGTCATTTGACGCGCTGAATGCGATGAAACAAGTTTCAGGTCGCTTGCATGTTCAGTAAAGAAGTTACTATCCGATATCCAAAAAACGAACAAACGGACCTCGACTTCGTATGTCGAGCACTATCGAAACAAAGACGGCCGATTCAGGCGTATTTAGACGCGCTAAATGCGATTAAACAAGTTTCAGATCGCCATTATGTCAAGTCAAAAAGTTACTTACCGATATCCAAGAAACAAACAAACGGACAACGACTTCGTCTGTCGAGCGATATCAAAACAAAGACGGCCGTTTCAGAAGTAATTTGACGCGCTGAATGCGATGGAACAAGTTCCAGGTGACTAGCATGTTCAGTAAAAAAACTACTCACTGATATCCAAGAAACAAACAAACGGACAACGACTTCGTATGTCGAGCAATATCAGAACAGAGACAGCCTTCTTAGGCGTAATTTGACGCGCTGAATGCGATAAAACAAGTTTCAGGTCGCTTGCATGTATAGAAGAGAAGTTACTATCCGATATCCGAGAAACGAACAAACGGACTACGACTTCGTACGTCAAGCAATATCAAAACGTAGATGGCCGTTTCAGGCGTTATTTGACGCGCTAAATGCGATCAACCGAGTTTCAGGTCGCTAGCATGTATAGTAAAAAAGTTACTCACCGGTATCCAAGAAACAAACAAACGGACTTCGACTTCGTATGTCGAGCAATATCAGAACAGAGACAGCCTTCTTAGGCGTAATTTAACGCGCTGAATGCGATTGAACAAGTTTCAGGTCGCTCGCATGTATAGGAAGAAAGTTACTATCCGATATCCAAGAAACAAACAAACGGACCTCGAATTCGTATATCGAGCGATATCAGAACAGAGACAGCCTTCTTGGGCGTAATTTGACGCGCTGAATGCGATGAGACAAGTTTCAGGTCGCTCGCATGTATAGAAGAGAAGTTAGTATCCGATATCCAAGAAACAAACAGACGGACCTCGTTTCCGTATGTCGAGCAATATCGATACAAAGACGGCCGTTCCAGGCGTCATTTGACGCGCTGGATGCGATAAAACAAGTTTCAGGTTGCTAGCATGTCTAGTAAAAAAGTTACTCACCGATATCCAAGAAACGAACAAACGGACAACGACTTTGTATGTCGAGCAATATCGAAACAGAAAAAGCCGTTTCAAGCGTAATTGGACGCGCTGAATGCGTACAAACAAGTTTCAGGTCACTCGCATGTATAGTGAAAGAGTAAGTATCCGATATCCAAGAAACAAACAAACGGACCTTGACTTCGTATGTCGAGCAATATCGAAACAAAGACGGCCGTTTCAGGCGTAATTTGAGGCGCTAAATGCGATAAAACAAGTTTCAGGTCGCTAGCATGTCAAGTCAAAAAGTTACTCACCGATATCCAAGAAACAAACAAACGGACAACGACTTTCTATGTCGAGCAATATTAAAACAAAGACGGCCGTTTCAGATGTAATTTGACGCGCTGAATGCGATGAAACAAGTTTCAGGTCGCTTGCATGTTTAGTAAAGAAGTTACTATCCGATATCCAAAGAACGAACAAACGGACCTCGACTTCGTATGTCGAGCAAGATCGAAACAAAGACGGCCGATTCAGGCGTATTTAGACGCGCTAAATGCGATTAAACAAGTTTCAGGTCGCTATTATGTCAAGTCAAAAAGTTACTTACCGATATCCAAGAAACAAACAAACGAACAACGACTTCGTATGTCAAGCGATATCAAAACAAAGACGGCCGTTTCAGGAGTAATTTGACGCGCTGGATGCGATGGAACAAGTTCCAGGTGACTAGCATGTTCAGTAAAAAAACTACTCACTGATATCCAAGAAACAAACAAACGGACAACGACTTCGTATGTCGAGCAATATCAGAACAGAGACAGCCTTCTTGGGCGTAATTTGACGCGCTGAATGCGATGAGACAAGTTTCAGGTCGCTCGCATGTATAGAAGAGAAGTTAGTATCCGATATCCAAGAAACAAACAGACGGACCTCGTTTCCGTATGTCGAGCAATATCGAAACAAAGACGGCCGTTCCAGGCGTCATTTGACGCGCTGGATGCGATAAAACAAGTTTCAGGTTGCTAGCATGTCTAGTAAAAAAGTTACTCACCGATATCCAAGAAACGAACAAACGGACAACGACTTCGTATGTCGAGCAATATCAAAACAGAAAAAGCCGTTTCAGGCGTAATTGGACGCGCTGAATGCGATCAAACAAGTTTCAGGTCACTCGCATGTATAGTGAAAAAGTAAGTATCCGATATCCAAGAAACAAACAAACGGACCTTGACTTCGTATGTCGAGCAATATCGAAACAAAGACGGCCGTTTCAGGCGTAATTTGAGGCGCTGAATGCGATAAAACAAGTTTCAGGTCGCTAGCATGTCAAGTCAAAAAGTTACTTACCGATATCCAAGAAACACACAAACGGACAACGACTTCCTATGTCGAGCAATATCAAAACAAAGACGGCCGATTCAGATGTAATTTGACGCGCTGAATGCGATGAAACAAGTTTCAGGTCGCTTGCATGTTTAGTAAAGAAGTTACTATCCGATATCCAAAAAACGAACAAACGGACCTCGACTCCGTATGTCGAGCAATATCGAAACAAAGACGGCCGATTCAGGCGTATTTAGACGCGCTAAATGCGATAAAACAAGTTACAGGTCGCTATTATGTCAAGTCAGAGAGTTACTTACCGATATCCAAGAAACAAACAAACGGACAACGACTTCGTCTGTCGAGCGATATCAAAACAAAGACGGCCGTTTCAGAAGTAATTTGACGCGCTGAATGCGATGGAACAAGTTCCAGGTGACTAGCATGTTCAGTAAAAAAACTACTCACTGATATCCAAGAAACAAACAAACGGACAACGACTTCGTATGTCGAGCAATACTAGAACAGAGACAGCCTTCTTAGGCGTAATTTGACGCGCTGAATGCGATAAAACAAGTTTCAGGTCGCTTGCATGTATAGAAGAGAAGTTACTATCCGATATCCAAAAAACGAACGAACGGACCCCGACTTCGTATGTCGAGCAATATCAGAACGAAGACAGCCGTTTCGGGCGTTATTTGACGCGCTAAATGCGATAAAACAAGTTTCAGGTCGCTAGCAAGTATAGTGAGAAAGTTACTCACCGATATCCAAAAAACAAACAAACAGACAACAACTATGTATGTCGAACAATATTGAAACGAAGTTTGCCGTTTCAGGCGTAATTGATCGCGCTGAATGCGATCAAACAAGTTTCAGGTCACTCGCATGTATAGTGAAAAAGTTACTATCCGATATCCAAAAAACAAACAAACGGACCTTGACTTCGTATGTCGAGCAATATCGAAACAAAGACGGCCGATTCAGGCGTATTTAGACGCGCTAAATGCGATTAAACAAGTTTCAGGTCGCTATTATGTCAAGTCAAAAAGTTACTTACCGATATCCAAGAAACAAACAAACGAACAACGACTTCGTATGTCGAGCGATATCAAAACAAAGACGGCCGTTTCAGAAGTAATTTGACGCGCTGAATGCGATGGAACAAGTTCCAGGTGACTAGCATGTTCAGTAAAAAAACTACTAACTGATATCCAAGAAACAAACAAACGGACAACGACTTCGTATGTCGAGCAATATCAGAACAGAGACAGCCTTCTTGGGCGTAATTTGACGCGCTGAATGCGATGAGACAAGTTTCAGGTCGCTCGCATGTATAGAAGAGAAGTTAGTATCTGATATCCAAGAAACAAACAGACGGACCTCGTTTCCGTATGTCGAGCAATATCGAAACAAAGACGGCCGTTCCAGGCGTCATTTGACGCGCTGGATGCGATAAAACAAGTTTCAGGTTGCTAGCATGTCGAGTAAAAAAGTTACTCACCGATATCCAAGAAACGAACAAACGGACAACGACTCCGTGTGTCGAGCAATATCAAAACTGAGAAAGCCGATTCAGGCGTAATTCACGCGCTTAATGCGATAAAACAAGTTTCAGGTCACTCGCATGTATAGTAAGAAAGTTACTAACCGGTATCCAAGAAACAAACAAACGGACTTCGACTTCGTATGTCGAGCAATATCAAAACAAAAACAGCCGTTTCAGGCGTAATTCGACGCGCTGAATGCGATAAAACAAGTTTCAGGTCGCTAGCATGTATTGTGAGAAAGTGAGTATCCGATATCCAAAAAACAAACAAACGGACCTCGACTTCGTATGTCGAGCAATATCGAAAAAAAGACGGCCGTTTCAGGCGTGATTTGACGAGCTGAATGCGATAAACCGCGTTTCAGGTCGCTGGCATGTCAAGTAAAGAAGGTACTCACTGATATCCAAGAAACGAACAAACGGACAACGACTCCGTGTGTCGAGCAATATCAAAACTGAGAAAGCCGATTCAGGCGTAATTCACGCGCTCAATGCGATAAAACAAGTTTCAGGTCACTCGCATGTATAGTAAGAAAGTTACTAACCGGTATCCAAGAAACAAACAAACGGACTTCGACTTCGTATGTCGAGCAATATCAAAACAAAAACAGCCGTTTCAGGCGTAATTCGACGCGCTGAATGCGATAAAACAAGTCTCAGGTCGCTAGCATGTATAGTAAAAAAATTACTCACCAATATGTAAGGAACTTAACAAACGGACAACGACTTCGTATGTCCAGCAATGTCAAAACAAAGACAGCCGCTCCAGGCGTAATTTGACGCGCCTAATGCGATAAAACAAGTTGGAGGTCGCTAGAATGTATAGTAAAAAAGTTACCTACCGATATCCAAGAATCAAACAAACGGACAACGACTTTGTATGTCAATCGATATCAGAACAAAGACAGCCGTATTAGGCGTTATTTGACGCGCTGAATGCGATGAAACAAGTTTTAGGTCGCTGGCACGTATAGTAAGAAAGTGACTATCCGATATTCAAGAAACAAACAGTCGGACCTTGACTACGTACATCGAGCAATATGGAAACAAAGACGGTCATTTCAGGCGTAATTTGACGCGCTGAATGCGATAAAACTAGTTTTAGGTCGCTAGCATGTATAGTAAAAAAGATACCAACCGATATCCAAGTAACAAAGAAACGGACTTCGACTTCGTATATCGAGCATTATCAAAACATAAACAGTCGTTTCCGGCGTAATTTGAAGCGCTGAATGCGATAAAACAAGTTTCGGGTCGCTAGCATGTATAGTCGAAAAGTTACTGACCGATATCCAAGAAACAAACAAACGAACTTCGACTTCGTGTATCAAACAATAACGAAACAAAGACGGCCGTTTCCGGCGTAATTTGACGCGCTGAATGCGATAAAACAAGTTTCAGGTCGCTTTCATGTATAGGAAGAAAGTTACCAACCGATATCCTAGAAACAAACAAACGGACTACGACTTTGTGTATCGAACAATATCGAAACAAAGACGGCCGTTGCCGGCGTAATTTGACGCGCTGAATGCGATACAACAAGTTTCAGGTCGCTAGCATGTATAGTGGGAAAAAGAACAACCGATATCCAAGTAACAAAGAAACGGACTTCGACTTCGTGTCTTGAACAATAACGAAACAAAGACGGCCGTTTCCGGCGTAATTTGACGTGCTGAATGCGATAAATCAAGTTTTAGGTCGCTTTCATGTATGGGAAGAAAGTTACTAACCGATATCCTAGAAACAAACAAACGGACTTCGACTTCGTGTATCGAACAAAATCGAAACAAAGACGGCCGTTTTCGGCGTATGTTGACGCGCTGAATGCGATAAAACAAGTTTCAGGTCGCTAGCATGTATAGTGAACAAAATACCAACCGATATCCAAGTAACAAAGAAACGGACTTCGACTTCGTATATCGAGCATTATCAAAACATAAACAGTCGTTTCGGGCGTAATTTGAAGCGCTGAATGCGATAAAACAAGTTTCAGGTCGCTAGCATATATAGTAGTAAAGTTACTTACCGATATCCAAGAAACAAACGAACGGACTTCAACTTAGTATATCGAGCAATATCAAAACAAAGACGGCCGTTTCCGACGTGATTTGACGCGCTGAATGCGATAGAACAAGTTTTAGGTCGCTTTCATGTATAGGAAGAAAGTTACCAACCGATATCCTAGAAACAAACAAACGGACTTCGACTTTGTGTATCGAACAATATCGAAACAAAGACGGCCGTTTCCGGCGTAATCTAACGCGCTGAATGCGATACAACAAGTTCCAGGTCGCTAGCACGTATAGTGGGAAAGATACCGACCGATATCCAAGTAACAAAGAAACGGACTTCGACTTCGTGTATTGAACAATAACGAAACAAAGACGGCCGTTTCCGGCGTAATTTGACGCGCTAAATGCGATAAATCAAGTTTTAGGTCGCTTTCATGTATGGGAAGAAAGTTACTAACCGATATCCTAGAAACAAACAAACGGACTTCGACTTCGTGTATCGAACAAAATCGAAACAAAGACGGCCGTTTTCGGCGTATGTTGACGCGCTGAATGCGATAAAACAAGTTTCAGGTCGCTAGCATGTATAGTGAACAAAATACCAACCGATATCCAAGTAACAAAGAAACGGACTTCGACTTCGTATATCGAGCATTATCAAAACATAAACAGTCGTTTCCGGCGTAATTTGAAGCGCTGAATGCGATAAAACAAGTTTCAGGTCGCTAGCATATATAGTAGTAAAGTTACTTACCGATATCCAAGAAACAAACGAACGGACTTCAACTTAGTATATCGAGCAATATCAAAACAAAGACGGCCGTTTCCGACGTGATTTGACGCGCTGAATGCGATAGAACAAGTTTTAGGTCGCTTTCATGTATAGGAAGAAAGTTACCAACCGATATCCTAGAAACAAACAAACGGACTTCGACTTTGTGTATCGAACAATATCGAAACAAAGACGGCCGTTTCCGGCGTAATCTAACGCGCTGAATGCGATACAACAAGTTCCAGGTCGCTAGCACGTATAGTGGGAAAGATACCGACCGATATCCAAGTAACAAAGAAACGGACTTCGACTTCGTGTATTGAACAATAACGAAACAAAGACGGCCGTTTCCGGCGTAATTTGACGCGCTAAATGCGATAAATCAAGTTTTAGGTCGCTTTCATGTATGGGAAGAAAGTTACTAACCGATATCCTAGAAACAAACAAACGGACTTCGACTTCGTGTATCGAACAAAATCGAAACAAAGACGGCCGTTTTCGGCGTATGTTGACGCGCTGAATGCGATAAAACAAGTTTCAGGTCGCTAGCATGTATAGTGAACAAAATACCAACCGATATCCAAGTAACAAAGAAACGGACTTCGACTTCGTATATCGAGCATTATCAAAACATAAACAGTCGTTTCCGGCGTAATTTGAAGCGCTGAATGCGATAAAACAAGTTTCAGGTCGCTAGCATATATAGTAGTAAAGTTACTTACCGATATCCAAGAAACAAACGAACGGACTTCAACTTAGTATATCGAGCAATATCAAAACAAAGACGGCCGTTTCCGACGTGATTTGACGCGCTGAATGCGATAGAACAAGTTTTAGGTCGCTTTCATGTATAGGAAGAAAGTTACCAACCGATATCCTAGAAACAAACAAACGGACTTCGACTTTGTGTATCGAACAATATCGAAACAAAGACGGCCGTTTCCGGCGTAATCTAACGCGCTGAATGCGATACAACAAGTTCCAGGTCGCTAGCACGTATAGTGGGAAAGATACCGACCGATATCCAAGTAACAAAGAAACGGACTTCGACTTCGTGTATTGAACAATAACGAAACAAAGACGGCCGTTTCCGGCGTAATTTGACGCGCTAAATGCGATAAATCAAGTTTTAGGTCGCTTTCATGTATGGGAAGAAAGTTACTAACCGATATCCTAGAAACAAACAAACGGACTTCGACTTCGTGTATCGAACAAAATCGAAACAAAGACGGCCGTTTTCGGCGTATGTTGACGCGCTGAATGCGATAAAACAAGTTTCAGGTCGCTAGCATGTATAGTGAACAAAATACCAACCGATATCCAAGTAACAAAGAAACGGACTTCGACTTCGTATATCGAGCATTATCAAAACATAAACAGTCGTTTCCGGCGTAATTTGAAGCGCTGAATGCGATAAAACAAGTTTCAGGTCGCTAGCATATATAGTAGTAAAGTTACTTACCGATATCCAAGAAACAAACGAACGGACTTCAACTTAGTATATCGAGCAATATCAAAACAAAGACGGCTGTTTCCGGCGTAATTTGACACGCTGAATGCGATAAAACAAGTTTTAGGTCGCTTTCATGTATAGGAAAAAAGTTACCAACCGATATCCTAGAAACAAACAAACGGAATTCGACTTTGTGTATTGAACAATATTGAAACAAAGACGGCCGTTTCCGGCGTAATTTGACGCGCTGAATGCGATAAAACAAGTTTCAGGTCGCTAGCATGTATAGTGTTATGGACTGGGTTGGTTGATGACCAAACCACTTCCAAAAATATAACGCTTGGCTCGGACTAGTTCTCCCGGATGGTGAATTATTTGAATTTGATGTCGTTTTCCCTCTTGGTTGAACCGACTTTGATAATAAAATGGTCACTTACCTTTTGCTGGTGACCGTTGATTCGGGCTATGTGGGCGGCTCTGCGTGTTCGGCCGGTGGTGAAATTGGTTAAAGTTACTGATCGCTTAATTTATATTAGGCGTTAAAGGTAATTAATTGTTCAACTCGCGATGTAAGTTTAACACACGATATTTGTTTATTCAATCAAGGCTTAAAGAAAATTCTTATAATGACTTTAATTATAAAAGATGAAAGGTTTTGAATATAAAGTCACGGAATTCCCTTTTAGCGCCTTAGTTTGTTAAGTTAAATAAAGTAAAAGACCTTTTGAATTTCTAACAGATTCTCTGGTCTGATTGATCTGCCTAAAACTGAGAGAACAAATTCTGTTAAAGACTGTCTGACAATTATGTAATGACTGCTTGACGAAACGGTAAGAACTGCTGAACTATGTCACGACTGACTGACGACTATGTCACAACTGTCTGACGACTATCCCACAACTGACTGACGACTATCCCACAACTGTCTGTTCAGAAAACTGAGAATTGAGAATTAAGAAAAAACTACTTCCTGATTGGTTCCCAGCATCTTTGAGAGAGCTGTCCAATAAGGAAGTATTGATAAGATTTTGAATTTCCCATTCGCTATTAACTACCCCCGCCCTTTGGGTACGGTGTAACATGCAAAACTATCTTAACTAATCCCGCCTCTTCCATGAATGCGGGTGGGAATTGCCGTGCTTGTTTTGGTACATGATAAAAAATATTCTACTGTATGTTCGGGATGACCCTGTCCAAACAGACACTTCAAAGATGGATATATGGATTTTAATCCGTTGCACGTGCGTGCCAGATTCTGCATACCTGGAAATATCGAGAAGCGATTTCCGGTCATCTGGTTACTCTCAGAGAGTTTGTATATTCCAGTCTGTTTAGGTAAGGATTATCCCGTAACATTATTTAATGAGTAAGATTATTATAAGCTGGGGGAGGTTATTTCCCAGAGCCGTAAAAAGTGATAAAGAAAGCCGTATGCATACAATGCATACGGAGACTCAAAAACATGAGATATAAATGAATTTAATCGAAACTGAAATAAAACTAATGAGTAGGGGCAGAGGGCATCGAGGATGTGACACCTCCCCCCTCCGTTTCAAATGTTAAACGTGTGTTTAACATTTGACGCTCGCGTAAATGGTCTTCTAGCACTCTGGTGGGTATGAGTTTTATTGCCTGTGATTGAGGTACGACCGGTGGGTTTTCCATGTTTTGTTCTTCTGTAAAGGCTTCTTCATTGTTTCCATTATCCGATTGGGGTTTTCCCAAATGCGTCAGCAGAGTTGTCAATGAGCTGAGTAGTGCCCCCAGCAGATGTATACTCCAGCCATAAATTGTGTGTAAAGTATACCCATGGATTCCAACATTGATCACCGTTTTAATTAACTGAATAGTGAAGTAGACACCCAGGACTCCAGAACTAGCAGTTCCAAACAACATGAATCTATTCCAGAGTTTTCGTGATGTAGATTCGACGATTTTATTTAAAGAGTTCTCATCCAACAAGCCTGATAAAGATATTTTAGACTCGGAAATAGAATGTCCGGTTGCTCCCCTTGCAACTGCGTTCAAGACAGCTGGTTTTTCGATCGGGAACATTACTCGATCGCGGTAACTTTCCAAATCCTCTTCGGTATAGATACCACTGACAGAAAGAGGTGGCGGTTTGGTATATTTCCAAGATAACTGGGTCATTGGTGTACTTCTCCGGTGCGTCGACGATAACCTTTGGTAGAGGTGAGAATTTGATTGCTACTCCTTGAGCAATTACATCTTCCCATTGTCCGTATCCATCGTCGTAACTGGCACCAACACAAATTCCGGTGTCGGTTATTTTCCCGGCAAAAATCGCATCTCTGATGTTGGTTCCGTTCTGAACGAGTCCTGATACAATCACATTATTTCCCAATCTGACTATTCCAAAGTTATAAAGCCCCATACAGGCTTCTCTGCTAACTTCGTGTATATAAACTCATCGTCCTTTCCTGACCGCAAAATTGTGTGAGTGCATAACACAGTGATAGACTATTCTATCAATCTCAATTTTGCACTGGACGACATCTACATGATGAAATTCAGCTAGTTGCAGCGATTGAACATGGATTTCATCGAAAATAGGTTCCTTTTCTGGTATGTTGCATTTTCCGATGCTGGCAGTGTCGATAATTGATGTGTTCCTCGAAGTTCCTCCACAGTCATATCCCACCAGTGCCCAAGTTACGATGGGCATCAATAAAACGATCGTAAGAATGACTTTACTCATTGTCCCTTTTCTTTAACAGAGTGTTCCACTTATTTAATAATGAAAAAAAAAAAAAAAAAAAAAATATTTGCGTAATTTAATATTCTTAAACTATTAAATACAATTGCATTATATCTTTCTGTTCATTCATTCTGAAGGCAATATACTTATATTCAAATGATTGAAACTATTCATTGTTATTTCTATGAATTTATCCAAGACTGGAAATATTGTATTATAAAAGATTATTTTCCAAATTTTATAGTATTATTTTGTTTATACTTATATTTTATACATCAGTCAATCATTATTCCTAAATGAAGCTTATTTAACGTAATTATACAGAATGATTTGCCTATTACTGAAAATCTACAATTATACTTTCCTTATTCTAGTTAACTATGATGATTAGTTATCCTTTTAAAATTTTTAATTTGTTCATATGAACTGTCTTGATTTTATTTCCAACTTGAATTTTGACATTCTGATTTTCTAATAACTCTCGAATTTCATACGGTCCTGAATATTGATCGCCAAATTTACCTTTTTTGGGTTCCTTTAGAAGAAAAACTAGATTTCCTTTCACCAAGTTTAACGAATTTAATTTTTTATCATAATAATATTTAGATTTTCCTTTAGAGTGTATCAGGTTTTCTTTAGCCAGATTTTGGATATTTCTAATTTTGGTGAAAAGTTCAACTAAGTATTCTTCGTAAGTTCGATCATTTAATTCCTCAATTATTTCATGTTCAGAAGGTAGTCTCGCTAATTTTCCAAAAACTAATTCGTAGGGTGTATATTTTGTTCCCTCATGAACACTTGTGTTGTAAGAAAACATTGAAAAGTCTAGCCATTTATCCCAATTATTATTTTTCGTAACATATTGCTTTAGATATTCAGCTAGAACATGATGTGATCTTTCTATAGATCCATTTGATTGGGGATGGAAAGCTGTTGTTTTGCATTGTTTGATTTTAAATTTCTTTGCTACTATTTTCATTAATGAACTTGTGAGATTAGCACCTTGATCAGTAAGAATATGCTTAGGAGCTCCAAATTTACAAATAAAATTATTGATCAGAGCTTCTGCCACATCAATTGAGGTTGTTGAATTTAATGGTACTGCTACGGAATATTTTGTTAATTGATCTTGAATTGTTAAAATATATTCATTGTTTGAAGGAGTGATAGGTAAAGGACCTACAATGTCCATAGATATTTTGTCAAAGCTTGAACCTGGCGTGTCAGTTAACACCATAGGTTGCTTAGTTTTAACTCTTGTTAATTTTTTAAGTTGACATTCCATACATTCTGTAACGTACTGCTGGACTTGCAGTTTCATATTTGGCCAAAAATAGTTTTGTCTGATTCTATTGTACGTCTTTGTAACTCCCTTGTGTCCTCCTATTGGTAATGCATGATATTCTCGAATTATCTCAGTACGTTCTTTGAGTGATGGGACTCTAATTAAATTTTTGCAAATTGTTATTCTACATTCATTATCATTAAAAATGGATTCCAATAAAATTCTAATTTCTTTCCAATTTATTTCATCTATTTTTCCAGATTTTGATATTGATAAAGTATTCAAATTTAATTCTCGAACAACATCTAAAAGAGATTTTAACGATTCTATTAAAATATCACGATCCAAGGGTGTATTTACTGATTCCTTGATTGGTAGGACAATACATTTCTTGCTTCCCATTGGAGTTACTCGTGCTTTTCCTAACATAGCTTCTGTGATTTTTGGTAATTTATTTACATTTTGCAAATCTTTAGATCCCTCATCTAACAAAATTCCTCGAATAGTTGTAAAAATGACACAATTATCACTTCGCATGGAAAGTCTATCCCTAGTCTCAATAAATTTTAGATTATTCTGTGATTCTTCCTCATCTGATTCAAGATTTACCATTTCTATTTCACTATCTGCGGATAATTCTGTATCCTTATCAGATTCATCATCAGAATATTCAACAGGGCTGTTCATGATTTCCTTCTTTTCATTTTCAATGGATCTGTGAACTTCTGTGTTTTGTATGTTATTATTTGTGTTAATAGTTTCTAGAATTTCATCATTCATTGTATTATTAGATTGTTCTTGGTTTTCATTGTAAAAAAGATCAGAATCATTTAAAATATCTTCTGCATTGATATGTGTTTTAAATTTTGATTTACGCATTTTAAAATTGTCCGTGTATCTGTCTGGTGCTTTTATGGTCTGTCTGTCTCGAAGTTTACGACCCATATTTCCTGTATTCTGAACGTTTGGGTTTTCCGAATTTCTATCCTTTTCTACACTTGGGCCAGCTATTACACTACCTTCTCGCGATGGACTACCCTCGTGGTATGGTTTACTACCTGAAGGTCCTTGACCTTGTGGCCTATATATTTTGGGTGTTTCAGTTTTCTCGTTGACATATATGATCACTTGAAATGGTTCTGTAAAAAGGATATCGATCTTTTCTTTTACTTTTTCCCATGGCAATTTATCTAAACCACATCCTATCTTAGGCATAGCGATTTTATAACAGTTCAAATTTTCACATAAACTTCTTAGTGATATCAAACTTCGTTCTAATGATTTTAATGTTGGTTTTTCGTTACTTCTTTTTTTCGTTATTAAATAGAATATGTGTCTATTAACATTTTTTAGAAAAGCTACTTCACCAACAGACTTCTTTTGAGATTTCAAGCAACTGACATTTCCGAAACGTTTTTTAAATTCAAGAGCTATACCTGCGCTCATACTGAAATCTTCTGCTACGCAATGAACTAATGAATAGTTTTGGTCTACTGTGAATAAGTCACCTGAAATAATTTTAATATTTCCTGTTGGCTTTCCTATCACATCCTGGATTTGTTGTTTAATTGCTAATATTTGTGTTTCGTTCAACACTGGGTTTCTTGACAATGCGTCAGCATTGGCGTTTATCTTTCCAGGTTTGTATTCCCAGCTATATTCGTATTCTGCAAGTTTTAATCTCCATCGTACGAGTCTTGACATTGGATCTTTGACTGAGTGCAACCAAATTAAAGGTCTATGATCTGTGACCAATTTAAATTTCTTTCCATATAAATATGGTCTAAAATAATTAACTGCATAAACTATAGCCAATAGTTCTTTCTCAATTGTTGAATAATTTCTCTCTGCCTGGTTTAACAATCTAGATGTATACGCTATTGGTAAGTCTTTTCCTACTGTACCTTGACTTAATACTCCTCCTATCGCGAAACCTGATGCATCTGTTGTTACGATAAATGGTTTGGTAAAATCCGGATATTGAAGTATTGGATTTTCACACAATTTATCTCGTAATTGATTGAAGGCTTTTTCTTGTGCATCTTTCCAGAGAAATTTAACATCTTTTTTCAAAAGTTCCGTCAAAGGTTTTGCTATCTTGGAGAAATTTGGTACAAAGCGTCGATAGTAACCGATTAGACCTAAAAATAGTTTTATATTTTTCGCATTCTTGGGTTTCGGGAATTCTTTAACTGCTACGATTTTCTTTGGATCGGGTTTTACACCATCCTCACTGATTATGTGGCCTAAATAGACTACTTCTTTCTTTAAAAATTCGCATTTATCTGGTTGAAGTTTTAAATTTGCATTTCTTAGTTTTGTCATTAATAAATTGAATTTATTTTCGTGTTCTTTGAGTGAACTTGAGTATATTACTATATCATCGAGGTAAACAAATAGTTCTATACCCTGTAAACCCCGTAAAACGTGATCCATCAACCTTTGAAACGTTGCTGGTGCGTTCTTTAAACCAAATGGCATTCTTTGAAACTGATAATGGCCATATGGTGTTGAAAATGCTGTTTTAGCTGCATCCTTGTCTCTCATTTTAATTTGATGAAAACCTGAGGCTAAATCGAATATTGAAAAGTATTTTGCACTACCTAATTGATCTAAAATTTCCGTTATATTTGGTAACGGGTAGGCGTCTCCTACTGTCTTTTCATTTAAATTTCGATAATCTATCACCATTCTCCAGCGCTTATTACCCTTGGAATCGTCCTTCTTTGGTACGATCCATAGTGGAGAATTATATGGAGATAATGACGGTTTAATAATGTCATTATTTAATAAATCCTTTACCTGCCTATTTATTTCTTCTTTATGAACTGGCGGGAATCTATATTGTTTAATATTTATTGGTTGTTCGTCGATTGTATTTATTTCATGTTCTATAACATTTGTGGCTCCTAATAGCTCACCGGGAATATGAAACCTGTCTTGGTTTTCATATATTAGACGATGTATACTTTCTTCTTCTTCGTCATTTAAATGTTCGAGTCTTAATAGCTCTAAAATTTCGTTATAACGTGTTTTTGCGTCAATTTTATAAATCTTTCGAATTTTTTGAAAGCTTTGTATGCAATGATCATTTTGGATGCTCTGATTATTTTGATTGCAATGATCATTTTGGATGCTCTTATTATTTTGAATGCGATGATCATTTTGGATGCTCTGATTATTTTGATTGCAATGATCATTTTGGATGCTCTTATTATTTTGAATGCGATGATCATTTTGGAT
Source organism: Diprion similis (assembly GCF_021155765.1). NCBI lineage: Eukaryota > Metazoa > Arthropoda > Insecta > Hymenoptera > Diprionidae > Diprion > Diprion similis. Next base: position 27,576,588 of record NC_060112.1, on the reverse strand, counting down.
GCTCTGATTATTTTGATTGCAATGATCATTTTGGATGCTCTTATTATTTTGATTTTTTTGATTATTTCTTTTTGAAATTAATTCTGGATTTGAAAACAAACTTTGTTGACCTATTCTATCGTCATTTCCCTGCCCTAAGGAAAGGTTTGGCTCAGAAATTCCATTTCTCACTAGAGGATTTGCTAAATCACTCACGCAATTTTCCTGCAAGTCAAGCCCTAAGGTTGAATCGTGCAGCGGTATCGCGCCCTCGCTAGGTAGCAAACTTATGGTCGGTACAAGCAACTCTATCTCCTCGTCCGTAGAATTAATTATTCGAATATGCGCTTTTCCGTTATCATTTTTAACTAACGCTTCTCCTAAGAATACTCCTTCTTTTACGGTAAATCTTGGTACGTAACCTTCGTTTACGTCTTTATTTTTTATTTTGATATAAAATGGAGCATTTGAACGTGCGGGAATTGTAACTACCTCACGCGTATTGAAATAAAATACCAAGTCGTTTATTTCGACTAATTCTTGAGCATAATTAATTGTTGCTTTTTGAGATTGGAAAAAGTTCGTTCCCAGAATGCCGGCTTGAGGAATTGGAAAATTGTCACTGACGACATGAAAGTAAACGGGCATTCCAGATATTTCAATTTTTACACATCCTAAGGTGTGAACATAACTATCTGTTATTCCTCTCAATTGCAACACATTATTCATATCAATATTATTTAATGATGAAAGACTTCCTATTTTTAAAAGATTCGGCTCCGATCCCGTATCTATCATTACGTCTATTTCATCTATCAAGTCCCTGGATTTTATTTTTATTGTAGGTACTTGATCATTGATTTTTAATTTTATTGTTGCGACGCGGACTCTTGTACCTCCTGAGCAATCATGGCTGTTTGGGTTTGGTTGACCACCCGGGGTCCGCTTTGTGTTACCGAGGGTCCCTGGCCGTTTCCCGAATCCTGATTACTCGAATTTTCTTGAATATTTCTACGATATTGCAATTTACGACACACATCTATTGTGTGGCCTGTCCTTTTACAATATCTACAAGATGCTAGATTTTCATTTGTGGAATTACCTACTTGCTCGTTGCTTCGACCACTTTGAGGTTGATTTTGCGTAAAATTTCCACGTCTACTGTTATTTCCGTTATTGCTATTGCTTCTATTACTTCCGTTATCACTTCGCGGTTGGTTTTCTCGTCTGAAGCGACAGTTTTCCGTTGCATGGTTGGTTCGCTGACATATTCGGCATTTTATAAATGATTGCGGATTAGCCTGTTGCGATTGCTGTTTGAAATTTTGAGCTACTTTTCCCCTTGCTTTCTCCATCTCAAGGCGTCCACCTAACTCTATGGCTGTGTCAAATGCTTCGGTAAGGGAGGTATATCCTTTTAAATGTAAGCCTATGCTGAATTCTGATGGCAGTCCTTCTATAAAGCCCTTCAGTGTTTCTGACTCTATGGCTTTTTCCGTTTCCTCATTCACGTAACTGTTTGTGCGTCGTTCACATTCTAAAATTGCGGTCTTAATATCTTTGATTCGACCGATGTATTCTATAATGTGCTCATCAGATCTTTTGAATGCTCTAGCTAATTCTCCGCGGTAAAAATTCACTGATCGAGAAGGTGCGAAAACTGTCGATAATTTATCTAAGAACAATTCGAGGGTGTCAAAAGTTTGTTCTTCTACCACGATATACGCTTTATCTTTTAGCTTTGCCTTGATATTCCTAACTAGCTGTTTTTCTAATCTAGGTGCAATCACAGCTTTTGCTCGCTTGCAAGCTCGGACAAATTGAGAAAACGGTAAATTATCCCCGTCGTAAGATGGTATTCCTGCTACAATTGAACCCATCGGAATTGACTGTTCTGCCGTAACGATTTCTACTTCATTTTGCGGACGTTCAGTTCTACCTACATTAATTGATTTTAATATTTCTTTCAAGTCTGCTAATTCATCTTTTATACCTGCTTCAGAATTTGGGATGCTTTCCTCGGGTTTTATTGATTTTACTTCTAATTTCGCAATTTCGCACTCTTCTTCTTTTTGCAAATCTTCGAGTAATTTTTTCATTTCCTCTTTTTTCCTTTGGTATTCCTTCTTACGTTCAGCTAGTAATAACATACGCGGGTCTAATGATTTTCTCTTAAGTTTCCTATTTTTAAGCTCTTCAATTTGTTTTTGCATTTCAGCTTGTTCTTTTAAAAATTCTTTCTCGCATTCTTCTAACAATACCTGAGGATCTTCTTCTGTTTCTAGACCTTGAATAGGATTGCTACAATCTGAATTATCATTTGAATGTATTTGTATATTTGTTGCTTCATCTCTTGCTTCGACAGTTTGAGATAATGCTTTATTAATGTTTATTACCGTTTCTTCGATTTTTTCGGACACTGGTTCTATCCTAATTTCCGATTCTGTTTGTTTGTCTAATGATTTTTGATTTTTTCGCGTTTTTTCTAATTGTCTTTGTGCTTGAACGCGTTCTTCACGTTCCTGTTCTAATTGTTTTTGTATTTCCAATTGTTTGACTAAAAATTCTTGTGCTAATTTTTCTCGCAGTTCAATTTCCCGTTTCTTGATTTCGTCTTCTTGTTTTTGTGTTAAATCCGCTGACCGTGATTCTACTAATTCTTCAGCTTTTCGTACCCTGTTTTGTAACGCGTTAATTTGATCAGCGTATTCAGCTTCTGTTTCTTTAAATTGTTGTGATGTACTGGTCATTTTTTTGCGTTCTAAATCTAATAACCGTTTTTCTTCATTCACTTGTTCGGTATATGCTAATAATTCTGCTTCTGTAAGAGGAGTAACCTTTCCGGTGTCCTTTGCACTTCGCGTTAAAGGCATGATTTTAAGATAAATAGGCTATGCTGTCACCAATGAGTTTTCACACTCATGAAAAAATAAAAATTGAAGTCGTAATCAGTGGATTACAAATAAAAAAAAAATAAAAATTCCGGTTTTTGGCTAAATTCGATCCACACCGCTGTTACCACTGTTATGGACTGGGTTGGTTGATGACCAAACCACTCCCAAAAATATAACGCTTGGCTCGGACTAGTTCTCCCGGATGGTGAATTATTTGAATTTGATGTCGTTTTCCCTCTTGGTTGAACCGACTTTGATAATAAAATGGTCACTTACCTTTTGCTGGTGACCGTTGATTCGGGCTATGTGGGCGGCTCTGCGTGTTCGGCCGGTGGTGAAATTGGTTAAAGTTACTGATCGCTTAATTTATATTAGGCGTTAAAGGTAATTAATTGTTCAACTCGCGATGTAAGTTTAACACACGATATTTGTTTATTCAATCAAGGCTTAAAGAAAATTCTTATAATGACTTTAATTATAAAAGATGAAAGGTTTTAAATATAAAGTCACGGAATTCCCTTTTAGCGCTTTAGTTTGTTAAGTTAAATAAAGTAAAAGACCTTTTGAATTTCTAACAGATTCTCTGGTCTGATTGATCTGCCTAAAACTGAGAGAACAAATTCTGTTAAAGACTGTCTGACAATTATGTAATGACTGCTTGACGAAACGGTAAGAACTGCTGAACTATGTCACGACTGACTGACGACTATGTCACAACTGTCTGACGACTATCCCACAACTGACTGACGACTATCCCACAACTGTCTGTTCAGAAAACTGAGAATTGAGAATTAAGAAAAAACTACTTCCTGATTGGTTCCCAGCATCTTTGAGAGAGCTGTCCAATAAGGAAGTATTGATAAGATTTTGAATTTCCCATTCGCTATTAACTACCCCCGCCCTTTGGGTACGGTGTAACATGCAAAACTATCTTAACTAATCCCGCCTCTTCCATGAATGCGGGTGGGAATTGCCGTGCTTGTTTTGGTACATGATAAAAAATATTCTACTGTATGTTCGGGATGACCCTGTCCAAACAGACACTTCAAAGATGGATATATGGATTTTAATCCGTTGCACGTGCGTGCCAGATTCTGCATACCTGGAAATATCGAGAAGCGATTTCCGGTCATCTGGTTACTCTTAGAGAGTTTGTATATTCTAGTCTGTTTAGGTAAGGATTATCCCGTAACATTATTTAATGAGTAAAATTATTATAAGCTGGGGGTGGTTATTTCCCAGAGCCGTAAAAAGTGATAAAGAAAGCCGTATGCATACAATGCATACGGAGACTCAAAAACATGAAATAAAAATGAATTTAATCGAAACTAAAATAAAACTAATGAGTAGGGGCAGAGGGCATCGAGGATGTGACAATAGTCGAAAAGTTACTCACCGATATCCAAGAAACAGACAAACGAACTTCGATTCCGTGTATCGAAGAATATCGAAACTAAGACGGCCGTTTCCGGCGTAAGTTGACGCGCTGAATGCGATGAGACTAGTTTTAGGTCGCTTTCATGTATAGGAAGAAAGTTACCAACCGATATCCTATAAACAAACAAACGGACTTCGACTTTGTGTATCGCACAATATCGAAACAAAGACGGCCGTTTCCGGCGTAAGTTGACGCGCTGAATGCGATAAAACAAAATTCAGGTCGCTAGCATATATAGTAGTAAAGTTACTTACCGATATCCAAGAAACAAACGAACGGACTTCGACTTAGTATATCGAGCAATATCAAAACAAAGACGGCCGTTTCCGACGTAATTTGACGCGCTGAATGCGATAAAACTAGTTTTAGGTCGCGAGCATATATAGTAGAAAAGTTACTGACCGATATCCAAGAAACAAACGAACGGACTCCGACTTCGTATATCGAGCAATATCAAAACAAAGACGGCTGTTTCCGGCGTAATTTGACACGCTGAATGCGATAAAACGAGTTTGAGGTCGCTTTCATGTATAGGAAGAAAGTTACCAACCGATATCCTAGAAACAAACAAACGGACTTCGACTTTGTGTATCGAACAAAATCGGAACAAAGACGGCCGTTTCCGGCGTGAGTTGACGCGCTGAATGCGATGAAACAAGTTTTAGGTCGCTAGCATATATAGTAGAAAAGTTACTGACCGATATCCAAGAAACAAACGAACGGACTCCGACTTCGTATATCGAGCAATATCGAAACAAAGACGGCTGTTTCCGGCGTAATTTGACACGCTGAATGCGATAAAACGAGTTTTAGGTCGGTTTCATGTATAGGAAAAAAGTTACCAACCGATATCCTAGAAACAAACAAACGGACTTCGACTTTGTGTATCGAACAAAATCGAAACAAAGACGGCCGTTTTCGGCGTAATTTGACGCGCTGAATGCGATCAGACAAGTTTTTGGTCGCTAGCATGTATAGTGAAAAAGATACCAACCGATATCCGAGTAACAAAGAAACGGACTTCGACTTCGTATATCGAGCATTATCAAAACATAAACAGTCGTTTCCGGCGTAATTTGAAGCGCCGAATGCGATAAAACAAGTTTCGGGTCGCTAGCATGTAAAGTCGGAAAGTTACTGACCGATATCCAAGAAACAAACAAACAAACTTCAACTTCGTGTATCGAACAATAACGAAACAAAGACGGCCGTTTCCGGCGTAATTTGACGCGCTGAATGCGATAAAACAAGTTTCAGGTCGCTAGCATGTATTGTGAAAAAAATACCAACCGATATCCAAGTAACAAAGGAACGGACTTCGACTTCGTATATCAAGCATTATCAAAACATAAACAGCCGTTTCCGGCGTAATTTGAAGCGCTGGATGCGATAAAACAAGTTTCAGGTCGCTAGCATGTATAGTCGAAAAGTTACTGACCGATATCCGAAAAACAAACAAACGAACTTCGATTTCGTGTATCGAAGAATATCGAAACAAAGACGGCCGTTTCCAGCGTAAGTTGACGCGCTGAATGCGATAAAACAAGTTTCAGGTCGCTAGCATATATAGTATTAAAGTTACTCACCGATATCCAAGAAACAAACGAACGGACTCCGACTCAGTATATCGAGCAATATCAAAACAAAGACGGCCGTTTTCGACGTAATTTGACGCGCTGAATGCAATAAAACAAGTTTCAGGTCGCTAGCATGTATAGTGAAAAAGATACCAACCGATATTCAAGTAACAAAGAAACGGACTTCGACTTCGTATATCGAGCATTATCGAAACATAAACAGCTGTTACCGGCGTAATCCAAAGCGCTGAATGCGACAAAACAAGTTTCAGGTCGCTAGCATGTATAGTGAAAAAGATACAAACCGATATCCAAGTAACAAAGAAACGGACTTTGACTTCGTATATCGAGCAATATCAAAACATAAGTGGCCGTTTTCGGCGTAATTTGACGCGCTGAATGCGATAAAACAAGTTTCAGGTCGCTAGCATATATAGTAGTAAAGTGACTTACCGATATCCAAGAAACAAACGAACGGACTTCGACTTAGTATATCGAGCAATATCGAAACAAAGACGGCCGTTTCCGACGTAATTTGACGCGCTGAATGCGATAAAACTAGTTTTAGGTCGCTAGCATATATAGTAGAAAAGTTACTGACCGATATCCAAGAAACAAACGAACGGACTCCGACTTCGTATATCGAGCAATATCAAAACAAAGACGGCTGTTTCCGGCGTAATTTGACACGCTGAATGCGATAAAACGAGTTTTAGGTCGGTTTCATGTATAGGAAAAAAGTTACCAACCGATATCCTAGAAACAAACAAACGGACTTCGACTTTGTGTATCGAACAAAATCGAAACAAAGACGGCCGTTTTCGGCGTAATTTGACGCGCTGAATGCGATCAGACAAGTTTTTGGTCGCTAGCATGTATAGTGAAAAAGATACCAACCGATATCCAAGTAACAAAGAAACGGACTTCGACTTCGTATATCGAGCATTATCAAAACATAAACAGTCGTTTCCGGCGTAATTTGAAGCGCTGAATGCGATAAAACAAGTTTCGGGTCGCTAGCATGTAAAGTCGAAAAGTTACTGACCGATATCCAAGAAACAAACAAACAAACTTCGACTTCGTGTATCGAACAATAACGAAACAAAGACGGCCGTTTCCGGCGTAATTTGACGCGCTGAATGCGATAAAACAAGTTTCAGGTCGCTAGCATGTATTGTGAAAAAAATACCAACCGATATCCAAGTAACAAAGAAACGGACTTCGACTTCGTATATCAAGCATTATCAAAACATAAACAGCCGTTTCCGGCGTAATTTGAAGCGCTGGATGCGATAAAACAAGTTTCAGGTCGCTAGCATGTATAGTCGAAAAGTTACTGACCGATATCCAAAAAACAAACAAACGAACTTCGATTTCGTGTATCGAAGAATATCGAAACAAAGACGGCCGTTTCCGGCGTAAGTTGACGCGCTGAATGCGATAAAACAAGTTTCAGGTCGCTAGCATATATAGTAGTAAAGTTACTCACCGATATCCAAGAAACAAACGAACGGACTCCGACTTGGTATATCGAGCAATATCAAAACAAAGACGGCCGTTTTCGACGTAATTTGACGCGCTGAATGCGATAAAACAAGTTTCAGGTCGCTAGCATGTATAGTGAAAAAAATACCAACCGATATCCAAGTAACAAAGAAACGGACTTCGACTTCGTATATCAAGCATTATCAAAACATAAACAGCCGTTTTCGGCGTAATTTTAAGCGCTGAATGCGATAAAACAAGTTTCAGGTCGCTAGCATGTATAGTCGAAAAGTTACTGACCGACATCCAAGAAACAAACAAACGAACTTCGATTCCGTGTATCAAAGAATATCGAAACAAAGACGGCCGTTTCCGGCGTAAGTCGACGCGCTAAATGCGATAAAACAAGTTTCAGGTCGCTAGCATATACAGTAGTAAAGTTACTTACCGATATCCAAGAAACAAACGAACGGACTTCGACTTAGTATATCGAGCAATATCAAAACAAAGACGGCCGTTTTCGACGTAATTTGACGCCCTGAATGCGATAAAACAAGTTTCAGGTCGCTAGCATGTATAGTGAAAAAGATACAAACCGATATCCAAGTAACAAAGAAACGGACTTTGACTTCGTATATCGAGCAATATCAAAACATAAGTGGCCGTTTTCGGCGTAATTTGACGCGCTGAATGCGATAAAACAAGTTTCAGGTCGCTAGCATATATAGTAGTAAAGTGACTTACCGATATCCAAGAAACAAACGAACGGACTTCGACTTAGTATATCGAGCAATATCGAAACAAAGACGGCCGTTTCCGACGTAATTTGACGCGCTGAATGCGATAAAACTAGTTTTAGGTCGCTAGCATATATAGTAGAAAAGTTACTGACCGATATCCAAGAAACAAACGAACGGACTCCGACTTCGTATATCGAGCAATATCAAAACAAAGACGGCTGTTTCCGGCGTAATTTGACACGCTGAATGCGATAAAACGAGTTTTAGGTCGGTTTCATGTATAGGAAAAAAGTTACCAACCGATATCCTAGAAACAAACAAACGGACTTCGACTTTGTGTATCGAACAAAATCGAAACAAAGACGGCCGTTTTCGGCGTAATTTGACGCGCTGAATGCGATCAGACAAGTTTTTGGTCGCTAGCATGTATAGTGAAAAAGATACCAACCGATATCCAAGTAACAAAGAAACGGACTTCGACTTCGTATATCGAGCATTATCAAAACATAAACAGTCGTTTCCGGCGTAATTTGAAGCGCTGAATGCGATAAAACAAGTTTCGGGTCGCTAGCATGTAAAGTCGAAAAGTTACTGACCGATATCCAAGAAACAAACAAACAAACTTCGACTTCGTGTATCGAACAATAACGAAACAAAGACGGCCGTTTCCGGCGTAATTTGACGCGCTGAATGCGATAAAACAAGTTTCAGGTCGCTAGCATGTATTGTGAAAAAAATACCAACCGATATCCAAGTAACAAAGAAACGGACTTCGACTTCGTATATCAAGCATTATCAAAACATAAACAGCCGTTTCCGGCGTAATTTGAAGCGCTGGATGCGATAAAACAAGTTTCAGGTCGCTAGCATGTATAGTCGAAAAGTTACTGACCGATATCCAAAAAACAAACAAACGAACTTCGATTTCGTGTATCGAAGAATATCGAAACAAAGACGGCCGTTTCCGGCGTAAGTTGACGCGCTGAATGCGATAAAACAAGTTTCAGGTCGCTAGCATATATAGTAGTAAAGTTACTCACCGATATCCAAGAAACAAACGAACGGACTCCGACTTGGTATATCGAGCAATATCAAAACAAAGACGGCCGTTTTCGACGTAATTTGACGCGCTGAATGCGATAAAACAAGTTTCAGGTCGCTAGCATGTATAGTGAAAAAAATACCAACCGATATCCAAGTAACAAAGAAACGGACTTCGACTTCGTATATCAAGCATTATCAAAACATAAACAGCCGTTTTCGGCGTAATTTTAAGCGCTGAATGCGATAAAACAAGTTTCAGGTCGCTAGCATGTATAGTCGAAAAGTTACTGACCGACATCCAAGAAACAAACAAACGAACTTCGATTCCGTGTATCAAAGAATATCGAAACAAAGACGGCCGTTTCCGGCGTAAGTCGACGCGCTAAATGCGATAAAACAAGTTTCAGGTCGCTAGCATATACAGTAGTAAAGTTACTTACCGATATCCAAGAAACAAACGAACGGACTTCGACTTAGTATATCGAGCAATATCAAAACAAAGACGGCCGTTTTCGACGTAATTTGACGCCCTGAATGCGATAAAACAAGTTTCAGGTCGCTAGCATGTATAGTGAAAAAGATACCAACCGATATTCAAGTAACAAAGAAACGGACTTCGACTTCGTATATCGAGCATTATCAAAACATAAACAGCTGTTACCGGCGTAATCCAAAGCGCTGAATGCGACAAAACAAGTTTCAGGTCGCTAGCATGTATAGTGAAAAAGATACAAACCGATATCCAAGTAACAAAGAAACGGACTTTGACTTCGTATATCGAGCAATATCAAAACATGAGTGGCCGTTTTCGGCGTAATTTGACGCGCTGAATGCGATAAAACAAGTTTCAGGTCGCTAGCATGTATAGTAAAAAAATACCAACCGATATCCAAGTAACAAAGAAACGGACTTTGACTTCGTATATCGAGCAATATCAAAACATCAACAGCCGTTTCCGGCGTAATTTTGAGCGCTGAATGCGATAAAACAAGTTTCAGGTCGCTAGCGTATACCGGGACCATCTCTAGAAACTAAACAGGAACTGCGCATGCGCGAATTTAAATCCAGCGTCCGTGCAGTCTGGCCACTCCGAGACCCTGCTGTCAAACTCTGTTTCTGTCGGCGATGTAGTTCACATGCATTTTTGAGGTTAGAATCTCAAGTCATTGAGATAGTCACTCGGAAAGGCTCGGGAAGCATTTGTTATTGAAAATTGATTGTTCAAAGAACGGTCGGAATTTAATGCTGATGCTCTTTGAAAATTCGTCCTATTCGATTGAAACAAGAAATCTGTTCAAATGTTGGGTGCTTGGAAGAAACGAAGCAGGTAGGTGGGGACAATTTATTTAATCATTTTCATTACTTCATACATTAAGAATAACAATGAAATTTTTTTCTTTCAACAGAAAATACAGCCAAAATAATAGCATCTCTGCTGTTAGCTGATGTCTTCTCTTCCCATTCAATTCGTGACACATGCAGAGATCATCGGCCACTTTTGTTGGTTGGAAAAGGAAGTTGTAGATCTTACGGTTTCTTTCAATTTCAAATCTAATCTCAAGAAATCTAATCCGAAGAGTAAAACTCAGAAACATTCTGTGACACAAGTTACAAATCAACATTTTCAAAATGTGCCTCAGTAATTAACTTTAAGGATAATCATGTTTTAGAGTAATGTTCAGAACATTCATATGAAAATATTGACTTATCGGATTCAACATTGTACCCCTTGTTCCTTTGAAACAAATGAATATCTAATTTTCACTGAAGTTCATGAAAATATTTACTTAAACCTAAATCCAATACAATATCTTGTTCATAGTGCTCCGAACATCATTCAGTAACATGAATATCCGGAAGGAATCCCTCTGTCGCAGAAACCGTTTTAAGGTTCTTTGTTTTTAACTTGTGCCACTAGATAACCTTTGCATTGCAGATTCCATTTCCAATCTTAGGATGAGATTTTTTGTTTCGAACAGTGTTAACATGGGATGCAGAATTAATTGTAATAAATGGAGATTCACAAACTCTCAGTTCCAATGAAGGACCATTGTAAGAGTATAAAATTGAATCTGGTTTCAAGCTTTCAATAAGTTACCGGATGACTCCCTGATAAAGATTCATCATAAAAAAGTTAGCCAGCAAGTAAGTCCTATTGTAGACAAAGTGATCATTTGTAACGTGTACTAGTAAGTGAATGCATTACTTAGACCTTGCTGGGGTTGAACGAGGCTCAAGCACGGATGATAGCTGCAACTAGCTAGTCAGATGATACTGTCGATTAATATTGATTTTAAAGACATTTTCAACTGAAGTTATCCAACATTTTTAGATTGAGATTGGTTCAGTTTACACATCAAAATTCATCCTTGGAATCTGATTTAACACTTGAAACACTATTCATCTGAATTGAATACCAAGAGAGTGAAAAATAAAATATCAAAACTGCCGAAAATGAAATTTGAAAAATAATGCGGGCCAATAATACTGCTTGGATTACAATGGTGCACGGAATGATTGCTCTGTAAAATTAGTTAGCAGCAATTGTTGAATAACAAACTTATTACTATTGGCTCGATAGATCTAAAATGATGGAATATTCAAACACCATGATCTGTAGCGTGTCGTGCTCTTCAATTTTGCCACGACTGATGTTCAGAAGGTGGCGATGACCAGAAGAAATTCCTTCGGATACCTGTTGTCTAATGGAACAACGGAACAACCAGGTTCGATGGTTGGAACGGTGGCACCAATCGAGAAACAAGGGTCCTAGCCACCAAAACGTTTTGACCATCAGGTAAGGTATGTTTTTCATCCTATTATCCAAACTTGAAACTTCAAGTCTGTCAGAACAAACGAATTTTATCATTGAATACATGTGAAAATATTGTAATATGCAAATATCATAGTATCAGAAATTTACTTACACGCTTCAACGCCTGACAACTTTAGTCTCGCTTCGATGATGTTTGTTTCCCACCTGAAAATATTAAAAGATATTATCATCAGACAAGAGCTTCTAATTGTTTTGAATACCACTAATTTTCAATAAATTGCGACAGAAAAACGAATTGCTACTTTTTGTACTCCTAAGCTTTGTGTTTCAAGATACACTATTTCTTTTATTCCTTGTTACTGATTTTATTTTAATATTTCATGTTTATTGGCACTGATTACTGGCTTCCGGAGCACTGCACTGTAACAAATTTACTCTGGAGCAACCCTCTACTGGGTTTCAACAATCCATTTATTTTTAATTTTATGTAAATAAAGAATCTGTTTGAAATAAACAATATTTTTACTCACCTGCCTCAGTTTGTCTAGACTCCCACTCGTTGATGACGTCCCACATTTAATTTCAGTTTTCTTCTTTCAATAAATAACTGATCCAATTTCTGTAGCTTTTGATATTTGTTTCTCCATTGACGCCTTTATTGTGTCGATTAAATATCTGCTAATATCAACTACGGTATTGCTGAATGACACGTTTCTTAGAAAATTCACGATAAGTAGGAATAAATAACAACCTAACCTCAATACGCTACTTTACGCGCGAGATATTCAGAGCCTTGTCACATTTCGTGTACGTTGGTCGCCTTGGTTAGCTGACGAAAATTACTCCGCGGGGCAATTTCGCTGGCCAATGAAATTGAATCATTTGGCGCATGCGCAGTTCCTGTTTAGTTTCTAGAGATGGTCCCGGTATAGTAGTAAAGTTACTAACCAGTATCCCAGAAAAAAACGAACGGACTTCGACTTAGTATATCGAGCAATATCAAAACTAAAACGGCCGTTTCCGACGTAATTTGACGCGCTGAATGCGATAAAACAAGTTTGAGGTCGCTAGCATGTGTAGTAAAAAAGATACCAACCGATATTCAAGTAACAAAGAAACGGACTTCGACTTCGTATATGGAGCATTATCAAAACATAAACAGCCGTTACCGGCGTAATTCAAAGCGCTGAATGCGACAAAACAAGTTTCAGGTCGCTAGCATGTATAGTGAAAAAGATACCAACCGATATCCAAGTAACAAAGAAACGGACTTCGACTTCGTATATCGAGCAATATCAAAACATAGGCAGCCGTTTTTGGCGTAATTTGACGCGCTGGATGCGATAAAACAAGTTTCAGGTCGCTAGCATATATAGTAGAAAAGTTAATAACCGATATCCAAGAAACAAACGAACGGACTTCGACTTAGTATATCGAGCAATATCAAAACAAAGACGGCCGTTTCCGACGTAATTTGACGCGCTGAATGCGCTAAAACAAGTTTGAGGTCGCTAGCATGTATAGTGAAAAAGATACCAACCGATATACAAGTGACAAAGAAACGGACTTCGACTTCGTATATGGAGCATTATCAAATCATAAGCAGCCGTTACCGGCGTAATTTTGAGCGCTGAATGCGATAAAACAAGTTTCAGGTCGCTAGCATGTATAGTAAAAAAATACCAACCGATATCCAAGTAACAAAGAAACGGACTTTGACTTCGTATATCGAGCAATATCAAAACATAAACAGCTGTTTCCGGCGTAATTTTGAGCGCCTAATGCGATGAAACAAGTTTCAGCTCGCTAGCATGTATAGTCGAAAAGTTACTCACCGATATCCAAGAAACAAACAAACGAACTTTGATTCCGTGTATCAAAGAATATCGAAACAAAGACGGCTGTTTCCGGCGTAAGTTGACGCGCTGAATGCGATAAAACAAGTTCCAGGTCGCTAGCATTTATAGTAGTAAAGTTACTAACCGATTCCAAGAAACAAACGAACGGTTTTCGACTTAGTATATCGAGCAATATCAAAACAAAGACGGCCGTTTCCGAAGTAATTTGACGCGCTAAATGCGATAAAACAAGTTTCAGGTCGCTAGCATATATAGTAGAAAAGTTACTAACCGATATCCAAGAAACAAACGAACAGACTTTGACTTAGTATATCGAGCAATATCAAAACAAAGACGGCCGTTTCCGTCGTAATTTGACGCGCTGAATGCGATAAAACAAGTTTGAGGTCGCTAGCATGTATAGTGAAAAAGATACCAACCGATATTCAAGTAACAAAGAAACGGACTTCGACTTCGTATACGGAGCATTATCAAAACATAAACAGCCGTTACCGGCGTAATTCGAAGCGCTGAATGCGACAAAACAAGTTTCAGGTCGCTAGCATGTATAGTGAAAAAGATACTAACCGATATCCAAGTAACAAAGAAACGGACTTCGACTCCGTATATCGAGCAATATCAAAACATAGGCAGCCGTTTTTGGCGTAATTTGACGCGCTGGATGCGATAAAACAAGTTTCAGGTCGCTAGCATATATAGTAGAAAAGTTAATCACCGATATCCAAGAAACAAACGAACGGACTTCGACTTAGTATATCGAGCAATATTAAAACAAAGACGGCCGTTTCCGGCGTAATTTGACGCGCTGAATGCGATGAAACAAGTTTCAGGTCGCTGGCATGTATAGTAAAAAAATACCAACCGATATCCAAGTAACAAAGAAACGGACTTTGACTTCGTATATCGAGCAATATCAAAACATAAACAGCCGTTTCCGGCGTAATTTTGAGCGCTGAATGCGATGAAACAAGTTTCAGGTCGCTAGCGTATATAGTAGTGAAGTTACAAACCAGTATCCCAGAAACAAACGAACGGACTTCGACTTAGTATATCGAGCAATATTAAAACGAAGACGGCCGTTTCCGGCGTAATTTGACGCGCTGAATGCGATAAAACAAGTTTCAGGTCGCTAGCATGTATAGTAAAAAAATACCAACCGATATCCAAGTAACAAAGAAACGGACTTTGACTTCGTATATCGAGCAATATCAAAACATAAACAGCCGTTTTCGGCGTAATTTTGAGCGCTGAATGCGATAAAACAAGTTTCAGCTCGCTAGCATGTATAGTCGAAAAGTTACTCACCGATATCCAAGAAACAAACAAACGAACTTTGATTCCGTGTATCGAAGAATATCGAAACAAAGACGGCTGTTTCCGGCGTAAGTTGACGCGCTGAATGCGATAAAACAAGTTTCAGGTCGCTAGCATTTATAGTAGTAAAGTTACTTACCGATTCCAAGAAACAAACGAACGGTTTTCGACTTAGTATATCGAGCAATATCAAAACAAAGACGGCCGTTTCCGAAGTAATTTGACGCGCTAAATGCGATAAAACAAGTTTCAGGTCGCTAGCATATATAGTAGAAAAGTTAATCACCGATATCCAAGAAACAAACGAACGGACTTCGACTTAGTATATCGAGCAATATTGAAACAAAGACGGCCGTTTCTGGCGTAATTTGACGCGCTGAATGCGATAAAACAAGTTTCAGGTCGCTAGCATGTATAGTAAAAAAATACCAACCGATATCCAAGTAACAAAGAAACGGACTTTGACTTCGTATATCGAGCAATATCAAAACATAAACAGCCGTTTCCGGCGTAATTTTGAGCGCTGAATGCGATAAAACAAGTTTCAGGTCTCTAGCATGTATAGTCGAAAAGTTACTCACCGATATCCAAGAAACAAACAAACGAACTTTGATTCCGTGTATCGAAGAATATCGAAACAAAGACGGCTGTTTCCGGCGTGAGTTGACGCGCTGAATGCGATAAAACAAGTTTCAGGTCTTTAGCATTTATAGTAGTAAAGTTACTTACCGATGCCAAGGAACAAACGAATGGTTTTCGACTTAGTATATCGAGCAATATCAAAACAAAGACGGCCGTTTCCGAAGTAATTTGACGCGCTAAATGCGATAAAACAAGTTTCAGGTCGCTAGCATATATACTAGAAAAGTTACTAACCGATATCCAAGAAACAAACGAACAGACTTCGACTTAGTATATCGAGCAATATCAAAACAAAGACGGCCGTTTCCGACGTAATTTGACGCGCTGAATGCGATAAAACAAGTTTGAGGTCGCTAGCATGTATAGTAAGAAAGATACCAACCGATATTCAAGTAACAAAGAAACGGACTTCAACTTCGTATATGGAGCATTATCAAGACATAAACAGCCGTTACCGGCGTAATTCAAAGCGCTGAATGCGACAAAACAAGTTTCAGGTCGCTAGCATGTATAGTGAAAAAGATACCAACCGATATCCAAGTAACAAAGAAACGGACTTCGACTCCGTATATCGAGCAATATCAAAACATGGGCAGCCGTTTTTGGCGTAATTTGACGCGCTGGATGCGATGAAACAAGTTTCAGGTCGCTAGCATATATAGTAGAAAAGTTAATAACCGATATCCAAGAAACAAACGAACGGACTTCGACTTTGTATATCGAGCAATATCGAAACAAAGACGGCCGTTTCCGACGTAATTTGACGCGCTGAATGCGCTAAAACAAGTTTGAGGTCGCTAGCATGTATAGTGAAAAAGATACCAACCGATATACAAGTGACAAAGAAACGGACTTCGACTTCGTATATGGAGCATTATCAAATCATAAGCAGCCGTTACCGGCGTAATTTTGAGCGCTGAATGCGATAAAACAAGTTTCAGGTAGCTAGCGTATATAGTAGTAAAGTTACTAACCAGTATCCCAGAAACAAACGAACGGACTTCGACTTAGTATATCGAGCAATATTGAAACAAAGACGGCCTTTTCCGGCGTAATTTGACGCGCTGAATGCGATAAAACAAGTTTCAGGTCGCTAGCATGTATAGTAAAAAAATTCCAACCGATACGCAAGTAACAAAGAAACGGACTTCGACTTCGTATATCAAGCATTATCGAAACATAAACAGCCGTTTCCGGCGTAATTTGAAGCGCCTTATGCGATGAAACAAGTTTCAGGTCGCTAGCATGTATAGTCGGAAAGTTACTCACCGATATCCAAGAAACAAACAAACGAACTTCGATTCCGTGTATCGAAGAATATCGAAACAAAGACGGCCGTTTCCGGCGTAATTTGACGCGCTGAATGCAATAAAACAAGTTTCAGGTCGCTAGCATGTATAGTCGAAAAGTTACTCACCGATATCCAAGAAACAAACAAACCAACTTCGATTCCGTGTATTGAAGAATATCGAAACAAAAACGGCCGTTTCCGGCGTAATTTGACGCGCTGAATGCGATAAAACAAGTTTCTGGTCGCTAGCATGTATAGTGAAAAAGATACCAACCGATATCCAAGTAACAAAGAAACGGACTTCGACTTCGTATATCGAGCATTATCAAAACATAAACAGCCGTTTTCGGCGTAATTTAAAGCGCTGAATGCGATAAAACAAGTTTCAGGTCGCTAGCATATATAGTAGTGAAGTTACTTACCGATATTCAAGAAACAAACGAACGGACTTCGACTTAGTATATCGAGCAAAATCAAAACAAAGACGGCCGTTTCCGACGTAATTTGACGCGCTGAATGCGATAAAACAAGTTTCAGGTCGCTAGCATGTATAGTAAAAAAGATACCAACCGATATTCAAATAACGAAGGAACGGACTTCGACTTCGTATATCGAGCAATATCAAAACATAAACAGCCGTTTCCGGCGTAATTTTGAGCGCTGAATGCGATGAAACAAGTTTCAGGTCGCTAGCGTATATAGTAGTGAAGTTACTCACCGATATCCAAGAAACAAACAAACGAACTTTGATTCCGTGTATCGAAGAATATCGAAACAAAGACGGCTGTTTCCGGCGTGAGTTGACGCGCTGAATGCGATAAAACAAGTTCCAGGTCTTTAGCATTTATAGTAGTAAAGTTACTTACCGATGCCAAGGAACAAACGAATGGTTTTCGACTTAGTATATCGAGCAATATCAAAACAAAGACGGCCGTTTCCGAAGTAATTTGACGCGCTAAATGCGATAAAACAAGTTTCAGGTCGCTAGCATATATACTAGAAAAGTTACTAACCGATATCCAAGAAACAAACGAACAGACTTCGACTTAGTATATCGAGCAATATCAAAACAAAGACGGCCGTTTCCGACGTAATTTGACGCGCTGAATGCGATAAAACAAGTTTGAGGTCGCTAGCATGTATAGTAAGAAAGATACCAACCGATATTCAAGTAACAAAGAAACGGACTTCAACTTCGTATATGGAGCATTATCAAGACATAAACAGCCGTTACCGGCGTAATTCAAAGCGCTGAATGCGACAAAACAAGTTTCAGGTCGCTAGCATGTATAGTGAAAAAGATACCAACCGATATCCAAGTAACAAAGAAACGGACTTCGACTTCGTATATGGAGCATTATCAAATCATAAGCAGCCGTTACCGGCGTAATTTTGAGCGCTGAATGCGATAAAACAAGTTTCAGGTAGCTAGCGTATATAGTAGTAAAGTTACTAACCAGTATCCCAGAAACAAACGAACGGACTTCGACTTAGTATATCGAGCAATATTAAAACAAAGACGGCCTTTTCCGGCGTAATTTGACGCGCTGAATGCGATAAAACAAGTTTCAGGTCGCTAGCATGTATAGTAAAAAAATTCCAACCGATACGCAAGTAACAAAGAAACGGACTTCGACTTCGTATATCAAGCATTATCGAAACATAAACAGCCGTTTCCGGCGTAATTTGAAGCGCCTTATGCGATGAAACAAGTTTCAGGTCGCTAGCATGTATAGTCGGAAAGTTACTCACCGATATCCAAGAAACAAACAAACGAACTTCGATTCCGTGTATCGAAGAATATCGAAACAAAGACGGCCGTTTCCGGCGTAATTTGACGCGCTGAATGCAATAAAACAAGTTTCAGGTCGCTAGCATGTATAGTCGAAAAGTTACTCACCGATATCCAAGAAACAAACAAACCAACTTCGATTCCGTGTATTGAAGAATATCGAAACAAAAACGGCCGTTTCCGGCGTAATTTGACGCGCTGAATGCGATAAAACAAGTTTCTGGTCGCTAGCATGTATAGTGAAAAAGATACCAACCGATATCCAAGTAACAAAGAAACGGACTTCGACTTCGTATATCGAGCATTATCAAAACATAAACAGCCGTTTTCGGCGTAATTTAAAGCGCTGAATGCGATAAAACAAGTTTCAGGTCGCTAGCATATATAGTAGTGAAGTTACTTACCGATATTCAAGAAACAAACGAACGGACTTCGACTTAGTATATCGAGCAAAATCAAAACAAAGACGGCCGTTTCCGACGTAATTTGACGCGCTGAATGCGATAAAACAAGTTTCAGGTCGCTAGCATGTATAGTAAAAAAGATACTAACCGATATTCAAATAACGAAGGAACGGACTTCGACTTCGTATATCGAGCAATATCAAAACATAAGCAGCCGTCTTCGGCGTAATTTAGGGCGCTGAATGCGATAAAACAAGTTTCAGGTCGCCAGCATATAAAGTAGTGTAGTTACTTACCGATATCCAAGAAACAAACGAACGGACTTCGACTTAGTATATCGAGCAATATTAAAACAAAGACGGCCGTTTCCGGCGTAATTTGACGCGCTGAATGCGATAAAACAAATTTCAGGTCGCTAGCATGTATAGTGAAAAAAATTCCAACCGATATGCAAGTAACAAAGAAACGGACTTCGACTTCGTATATCAAGCATTATCAAAACATAAACAGCCGTTTCCGGCGTAATTTGAAGCGCTTAATGCGATAAAACAAGTTCCAGGTCGCTAGCATGTATAGTCGAAAAGTTACTCACCGATATCCAAGAAACAAACAAACGAACTTCGATTTCGTGTATCGAAGAATATCGAAACAAAGACGGCCGTTTCCGGCGTAATTTGACGCGCTGAATGCAATAAAACAAGTTTGAGGTCGCTAGCATGTATAGTGAAAAAGATACCAACCGATATACAAGTGACAAAGAAACGGACTTCGACTTCGTATATGGAGCATTATCAAATCATAAGCAGCCGTTACCGGCGTAATTTTGAGCGCTGAATGCGATAAAACAAGTTTCAGGTAGCTAGCGTATATAGTAGTAAAGTTACTAACCAGTATCCCAGAAACAAACGAACGGACTTCGACTTAGTATATCGAGCAATATTAAAACAAAGACGGCCTTTTCCGGCGTAATTTGACGCGCTGAATGCGATAAAACAAGTTTCAGGTCGCTAGCATGTATAGTAAGAAAATTCCAACCGATACGCAAGTAACAAAGAAACGGACTTCGACTTCGTATATCAAGCATTATCGAAACATAAACAGCCGTTTCCGGCGTAATTTGAAGCGCCTTATGCGATGAAACAAGTTTCAGGTCGCTACCATGTATAGTCGAAAAGTTACTCACCGATATCCAAGAAACAAACAAACGAACTTCGATTCCGTGTATCGAAGAATATCGAAACAAAGACGGCCGTTTCCGGCGTAATTTGACGCGCTGAATGCAATAAACCAAGTTTCAGGTCGCTAGCATGTATAGTCGAAAAGTTACTCACCGATATCCAAGAAACAAACAAACGAACTTCGATTCCGTGTATTGAAGAATATCGAAACAAAAACGGCCGTTTCCGGCGTAATTTGACGCGCTGAATGCGATAAAACAAGTTTCTGGTCGCTAGCATGTATAGTGAAAAAGATACCAACCGATATCCAAGTAACAAAGAAACGGACTTCGACTTCGTATATCGAGCATTATCAAAACATAAACAGCCGTTTTCGGCGTAATTTAAAGCGCTGAATGCGATAAAACAAGTTTCAGGTCGCTAGCATATATAGTAGTGAAGTTACTTACCGATATTCAAGAAACAAACGAACGGACTTCGACTTAGTATATCGAGCAAAATCAAAACAAAGACGGCCGTTTCCGACGTAATTTGACGCGCTGAATGCGATAAAACAAGTTTCAGGTCGCTAGCATGTATAGTAAAAAAGATACTAACCGATATTCAAATAACGAAGGAACGGACTTCGACTTCGTATATCGAGCAATATCAAAACATAAGCAGCCGTCTTCGGCGTAATTTAGGGCGCTGAATGCGATAAAACAAGTTTCAGGTCGCCAGCATATAAAGTAGTGTAGTTACTTACCGATATCCAAGAAACAAACGAACGGACTTCGACTTAGTATATCGAGCAATATTAAAACAAAGACGGCCGTTTCCGGCGTAATTTGACGCGCTGAATGCGATAAAACAAATTTCAGGTCGCTAGCATGTATAGTGAAAAAAATTCCAACCGATATGCAAGTAACAAAGAAACGGACTTCGACTTCGTATATCAAGCATTATCAAAACATAAACAGCCGTTTCCGGCGTAATTTGAAGCGCTTAATGCGATAAAACAAGTTCCAGGTCGCTAGCATGTATAGTCGAAAAGTTACTCACCGATATCCAAGAAACAAACAAACGAACTTCGATTTCGTGTATCGAAGAATATCGAAACAAAGACGGCCGTTTCCGGCGTAATTTGACGCGCTGAATGCAATAAAACAAGTTTGAGGTCGCTAGCATGTATAGTGAAAAAGATACCAACCGATATACAAGTGACAAAGAAACGGACTTCGACTTCGTATATGGAGCATTATCAAATCATAAGCAGCCGTTACCGGCGTAATTTTGAGCGCTGAATGCGATAAAACAAGTTTCAGGTAGCTAGCGTATATAGTAGTAAAGTTACTAACCAGTATCCCAGAAACAAACGAACGGACTTCGACTTAGTATATCGAGCAATATTAAAACAAAGACGGCCTTTTCCGGCGTAATTTGACGCGCTGAATGCGATAAAACAAGTTTCAGGTCGCTAGCATGTATAGTAAGAAAATTCCAACCGATACGCAAGTAACAAAGAAACGGACTTCGACTTCGTATATCAAGCATTATCGAAACATAAACAGCCGTTTCCGGCGTAATTTGAAGCGCCTTATGCGATGAAACAAGTTTCAGGTCGCTACCATGTATAGTCGAAAAGTTACTCACCGATATCCAAGAAACAAACAAACGAACTTCGATTCCGTGTATCGAAGAATATCGAAACAAAGACGGCCGTTTCCGGCGTAATTTGACGCGCTGAATGCAATAAACCAAGTTTCAGGTCGCTAGCATGTATAGTCGAAAAGTTACTCACCGATATCCAAGAAACAAACAAACGAACTTCGATTCCGTGTATTGAAGAATATCGAAACAAAAACGGCCGTTTCCGGCGTAATTTGACGCGCTGAATGCGATAAAACAAGTTTCTGGTCGCTAGCATGTATAGTGAAAAAGATACCAACCGATATCCAAGTAACAAAGAAACGGACTTCGACTTCGTATATCGAGCATTATCAAAACATAAACAGCCGTTTTCGGCGTAATTTGAAGCGCTGAATGCGATAAAACAAGTTTCAGGTCGCTAGCATATATAGTAGTGAAGTTACTTACCGATATTCAAGAAACAAACGAACGGACTTCGACTTAGTATATCGAGCAAAATCAAAACAAAGACGGCCGTTTCCGACGTAATTTGACGCGCTGAATGCGATAAAACAAGTTTCAGGTCGCTAGCATGTATAGTAAAAAAGATACCAACCGATATTCAAATAACGAAGGAACGGACTTCGACTTCGTATATCGAGCAATATCAAAACATAAGCAGCCGTCTTCGGCGTAATTTGAGGCGCTGAATGCGATAAAACAAGTTTCAGGTCGCCAGCATATAAAGTAGTGTAGTTACTTACCGATATCCAAGAAACAAACGAACGGACTTCGACTTAGTATATCGAGCAATATTAAAACAAAGACGGCCGTTTCCGGCGTAATTTGACGCGCTGAATGCGATAAAACAAATTTCAGGTCGCTAGCATGTATAGTGAAAAAAATTCCAACCGATATGCAAGTAACAAAGAAACGGACTTCGACTTCGTATATCAAGCATTATCAAAACATAAACAGCCGTTTCCGGCGTAATTTGAAGCGCTTAATGCGATAAAACAAGTTTCAGGTCGCTAGCATGTATAGTCGAAAAGTTACTCACCGATATCCAAGAAACAAACAAACGAACTTCGATTCCGTGTATCGAAGAATATCGAAACAAAGACAGCCGTTTCCGGCGTAATTTGACGCGCTGAATGCGATAAAACAACTTTCAGGTCGCTAGCATGTATAGTCGAAAAGTTACTCACCGATATCCAAGAAACAAACAAACGAACTTCGATTTCGTGTATCGAAGAATATCGAAACAAAGACGGCCGTTTCCGGCGTAATTTGACGCGCTGAATGCAATAAAACAAGTTTCAGGTCGCTAGCATGTATAGTCGAAAAGTTACTCACCGATATCCAAGAAACAAACAAACGAACTTCGATTCCGTGTATTGAAGAATATCGAAACAAAAACGGCCGTTTCCGGCGTAATTTGACGCGCTGAATGCGATAAAACAAGTTTCAGGTCGCTAGCATGTATAGTGAAAAAGGTACCAACCGATATCCAAGTAACAAAGAAACGGACTTCGACTTCGTATATCGAGCATTATTAAAACATAAACAGCCGTTTTCGGCGTAATTTAAAGCGCTGAATGCGATAAAACAAGTTTCAGGTCGCTCGCATATATAGTAGTGAAGTTACTTACCGATATTCAAGAAACAAACGAACGGACTTCGACTCAGTATATCGAGCAAAATCAAAACAAAGACGGCCGTTTCCGACGTAATTTGACGCGCTGAATGCGATAAAACAAGTTTCAGGTCGCTAGCATGTATAGTGAAAAAGATACCAACCGATATTCAAATAACGAAGGAACGGACTTCGACTTCGTATATCGAGCAATATCAAAACATAAGCAGCCGTCTTCGGCGTAATTTGACGCGCTGAATGCGATAAAACAAGTTTCAGGTCGCCAGCATATAAAGTAGTGAAGTTACTTACCGATATCCAAGAAACAAACGAACGGACTTCGACTTAGTATATCGAGCAATATTAAAACAAAGACGGCCGTTTCCGGCGTAATTTGACGCGCTGAATGCGATAAAACAAATTTCAGGTCGCTAGCATGTATAGTGAAAAAAATTCCAACCGATATGCAAGTAACAAAGAAACGGACTTCGACTTCGTATATCAAGCATTATCAAAACATAAACAGCCGTTTCCGGCGTAATTTGAAGCGCTTAATGCGATAAAACAAGTTTCAGGTCGCTAGCATGTATAGTCGAAAAGTTACTCACCGATATCCAAGAAACAAACGAACGAACTTCGATTCCGTGTATCGAAGAATATCGAAACAAAGACAGCCGTTTCCGGCGTAATTTGACGCGCTGAATGCGATAAAACAAGTTTCAGGTCGCTAGCATGTATAGTGAAAAAGATACCAACCGATATCCAAGTAACAAAGGAACGGACTTCGACTTAGTATATCGAGCAATATCAAAACAAAGACGGCCGTTTCCGACGTAATTTGACGCGCTGGATGCGATAAAACAAGTTTCAGGTCGCTAGCATATATAGTAGAAAAGTTACTAACCGACATCCAAGAAACAAACGAACGGACTCCGACTTCGTATATCGAGCAATATCCAAACAAAGACGGCCGTTTCCGGCGTAATTTGACGCGCTGAATGCGAGAAAGCAACTTTCAGGTCGCTGTCATGTATACGAAGAAAGTTACCAACCGATATCCTAGAAACAAACAAACGGACTTTGACTTTGTGTATCGAACAATATTGAAACAAAGACGGCTGTTTCCGGCGTAATTTGACGCGCTGAATGCGATAAAACAAGTTTCAGGTCGCTAGCATATACCGGGACCATCTCTAGAAACTAAACAGCAACTGCGCATGCGCGAGTTTAAATCCGACATCCGTGCAGTCTGGCCACCCCGAATTTAAGCTGTCAACCTTTGTTTTTGTCGGCCATGTAGTTCATACGCTATTTTGAGGTTAGAGTGTCAAATAATCGAGGTAGTGACTCGCAAAGGCGTGGGAAGTATTTGTCATTGCGCCAGAAAGTTGATTCTTGAAAGAACGGTCGGAATTTAATGCTAATGCTCTTTTACAATTCGTCTCAATCGAGCGAAACAAGAAATCTGTTTAAATGTTTGGTGCTTGGAAGAAACAAAGCAGGTAAGTAGGGACAATTTATTTAATCATTTTCATTACTTCATACATTAAGAATAAAAATGACATTTTTTTCTATTAACAGACAATTCAGTAAAAATAATTGCATTTCTGCTATTCGCTGATATCTGCTCCCCCTATTCAATTCATGACACATGCAAACATTATCACTTCTTTTGTTGGTTGTTGGAAGAAGTTGTGGGTCTTACAGTTTCTTTTAATTTCATATTGCGTGCAACATATCTTTTAATCAACTTTGTCACTCTCTGGTAATTTCAGAAGGTAACATTAGATTTGATGATTCTTGATTGTTCAAGAAATTGGAATATCTTACCGTTAATAACACAACTGTGAATCTCTTTTTCTAGAATTCAGTTCAACAAAATTGTTGTTACGACTACAGAAAATTACCCAATAATTATTCGAGTTCATTTTGTGAATTTTCAGCAATGTTCGATTAAATAAATGAAACGAACCTAATACTAAAATCAAAATATTTCATTTACTGGAATAATTTCTGAATTTCATGTTGGTGCAGTTCGAAACAAAGAAAATCTATTCCAAAGAGTAAAACTGAGGAACATTCTGTTACCCAATTTGAAAATAGACATTTTCAAAATGTACCTCAGTATCACAATTACCTTTCAGGATAACCATGTTTTAGAGAAATGTTCAGATCAATAATATGAAGATATTAACTTATCAAATTCAAGATTCTAGCCCTTGTTCCTTTGAAACAAATGAATACCTAATTTTGAACGAAGTTCATGAAAACATTTTCTCAAATAATCTCCTACTTGCTGTTATTTAAGAACAATAGACTCAAACCTAAATCCAATAAAGTATCTTCTTCATAGTGCTCGGAA
Source organism: Diprion similis (assembly GCF_021155765.1). Lineage (NCBI taxonomy): Eukaryota > Metazoa > Arthropoda > Insecta > Hymenoptera > Diprionidae > Diprion > Diprion similis. The sequence continues at coordinate 27,550,569 of NC_060112.1, read as the reverse complement.
CATCATCCGGTAACATGAATATGCGGAAGGAATTCCTATGTCGCTGAAACCGTTATAAAATTCCTTGTTTTCAACTTGTGCCACTAGATAACTTTTGCGTTGCGAGTTCCATTTCCAATCTCAGGATGAGATTTTTTTGTTTCGGACAGTGTTAATATGGGATGCAGAAGTAATTGTAATAAATGTAGATTCACAAACTTTCAGTCTAAGTGAAGGACCATGGTAAGAGTGTAAAATTGAATCTGGTTTCAAGCTATCGAGAAGTTACCGGATAACTCCCTGATAGAGATTCATAATAAAAAAGTTAGCCAGCAAGTAAATCCTACTGTAGACCAAGTGATCATTTGTAACGTGTACTAGTAAGTGAATGCATTCTGTAGACGTTGCTGGAGTTGAACGAGACTGAAGCATGGATGATAGCTGCAACTAGTTAGTCAGATGATACCGTCAATTAATATTGGCTTCAAAGATATTTTCTACTGAAGTTATCCAACATTGTTAGATTGAGATTGGTTCAATTTACCTATCAAAACTCATTCGTAGAATCTGATTCAAGACTTGAAACACTATTCATCTGAATTGAATACCAAGAGAGTAAGAAATAAAATATCAAAACTAAAAAGAATAAAATTTGAAAAGAAATGCGAGCTAATAATACCGCTTGGATTACAATGGTGCACGGAATGATTCCTCGGCAAAATTAATTAGTAGCAACTGTTGAAAAACAAACTTATTACTATTGGCTCGATCAATCTAAAATGATCGAATATTTAGAAATCATGATCTGTGGCGTGTCGTGCTCTTTAGTTTTGTCTCAACTGATGTTCAGAAGGTGGCGACGACTTGAAGAAATTCCCTTGGGTATCTGTTGCCTGATGAAACAACGGAACAATCAGGGTCGATGGTTGGAATGGTGGCACCAATCGAGAAATCAGGGTCCTTGCCATCAACGTTTGGACCATTAGGTAAGGTATGATTTTCCTCCCATTAACCACACTTGAAACTTTGAGCCTACCAAAAAAGACGAATTTTATGCCTGACAACTTTAGTCCCACTTCGATGATGGATTGTTTCCTATCTGAAAATATTAGAAGGTATCATGATCAGTTAGGAGCTTCTAATATTTTTGGACACAACTGATTTGTAAAAAATTGCATGAAAAATGAACGTTATTGTAACTCATTGCCATGTGACATCAACTGACTCCACGTTCGAAAATTACAATCACGAGTTACCGATCGTTGGATATCGTTTCAGGTGATGCGTTTGTAAGTTCCATTTATTGACTTTGAATTGTTAATTTTTCTTATAGTCCATATTTTCCCGAAATCAACAAAATTCATCGAATCGCGAATGTCACATCATGCTCGCGAGGTTATCAAAATTTGTTTACCCGAACCGCTGAACACGCGGTAATTAAACGTCGCCGTTCTCATCGCGGAACCATTTCCATGTTTTCCCACGTAATGATAAGGAAGGATATCGATTTCTTAAACTGAAAGTCAGAAACAGATCACCACGTGGTATTTAGCCAGACAATAGTACGTATCATAATTCTGTGCATACTGAAAAACACCCGCGAGGGCGCGAAAATCACGCAGCTACCACAATCTGATTGGATGAGACCAACGTCGCGACCGATATCAGCCAATCAAATCATCTATCTGTAAAGTTTCCCAACTTCTCCACCCGCAAATATAAACTCTCCCGCGCGCGTAAACTGGCCACTTTGCAAAAAGATTGCACGTGGTGAACCTCGTGTTTGATAAGTATCGTAATCCTTTTGTGAAGTTTTTTACAGGTTGAAAATGCCTAATTACAAGTTTTCTGTTCAAGAAAAAGTGGAGCTGGTGAAGCATCACCATCAAGGACTGACGTACCGGGAAAACAGAGATCATTTCGCGGCTGCCCACCCGGATCGACCGATACCGTCCATCACGACAATCAGGAACATGGTCCTGAAGTTTGAGCAAACTGGGAGTGTCGACGAGAGGACGAAGAAAGTGGTCCAGCCAAACCGGCAACTAAGTTGGGATACCAAGCTGGACATCTGCTTGACCATCGAAGAGGATCCCTTCAAGCCAACCAGCCATGTTGCACAGGAGCTTGAGATTTCCAAGGCGTCGGTCAGAAGAGTGCTGCGTGAAGCTAAGTACAAATCGTACAAGTTTCAAGTACATCACGAACTCTTGGTTGGTGATGGCGATAATCGTCTTCGCTTCAGCCAAGAGATGATGGAACGTCTGAATGCAGATGAGGGCTTGTTGAGTCGCATTTGTTTCTCCGATGAAAGTACGGTGATACTTCTCGGAGAACCCAACAGGCAGAACACCAGAGCCTGGTGCCGAAGCAGCCCTCGTCTGTTCATTCAGGCCGGCACGCAGTACCCGTTGAAGCTCAACGTCTGGCTCGGCGCCATTGGTAATCGGCTGATCGGGCCATTTTTCATCGATGGGAACCTCAACGGTGAAAAGTATCTTCGGTTACTTAGGGACCACATCGTACCAGCTCTTAGGCTGATTGAAGAAATCGTGAGTGTACCTTATCGTGTGAGGGGGGCCTTTTTATTAGCAGACTCCCTGTGATTTTGAAATAAATACTTGTTATGCTTACTAAAAGTAACGTGTCTTTTTCTGTATTTTAGGGCGAACCTGTTTGGTTTCAGCAGGATGGAGCCCCGGCTCACTTTACACGAGCCGTCCGGGATTACCTCGACCAAGAGTTCCCTGGACGTTGGATCGGTAGAGGAAGCCCGGAGGTGGAATGGCCAGCTCGTTCCCCTGATCTCGCCCCTCTGGACTATGGCTTGTGGGGCCATTTGAAAAATGTTCTCTATGCACAAGGTAGAATTGAAGGCCTTGCAGCACTGCAAGCCAGAATTTTGGACATTCTGCAGAACCTGTCGCCAGATGTTATATCGAACACGACAAATGCATTTTACGATCGGCTCGGTTACTGCGCTGCAGCTGCTGGAGGGCATTTTGAGCATTTATTGAAAGGGAACCAGTGGCCAGATGATCATGGGTGATCAGTAGGGAAGTTGAGATTGGTCTCCTTGAGTTGTAGGACGATTGTCCGGTAAGTTATCGTTTTGTTTACTTTTTTCTTCAATAATACGAGTTAGACTGTAGAATTGCCTGCTGTTCTTTTTCTGTTTTTGGATGTCTGGTCAACCCTTCTTTGTTAACTGAACATCGACTGTGGTACATTGGAGTTGCGTAAACTTTGTCAACTATTCAACGGAGTCAGCGAGGATTTTTTTAGGGTATTGCATCAGGTACGTCTACTGTGACTTGCTACTTTTTGTACTCCTAAGCTTTGTGTTCAAGATACCCAATTTTTTTTTATTCCTCGTTACTGATTTTATTTATTTATTTCATGTTTATCGGTACGGATTACTGGCTTCGGGACCACTGCACTGTAACAAATCTACTCCGGAGGCACCTTCTACTGAGATTCAACGATCCATTTATTTTTATCACGGAAGTGAAGATTGGTCTCCTTGAGCTATGGGATGATTGTCCTGTACGTTATTGCTTTGTTTCCTAATTTTTCTTTAGTAACATGAGTTACACTGTAAAATTAACTGTTGTCCTTTTTATCTTTTCGTACTTGGATGTCTGGTGAACCCTTCTTTGTTAACGGAACATCGACTGTTGTACAATGGACTTGGATTAACTTTGTCAACTATTCAACGGAGTCTTTGAGGGTTTTTGAGGGTATTAGGACATTTGTCAAGTACGTTTGCTGTGATCGATAACTTTTTGTGCTCCTAAACTTTGTGTTTACAATCAATAATTAATTTTTATTCCTTGTTACTGATTTAATTACTTATTTCATGTTCATCGGCACTGATAACTGGTTTCTGGTGTACTGCACTGTAAGAAATCTACTCCGGAGCTACCTTCTACTGGGTTTCAACAATGTACTTATTATTAATTTTATGTGAATAAAGAATCTTTTTGAGATAAACAATATTTTCACTTACCTGCCTCAGTTTGTCTAGACTCCCACTCGTTGATGACGTTTCACATTTTATTCCAGATTTCTTCAATAAATAACTAACCCAATTTCTGCAGCCTTTGATATTTGTTTCTCCATTCAAGCCTTTATTATGTCGATTGAATATCTTCAAATATCGACGACGGTATTGTTGAATGACACTATTCTTAGACAATTCTCGCGAAATAGGAATAAATATTAACATAACCTCAATCCGCTACTTTAGGCGCGAGAGATTCACAGCCTTGTCATATTTTTTGTATGTTGGTCCCCTTGGTTTGCTGACAGAAATTACGCCGCGGGGCAATTTCGCTGACCAATGAGATTAAATTATTTAGCGCATGCGCAGTTCTTGTTTAGTTTCTAGAGATTGTCCCGGTATAGTAGTAAAGTTACTTACCGATATCCAAGAAACAAACGAACGGACTTCGACTTAGTATATCGAGCAATATCAAAACAAAGACGGCCGTTTCCGACGTAATTTAACGCGCTAAATGCGATAAAACAAGTTTCGGGTCGCTAGCATGTATAGTCGAAAAGTTACTGACCGATATCCAAGAAACAAACAAACGAACTTCGACTTCGTGTATCGAACAATAACGAAACAAAAACGGCCGTTTTCGGCGTAATTTGACGCGCTGAATGCGATGAAACAAGTTTCGGGTCGCAAGCATGTATAGTCGAAAAGTTACTGACCGATATCCAAGAAACAAACGAACGGACTCCGACTTCGTATATCGAGCAAGATCAGAACAAAGACGGCCGTTTCCGACGTAATTTGACGCGCTGAATGCGATAAAACAAGTTTCAGGTCGCTAGCATATATAGTAGAAAAGTTACTAACCGATATCCAAGAAACAAACGAACGGACTCCGACTTCGTATATCGAGCAATATCAAAACATGAACAGCCGTTTCCGGCGTAATTTAAAGCGCTGAATGCGATAAAACAAGTTTCGGGTCGCTAGCATGTATAGTCGAAAAGTTACTGACCGATATCCAAGAAACAAACGACCGGACTTCGACTTAGTATATCGAGCGATAGCTAAACAAAGAAGGCCGTTTCCGACGTAATTTGACGCGCTGAATGCGATAAAACAAGTTTCAGGTCGCTAGCATGTATAGTGAAAAAGATACCAACCGATATCCAAGTAACAAAGAAACGGTCTTTGACTTCGTATATCGAGCGATATCAAAACAAAAACGGCCGTTTCCGTCGTGATTTGGCGCGCTGAATGCGATAAAACAAGTTTCAGGTCGCTAGCATATATAGTAGTAAAGTTACGAACCGATATCCAAGAAACAAACAAACGGACTTCGACTTTGTGTATTGAACAATATTAAAACAAAGACGGCAGTTTCCGGCGTAATTTGACGCGCTGAATGCGATAAAACAAGTTTCGGGTCGCTAGCATGTATAGTCGAAAAGTTACTGACCGTTATCCGAGGAACAAACAAACGAACTTCGACTTCGTGTATCGAGCGATAGCTGAACAAAGGAGGCCGTTTCCGACGTGATTTGACGCGCTGAATGCGATAAAACAAGTTTTAGGTCGCTTTCATGTATAGAAAGAAAGTTACCAACCGATATCCTAGAAACAAACAAACGGACTCCGACTTTGTGTATCGAACAATATCGAAACAAAGACGGCCGTTTCCGGCGTAATTTGACGCGCTGAATGCGATAAAACAAGTTTCAGGTTGCTTGCATGTATAGTGAAAAAAATACCGACTGATATCCAAGTAACGAAGAAACGGACTTCGACTTCGTATATCGAGCAATATCAAAACATAAACAGCCGTTTCCGGCGTAATTTGAAGAGCTGAATGCGATAAAACAAGTTTTGGGTCGCTAGCATGTATAGTCGAAAAGTTACTGACCGATATCCAAGAAACAAACAAACGAACTTCGACTTCGTGTATCGAACAATAACGGAACAAAAACGGCCGTTTTCGGCGTAATTTGACGCGCTGAATGCGATGAAACAAGTTTCGGGTCGCAAGCATGTATAGTCGAAAAGTTACTGACCGATATCCAAGAAACAAACGAACGGACTTCGACTTCGTATATCGAGCAATATCAAAACAAAGACGGCCGTTTCCGACGTAATTTGACGCGCTGAATGCGATAAAACAAGTTTCAGGTCGCTAGCATATATAGTAGAAAAGTTACTGACCAATATCCAAGAAACAAACGAACGGACTCCGACTTCGTATATCGAGCAATATCAAAACATAAACAGCCGTTTCCGGCGTAATTTAAAGCGCTGAATGCGATAAAACAAGTTTCGGGTCGCTAGCATGTATAGTCGAAAAGTTACTGACCGATATCCAAGCAACGAACAAACGAACTTCGACTTCGTGTATCGAACAATAACGGAACAAAGACGGCCGTTTTTGGCGTAATTTGACGCGCTGAATGCGATAAAACAAGTTTCGGGTCGCTAGCATGTATTGTCGAAAAGTTACTGACCATGTGACGTTGCACCCCGCGTGCACGTCACAATAAGCCCCAAACCCGCGGAGCGGGGCCGAACAATGCCGAACCGGCCCGGGCGCACCCGAAGACGCGCCGGGCCGGCCGGAGAAGGCACTCTTGTGCCAACCACGTACGACGCCGGACGCCTAGGAGTTCCAGTTACGAGCGAAAAGGTCAGCTGAAATACATCCATTCTACCGCGCACCACCCACGCACCGCACCACCACTGCCAGTCACTGCATCCACACCCTGCATAACCATCCGATCCACACCCACACGTCCCCCCCCCATTCCCCCTACACATCCACACGCTCACACACACATCCACCTCCCTTTCACTCACACGTTCATTAGCACTAATTCATTAGTTTTTAAGGATTTAGATTTAAGAAACACGCTAACCGGCTGGGGCGTGACCAGCCGCCACGTGGGACCGACCCCTTTGTTAAGTAGCCCGTAAGATCAATGCCATATTAAATACACGATATACCTCATTTTTCACAACGTCGGCACGTGCAGTTTCTCTTCCCCGTCTCTCGTTTCCCTCCTCTCTCCCCCCAAAATAAGTGCGGGATTCACCTCCCGTCACAACCAATATCCAAGAAACAAACAAACGAACTTCGACTCCGTGTATCAAACAATAACGAAACAAAGACGGCCGTTTTCGGCGTAATTTGACGCGCTGAATGCGATAAAACAAGTTTTAGGTCGCTAGCATATATAGTAGTAAAGTTACGAACCGATATCCAAGAAACAAACAAACGGACTTCGACTTTGTGTATTGAACAATATTAAAACAAAGACGGCAGTTTCCGGCGTAATTTGACGCGCTGAATGCGATAAAACAAGTTTCAGGTCGCTAGCATGTATAGTGAGAAAGATACCAACCGATATCCAAGTAACAAAGAAACGGTCTTTGACTTCGTATATCGAGCAATATCAAAACAAAAACGGCCGTTTCCGTCGTGATTTGGCGCGCTGAATGCGATAAAACAAGTTTCAGGTCGCTAGCATATATAGTAGGAAAGTTACAAACGATATCCAAGAAACAAACGAACGGACTCCGACTTCGTATATCGAGCAATATCAAAACAAAGAAGGCCGTTTCCGGCGTAATTTGACGCGCTGAATGCGATAAAACAAGTTTCGGGTCGCGAGCATGTATAGTCGAAAAGTTACCGACCGTTATCCAAGCAACAAACAAACGAACTTCGACTTCGTGTATCGAACAATAACGAAACAAAGACGGCCGTTCTCGGCGTAATTTGACGCGCTGAATGCGATAAAACAAGTTTTAGGTCGCTAGCATATATAGTGAAAAAGATACCAACCGATATCCAAGTAACAAAGAAACGGTCTTTGACTTCGTATATCGAGCAATATCAAAACAAAAACGGCCGTTTCCGTCGTGATTTGGCGCGCTGAATGCGATAAAACAAGTTTCAGGTCGCTAGCATATATAGTAGAAAAGTTACAAACCGATATCCAAGAAACAAACGAACGGACTCCGACTTTGTATATCGAGCATCATCAAAACAAAGAAGGCCGTTTCCGGCGTAATTTGACGCGCTGAATGCGATAAAACAAGTTTTAGGTCGCTTTCATGTATAGAAAGAAAGTTATCAACCGATATCCTAGAAACAAACAAACGGACTTCGACTTTGTGTATCGAACAATATCGAAACAAAGACGGCCGTTTCCGGCGTAATTTGACGCGCTGAATGCGATGAAACAAGTTTCAGGTCGCTTGCATGTATAGTGAAAAAAATACCGACTGATATCCAAGTAACAAAGAAACGGACTTCGACTTCGTATATCGAGCAATATCAAAACATAAACAGCCGTTTCCGGCGTAATTTGAAGAGCTGAATGCGATAAAACAAGTTTCGGGTCGCTAGCATGTATAGTCGAAAAGTTACTGACCGTTATCCAAGAAACAAACAAACGAACTTCGACTTCGTGTATCGAACAATAACGAAACAAAGACGGCCGTTTTCGGCGTAATTTGACGCGCTGAATGCGATAAAACAAGTTTTAGGTCGCTAGCATATATAGTGAAAAAGATACCAACCGATATCCAAGTAACAAAGAAACGGTCTTTGACTTCGTATATCGAGCAATATCAAAACAAAAACGGCCGTTTCCGTCGTGATTTGGCGCGCTGAATGCGATAAAACAAGTTTCAGGTCGCTAGCATATATAGTAGAAAAGTTACAAACCGATATCCAAGAAACAAACGAACGGACTCCGACTTCGTATATCGAGCAATATCAAAACAAAGAAGGCCGTTTCCGGCGTAATTTGACGCGCTGAATGCGATAAAACAAGTTTCGGGTCGCGAGCATGTATAGTCGAAAAGTTACCGACCGTTATCCAAGCAACAAACAAACGAACTTCGACTTCGTGTATCGAACAATAACGAAACAAAGACGGCCGTTCTCGGCGTAATTTGACGCGCTGAATGCGATAAAACAAGTTTTAGGTCGCTAGCATATATAGTGAAAAAGATACCAACCGATATCCAAGTAACAAAGAAACGGTCTTTGACTTCGTATATCGAGCAATATCAAAACAAAAACGGCCGTTTCCGTCGTGATTTGGCGCGCTGAATGCGATAAAACAAGTTTCAGGTCGCTAGCATATATAGTAGAAAAGTTACAAACCGATATCCAAGAAACAAACGAACGGACTCCGACTTTGTATATCGAGCATCATCAAAACAAAGAAGGCCGTTTCCGGCGTAATTTGACGCGCTGAATGCGATAAAACAAGTTTTAGGTCGCTTTCATGTATAGAAAGAAAGTTATCAACCGATATCCTAGAAACAAACAAACGGACTTCGACTTTGTGTATCGAACAATATCGAAACAAAGACGGCCGTTTCCGGCGTAATTTGACGCGCTGAATGCGATGAAACAAGTTTCAGGTCGCTTGCATGTATAGTGAAAAAAATACCGACTGATATCCAAGTAACAAAGAAACGGACTTCGACTTCGTATATCGAGCAATATCAAAACATAAACAGCCGTTTCCGGCGTAATTTGAAGAGCTGAATGCGATAAAACAAGTTTCGGGTCGCTAGCATGTATAGTCGAAAAGTTACTGACCGTTATCCAAGAAACAAACAAACGAACTTCGACTTCGTGTATCGAACAATAACGAAACAAAGACGGCCGTTTTCGGCGTAATTTGACGCGCTGAATGCGATAAAACAAGTTTTAGGTCGCTAGCATATATAGTGAAAAAGATACCAACCGATATCCAAGTAACAAAGAAACGGTCTTTGACTTCGTATATCGAGCAATATCAAAACAAAAACGGCCGTTTCCGTCGTGATTTGGCGCGCTGAATGCGATAAAACAAGTTTCAGGTCGCTAGCATATATAGTAGAAAAGTTACAAACCGATATCCAAGAAACAAACGAACGGACTCCGACTTTGTATATCGAGCAATATCAAAACAAAGAAGGCTGTTTCCGGCGTAATTTGACGCGCTGAATGCGATAAAACAAGTTTTAGGTCGCTTTCATGTATAGAAAGAAAGTTACTAACCGATATCCTAGAAACAAACAAACGGACTTCGACTTTGTGTATCGAACAATATCGAAACAAAGACGGCCGTTTCCGGCGTAATTTGACGCGCTGAATGCGATAAAACAAGTTTCGGGTCGCTAGCATGTATAGTCGAAAAGTTACTGACCGATATCCAAGAAACAAACAAACGAACTTCGACTTCGTGTATCGAACAATAACGAAACAAAAACGGCCGTTTTCGGCGTAATTTGACGCGCTGAATGCGATGAAACAAGTTTCGGGTGGCAAGCATGTATAGTCGAAAAGTTACTGACCGATATCCAAGAAACAAACGAACGGACTCCGACTTCGTATATCGAGCAATATCAAAACACAGAAGGCCGTTTCCGGCGTAATTTGACGCGCTGAATGCGATAAAACAAGTTTCGGGTCGCTAGCATGTATAGTCGAAAAGTTACTGACCGATATCCAAGAAACAAACAAACGAACTTCGACTTCGTGTATCGAACAATAACGAAACAAAGACGGCCGTTTTCGGCGTAATTTGACGCGCTGAATGCGATAAAACAAGTTTTAGGTCGCTAGCATATATAGTAGTAAAGTTACGAACCGATATCCAAGAAACAAACAAACGGACTTCGACTTTGTGTATTGAACAATATTAAAACAAAGACGACAGTTTCCGGCGTAATTTGACGCGCTGAATGCGATAAAACAAGATTCAGGTCGCTAGCATGTATGGTAAAAAAGTTAGGTTATAGCTGTTGCCATCGGTGGACTTTCGGTTTTTGAGTGAACTTTTTCGGATTTCTTTCGCTCGTTCCGATGCTGCTCTTTATTCCAAAATCTATGGGGCCGTTTTTGAGATTTTGAGGGCGGGGGGGTGGGTGGGTCGGGTGCAGGATCACCTTGCCTGTTATGGCCCCTACGGCCTTCTCCCCCCTCCTTCTTTTGATCCATCCCGGGGGGGGAGGGGGGGGGGAATACGGAGTGAACTTTTTCTTACCGACATGGACTTCTTAGTCCTCAATTTAAAAAAAAAAATGAGCCCCTAATCAACCCTCTACGACTTTCGGTCTAGGAGACAGTACATTTACAAAAAAACCACTCACCCAACCTAACTAAAAATAGATGGGTCAGGTGCAGGATTCCCCCTTACGCTTTGGCCCCTACGGCTGCCCCTAACGCCCCATTCTTGCCCTCCCTCGGGGGGGGGGGATGCGAAGTGAACTTTTTCTTTTCCGACACGAACTTTCTAGCCCTTGATTTCTCAAAAAAAATGAGCCCTCAACGAACCCTCTACGACTTCTGGTTCAGGAGATACGAAATTTCGAAATTTTTTTCCCACCCAACCCAACCTACGTCGGAAGCATCGAAAATTTTCCGAGTTTTTTCCAAAATTTTTGTCACCTAGAGACTTGTTTTCTAGGCGTTTCAAACGATTCTGAGCCGATCTGTACCTATTTTGCGGGAACTTTTTTTTATTTTTCCCTCGAAGCTCTACTTAAGAACTTTGAAATTTTTCGAATTTTGAAAAAAAAAATATGTTACCCAGAGACTTGTTTTCTAGGCGTTCCGAACGATTCCGAGTTGATCCAGGGTAACTTTCGAGGAAATTTTTTTTTTCTCGATCTCACCGCCCAAGTCAAAAACTTATAAATCGCCCCGGAAAATTCCAAAAAAATTTCAGGAGACCAACGCGGTCATTGCGGTGAAAAAACCTTTCCAGAAGCATGTCGCTAAATCTCACGGTTCGGATTTTACGGCCGGCGTTTCCGCTTTTCCGGCGTCCGACTCCCGATTCGACACCACCATCGCGTTTAGATGGCCATAATCAGGCGGGGACCCGCGATAATTTCAATTTCAAGTTGATCGATTCGATTTTAGAAAAGTTAGGACAAGTTCGGCCCTCCGAGACATTGGATTCCGGAAGGTTGGAATAAGTTCGGCCTTTCGGAGTGTGTGGCACCCGGAAGGTTAGGATAAGTTCGGCTCCCCGAAACCACAACACACACGAGGGTACGAACAACGCGATAGGTGGTCGCGGCACCCGGAAGGTTGGAATGAGTTCGGCTTCCGGATTCTGCGGCGGCCGGAAGGTTAGGAAGGGTTCGGCTCCCCGAAACCACAACACACACGAGGGTACGAACAACACGAAAGGTGGTCGCGGCACTCGGAAGGTTGGAATAAGTTCAGCCTCCGGATTCTGCGGTGGCCGGAAGGTTAGGAAGGGTTCGGCTTCCCGGAACCACAACACACACGAGGGTACGAACAACGCGAAAGGTGGTCACGGCACCCGGAAGGTTGGAATGAGTTCGGCTACCGGATTCTGCGGTGGCCGAAAGATTAGAAAGGGTTCGGCTCCCCGGAACCACGACACACACGAGGGTACGAACAACGCGAAAGGTGATCGCGGCACCCGGAAGGTTGGAATAAGTTCGGCCAGCCGGTGAACACACAGCAGGGGCGCGGGGGTGCAACCCCCTGCCCGGGGTCCAGGGGGAAGCCCCGGTGGGGGGCCCAACCTAAGGCATAACCAGAGTCAAATAAATGATATCAGAACAATTAACGCGTATCCAACCGATTACACAAATCGTACAACAATGCACATCTATAGTTTCGATACAGTACACTTTTCAGGGGTACTTGTAATCAAGTTTTTTTGACCGCGACAGCTTGCCCGATTTTTCAGAATTTTCTCAGATTTTTTTTTTTTCACCGATATTTTGAAATTTTTGGAACAGGTACAAAAATGAAAAAAATGTCTTCGAAAGTTACCCTGGGTCGTCTCAGAATCGCCCGAAACGCCCAGAAAACACTTCTCCGCTAGACGAAAATTTCGAAAAAAACTTAGGAAATTTCCGACGCCCCAAAGTAGGTTGTGTTAGGTTAGGTTGGATTAGGACGTGAACTTTGTAGCCCCGGATTCGTCAATAAAAATGAGCCCTCAACGAACGCTCTACGACTTCCGGTTTAGGAGATACGGATTTTTGAAAATCATTTGAGAAATATCACTCACCTAACCTATCGTATTAAGGTTAGGTGATGTTAGGCTAGGTAAGATTGGGTTAGGTAGGGTTAGGTTGGGTTAGGTTGGGTTAGGTTAGGTTAGGTTCCCCCACGTGGCTGTCACCTTGTTGTGGTGTGGGGGCTTGAGGCTCCCCGTGATGAGCCCCGGGGGCGATGCCGGCGGGACTCTCGAGTCCTGGCAGGTTCAACCTAGCCGGTAAGGTCTCGGGAGGAGCGGAGAGTGACTAACGACAGCCTAAGGGAAAGGGACCCTGAAAAAAACCCGTGATGGAAACGAACCAAGGAGCAAACCTTACGGAGCAGGAGGACGGACCTCCAGCCACGGCGGCACGGGGTGCGGAAGTAGGCCACCGACCGTCGACATCACGTAACTACAACGAAACAACTGAGAGGGTGGACCCCATGGCCCTCCAGTCTGTACATGTGACTGGGAAGACATACAGGAAGGCACACACCGAAGGCGCAGGGGACGACCAGCGCAGAACGTCCTGGGCAGGAGTAATTGGCGGTGGACCGCTGGACAACCCATTTAAGGGACGATCGATTGTTCCAAGATCACCGCCACACCCGGCACGAGAAGAAGAGGACGATACCGAGAAAACGGAGAACCGAGACCAGGGGGAACCCCGCGCAAGAAGAACGAAGAGGCCACCGAACCACACGGAGCAGGACACACGGCGAGCAAGGGACACTAAAGAGCAGGAAGCAGCATTGGAAGCCACAAAGATGCGGCATCCTGAGCCGAACAACCAAATTGGCAAACCGGCTACAATAACCCTCCACCTGACGGGAGACAGTGGCGAAGAGAACACGGGCCCGAGCACCGACGATGCACCACAACTGGGGCGGGGTGAATCCGGGAATAGTGCGCGCGAAGCGGAGCCAGCGATTGACCCCATGAATGCGTGCAGAACGGCGGAGGAGCTAATCACCATAAGCCAGAAGATACAGGCAGTGTACGAGAAAAGCGGGAACCTCCGGAGGCAGGAGAGGGAGATCGCGACGCTACAAATGCGAAAATGGCGCGAACAACTGCGTAAGGAGGCGGACGAAGCGGACGGAACCGGATCGAAAGCGCTAGTCTCAGCCCTCTGCATGTGGTCCAAGGAGACAAAGACGGTCATCGAAACCATCAGTAAAGCAAACAAGTTCAAAAGGGAACTGGCCACCGAGATGCGCTGGCTATGGAGCCAGGGACGAACGAAGATAAAGGAATTGTGCGAGGAAAGTGGATTAACCACACCCGACAAGAAAGGGGTAGTGGTGGTTGACAACGATCGCGGAGACGACCCAACCAACTGCGAACAATGGCAGACGGTAACAGGCACAAGCAAACGGAAGCGAGGGGCGACGAACACCACACCAAAAAGCGGGACACCAACCGAAACCACGCCATCGCCGCCGCACCCACCTGCGAAGAGAATCGTGGACCGTGAGGAGGTGGCTAAGGAGGAGAAGAACGGCAATGGATCGAGCCTGTTGCAAAGAGGAAACCAGAAACCGGGTGAAACACGCAAACCTACCTACACGCAGGAGGCGGAGGGGACACCAACGGAACCCCGATCCAGCGAAAAGGTGCCCTCCGATCCCAAGCCAGAGGACGGCGGGGGAGGTGGAGGCAAGCCGGGTGGCAGGGCCACGGAACCAGAAGCGGAATCCGAACCCTCCCCTCCTATGGGACGGACACCTGCTGCCAGTGGACGCAGAGCCGTGCGCATCAGATCAAGAAAGGGCGAACGCTTCGCGCAGGCCCTGGTGTCACTGAGAAGCACGATCAGGACAGAAGACATTGACATACTGGGCGTCAGTAAGGCAGCCGCGTCAGAGGATGTCATTGCCACCGTAAGGACGGAGGAACAGGCACAGGAACTCGCCCGACAGGCCAAAGAATCATGCGGAATGGACGCCGAGGTCCTCGAACCCAGGACGAAGAGGATCCACATAAGAGGGCTACACGACCCGACCACGGACGGAGAAATTATCGAGGCACTGAAGAAATATACGGACAGCTGCAACATAAAGATCGTATTCAAGATACAGGGCAGGCCGGGTACAATAACCGCCTGCGTCGAAATGCCTGCGCGCCCTGCTACAGCCTGCGGGGAAGATGGTGTGGTTCAAATTGGCTGGGCGCGATGTCGCACGAGAGAATTCACGGATGATAGAGGCTGTTATCGGTGCAACCGCAAGGACCACAGACTCGCGGATTGCAACCTTACTGAGGAGGAGAGGGTGTGCTTTGTGTGCGGTGACCGTAGTCACCTCGCCAAGCTATGCCCGACAAGGACCCAGGCCAGAGGAAGACCAAGACGCGCGGCCCACAGAGCACAAGTCGACCAAGAAGGGCCTTCACAGGTGCAGGCTGGTGATGGTGGTGGAAGGCCAACTCGCGGCAACAGCACCAACCAGAAGCAGGCATGGCCAGGACTCAGGGCGCCGGCCCCCCCCAAGCCCACACGTAGGGAAGGCACCGGAAAGCAGACCAGCACAGACGAGGACCGCATGCTCACCACGGCCGAGAAGGGCACGCAGACGGACGAAAGCTGGCTAGGAGGAGAAGCAGCACAGGCGGGTGTAATCACAGCACCGAAATGGAGCCAAGTCGCGGCGCAAGGCCCACCGACGGCAGCAGCAGGGACACGGACAACAACGACCGCAACAACGGAGCAACAAGGACGACGGGACCCCAGGGAGGCCGAGGGAGACCAGGACGAGGGGACCAAAACCCGGACGAACGGCAATGCCAGTAGGTCAAGAAGAAGGTGCAAACATGCGCTCCTCGTCAGTCACCCGGAAAAAGAGTACGCTGAACTGGTGGCTAAGGCAAGGGAGCTGACAAGGAATACCACGGAGGCTGCGCTAGCCAAGGGCGTCACCGGGGTACGAAAAACCCGGAACGGAGCCATGCTCCTGGAAATAGGCAGCCTGGAAGAAGAGAACATCTGGGCCCACATGTTGCGCTCGAGCGTGGGTGAAGATACCAAGGTCGTAAGACTGGCCGACACGGTACCGGTGAAGATAAGGAGGCTCGATGCGGTAGTCACGGAGGAGGAATTGGTGGAAGCAATCGCCGACGAGACAGGGGGACCAGGGTCCGAAAACCCGATACATGTCGTCCGAATGTTCAAATACCCATGGGAAGAGAAGGCAGCGATCGTGAAAGTGACGGCAGAGGCGAAGGCAACTCTCGCCAAGAGAGCAAGCTTACGGGTGGGACTCACACTCGCCAAGGTGTGCGGACCCCCAACTCCCCGAAGGACAACCGCGGGGGCAGCCAGACCGCCCGCGAACAGGCACGAGCGACAACAACAACAGCGCCAACGGCAGCAGCGCCCGCAGCAATCACCTCCCCAAGCTGAGCGGCGAGCGTCGCGGCAGCAACAACAACAACAGGAAGAAGAGGAGGAGGAGGAGGAGAACAATAAAGCTCCCCCCCCCCAAAGCCAAAACCGCAGGAACGTGGCAATCACAACGGCCACAGGCGATGCGCGACGACAACAATGAGGAAGAGGAGGCACCGGAGGAAACGACCGTGACACCAAGACCAGGCAGGACGCCCCGCCTCCGCACCGGCGGGGATCCGATCATCAAGGAGGGAGGTGGCGAAGACTCTAGCTACCGAGACGACATGGACGTGGACATTCAGATAGACGGCTGGAGCGACGTCGTAAGCACACCCCGGATCCTGGACCCGGAAGAACTACCGCGATTCCCTCAGTGGCGGCTGGACGCGGCAAGCAGCAGCAAGGGCACGGAGGAAGCCCCACAAAACAACAACAAAAACAATGGCTAGCCCCCAACAGACAGGACAGAACCACGACCAAAAACAGGACCGGAAAGAGGCAAACGAACTACGGATCATCCAAATCAATCTCAACAATTCGCGTAGGGCGCACGACTTACTGCTAGCTACGGCCACGAACAGGCGGATACAGGTCGCAATCATCAGCGAGCCCAGCCGGAACCAAGGCGGCGGAAGATGGTTCCTGAGCACGGATGGAAAGGCGGGAGTACTGGTGCTGGAGAACAAACTGCCAGCCAAGCTAGCAACAAGAGGAACAGGCCACGTAACGGTGCAGGTATGCAACATCGAGCTGAGCAGCTGCTACTTCTCACCAAACATTTCAGACGCGGAGTTCGCGAACCACCTGAACGACCTCGCAGGCGCGACACTGGACAGACCGAAGATGAAGGGGGCACCACTACTAGGCACCGTAATCGCGGGGGACCTGAATGCCTGGTCAACGGCATGGGGAAGCGTGGCCACGGACGCACGGGGCCGGGCAGTCGAGGACATGGCCGCGCAAGGTGACCTAACAGTATGCAACAGAGGACGAAGACCAACGTTTCAAAGGGGAGCAGCCTCGTCAATAGTGGACATCACACTGGCCACAAACGCGATCGTGCCAGCAATTACGAACACCTGGGAAGTTCTTGAAGGCGAAGAGAGCCTGAGCGACCACCGATACGTGACCTACAACATCAATCGGACACAAATGGGAGCACAGACGAGAACCCGGGCACCGCTGCTGCAGCAGGGGAACGCAACCCAGGAACAACAAGGATGGGTCATAAAGAAGCTAGACCCCGAGAAGTTCGCGGCAAGGCTCCGGGAAGACATGGCAGGAAGACCGACGCGATGGGCGGAAGATGCCGAGGGGAACCCCGAGGTGGAAGCCAACCAACTGAGGGGAAGGGTTGAGCGAGCATGCGACGCTGCAGCGCCCAGAAGAAGAAGCTGGGGAGGATACAGACCGGTCTACTGGTGGAACGAGGAAGTGGCGGAAGCACGGCGGGAATGCACGAAGGCTAGGAGAGCCACGCAGCACGTCAGGCGCAGGGGGATGTCCGCAGCACCTGAAGAGCTGCACAGCGCCGAGGAGAGGCAGAGATACACCACCAAAAAACTCAGGACCTCAATAAGGAAGAGCAAGGAAACCGCGTGGAAGGAGCTCCTGACGAAAGTGGAAAGTGACCCCTGGGGAATGCCATATAAGCTTTGTATGGGAAAGATCCAGCGAAAAACAGTACCGCACACAGAGGACGTGAGGGACGCAGTGCGGAGCCTCTTCCCCGCGGACCAACGGGTAATAGTAGCAGCAGCAGCAGCAGCAGCAGCAGCAGGAAGAGAAACCGAGAGAAACGCCAGTGACAATGAAGAAATCGAGGCCTTTACCGGCGAAGAAATCGCAGCGGCCATCAAAGCGTTGAAGACGGGGAAAGCCCCGGGTGAGGACCGGATACCAAACGAGGTTATCCGGCTCGCGCACGCCATCGACCCGGACGCCTTCCGCAAACTATACAACACCTGCCTCAGGCATAGGCGATTCCCGGCGGCCTGGAAAAAGGCGAACCTCGTGCTTCTACCCAAGAGTAAACCTGACACGGAGGGTAAACAGGCATACCGACCGCTCTGCCTGCTGAACGGCACCGCGAAAATTTACGAAAGACTCGTCGCGCGCAGGATCGAGAGACACCTCGAGGAAACCACAGGGCTGAGCGACAGACAGTATGGCTTTCGGGCAGGAAGGTCCACGCTGGATGCCATCACTGAGCTGCAAACCATAGCTAGAGACCAGCTTGAGAAGAAGGGAATGTGCCTGGCGATAAGTTTGGACATTAAGAACGCGTTTAACACGGCGGGCTGGCCGGAAATAATCCTGGCACTGAAGGCGAAGAGGGTACCCGACTACCTTATTCAGACTGTGGAGGATTACCTCACAGAACGCAGCTTGGCATACGCAACACCTGACGGGAACGAAACAATAACTGTCAGCAGAGGTGTGCCACAGGGGTCGGTGCTAGGGCCGCTCCTGTGGAACATTATGTTCGACGACACCCTCCAGCCAGGCGGGGGCATGCCAGAGGGAACGCAGACCATATGCTACGCTGACGATACACTGATCATCACAACAGGTACCGCAGTCAAGGACATGGAGGAAAGAGCCAATCAGGCCGCAGACACAGTGGTGCAAAGGATACAAGGTAAAGGGCTCACTGTGGCACACCAGAAGACGGTGGCAATTCTGTTCGCCAAGCGGAGGAGAAAGAAACCACCCAGGCTGCGCGTCATGGGTGAGACGGTGAGGTTAAGCAACACAATGCGATACCTCGGGGTCGAGATCGACGGGGCGCTGACGCACGGGACGCACGTACGAATGGCAGCTGAGAAGGCGGCATCAGTGGTGACGAGGCTAGGGCAATTAATGCCGAACGTCGGTGGACCCAAACAGGTGCGACGAAAGCTATTGGCGACGGTTGCTATCTCGGTAGCGCTGTACGGAGTACCGGTATGGGCAGGCGCAATGAAGAGGGCAGTCCACGCTGACACGCTTAACCGCGCCCTGAGAACGGCAGCAATGAGGACGATCAGCGCCTACCTCACAACCTCACTGGAGGCAGTACAAGTTATTGCGGGGATCCCCCCCGCAGAGCTACTGGCAATAGAGCGCAGCAACCACTGGACCCAGGCCAAAGAGACACAGAAGGCGCAGGGCGGCGCGTCTCTGAACAATCGCGACAAAAGAAGAATACGTAAACAGCACCAGGATACGACATTGGAGAAGTGGCAAGAAAGATGGGAGAAAACAAGCAAAGCGGAATGGAGTAGGCGGCTCATTCCCAACATCCGAGAATGGACAGAGAGGAAACACGGGAGCGTCACGTATCACCTCACACAAGCATTGAGCGGACACGGATGCTTCAACGCATACCTGTACCGATTCAAAAGAAGAACAAACCCTAATTGCGACCACTGTGACAGTGAGAAGGACGACGTTGAGCACACGGTGTTTGAATGCCCGAAATGGAGTGCAGCGCGAAAAAACGGATTGACGGCACGAGGCGTACAACTTACACCCGACACCCTTGTTCCCGAGATGCTCAAGGGCAAAGAACAATGGAAGAGGATCGCTGACACGATCACGCTGATAATGAGAGAGAAAGAGGAAGTGGAAAGACGTACCCAAACGGAAAACCGTCAACAGGACACGATACAGAACCGAACAGGAGAGGGGGTTAGTACATAGCACTTAGCACTTAGTACACACACATAGATACACATAGAGATAGACAAATCGAGACAGAAAGTACGATGGATAGACAGAAGCGTGACAGACGGAAACGAGATAGACAGTAATGAGATAGAGAGCAGAACCCAGCGTCTAACACCTAACGCCCCGGGGTAAGTGCCTTCCTCTTGTCCCCAGAGCCAGGTAACTGCCTCGGGTCGCAGCCGTAGCCCGTCCCAAGCACTGATCTCTACTATAGACTGGATAGGGTATAGGCCGAATTTCGTGTGAGCATTAGAAGACATTTGTTTGAAGGCTGAGTGACACCTTCTGGCGCAAAATTTAAACGGGTCCGTGGACAGACAGATCGAAAGCGTTCACCATTGACGTTGCCTTGGCGTATCTGGCGACCGATTAATTTTCGTCCCAGCAATAATTAATAATTCTTTCAATAAAATGGTGAACAAATGTTGCTACTGTGGAAAACAGGCAAACAAAGATGCATCTAACAGAACATTTCACGTGTAAGTATTAAACTCAAATATATTGTTGTGTAATTATATTGCTTCTGTCATTTCTGGGAAAAATAGGTTATGTCAAATTGGCTTGCTTCAAATTATGCTGCTTGAGATTTGTTTCAAAGTACTATTTTCATGTATCCGTTCACTAGTAGCATGATGTATACATTCAATCTTTTCATATTATGGTATAACATGATTCAAACATTAAATGTGGAGGTTAAGAGGCCACCTCTTTTGTGACAAAATTATGATAGTTGCTTAAATAAAGTTTTCACTATAGATTTCCATTAAATCAACCGGAACTGCTGCAATCTTGGTTGCAAAATATGGATATGGGCTGCAACTTCAGACCAACAAAAGGCATGAAACTGTGCTCTGATCATTTTTCTAACGAATGCTTGCGAAAAGCAGGAGTTAATGTAACCTTAGTTGACGGAAGTGTTCCAACTCTGTTTGGAAGTTACAAATCAGTATGTGCCTATTGTTCCGTAAAAAGAAGACATGGAGATCATCGTTCTTTTCACAAGTAATTCTCATTTTACATTAATTCCATTAAGTACTATAGAGATCAGGCAATATGGATTTTTTCTTATCAGTACCTCAGATACATTTCGTAATAATTCTAATCAAATAAGAACATATTATTTCAAATTTTGTTTGCTTTCAGATTTCCTCTACGCAGTCCTGTACTTCTACAAAAATGGTTGGAAGGTATGGGAATGAAGAATTATCTCCCTAGCGAAGCCAGTTTGCTTTGTTCCGATCACTTCGAGCAGACTTGTTTTAGGCCTTCAGGAAATGGAAATTGCCTGCGTTTGAGAAATAGTGCAATTCCTACAATATTTGTACCCATGATACCTGAAGGTTAGACATGATTCAATGTCTGTGTCGGTTTAGTATTTGTAATTGATATATTTTCAAAAGACTGAAGGAATTAATTCATATAACAGTAGTTTATAACAGCATGCATGGCGGAAAAAACATTTTTTATGAATACCTACCCTTTTTAATCTGCTAAGTTTCATTATATCTTACAGAAACGCATGTGGTAACAGCGAAAAGAAAGCCTGATTTATTGCATGAATCACCTGCGGCTAAACGCTGCCGACTGGACACTCAATGTGAACCAGCAGTACAACCAGCGGAAAGTTGTTCCCTTCCAAACACTCCAAGACATAACAGGCAGCCGGCAACACCTACAACTGTGCGGCATATTACTCGGATAACCAAGCATGATCACCAATACGATAATTCACCTAATACCACGAAAAAGAAACTGATGTTATCAAGTAAAAAAATTAAGCAATTGCAGGAAGAACTTAGGACTCATAAGCAACGGATTAAGAGATTGAACAACAAGATTTCATCGTTGAAAGATATCGTAAGTGAACTGCGCAGGTCTCGAGCACTACCAGAAGCAGGACTTGCTTGCTTAGATTCAATCGCTGAAGATGATGTATCTCAATTCCTAAAGCGTTATATGCGAAATCAAAAAAATATAAAACATGACGAACCATCTGCTAAAAAGCGACAATGGAGGTGCAAACGTAGAAATCCAGGATTAGGCATATCAAGAGAAAAATACCCACCGGCCCTGAGGAGTTTTGCTATGACTCTACATTTCTATTCGCCTGAGTGCTATGGGTTTGTACGTAGAAAGTTTTGTAATGCTCTGCCAGATCCTGCCACCTTGAGGTCGTGGTATTCTACAATTAATGGTGAACCAGGTTACACATCTGAAAGCTTTGAAGCTTTGAAACTCAAAGTCACTGAAGCAAAAAAAGCTGATAGAGAAGTTTTGGTAGCATTCATGTTAGATGAAATGGGGATAAAAAAGGGTATGCAAACTACTTCCAACGGAACAGTCAGAGGGTATGTAGACTTAGGGACTGATATGGAAACATCAGGCTTAGTACCTTTAGCTAAAGATGCGTTGGTAATGATGGTGGTTTCGATAGATGGGAAGTGGAAAATTTCCATAGGTTATTTTTTTATTACTGGGATCGATTCGGTAACACATTCAGGACTTATTACTGACGGCTTAATTCGTCTCCATGAAATTGGAGTTAAAGTAGTCTCGATAACCTTAGATGGCCCATCACAACATTTCGCAACTATGCGTTTGCTCGGGGCTAATTTTGACATGCCCAACCCAAAACCTTTTTTCTCGCATCCCTCCACCGGTGACAAAGTCTTTGTCATTTTTGATGCTTGTCACATGCTGAAGCTTATAAGAAACTGTCTCGGTGATCTAAAAATTTTGAAAGACTGCGAGGGAAATTTGATTGAATGGCGGTTTGTGGAGGCTTTAGCTTCTTTGCAAGAACAGGAAGGACTGCGTGCTGGAAACAGACTTAAAACGGCTCATGTTCGGTATCACACAATGAAAATGAAAGTAGCTTTGGCTGCTCAAACTTTAAGCAGCAGTGTGGCAGATTCAATTTCATTTTGCGATAACTACTTAGGTTTGCCAGAATTCAAGGGGAGTAAAGCCACTGTAAGATTTATACAATGCATTGATAGATTGTTTGACTTTTTAAACTCACGAAATCCTTTGGCTAATGGTTACAAAGCTCCTCTACGTCCGAGTAATGAGATTTTTTGGAGGCCACGAATCACAGAGGAATTGACTTACTTGAAACAAATGACAGACATTACTGGTAAGGCTATGTGGAAAACACCGAGATATGTTCCATTCATAGGGTTTGTTACTGCAGTAATGTCTGTGATTGAAATATTTGATCTCTATGTCAAATCAGAGGGCTCACAATTGAAATATTTATTAACATATAAGTTGAGTCAGGACCACATCAAACTTTTTTTTTGTGCCATCAGAAGTTGTGGTGGGTGGTGTCCAAACCCCACTTGTATGCAATTCGTGTCAGCGTATAAGAGATTGCTGGTACATCACGAAGTCACTGCTACGAACGGTAACGCTGAAGCGATGGATAACACTAGGGTCCTCACTGTATCTTCTGGTGCTTCAAAGCGTAAATCAGTAGACC
The DNA here is from genome assembly GCF_021155765.1 of Diprion similis. Taxonomy (NCBI): domain Eukaryota; kingdom Metazoa; phylum Arthropoda; class Insecta; order Hymenoptera; family Diprionidae; genus Diprion; species Diprion similis. The sequence continues at coordinate 27,526,990 of NC_060112.1, read as the reverse complement.
AGTATGATGTAAGTGTGTATGACAGGGTAAATAATATCAGGGTTGCAAAAAAATATGGCCTCGATGTTGAATCTGAGCATGATAGTGAACCGGATGAATTCCTCAGTGAATTTCTTCAATTTCATAATAAACTACCAGATAGTCTTTCAAATTTTTCAAAAGCATGTGTGGCAAACATAGGTGGTTGGGTAGTTAAAAAACTAGTCGATGAACGCAAACCTATCGTCAAATGTGAAAAGTGCCGAGACGCGCTTTTTCAAAAGTCACAGATCGTCGCAGAGTTCAGTGATAATGCTCTTGTACAAGCAAAAACTAGAGGGGGCTTATTATTTCCTAGTGAATCTGTCGTGTCCATATGTCAGCACTCTGAACAATTATTACGAATAGGTTTAAATGAAAATAGATGTATGACGCCTAGAGAGTCAAATTTTCCAGCCTTACTTTGTGCAAAAGTCATGCAAGATCTACTCCAAATACCTGGACAATTATTTCCATCACTGAATAATCATGTTTTTGATGACACACTTGAAGAGCTATCAAATCATATATATTTATTGACGAAGCAGGTGTGCAAGACATATATCAAGTTACGACTTTTTGCCGCAACCAACTTAGCCTCAGAGGCTGCAGTTGGAGCAAAGCTCCGTCATCACATGACTCGCCAAATAGTTTGGAAGAGTCAGTAAACAATTTAGTAGTGTATATATGACTGTGCAATAACTTATAATTTTAAAAATGAAGAACTATTACGTACTATGACGAGAAATACTTTGTAACAAGTAGATTTAAGAAGCCGTCTGATATTAATCAATCTAATGATAATTATACCTGTGATAGTAATAAAAAACTGCGAACAGAATTTATAAAATGACTCGGTAGAGGGGAAAACATTATAAAATGTCACTAAACATGAATAGTAAAACGCAATGCAATTAGACATTAATATCGGTAGTTTATATTGTCAATCCTAATTATAAACCGTATATATAATGTTAAATTGCATTACGTTTTACTATTCATTTTCAATAACATTTTATAATGTTCTACTCTCTACCGAGCTCGGGATGTAGTAATTCTGTTATGCATTCAAACTTGTTCTTTTACAGATCACAAAATTCGGGCTACAGTTCCATCTGACATCTTTAGAAGACAACGAGGACAATGTCGAGCAGAATCAATCAGGGATATCGATATTAGCCGAATATAACAAAAGTTAATAATATACAATCATACAATCAATTTTTTAATTCAAATCATACATCAAATTTTCAAATCAATTTGTAATATAATCATTCCGTTATGCTGTACAAGAATTTGCAAATTTAAAAAATTAATTCATACATCAAGTTTTCAAATCAATTCGTCATATAATCATTCCATTATGCTTTACAAGAATTTGACAAATTTCAACAATTTATTCATATATCAAATTTTCAAATCAATTTGTCATATAATCATTCCATTATGCTTTACAAGAATTTTACAAATTTCAACAATTTATTCATACATCAAATTTGACGTCATATAATAAATAAATTGATGAAAAAATGACTAAATGAACAAATAAATGAATGTAGAAATATCAATATATGAATTGAACAATCAATTATTCACTCACACGTTTAAATCGTACACTCAACATAATTATCTATAAATTAAACAATGAATTATTCTCTCACATTTCTATTATGCAATCAATATATTATTATACAATTTCTACAAATTGTGCTAATTGACAATCATATGATGAATTTTATAACCAAGATATACGTGAATAAATATATGTAAAATAAGTTGAATTCTATATTTAATCATGCAAGTAAATTATTCAATTGATTTGAAAACGGATAATTTTAGTCGTATTTAAAGAGAAATATGTTTATCATTTCGATGGTAATTCTGCTCAAAACTTAAACAAATACATTATAGGGCAAAAATAGAACATCCTGACTGATGTATTTGGTAGACGGTTTTTGTATTTTTTTATAACAATATTAATGTCCAAGAAATGAAAATTCATAAATCAAAGTTAGCCACGGGGATTACCAATTATATCACTATATTCAGTACATTTTTGCTACTTTTTTGGCTATTAATATTGACTATGTGTCTGTAAGGTTTCATTTCCTTGATTATTCGTCGTATGCGACTGAAGATAGTTCAAGATAATCACACAATATTTTTATGGTATACGTGTATTAACCTGATGTTTCGTATAACGTTTAGTAGACCCGTTTAAATTCACCGCCAGAAAGTGTCACTCTGCCTTCAAACAAATGGCTTCTAATCCTCACAGCCAATTGTAGCTGAGAAGCCGTGCATACCCTATCCAGTGTATAGTAGAGATCAGTGGTCCCAAGCCGTGGTTGTGAAATGCAGAGGGGCCTAGCCTGCCTAACCTTTTCCCCCTCCCAGCCCGGCAAAGTGGTGTCCGGACGAATGCCGAGAAGGCGATACCCGGGCACCACGCTAGGTGCACTCCAAGCCTAGTGGGTCATGGGATCAAAAAAAAAAAAAGGTTAGGTTAGGTTAGGTTCCCCACGAGGCTGTTTCCTTGTCGTGGTGTGGGGCTTAAGCCTTTCCGTGCTGATCCTGTGGAGCAATGCTGGCGAGGTTCAACCAAGCTAGTCTGGTCCACGGGGGAGCGGGGGGCGACTGAACGACAGCCAAAAGTGTGAATGAGTGCGCGCATGGTGATGAGTGAATGAGACGCGGTCGTGCCTTCGGCGGATATTCCTCGGAGACTAACCAAGGAAGGAGTAGTAGCCGACTGACCGGGGCCGGAAGTGAAGTTTGTACCTTTACCGGGCTGCGGTGGCGTACTGCCACGGGCCCAAAGTGGGAAAACCGCTCCTCGAAGCTGCTGGAGCCTAGCCGGGGGTTGAACCTGGGGGCGCGGGCGTGTGTGTGGAGGATTACTTGGTCCGTATTTCCTCATACCCGAAGTCCGGTAGGGTAAATCCGGCAAAGTCTGAACCGGCCGGTGGCCTAACCTGTTTCGGATTAGCAGGGGAATCCCCGGTCGGAGGACCGAATGTGTCAGGGACAGGGGGGATCGCATGGATAGGACCGACCAACCGACAAGCCGACAGCGGCTTCTATGCGGAGGGGGCTAGGGTAACTTCAGGCGGGGATAGACGCTGCACCGAGGTGTAGCTGCCATGATGGCCGAACCGTCTTAAGCTTTAAAATCAAATAATATGGATAATAACAAAACAAACACAAACGTAGGAGAAAGGCAGATGGAGGAGTTTGCTGGAGATCCCTTCGCAAGAAGGGCTAGCATCGGGAGGTCACCGCCGTCAACACCTACGGCGGACCTGGTTTCCTTCGCTGAAGCGGTAGTCCCGAGGGCCATGCCGAGTAAGGGAGCAATCCCAAAAGCAAGGTCGGAGGGAAAGATTCACTGGGGTGGGCCGTTCGCAGGAATGGCGATGACCCTCAGCTTAGGGAGGGCGTCCGAGAAGTCCCCGGCCTCTGCAGAAGGAGACGAGCAGAGGAAGGCACGTGAGGCTGTCGCTGCTCTTGCCAGGGCGATTGAGGAGATGTGCCGCTTTACCAGGGAGCAAAAGAACGCTCATGCTTCCCTGAAGGAAGGACTTAGCAAGGCGGCACTGCTGGTGAGGCAGGTGGAGAGAGGGTGGCGCTGGGCGGAGAAGGAGCTCAGCAGATCCGGGGACACCGCCGAACGAGCAACGGCGTCGACGTCCACTCAGACGGAGGCAGAACTGGAAGGTGCTCTTCCGCAATCGGCCCGGGAAACGGATAGATCAACCGGCGGGGCGAAGAGGAAGCAGACCTCCCCATGTACCGGCGCAACAGAAAAGCGCCCATGTCCGGAGGCAGCCTTGATGGAGGAGGGGGCAGCTGAGGCGGCTCGCCCGACTGAGAACGGGGTGGGCTGGACGGTAGCGGCCAAGAGAGTCCGGCCTAAGAGGAAAGGAGGGGTTTCCGCACCGCAGAGGCAGAAGCCGCAACAACAACAGCAGCAGCAGCAGGCACAGCAGAGCAAGGGCCAGCAGGGTGTGCTAAAGATCGGCGGCCGGCGGCAGGTGAGGCCGGATGCGGTCCTCATTAAGACGACGGGTGGCGCGGCCAACTACGCCGAGGTCCTCAAGAAGATCAAGCGGCAGGTGGACCCTGAAAAAACCGGGGCCCAGATTGCCGCGGTAAAAAAGACCAGGGGGGGAGACGTCCTGGTCGAGCTGAAGCGGGGCAGCAGTGGAGTCCAGGCCCTGAGGGACGCAGTGGCGGGGGCACTAGGGCAAGGCAGCAAGGTGGCAGCCCTTGAGCCTATGCTCACAGTTGAGGTCAGAGATCTCGACGATGTCACCGAGGCTGGCGAAGTGAAGGAGGCGCTGACCAGCACCCTACGAGTCGAATGTGCTGGAGAAGTGAGGATAAGGAGAGGGTACAATGGGACCCAGGTCGCATTAATACGGCTCCCGGAGCGAACGGCCAGAAGGATCCTGGCCGTTGGTAAGGTCAAGGTAGGCTGGTGTAGCGGTAGGATACGCGAACGAGTCACCGTGGACAAGTGCTTCCGGTGCCAAGGATACGGCCACCGGAGCGGGGAGTGCGTGGGCGTGGACTGCTCCAACGCGTGCAGGAGATGCGGTAAGGCGGGTCACAAGGAAAAGGACTGCCAGGACAGCCCAAGCTGCGTACTGTGCAGCAGGAATAACTGGAGGGCCGACCACTTTACAGGGAGTGGAAGATGCAGGGCGTTCAGGGAAGAACTGACGAAAGCGAAGGTGAGGCACAACAGGAACTCGGCCCTGGAGACCCGGAGGACTGGTGGCAGGGAAGATACTGGGCAGGAAGCAGCGCTTCTTTCTCCCAGCAACCGCGAGGTGGAGTTCCGAAGGAGGGTCGGATCAGTGTGGGCACAATGCCTCGCGTAATAGACAGCTCCGCACGTAGCAGGACGCCTGGTGCACGCATACTCCAGGTCAACCTGAACAGGAGTCGAGCCGCCCAGGACCTTCTCGCGCAGACCGCGGCGGCTTTGGGGGTAAGCATCCTGCTGGTATCCGAGCCTAGCAGCACGGGCAAGGCAGGACTGTGGATGCCCGACCGTAAGGGGGACGCGGCGATTGCAGCAACGCGAAACTTCACTGGCAACATAACACCGGGTGGAAAAGGTGAGGGCTTTGTATGGGCTGAAATTAACCAGACCTATGTTTTCAGCTGCTATTTTTCGCCCAACGCGAGGATCGAGGACTTTGAGAGGCAACTTGACGAGCTGGAGGCGCAGGCCAGAGCAGTGGGTAACATAATCCTCATAGCGGGCGACTTCAACGCGAAGTCACCTTTGTGGGGGTCTGAGAGATGGGACGACAGGGGCCGAATCGTGGCGGACTTTCTAGCCAGGCTTGACCTCTTCCCAATCAACACGGGGGAAGCTCCGACCTGGAAGAGAGCGGCTACTGGCTCGAAGTCTGTCATTGACATCACGGTTGGCAGCCCTAGCGTGGCAGCCGAGATGCGCGAATGGAGAGTCCTGGAGGAAGAGAGCTTGAGCGACCACAGCTACATCTACATGGAGTGGGCGCTCAGCCCGGGCAACCGGACGCAGCGAGGAAGCGGAGGCTATCTAGGGACAACAGGCTGGGTCTCCAGGAAGCTCGACAAGGCGGCCATGGTGACCTGCCTCGCCGAGGAGAAGCGGAAACGCGGGAGCCGTCCAACAGATTCCGGCGACTCGGAGGTCGATGCGCTGATGAATACCATCACTAGGGCATGCGACGCAGGTATGCCAAGAAGGAAGCCCCCTCGAGGCAAGCTCGCCGCGTACTGGTGGACCGATCGGATCGCCCAGCTGCGACGGGAATGCGTAAGCGCCAGGAGACGAGCTCAGCGCGCCAGAGCTAAAGGCGGGGTTGCGGACGCCAGCATGGCAGCTTACCGGACGGCGAAGCGGGACCTCAGAGACGAGATCAAAGCCAGCAAGGCCAGGTGCTGGGAGGAGCTCTTGCAGGCGGTGGATGAGGACCCGTGGGGGCTGCCGTACAAACTGGTCACCAAGAAGCTGGGAGTGCTTCGGCAGCCGGTCGACCCGGTGACCGTTGAAAACATATTAACCGAGTTGTTTCCGGTCCACAGGCAGTCGGAGAGGAGCTCCCTCGGGACGGCCGTAGCTGGCCCCCACCCCGAGCCCTTCTCCTTGACGGAGCTGTACCACGCAGCTAGGAGGATCAGCGGAGGCAAGGCACCTTGCCCCGACGGCGTACCTGGGGAAGCCCTGGCAGTGGTCGCGGAGAACTACCCGGAGGCACTGCTCAGGGCGTTCAACGAGTGCCTACAACAGGGGATTTTTCACCCGAGGTGGAAGCGGCAGAGGCTGGTCCTGCTACCGAAGGGACAGGCCAAAGAGGGAAGCGAGCAAAAATACCGGCCCATCAGCCTGAACGATGTGACGGGGAAGCTGCTTGAGAGGCTTCCGCATGCCAGGCTGGAGGCCGCCCTCAACGCGTCAGGGGGCTTAGTTGACAACCAGTACGGCTTCCGAAGGGGCAGGTCCACGACCCACGCCATCGACGAGGTTGTTGACATCGCGAGGAGGGCTAACGAGCGTAAAGGTCGCTTCGCTACCCCCTGCTTGATGGTGCTTTTGGACGTCAAAAACGCCTTCAATGCAGTGGGGCACCAAGTCATACTGGACGCGCTGGAAAGGAGGAATGGCATGCCGGCGTACCTCGTCGGGATGGTCGGGAGCTACCTGGAAGACAGGCTGCTTCTGTACCGTACCAGCGAGGGAGAAAAAACCCGTCGGCTTTCAGCGGGTGTGCCGCAGGGGTCGGTCCTCGGGCCGCTGCTGTGGAACGTGGCGTACGACGACCTTCTCCGCATGAAAATGCCGGATGGAGTAACCACCGTGGGCTTCGCAGACGACGTGGCGCTGGAGGTGACGGCAAGGACGACTGGCCTCCTGGAGGCCAAGACCACGGAAGCAGTCAACAGTGCCTGGGCATGGCTGACTGAGAGAGGACTGGACCTAGCAGAAAAGAAGACGGAGATAGTGGTGCTCACGCGGCGGAACACGCTGAAGGTCAACCCTATTTCGGTCAAGGGGCACGAGGTCGCGCCTACGGGTAGCGCCAAATACCTTGGAGTGACCATCGATGCTAGGTTGAACTTCGCTGAGCACGTGCAACAGGCTGCCAGCAAGGCAATGGGTGTGGCCGCGGCCATCGGAAGGCTTATGCCCAACATCGGGGGCCCGGCTAGCGGCAGAAGAAGGCTCCTGGCGAGCGTCACCTACTTCGTGGCGCTGTACGGAGCTCCGGTGTGGGCCGACGCCCTGAACGTGCAAAGTAACAGGAGCAGATTGGAGGCTGCAGGGAGGGCCTGCGCCCTCCGGGTGGTATCAGCGTACCGCACGGTCTCGACGCCGGCTGCCATGGTGCTAGCGGGACTAATTCCGCTCCACCTCCTGGCTGCTGAGCGCAAAAGAATATCAGACGCGGAGACGGGAGGCGGGAGGCTGAGTAAGCTGGCTAGAGCCAGGCTCAGACGCGACGAACGGGAGCAGACGGTCAAGAAATGGGACGAGGAATGGAGCGCGGAGGACAAGGGGGCATGGACGAGGGTCGCAATACCCTCTGTCATGCCCTGGTTTGACAGGGGACACGGCCGGATGAATTTCCACCTCACACAGGGGTTAACTGGCCATGGATGCTTCGGTGCGTACCTACATCGCATTGGAAGGGAAGAGACAGCAAAGTGCCACCACTGCGGCGAGGCCTTGGACGACGCAAACCATACCTGGTTTGTATGTAAAGCCTGGAACATGCAGAGGGAAGATATGTGGAGGGCCACGGGACGCGTCCAGGGTATCCAGGACCTAGTGAAGGCGATGCTCGAAGGCCCAGTGAAGTGGAAAGCCGCGGCTGACTTCACCGAAGCAGTGCTGCGCGCGAAGGAAGAGGCTGAGCGAAGGAGAAGAAGGGAAGGCCGGACAGTGGGTCAGCAGGCTAACGGCGCGGCCTTGCCTCAATCGCAAAGAATGTGCAGCACGAGCACCTGGGGAGCAAGCCCGGGTGACCCAGAACATCCGGAGACATCGCCGGCGCTGGCCACTGGCCGACGGACTCGACCTGGAATGCGCTGAGCCAGCAATTGCGCCAGCATAGCTGACAGCGAGGGCACAGAAGTGCAATGTAGGCAAGTAAATTAACAAAGCGAGTGAATAACCTTTGTTTCTGTATTTAGGACGATGGAGCGTATCGCTGACGATAATGCAACTCCAAGAAGAAGGTGGCAGTACCGCCAAGGCGAGCAGCGCAGCACAGCGCAAAAATGGCCGACAGCGCACGACAGTGATGGCCGACAGCGGACGGCAGCGATGGCCGAAGAAGCGAGGCAACGCCCCAACGTCGGGCGGAGCGGCCAGCCGCTGACCGGCTACCGAGCGCCGACCAAGGCGGCACGGGGGCAGCACCTCACGGGTGACCGAGGCAGCGCTAGGCGACTGACGTCACGCGCAAGCGGGGCCCGGGCTGCCGAGGCGACGCCGCCGCTGGAATGCGCCGAGTCAGCGGAAACCGCGTGGGCAGCGCAGTGCAACACGCGGCGCGACTAAGATATAACGCAAGGGGACAGGTGTAATTAAATGCAATTAAGAGCGATTTAATTAACTAACTCACGGAGTAACAATCTGTGAGGTGTTTGGAGGGTTAGATTTAACATAACGGGACAGGTGTAATTAAAAATTAACTAATTAGTACTTGACAAAGCAGCAATCTGCGAGGCGAAGTGAGCATTAGCTATAACGTGAAGGGACAGGTGTAATTAAACACCAATTATAATTCACAGAGCAGCGATCTGTGAGGTGTAGCAAGTGACAGTCATTAGTGAGCGCCAGTATAACGCGCATGGACAGGTGTAATTAAACTGTAATTAAACAGTAATTGAGTAATTAATTCACAGAGCGGCAATCTGTGAGCTGTATTGTGGGTTAGATTTACTGAGTGACAGTATAGCGAGCACGCCAAATAAGTATGGCTTAACGATTGGTGAAATTAGTAGAAGAGACAAGTGGTGAAAATACGTGCACAACGTATTAAGCCGCGGATTGACGAGCGGCTCAACTGCCGGCGAACCGACGACGCGCGCGAAGGAATGTGCGGAGTCAGCGGTCAGTGACCGGAGTCCGGCCGACTAACTGATCGCCTGACCCACATCCGGCGTAAACAATGACAACAAGGTTGCGTAAGCACGTGGACACGGAGGAAGCATGGGCACGCGAGTAGCGGCATAACAAGGCGTAGGTGAAGAGGCTGGATGAGGACCAGGGGGAGGAACCAGAGCATACTACGGGCCACGTGTAAGTGTAGCATAGTATACCGGGACCATCTCTAGAAACTATACAGCAACTGCGCATGCGCGAGTTTAAATCCGCCGTCCGTGCAGTCTGGCCACCCCGAATTTCAGCTGTCAACCTTTGTTTTTGTCGGCCATGTAGTTCATACGCTATTTTGAGGTTAGAGTGTCAAATAATCGAGGTAGTGACTCGCAAAGGCTTGGGAAGTATTTGTCATTGCGCCAGAAAGTTGATTCTTGAAAGAACGGTCGGAATTTAATGCTAATGCTCTTTTACAATTCGTCTTAATCGAGTGAAACAAGAAATCTGTTTAAATGTTTGGTGCTTGGAAGAAACAAAGCAGGTAAGTAGGGACAATTTATTCAATCATTTTCATTACTTCATACATTAAGAATAAAAATGACATTTTTTTCTATCAACAGACAATGCAGTAAGAATAATTGCATCTCTGCTATTCGCTGATATCTGCTCCCCCTATTCAATTCATGACACATGCAAACATTATCACTTCTTTTGTTGGTTGTTGGAAGAAGTTGTGGGTCTTACAGTTTCTTTTAATTTCATATCGCGTGCAACATATCTTTTAATCAACTTTGTCACTCTCTGGTAATTTCAGAAGGTAACATTAGATTTGATGATTCTTGATTGTTCAAGAAATTGGAATATCTTACCGTTAATAACACAACTGTGAATCTCTTTTTCTAGAATTTAGTTCAACAAAATTGTTGTTACGACTACAGAAAATTACCCAATAATTATTCGAGTTCATTTTGTGAATTTTCAGCAATGTTCGATTAAATAAATGAAAGGAACCTAATACTAAAATCAAAATATTTCATTTACTGGAATAATTTCTGAATTTCATGTTGGTGCAGTTCGAAACAAAGAAAATCTATTCCGAAGAGTAAAACTGAGGAACATTCTGTGACCCAATTTGAAAATAGACATTTTCAAAATGTACCTCAGTATCACAATTACCTTTCAGGATAACCATGTTTTAAAGAAATGTTCAGATCAATAATATGAAGATATTAACTTATCAAATTCAAGATTCTAGCCCTTGTTCCTTTGAAACAAATGAATACCTAATTTTGAACGAAGTTCATGAAAACATTTTCTCAAATAATCTCCTACTTGCTGTTATTTAAGAACAATAGACTCAAACCTAAATCCAATAAAGTATCTTCTTCATAGTGCTCGGAACATCATCCGGTAACATGAATATGCGGAAGGAATTCCTATGTCGCTGAAACCGTTATAAAATTCCTTGTTTTCAACTTGTGCCACTAGATAACTTTTGCGTTGCGAGTTCCATTTCCAATCTCAGGATGAGATTTTTTTGTTTCGGACAGTGTTAATATGGGATGCAGAAGTAATTGTAATAAATGTAGATTCACAAACTTTCAGTCTAAGTGAAGGACCATGGTAAGAGTGTAAAATTGAATCTGGTTTCAAGCTATCGAGAAGTTACCGGATAACTCCCTGATAGAGATTCATAATAAAAAAGTTAGCCAGCAAGTAAATCCTACTGTAGACCAAGTGATCATTTGTAACGTGTACTAGTAAGTGAATGCATTCTGTAGACGTTGCTGGAGTTGAACGAGACTGAAGCATGGATGATAGCTGCAACTAGCTAGTCAGATGATACCGTCAATTAATATTGGCTTCAAAGATATTTTCTACTGAAGTTATCCAACATTGTTAGATTGAGATTGGTTCAATTTACCTATCAAAACTCATTCGTAGAATCTGATTCAAGACTTGAAACACTATTCATCTGAATTGAATACCAAGAGAGTAAGAAATAAAATATCAAAACTAAAAAGAATAAAATTTGAAAAGAAATGCGAGCTAATAATACCGCTTGGATTACAATGGTGCACGGAATGATTCCTCGGCAAAATTAATTAGTAGCAACTGTTGAAAAACAAACTTATTACTATTGGCTCGATCAATCTAAAATGATCGAATATTTAGAAATCATGATCTGTGGCGTGTCGTGCTCTTTAGTTTTGTCTCAACTGATGTTCAGAAGGTGGCGACGACCTGAAGAAATTCCCTTGGGTATCTGTTGCCTGATGAAACAACGGAACAATCAGGGTCGATGGTTGGAATGGTGGCACCAATCGAGAAATCAGGGTCCTTGCCATCAACGTTTGGACCATTAGGTAAGGTATGATTTTCCTCCCATTAACCACACTTGAAACTTTGAGCCTACCAAAAAAGACGAATTTTATCATTAAATACACGTGAAAATATTGTCATATGCAAAGATCACAGAATCAGAAATTTACTTACACGCTTCGATGCCTGACAACTTTAGTCCCACTTCGATGATGGATTGTTTCCTATCTGAAAATATTAGAAGGTATCATGATCAGTTAGGAGCTTCTAATATTTTTGGACACAACTGATTTGTAAAAAATTGCATGAAAAATGAACGTTATTGTAACTCATTGCCATGTGACATCAACTGACTCCACGTTCGAAAATTACAATCACGAGTTACCGATCGTTGGATATCGTTTCAGGTGATGCGTTTGTAAGTTCCATTTATTGACTTTGAATTGTTAATTTTTCTTATAGTCCATATTTTCCCGAAATCAACAAAATTCATCGAATCGCGAATGTCACATCATGCTCGCGAGGTTATCAAAATTTGTTTATCCGAACCGCTGAACACGCGGTAATTAAACGTCGCCGTTCTCATCGCGGAACCATTTCCATGTTTTCCCACGTAATGATAAGGAAGGATATCGATTTCTTAAACTGAAAGTCAGAAACAGATCACCACGTGGTATTTAGCCAGACAATAGTACGTATCATAATTCTGTGCATACTGAAAAACACCCGCGAGGGCGCGAAAATCACGCAGCTACCACAATCTGATTGGATGAGACCAACGTCGCGACCGATATCAGCCAATCAAATCATCTATCTGTAAAGTTTCCCAACTTCTCCACCCGCGAATATAAACTCTCCCGCGCGCGTAAACTGGCCACTTTGCAAAAAGATTGCACGTGGTGAACCTCGTGTTTGATAAGTATCGTAATCCTTTTGTGAAGTTTTTTACAGGTTGAAAATGCCTAATTACAAGTTTTCTGTTCAAGAAAAAGTGGAGCTGGTGAAGCATCACCATCAAGGACTGACGTACCGGGAAAATAGAGATCATTTCGCGGCTGCCCACCCGGATCGACCGATACCGTCCATCGCGACAATCAGGAACATGGTCCTGAAGTTTGAGCAAACTGGGAGTGTCGACGAGAGGACGAAGAAAGTGGTCCAGCCAAACCGGCAACTAAGTTGGGATACCAAGCTGGACATCTGCTTGACCATCGAAGAGGATCCCTTCAAGCCAACCAGCCATGTTGCACAGGAGCTTGAGATTTCCAAGGCGTCGGTCAGAAGAGTGCTGCGTGAAGCTAAGTACAAATCGTACAAGTTTCAAGTACATCACGAACTCTTGGTTGGTGATGGCGATAATCGTCTTCGCTTCAGCCAAGAGATGATGGAACGTCTGAATGCAGATGAGGGCTTGTTGAGTCGCATTTGTTTCTCCGATGAAAGTACGGTGATACTTCTCGGAAAACCCAACAGGCAGAACACCAGAGCCTGGTGCCGAAGCAACCCTCGTCTGTTCATTCAGGCCGGCACGCAGTACCCGTTGAAGCTCAACGTCTGGCTCGGCGCCATTGGTAATCGGCTGATCGGGCCATTTTTCATCGATGGGAACCTCAACGGTGAAAAGTATCTTCGGTTACTTAGGGACCACATCGTACCAGCTCTTAGGCTGATTGAAGAAATCGTGAGTGTACCTTATCGTGTGAGGGGGGCCTTTTTATTAGCAGACTCCCTGTGATTTTGAAATAAATACTTGTTATGCTTACTAAAAGTAACGTGTCTTTTTCTGTATTTTAGGGCGAACCTGTTTGGTTTCAGCAGGATGGAGCCCCGGCTCACTTTACACGAGCCGTCCGGGATTACCTCGACCAAGAGTTCCCTGGACGTTGGATCGGTAGAGGAAGCCCGGAGGTGGAATGGCCAGCTCGTTCCCCTGATCTCGCCCCTCTGGACTATGGCTTGTGGGGCCATTTGAAAAATGTTCTCTATGCACAAGGTAGAATTGAAGGCCTTGCAGCACTGCAAGCCAGAATTTTGGACATTCTGCAGAACCTGTCGCCAGATGTTATATCGAACACAACAAATGCATTTTACGATCGGCTCGGTTACTGCGCTGCAGCTGCTGGAGGGCATTTTGAGCATTTATTGAAAGGGAACCAGTGGCCAGATGATCATGGGTGATCAGTAGGGAAGTTGAGATTGGTCTCCTTGAGTTGTAGGACGATTGTCCGGTAAGTTATCGTTTTGTTTACTTTTTCCTTCAATAATACGAGTTAGACTGTAAAATTGACTGCTGTTCTTTTTCTGTTTTTGGATGTCTGGTCAACCCTTCTTTGTTAACTGAACATCGACTGTGGTACATTGGAGTTGCGTAAACTTTGTCAACTATTCAACGGAGTCAGCGAGGATTTTTTTAGGGTATTGCATCAGGTACGTCTACTGTGACTTGCTACTTTTTGTACTCCTAAGCTTTGTGTTCAAGATACCCAATTTTTTTTTATTTCTCGTTACTGATTTTATTTATTTATTTCATGTTTATCGGTACGGATTACTGGCTTCGGGACCACTGCACTGTAACAAATCTACTCCGGAGGCACCTTCTACTGAGATTCAACGATCCATTTATTTTTATCACGGAAGTGAAGATTGGTCTCCTTGAGCTATGGGATGATTGTCCTGTACGTTATTGCGTTGTTTCCTAATTTTTCTTTAGTAACATGAGTTACACTGTGAAATTAACTGTTGTCCTTTTTATCTTTTCGTACTTGGATGTCTGGTGAACTCTTCTTTGTTAACGGAACATCGACTGTTGTACAATGGACTTGCATAAACTTTGTCAACTATTCAACGGAGTCTTTGAGGGTTTTTGAGGGTATTAGGACATTTGTCAAGTACGTTTGCTGTGATCGCTAACTTTTTGTGCTCCTAAACTTTGTGTTTACAATCAATAATTAATTTTTATTCCTTGTTACTGATTTAATTACTCATTTCATGTTCATCGGCACTGATAACTGGTTTCTGGAGTACTGCACTGTAAGAAATCTACTCCGGAGCTACCTTCTACTGGGTTTCAACAATGTACTTATTATTAATTTTATGTGAATAAAGAATCTTTTTGAGATAAACAATATTTTCACTTACCTGCCTCAGTTTGTCTAGACTCCCACTCGTTGATGACGTTTCACATTTTATTTCAGATTTCTTCAATAAATAACTAACCCAATTTCTGCAGCTTTTGATATTTGTTTCTCCATTCGAGCCTTTATTATGTCGATTGAATATCTTCGAATATCGACGACGGTATTGTTGAATGACACTATTCTTAGACAATTCTCGCGAAATAGGAATAAATATTAACATAACCTCAATCCGCTACTTTAGGCGCGAGAGATTCACAGCCTTGTCATATTTTTTGTATGTTGGTCCCCTTGGTTTGCTGACGAAAATTACGCCGCGGGGCAATTTCGCTGACCAATGAGATTGAATTATTTGGCGCATGCGCAGTTGCTGTTTAGTTTCTAGAGATGGTCTCGGTATAAGCATGACATCTGCTTTGTAAGGGCGGGCTACCTCCGCGACGTCGGAACTGGCGAGCCGGTGAGGGGGGACATTTCCCGGGAGTTTGAAAAAATACTGCGGCTGTCCCAAAAACATGCCGAAGCTCTCCGGGCGATGTCACCCCCCACGGGTGTCGCGGCAGCCCGTCCTGCCACGAAGGGCGTGACAGTTCGCATGACGTACGGCGACGTCAACTACCTGGGTAACAACAAAGCCGTACTGTACCTGAGGCGGCGGCGTGGAGGGCAGCAACGTCTTGTAAACTCCACCAGTCCGCTGAAAATGCACCCCCCGGGCAACGACCTAGTTGTGCTTGACGGAGTAGTGTTTACCGCACCGTGCGAGTGCGACAGTCCGGACGAGCACGCGAGGGTGTTCCCACAGCACAGAACCACGGTCGCCGAAGGGGTGACCTGTGCAAACGGTAAACTGGCGCGCCTGCGTGGCGAGGGTGCAGGCTGCTGGGAGGGCATGTGTGTTCTGCATGGCAACAGCGAGGTGACAAAGCCGGACGTGAGGACGGCTAGCAGAATGCTGTGCAGAGCCCAAGGCTCATCTAAGAAGGACTGACGAGGGATGGAAGGGGTGATCTGGACGCTATGCGCATCGAAAACCCCCCAAAGTAGTGATAAGGTAGTGTTGCATGACTAAGGGCAATGGTGGACAGGTGTAGGTAATAGTATAGTTAAGTGTAACTAGAAATAAGGCATGTGTGGTGATGGACTAAAAGTGTAGGTGGGGCAGGAGAGACGTAACGCTATGCGCAAAAAACTCTGCCCACGCTGAGTGACGTACGTAACAAAGGAAGGGCTGACTGAGGCGTGACTGTCGGGTTAAGATGGCTCACGCCACGCTGAGGGAGGCGGAGAGAGGCCACGAAGAACTGGCCGGCCATAGGGGTGAAGCGAAGTAATGCGAAAGCGGTTCCACTTCGCCCTGGGCGAGGGCGGCGGCGGAGGGGTTTTAGCCGGTAAAAATCCGGCACTATCCGAGGACAACCAGAACATCCGGATGTCTTTTGAAGATTTCCTCGTCGCCGCCAAAACAAAAAAAAAAAAAAAAAAAAAAAAGGTTAGGTTAGGTTAGGTTAGGTTAGGTTAGGTTAGGTTAGGTTAGGTCAGGTTCCCCCACGTGGCTGTCACCTTGTCGTGGTGCGGGGGCTCGAGGCTCTCCGTGTTGAGCCCTAGGGGCGATGCCGGCGGGACTGCAAGTCCCGGTAGGTTCAACCAAGCCGGTAAGACCCTGGGTGGAGCGGAGGGTGACTAACGACAGCTGTGTATGAATGGTGGGTGTGTGAATGAATGATTGAGTGAATGAGATGTGGTCGGGGCCCTGAGGGATATTCTCCAGAGACTAATCAAGGGAGGAGTAGTTGCCGACCGACCGGGGCTGCGAGTGACGTTAGTACCTTTCAACGGACCGCTGTGGCGGACTACGGGTAAACGCAAGTCCAGGAGACTTGTTCTCCTGGCAAAGGTCCCAGGAAACCACATGTCCAAAGTGGGAGAACCGCTCCTCGCGGCTGTCTGGAGCCAATCTGGGGGTTGAACTTATGGTCCCGGGCGCATGTATGGAGGATTACCTGGTCAATATTTCCTCATATCCGACGTCCAGTAGGATAAATCCGGCACCGTCTTACCTGGCCGGCGGTCTACTCTGCCTCGGATTAGCAGGGGAACCCGTCGGCTGGGCGACGTTATAAAGATTAGGGACTGGGGGGTTCGCACGGATAGGGAGACCACTCGACAAACCGATTAGCGGCTTCCGTGCGAGGGGTAGGAGTCTTTCCGGCGGGGATAGATCCCACACCGCGGTGTGGCTGGCATGATGCCGTAACCGTCGTAAACTATATTTTTTTTTGCATGATGGATCTTTTCAAACCCAAATCTAGAGTAGGAGCAGGGAGCAGTACGAAGGCTGGCGGCACGGAGGGACCGGCGGAGGAAGGAACCGATGGGAGTGCCTGGATCGTTACTGATGGTGGCGCCGACATGGGTGGGAGGGACGAAGCGCTGTTCACGGCGTCCGAGGCGACACCTCTGCCTCAAAGGGGCAAGCGGAAGGGTGAAGAGTTAACTCCCCCGGAGGTAAGGCGACCCTCTGACAAAGAGCTTTTCAAGCCCGTCAGAGGCGGTGCTAAGACAGGGGTAGGACACCGTGGGCTAGGTCACCCTGCGGACGTGGCGTCCAGTACAGACGACGAGGCTCCGGACGCCAAGGGATCAGGAGAGGAGGCAGAAGTGCGGGAGTCGCACGGACTTTGTCCTAAGGGGAAAAAGCGGCGCAAAGCCACATCCCATGGCAGCGCGCTTCTGAGAGAGGACTCGGGGGCGATCGATGCGGGGTCTGAGGGCAGCTGGCAAGGGCCGGTCACTAGGGGAAGGGGGGCCTTGAGCCCCTTGACGTTAGCACCGGCGCCGCGACCTACAGGGCCAATTACGCAGAGGACGGCCACGCTTAGCGGGGAGGAGTCCCCAGATGGGATCGGCCTCGCTGAGCACCGAATGAAAACGGCAGCAGACCTGGGTGCGCAGATCAGGGACTGGTTGGATGAGATTGAGGGCATAAGGATGCGCTGCAAATCTCTTCAAGGGCGGCTGAGCGGCGGCATCAAAAAGAGAGTCGCTTGGGCGAAAGATGCCCTGCTGACGCTCACAGCCAAGGCGGAGGCATCTGGGGACCCGGATGATATGCGAGCGCGCATGATGGAGCAGGCTGCGCAGCTACAAGTGGCGCACAGGGAAAGGGACGAGGCCAGGCGGGAGCTGGCGGAGGTTAGAAGGGAGCTCGAAAGGGCTAGAGGGCAGGCCGTGGATCGGAACGTGACGACCTTTGCGAGTGTCACTAGAGGAACGGTAGCTGAGAGAGCAGTCGTGCATACGGGGCCGGAATCCCGAGGGCGTGCCTTCCCTCCCCTCAACCTGAGGGTGACAACGGAGGGATCCGGGCTGGAAACCGAGCCCCCGACGCCGGCCACCGGCGGCACGTCGGCATCGGAACCCCGCCTAACCGCGGCGGAGCTCGAGCTCCTGCCAGTGAGCGCAAGGGCCAGGGAGGAGGCCATCGAAAGACAGCTCTCCGCGATCCGGGAGGTATGGGTAGGACTCGAGAAGGTGTCCGCGCGGCTACAGCGCCTGGAAGGCGGGAGTATGGGGAAGAACCCCCAACAGCTTCGGGCCGAACCCGAACCCCTTGCGGAGGGGGGTGAGGCTAGGGCGGTGCTCGGGGCGGACCGAGCACCAGCCTCCAACGGAGGGCGTTATGCACGGGAGTACAGTAGTACCCAGGACGCGGCGACCCCCAGCGTCAGTGGAACGGCAGCCCACGCAGCCGGAGATCCTGAGAAGGAGCGCCGCAGGAGCAAGAAGGAGACCAGCAGAACGGCCACTGGAGGAGAGAGAGCCACGGCTGACGTCGGGAACCCCAAACAGGGTGCAAGTGGGAAAACCGGGGTGCCACCGAGGAACGGTGACGCCAGTACAGGGGGACCTAAGGCGCCCAGAACGGCGGCAGTCGCCATAACCGGGTTGACAGGGGAAATCCCGTACGGGGACATCCTGAGGAAGGCCCGGCAAAGGCTAGAGCGCGACCAAGTGGACATCCCGTACACAAAAGTTCGGAGAGCTGCGAACGGAGGGGTCCTGCTGGAGATTTCCGGTCCGGCCAAGGCTCAAAGGGCCGACGAACTAGCAGCACAGCTGGATAAGGCGGTCCGAGAGGAATTTGGCGACAAGGTACGTGTCACCAGGCCCACCCGTAAGGCCGAATTGCGGGTCAAAGACCTGGACGACTCGGCCACAGTGGAAGAGGTCCAACAGGCCGTAGCCAGCGAAGAGGGGTGTAGACCACAAGAGGTCAAGGTTGGGCCACTCCGCCAGATGGCGAACGGCCTTCTTAGTGCGTGGGTACAGTGCCCAGTTGAGGCGGCCACTCCGGTGACCCGCGGAGGAAGGATTCGCGTTGGATGGGCAAGAGCAAGGGTAGAACTGCTTGAGGTCCACCCAACGCAGTGCTTCCGGTGCTGGGGCTTCAGCCACATCGGGGCATCGTGCCGGGCAGCGGCGCCACGCAGCAGGGCATGTTTTAGGTGCGGTATCGAGGGCCACCAGGCTCGAGCCTGTACGGCGCCCCCGAGGTGCGTGATCTGCGCCGAGGGAGGCAGGGACAGCGCACACAGGATAGCGTCCGGGCGATGCCCGGCAGCGAGGGAACGGGATCGGACGCCCGCGGCAGGTACGAGCGATAATGCCCAGAATACTTCAGGGTAATCTTAACCGCAGCTGGCGGGCCCGTGACCTGCTAGCGCAGTTCGCGGCGGAGGCGGGAGTGGACATCTGCCTCATCTCAGAGCCACCTCTGGCCCCGGATACACCGCGCTGGATTAGCAGCGCCGACAGACGGGCGGCGATAAGCTGGGGGGCAGGAGAGTGCAGACAGGGGTGCCGGCCCAGCAGAAGAGGGCGAGTATTCGTGTCGGTCACATATGGGGAGATGACAGTGATCTCGGTGTATATCTCCCCCAATGTATCAAGAGAGAAGTTTACAGCCTCCCTCGACGAACTAGGGCAGGCCGTGCGCTCGGCGAGTAGTGATCGAGGGGTGCTGGTGGGCGGGGATTTCAATGCCCGCTCAGCAGCATGGGACCCCACGGGCAGGAACAACAGGAGAGAGCAGCTCGAGATCTGGGCGGCATCCCTGGGGCTGTGCCTCCTGAACGACGGGGCCACGCCGACGTGCGTCAGACCCCAGGGCTGCTCGGTGGTGGACACCACTTGGGCCTCGCCTGGGCTGGCAGCTCGCGTTACAGGATGGCGGGTGCTAACAAACGTGGAGAATCTGTCAGACCACAGATATACCGGGACCATCTCTAGAAACTAAACAGGAACTGCGCATGCGCCAAATGATTCAATTTCATTGGTCAGCGAAATTGTCCCGCGGAGTAATTTTCGTCAGCTAACCAAGGCGACCAACGTACACGAAATGTGACAAGGCTCTGAATATCTCGCGCGTAAAGTAGCGTATTGAGGTTATGTTGATATTTATTCCTACTTATCGTGAATTTTCTAAGAAAAGTGTCATTCAGCAATACCGTAGTTGATATTAGAAGATATTTAATCGACACAATAAAGGCGCCAATGGAGAAACAAATATCAAAAGCTACAGAAATAGGATCAGTTATTTATTGAAAGAAGAAATCTGAAATTAAATGTGGAACGTCATCAACGAGTGGGAGTCTAGACAAACTGAGGCAGGTAAGTAAAAATATTGTTTATTTCAAACAGATTCTTTATTTACATAAAATTACAAATAAATGGATTGTTGAAACCCAGTAGAAGGCTGCTCCAGAGTAGATTTGTTACAGTGCAGTGCTCCGGAAGCCAGTAATCAGTGCCAATGAACATGAAATATTAAAATAAAATCAGTAACAAGGAATAAAAGAAATAGTGTATCTTGAAACACAAAGCTTAGGAGTGCAAAAAGTAGCAATTCGTTTGTCTGTCGCAATTTATTGAAGATTAGTGGTATTCAAAACAATTAGAAGCTCTTGTCTGATGATAATATCTTTTAATATTTTCAGGTGGGAAATAAACATCATCGAAGCGAGACTAAAGTTGTTAGGCGTTGAAGCGTGTAAGTAAATTTCTGATGCTATGATATTTGCATATTACAATATTTTCACATGTATTCAATGATAAAATTCGTTTGTTCTGACAGACTTAAAGTTTCAAGTTTGGATAATAGGATGAAAATCATACCTTACCTGATGGTCAAAACGTTTTGGTGGCTAGGACCCTAATTTCTCGATTGGTGCCACCGTTCCAACCATCGAACCTGGTTGTTCCGTTGTTCCATTAGACAACAGGTATCCGAAGGAATTTCTTCTGGTCATCGCCACCTTCTGAACATCAGTCGTGGCAAAATTGAAGAGCACGACACGCTACAGATCATGGTGTTTGAATATTCCATTATTTTAGATCTATCGAGCCAATAGTAATAAGTTTGTTATTCAACAATTGCTGCTAACTAATTTTACAGAGCAATCATTCCGTGCACCATTGTAATCCAAGCAGTATTATTGGCCCACATTATTTTTCAAATTTTATTATCGGCAGTTTTGATATTTTATTTTTCACTCTCTTGGTATTCAATTCAGATGAATAGTGTTTCAAGTGTTAAATCAGATTCCAAGGATGAATTTTGATGTGTAAACTGAACCAATCTCAATCTAAAAATGTTGGATAACTTCAGTTGAAAATGTCTTTAAAATCAATATTAATCGACAGTATCATCTGACTAGCTAGTTGCAGCTATCATCCGTGCTTGAGCCTCGTTCAACCCCGGCAAGGTCTAAGGAATGCATTCACTTACTAGTACACGTTACAAATGATCACTTTGTCTACAATAGGACTTACTTGCTGGCTAACTTTTTTATGATGAATCTTTATCAGGGAGTCATCCGGTAACTTGTTGAAAGCTTGAAACCAGATTCAATTTTATACTCTTACAATGGTCCTTCATTGAAACTGAGAGTTTGTGAATCTCCATTTATTACAATTAATTCTGCATCCCATGTTAACACTGTTCGAAACAAAAAATGTCATCCTAAGATTGGAAATGGAATCTGCAATGCAAAAGTTATCTAGTGGCACAAGTTAAAAACAAAGAACCTTATAACGGTTTCTGCGACAGAGGGATTCCTTCCGGATATTCATGTTACTGGATGATGTTCGGAGCACTATGAACAAGATATTGTATTGGATTTAGGTTTAAGTAAATATTTTCATGAACTTCAGTGAAAATTAGATATTCATTTGTTTCAAAGGAACAAGGGGTACAATGTTGAATCCGATAAGTCAATATTTTCA
The DNA here is from genome assembly GCF_021155765.1 of Diprion similis. Classification (NCBI taxonomy): domain Eukaryota; kingdom Metazoa; phylum Arthropoda; class Insecta; order Hymenoptera; family Diprionidae; genus Diprion; species Diprion similis. Next base: position 27,505,120 of record NC_060112.1, on the reverse strand, counting down.
TATGAATGTTCTGAACATTACTCTAAAACATGATTATCCTTAAAGTTAATTACTGAGGCACATTTTGAAAATGTTGATTTTTAACTTGTGTCACAGAATGTTTCTGAGTTTTACTCTTCGGATTAGATTTCTTTAGATTAGATTTGAAATTGAAAGAAACCGTAAGATCTACAACTTTCTTTTCCAACCAACAAAAGTGGCCGATGATCTCTGCATGTGTCACGAATTGAATGGGAAGAGAAGACATCAGCGAACAGCAGAGATGCTATTATTTTGGCTGTATTTTCTGTTGAAAGAAAAAAATTTCATTGTTATTCTTAATGTATGAAGTAATGAAAATGATTGAATAAATTGTCCCCACCTACCTGCTTCGTTTCTTCCAAGCACCCAACATTTGAACAGATTTCTTGTTTCAATCGAATAGGACGAATTTTCAAAGAGCATCAGCATTAAATTCCGACCGTTCTTTGAACAATCAATTTTCAATAACAAATGCTTCCCAAGCCTTTCCGAGTGACTATCTCAATCACTTGAGATTCTAACCTCAAAAATGCATGTGAACTACATCGCCGACAGAAACAGAGTTTGACAGCAGGGTCTCGGGGTGGCCAGACTGCACGGACGGCGGATTTAAATTCGCGCATGCGCAGTTCCTGTTTAGTTTCTAGAGACGGTCCCGGTATAGTCTGCGAGGTGACGGACCAGGCCCAGGCATATGCACCCCCCGCTGAAGGGGTAGTGGGACGGCGCTGGAACTATAACCAGTTCGAGCCAAGTAAGTTCAGCGAAGCCCTGGAACTGCACCTGGCATGGGGACCAACGGGCGCCGAAAAGAACACGGCGGAAGGACTGGCCAAGTGGATCGGTCAGGCAGTGAGGGACGCCTGCGATGCAGCAGCACCCAGAGTCCGACCTCGCCCCCGGAGGCGAGCGGTCCACTGGTGGTCCGAAGAAATCGCAGAGCTTCGTAAGGCCTGCGTTCGGGCGAGGCGACTTCGGTCAAGGACCAACCCCGCCCGTAGGGCGGACTCACCAAGGGATGACGAATACAAGGCCGCGAAAAAGAGACTGAAGGATGGAATCAAGGCGGCGAAGGCCCGCGCCTGGCAGGACCTTGTCAAGACGGTTGAGGAGGACCCTTGGGGAAGGCCCTACAAGGTCGTCCTCAACAAGCTACGTGGACCGTCCGGCAGCCTCACCGAGACACTGAACCCGGATACAACCGAGCGGCTACTGACCTCCCTCTTCCCACAAGGCCCACAAAGGCCCCCGCGGGACCGCGGCGAGCAAGGGGCAGCGGGGGAGGGGGGGGGACGAGGACGAAGAAGTCTGGAGGGATGAGTGGGCGGTTAGCCTGGAGGAAGTCCGGGTGGCCCTCAAGAAGGGTGGGGAAAAGAGCACGGCTCCGGGGTGGGACGGCGTGAAAGGCAGAGTCTGGGCGGGGGTCCCGGACCCTTTGTTAGGGCTCATAGCGGAATGCTACACCCGCTGCCTTTGCGAGGGCAAGTTCCCACGAGAGTGGAAGACGGCGCGCTTAGTGCTGATCCCTAAGGGAGGAGAAGTAGCGGGAGCTGCGCTTCCGAAGGTCAGGCCCATTTGTCTGCTGAATGAGCTCGGCAAGGGCCTGGAAAGGGTCCTGGCGGGCCGTCTGAAGGATTGGGTGCGTACCAACCACGAGGCTGGACTGGCGGATGGCCAATTTGGCTTCCGGGAAGGACGGGCGACAAGCGATGCCCTGCTGCGGGTGCGGGACTTTGCGAAAAACGCGTTGGCGAGGGGCGATACGGCAATTGCCGTTTCGCTGGACATCGCCAACGCATTCAACAGCGTGCCGTGGGAGACGATTAGGGCAGCCCTGCGCAGAAAGGGTATCCCGGGGTATTTACGCAGGATCGTAGGGTCCTACCTCAGCTCACGCGAGGTGGTGTACCCCGCACCGGGAGGAGCGACGGGACGATGGCAGGTGTCCGCTGGGGTTCCCCAGGGGTCGGTGCTGGGCCCACTCCTGTGGAACCTCAGCTTTGACGGGGTGTTACGGGTCCACAGAGAGCAGGGGTGTGACATAATCTGCTATGCGGATGACACCCTTGTCCTCAGTTCAGCGGCGAAAATAGCTGACGCGATTGTCCTTGCGAACGTGCAGGTCACCACGGTGGTGCGGCACATACGGCGAATGGGGCTGACGGTCTCGGCTGCAAAAACCCAGGCGATGGCATTTGGTGGGGGCCGCAGACGACCCAGCGGGGGGGCACCGTGCCTGAGGGTAGAGGGTGAGCTGGTAGAACTGGGAAGGTCAATCAGATATCTAGGGGTCACACTAGACGGAAAGTTGACTTTTCAGGACCACTTCGACGAAGTGGAAACCAAGGTGGCGAGGCTGACGAGAGCCCTGTTTAGGCTGATGCCCAACCTGGGGGGCCCCACGGAACCCAGAAGGCGTTTATACGCCAGTGTATTGCACTCAGTAGTGCTGTACGGTGCGCCGGTCTGGGGCGACGAGGCCATCTCTAGGCGTGCGGAGCGGACGCTGCAGCGCATCCAGCGCGCTATCAATATAAGGGTAGCAGCGGCGTACCGTACGGTGTCGCTAGTGGCTGGGTCCCTACTCGTAAGGGCCCCACCACTGGCCCTGGTGGCACGGGCACGGGCTCGAACTTTTACCCGCTTGAGGGAGCGACAGAATGCGGGGGAAGTCGTCGACGAAGGGGTAAGGCTGACCATGCTAGCGGAGGAAAGACGAGCGGTGCACGCGCAATGGAGGGAGGACCTAAATAGGCCGGGACTGCCGAGCGGCCCACTAAGGGAAGCAATCCAGGGGGCCTGGGAGGGGTGGATTGCCAGGAAACACGGGGCCATGACGTTCCGGCTCTCGCAAATCCTGACGGGCCACGGATGTTTCGAGGGGTTCCTACATAGGATTGGTAGGGCAACGGACCCCTCGTGCAAGCACTGCGGGGGGGAAATTGACTCGGTAGAACACGCAATAGCGGAGTGTCCAGCATGGAAAGCTGAGCGGGAAGAGCTACAGAGCGCGATCGGGCTGGGGTTAGGTTTGGGAGACCTGGTCCATGCGATGGCCCGGGACAAACAGGGGTGGGCGGCTGTGGCTAAGTTTGCGGAAAGGGTCATGACGGCCAAAGAGGTGGCGGAGCGCGAGCGCCAACAGCAAGGGGCGCAAGCAGCAGAACAGCTGTCAAGCGATACTGCCTCCGGAGGCTGATCGCAGAACCACCATGCAAAGGGCGGCGGGGTATCAGGGTGGGCAACGGCGGCACGGCCGCTGTCTATTTTGACGGGAAGGGGCCTAGTTGGGCCGGCGGGGTTGGGGTGCTGGTCGGCCTCCGCCCCGTCCCTCGGGACGGGCCGGGGAGGGCGTGGAGCGGCACAGCTGGTGTCAGTCTAGGGTCGCTAGGTGCTAGGGTTGGCTAGGGTTAGGGCCGCTCCGCTGCGCCCTCTCTTCTTCTTCGGCCCGTTCCCCTGGGACGGTGGACGGATGGCCGGACTGCGCCGCGCTCCCCCGGTCCCGCAGGTACGAAGCGTCGGGCGAAAGCTCGACTTACAGCGGTAACCCCTACGGCGCTGGGCGGCTCCATGATAATGGAGCGTCAGCTGCAGCTGGGAAAGGGGGCTATCCGTATTCAGGGGGGTTGCGCCCCTCTGGCGAAGAGTGGGCGAGGGTTTCCTACGGGGGAAAGGGGATAGCGCAAATCCGGGGAGAAAGAGGGGGTGACGCGAAAGCGAAAGGGTGCAGGGGGGTTCCCCGAGGTTATGCCTCGAGCGGTTCCGGGGAGCCCCCCCAGTCGCACCAGGGTGGGCGCTGGTTTTTTAGTGGGTGTGAGTCCCACACTACCCTGAGGCCTGTTGCGCCAGGTCTCAGGATGTGCATAAGGCATTTTTCCAGCGATATCAAAAAAAAAAAAAAAAAAAAAAAGGTTAGGTTAGGTTAGGTTAGGTTCCCCACGAGGCTGTTTCCTTGTCGTGGTGTGGGGCTTGAGCCTTTCCGTGCCGATCCTGCGGAGCAATGCTGGTGAGGTTCAACCAAGCTAGTCTGGTCCACGGGGGAGCGGGGGGTGACTGAACGACAGCCAAAAGTGCGAATGAGTGCGTGCATGGCGATAAGTGAATGAGACGCGGTCGTGCCTTCGGCGGATATTCCTCGGAGACTAACCAAGGAAGGAGTAGTAGCCGACTGACCGGGGCTGAAAGTGAAGTTTGTACCTTTACCGGGCTGCGGTGGCGCACTGCCACGGGCCCAAAGTGGGAAAACCGCTCCTCGAAGCTGCTGGAGCCTAGCCGAGGGTTGAACCTGGGGGCGCGGGCGTGTGTGTGGAGGATTACTTGGTCCGTATTTCCTCATACCCGAAGTCCGGTAGGGTAAATCCGGCAAAGTCTGAACCGGCCGGTGGCCTAACCTGTTTCGAATTAGCAGGGGAATCCCCGGTCGGAGGACCGAATGTGTCAGGGACAGGGGGGATCGCATGGATAGGACCGACCAACCGACAAGCCGACAGCGGCTTCTATGCGAAGGGGGCTAGGGTAACTTCAGGCGGGGATAGACGCTGCACCGAGGTGTAGCTGCCATGATGGCCGAACCGTCTTAAGCTTTAAAATCAAATAATATGGATACCAATAAAACAAAAACAAACGTAGGAGAAAGGCAGATAGAGGAGTTTGCTGGAGATCCCTTCGCAAGAAGGGATAGCATCGGGAGGTCACCGCCGTCAACACCTACGGCGGATCGGGTTTCCTTCGCTGAAGCGATAGCCCCGAGGGCCATGCCGAGTAAGGGAGCAATCCCAAAAGCAAGGTCGGAGGGAAAGTTTAACTGGGGTGGGCCGTTCGCAGGAATGGCGATGACCCTCAGCCTAGGGAGGGCGTCCGAGAAGTCCCCGGCCTCTGCGGGAGGCGATAAAGCAAAGAAGGCAAGGGATGCAGTGACTGCCCTTGCTAAAGCGATCGAAGAGATGAACCGCTTCACCAGGGAGCACAAAAACGCTCACGCCTCCCTGAAAGAAGGTCTCAGCAAGGCTGCTCTGCTGATGAGGCAGGTGGAGCGAGGGTGGTGCTGGGCGGAGAAGGAGCTCAGCGGTCTCAGGGGTACCGGCGAACGAGCGACGGCGTCGACGTCTACGCAGACGGAGGCGCAACCACGCACGGCTGAGCGGGAAGATGCCCGCCCGCGATCGGACCAAGAAATGGACGGCCTGACCGGGGGCGCGAAGAGGAAGCAGACCTCCCCGTGCGCTGGCGCGACGGAAAAGCGCCCATGCCCTGAGGCAGTTCTGATGGAGGAAGGGGCCGCGGAGGCGGCCAACTCCACAAAAACAGAGGAGGGCTGGACCGTAGCGACCAAGAGGGTCCGGCCCAAGAAGAAGAAGCGCGGGGCTACCGAACCCCCGACGCAGCTGCAAAAGCCGCAACAGCAGGTGCAGCAGCAGGCACAACAACAGAGGGGCCAGCAGGGTGCGCTGAAGATCGGCGGCCGGCGGCAGGCGAGGCCGGACGCGGTCCTTATTAAGACGAGCGGGAGTGCCAACTACGCCGAGGTCCTCCGAACCATCAAGCGGCAGGTGGACCCTGAAAAAACCGGGGCCCAGATCACCGCGGTGAAGAAGACCAGGGGTGGCGACGTCCTGGTCGAGCTGAAGCGGGGCAGCAGCGGCGTCCAGGCTCTAAGGGACGCTGTGGCTGGGGCACTGGGGCAAGGCAACAAGGTTGCAGCACTTGAGCCTATGCTCACGGTCGAGGTCAGGGACCTTGACGATGTCACCGAGGCTGCCGAGGTAAAGGAGGCACTGTACAGCACCCTCCAGGTCGAGGTCACTGGGGAAGTAAGGATGAGGAGAGGTTATAATGGGACCCAGGTTGCATTACTACGGCTCCCGGAGCGAATGGCCAGAAGGATCCTCGCCGTAGGCAAGGTCAAGGTAGGCTGGTGTGTCTGCAGGATACGCGAACGAGTCGCCGTGGACAAGTGCTTCCGGTGCCAAGGCTACGGACACCGAAGCGGGGAGTGCGTGGGCGCGGACTGCTCCAACGCCTGCAGAAGATGCGGCAAGGCAGGCCATAAGGAAAAGGACTGCCAGGCCAGTCCAAGCTGCTTGCTTTGCAGCAAGAACAACTGGAAGGCCGACCACTTTACAGGGAGTGGAAGATGCAGGGCCTTCAGGGAAGAGCTGTCAAAAGCTAAGGTGAAGTATAACAGGGCAACGGCCCTGGATACCCGGAGGACTGGTGTCAGGGAAGGTGCTGGACGGGAAGCGGCACTTCTTTCTCCCAGCAACCGCGAGGTGGAGTTCCGAAGGAGGGTCGGATCCGTGTGGGCACAATGCCTCGCGTAACAGACAGCTCAGGACACGGCGGGACACTTGGCGTGCGGATCCTCCAGGTGAATCTCAACAGGAGCCGAGCCGCCCAGGACCTCCTCGTGCAGACCGCGGCGTCTCTAGGGGCCAGCATTTTGCTTGTGTCCGAACCCAGCGGCGCGGGCAAGGCAGGTCCGTGGATGCCCGACAAGAGAGGCGACGCAGCGATCACGGTGACCAGGAACTTCTCCGGCAGCGTGACGCCGGGCGGCCAAGGAGAAGGCTTTGTCTGGGCAGGAATTAATCAGACCTGTGTTTTCAGCTGCTACTTCTCGCCCAACGCAAGGATTGAGGTCTTCGAGCGGCAACTCGACGAACTGGAGGAGCAGGTCAGGGCTGCAGGTAACAGGATCCTTATAGCGGGCGACTTCAACGCGAAGTCACCTCTGTGGGGATCGGCGACCTGGGACGTCAGAGGCAGAATGGTGGCGGAGTTCCTGGCTAGGCTGGACCTCTCACCAATAAACACGGGGGAAGCTCCGACCTGGAGAAGAGCGGCCACTGGCTCGGAGTCGGTCATCGACATCACGGCCGGTAGCCCTGGCGTCGCGGCGGAGGTGCGCGAATGGAGGGTCCTGGAGGAGGAGAGCTTGAGTGACCACCGGTACATCTACATGGAGTGGGCGCTCAGCGCAGGCAACCGGACGAAGCAAGGTGGCGGGCGCGATCCAGCGACAGCAGGCTGGGTCACCAGGAAGCTCGACAAGGCGGCCATGGCGACCTGCCTCGGTGAGGAGAAGCGGAAACGCGGGAGCCGACCAACAGACATCGGCGATTCGGAAGTCGACGTGCTGATGCATACCATCATTAGGGCATGCGACGCAGGTATGCCAAGAAGAAAGCCCCCACGAGGCAAGCCCGCAGCGCACTGGTGGACCGATCGGATCGCCCAGCTCCGACGGGAATGCGTAAGCGCCAGGAGACGGGCTCAGCGCGCACGAGCTAAAAGCAGGGACGCGGACGCCAGCATGGCAGCCTACCGGATGGCGAAGCGGGACCTCAGAAACGAGATCAAAGCCAGCAAGGCCAGGTGCTGGGAGGAGCTCTTGCAGGCGGTGGATGAGGACCCGTGGGGGCTGCCGTATAAACTAGTCACCAAGAAGCTGGGAGTGCTACGGCAGCCGGACGACCCGGTGACCGTGGAAAACATATTAACCGAGTTGTTTCCGGTCCACAGGCAGTCGGAGAGGAGCATCCTCGGGGCAGCCGCAACTGGCCCCCACCCCGAGCCCTTCACCTTGACGGAGCTGTACCACGCAGCTAGGAGGATCAGCGGAGGCAAGGCACCTGGCCCCGACGGCGTGCCTGGGGAAGCCCTGGCAGTGGTCGCGGAGAACTACCCGGAGGCACTGCTCAGGGCGTTCAACGAGTGCCTACAACAGGGGAGTTTTCACCCGAGGTGGAAGCGGCAGAGGCTGGTCCTGCTACCGAAGGGACAGGCCAAAGAGGGAAGCGGGCAAAAATACCGGCCCATCAGCCTGATCGATGTGACGGGGAAGCTGCTTGAGAGGCTCCTGCATGCCAGGTTGGAGGCCGCCCTCGACGCGTCTGGGGGCTTAGCTGACAACCAGTACGGCTTCCGAAGGGGCAGGTCCACGATCCACGCCATCGACGAGGTCGTTGACATCGCGAGGAAAGCTAACGAGCGGAAAGGTCGCTTCGCTACCCCCTGCTTGATGGTGCTTTTGGACGTCAAAAACGCCTTCAATGCAGTTGGGCACCAAGTCATACTGGACGCGCTGGAAAGGAGAAACGGCATGCCGGCGTACCTCGTCGGGATGGTCGGGAGCTACCTGGAAGACAGGCTGCTTCTGTACCGCACCAGCGAGGGAGAAAAAACCCGTCGGCTTTCAGCGGGTGTGCCGCAGGGGTCGGTCCTCGGGCCGCTGCTGTGGAACGTGGCGTACGACGACCTCCTCCGCATGAAAATGCCGGATGGAGTAACCACCGTGGGCTTTGCAGACGACGTGGCGCTGGTGGTGACGGCGAGGACGACTGACCTTCTTGAGGCCAAAACCACCGAGGCAGTGAGTAGCGCCTGGGCATGGCTGACGCAAAGAGGACTGGACCTGGCGGAGAAGAAGACGGAAGTGGTGGTGCTCACGCGGCGCTACACGCTGAATGTCAACCCGATCCAGGTCAAGGGGCACGAGGTCACTCCCACGGGAAGCGCGAAGTATCTCGGCGTGACCATCGACGCCAAGCTAAACTTTGCTGAGCATGTCCAGCAGGCAGCCAGCAAGGCAATGGTTGTGGCGGCGTCCATTGGGAGGCTAATGCCCAATATTGGGGGTCCGGTCAGCGGCAGGAGAAGACTCCTGGCCAGCGTCACCTACTCCGTGCCGTTGTACGGGGCTCCGGTGTGGGCCGACGCCCTAAGCACGCAGAGAAATAGGAGCAGACTTGAGGCGGCGGGAAGGGCCTGCGCCCTCCGAGTGGTGTCAGCATACCGCACGGTCTCGACGCCGGCCGCCATGGTGCTAGCGGGACTAATCCCCCTTCACCTCCTGGCTGCTGAGCGCAAAAGAATATCAGACGCGGAGACGCGAGGCGGGAGGCTGAGTAAGCTGGCTAGAGGCAGGCTCAGACGCGACGAACGGGAGCAGACGGTCAAGAAATGGGACGAGGAATGGAGGGTGGAGGACAAGGGGGCATGGACGAGGGTCGCAATACCCTCTGTCATGCCCTGGTTTGACAGGGGACACGGCCGGATGAATTTCCACCTCACACAGGGGCTAACTGGCCATGGATGCTTCGGTGCGTACCTACATCGCATTGGAAGGGAAGAGACAGCAAAGTGCCACCACTGCGGCGAGGCCTTGGACGACGCAAACCATACCTGGTTTGTATGTAAAGCCTGGAACATGCAGAGGGAAGATATGTGGAGGGCCACGGGACGCGTCCAGGGTATCCAGGACCTAGTGAAGGCGATGCTCGAAGGCCCAGAGAAGTGGAAAGCCGCGGCTGATTTTACCGACGCAGTGCTGCGCGCGAAGGAAGAGGCTGAGCGAAGGAGAAGAAGGGAAGGCCGGACAGTGGGTCAGCAGGCTAACGGCGCGGCCTTGCCTCAATCGCGAAGAATGTGCAGCACGAGCACCTGGGGAGCAAGCCCGGGTGACCCAGAACATCCGGAGACATCGCCGACGCTGGCCACCGGCCGACGGACTCGACCTGGAATGCGCCGAGCCAGCAATTGCGACAGCATAGCTGACAGCGAGGGCACAGAAGTGCAATGCAGGCGAGTAAATTAACAAAGCGAGTGAATAACCTTTGTTTCTGTATTTAGGACGATGGAGCGCATAGCTGACGATAATGCAACTCCAAGAAGAAGGTGTCAGCACCGCCAAGGCGAGCAGCGCAGCACAGCGCAAAAATGGCCGACAGCGCACGACAGTGATGGCCGACAGCGTACGGCAGCGATGGCCGAAGAAGCGAGGCAACGCCCAAACGTCGGGTGGAGCGGCCAGCCGCTGACCGGCTACCGAGCGCCGACCAAGGCGGCACGGGGGCAGCACCTCACGGGTGACCGAGGCAGCGCTAGGCGACTGACGTCACGCGCAAGCGGGGCCCGGGCTGCCGAGGCGACGCCGCCGCTGGAATGCGCCGAGTCAGCGGAAACCGCGTGGGCAGCGCAGTGCAACACGCGGCGCGACCAAGATATAACGCAAGGGGACAGGTGTAATTAAATGCAATTAAAAGCAATTTAATTAACTAACTCACGGAGTAACAATCTGCGAGGTGTTTGGAGGGTTAGATTTAACATAACGGGACAGGTGTAATTAAACATTAACTAATTAGTACGTGACAAAGCAGCAATCTGCGAGGCGAAGTGAGCATTAGCTATAACGTGAAGGGACAGGTGTAATTAAACACTAATTATAATTCACAGAGCAGCGATCTGTGAGGTGTAGTAAGTGACAGTTATTAGTGAGCGCCAGTATAACGCGCATGGACAGGTGTAATTAAACTGTAATCAAACAGTAATTGAGTAATTAATTCACAGAGCGGCAATCTGTGAGCTGTATTGTGGGTTAGATTTACTGAGTGACAGTAAAGTGAGCACGCCAAATAAGCATGGCTTAACGATTGGTGAAATTAGTAGAAGAGACAAGTGGTGAAAATACGTGCACAACGTATTAAGCCGCGGATTGACGAGCGGCTCAACTGCCGGCGAACCGACGACGCGCGCGAAGGAATGTGCGGAGTCAGCGGTCAGTGACCGGAGTCCGGCCGACTAACTGATCGCCTGACCCACATCCGGCGTAAACAATGACAACAAGGTTGCGTAAGCACGTGGGCACGGAGGAAGCATGGGCACGCGAGTAGCGGCATAACAAGGCGAAGGTGAAGAGGCTGGATGAGGACCAGGGGGAGGAACCAGAGCATACTACGGGCCACGTGTAAGTGTAGCATAGTATATAAGCATGACATCTGCTTTGTAAGGGCGGGCTACCTCCGCGACATCGGAACTGGCGAGCCGGTGAGGGGGGACATTTCCCGGGAGTTTGAAAAAATACTGCGGCTGTCCCAGAAACATGCCGAAGCTCTCCGGGCGATGCCACCCCCCACGGGTGTCGCGGCAGCTCGACCTACCACGAAGGGCGTGACAGTTCGCATGACGTACGGCGACGTCAACTACCTGGGTAACAACAAAGCCGTACTGTACCTGAGGCGGCGGCGTGGAAGGCAGCAACGTCTTGTAAACTCCACCAGTCCGCTAAAAATGCACCCCCCGGGCAACGACCTCGTTGTGCTTGACGGAGTAGTGTTTACCGCACCGTGCGAGTGCGACAGTCCGGACGAGCACGCGAGGGTGTTCCCACAGCACAGAACCACGGTCGCCGAAGGGGTGACTTGTGCAAACGGTAAACTGGCGCGTCTGCGTGGCGAGGGTGCAGGCTGCTGGGAGGGCATGTGTGTTCTGCATGGCAACAGCGAGGTGACGAAGCCGGACGTGAGGACGGCTAGCAGAATGCTGTGCAGAGCCCAAGGCTCATCAAAGAAGGACTGACGAGGGATGGAAGGGGTGATCTGGACGCTATGCGCATCGAAAACCCCCCAAAGTAGGGATAAGGTAGTGTTGCATGACTAAGGGCAATGGTGGACAGGTGTAGGTAATAGTTTAGTTAAGTGTAACTAGAAATAAGGCATGTGTGGTGATGGACTAAAAGTGTAGGCGGGGCAGGAGAGACGTAACGCTATGCGCAAAAAACTCTGCCCACGCTGAGTGACGTACGAAACAAAGGAAGGGCTGACTGAGGCGTGACTGTCGGGTTAAGATGGCTCACGCCACGCTGAGGGAGGTGGAGAGAGGCCACGAAGAACTGGCCGGCCATAGGGGTGAAGCGAAGTAATGCGAAAGCGGTTCCACTTCGCCCTGGGCGAGGGCGGCGGCGGAGGGGTTTTAGCCGGTAAAAATCCGGCACTATCCGAGGACAACCAGAACATCCGGATGTCTTTTGAAGATTTCCTCGTCGCCGCCAAAACAAAAAAAAAAAAAAAAAAAAAAAAAAAAAGGTTAGGTTAGGTTAGGTTAGGTTAGGTTAGGTTAGGTTAGGTTAGGTTCCCCACGAGGCTGTTTCCTTGTCGTGGTGTGGGGCTTAAGCCTTTCCGTGCCGATCCTGTGGAGCAATGCTGGCGAGGTTCAACCAAGCTAGTCTGGTCCACGGGGGAGCGGGGGGTGACTGAACGACAGCCAAAAGTGTGAATGAGTGCGTGCATGGCGGTGAGTGAAAGAGACGCGGTCGTGCCTTCGGCGGATATTCCTCGGAGACTAACCAAGGAAGGAGTAGTAGCCGACTGACCGGGGCCGAAAGTGAAGTTTGTACCTTTACCGGGCTGCGGTGGCGCACGGCCACGGGCCCAAAGTGGGAAAACCGCTCCTTAAAGCTGCTGGAGCCTAGCCGGGGGTTGAACCTGGGGGCGCGGGCGTGTGTGTGGAGGATTACTTGGTCCGTATTTCCTCATACCCGAAGTCCGGTAGGGTAAATCCGGCAAAGTCTGAACCGGCCGGTGGCCTAACCTGTTTCGGATTAGCAGGGGAATCCCCGGTCGGAGGACTGAATGTGTCAGGGACAGGGGGGATCGCATGGATAGGACCGACCAACCGACAAGCCGACAGCGGCTTCCATGCGAAGGGGGCTAGGGTAACTTCAGGCGGGGATAGACGCTGCACTGAGGTGTAGCTGCCATGATGGCCGAACCGTCTTAAGCTTTAAAATCAAATAATATGGATACTAATAAAACAAAAACAAACGTAGGAGAAAGGCAGATAGAGGAGTTTGCTGGAGATCCCTTCGCAAGAAGGGATAGCATCGGGAGGTCACCGCCGTCAACACCTACGGCGGATCTGGTCTCCTTCGCTGAAGCGATAGCCCCGAGGGCCATGCCGAGTAAGGGAGCAATCCCAAAAGCAAGGTCGGAGGGAAAGATTAACTGGGGTGGGCCGTTCGCAGGAATGGCGATGACCCTCAGCCTAGGGAGGGCGTCCGAGAAGTCCCCGGCCTCTGCGGGAGGCGATGAAGCAAAGAAGGCAAGGGATGCAGTGACCGCCCTTGCTAAAGCGATCGAAGAGATGAACCGCTTCACCAGGGAGCACAAAAACGCTCACGCCTCCCTGAAAGAAGGTCTCAGCAAGGCTGCTCTGCTGATGAGGCAGGTGGAGCGAGGGTGGTGCTGGGCGGAGAAGGAGCTCAGCGGTCTCAGGGGTTCCGGCGAACGAGCGACGGCGTCGACGTCCACGCAGACGGAGGCGCAACCACGCACGGCTGAGCGGGAAGATGCCCTCCCGCGATCGGACCAAGAAATGGACGGCCTGATCGGCGGGGCAAAGAGGAAGCAGACCTCCCCGTGCGCTAGCGCGACCGAAAAGCGCCCGTGCCCAGAGGCAGGTTCGATGGAGGCAGGGGCTGCGAGGGCGGCCAATTTCACCCAAGCGGAGGAAGGCTGGACGGTAGCGGCTAAGAGGGTCCGGCCCAAGAAGAAGAAGCGCGGGGCTACCGAACCCCCGACGCAGCTGCAAAAGCCGCAACAGCAGCAGCAGCGGCAGGCACAACAACAGAGGGGCCAGCAGGGTGCGCTGAAGATCGGCGGCCGGCGGCAGGTGAGGCCGGACGCGGTCCTTATTAAGACGAGCGGGAGTGCCAACTATGCCGAGGTCCTCCGATCCATCAAGCGGCAGGTGGACCCTGAAAAAACCGGGGCCCAGATCGCTGCGGTGAAGAAGACCAGGGGTGGCGACGTCCTGGTCGAGCTGAAGCGGGGCAGCAGCGGCGTCCAGGCTCTTAGGGACGCTGTGGCTGGGGCACTGGGGCAAGGCAACAAGGTTGCAGCACTTGAGCCCATGCTCACTGTGGGGATCAGAGACCTCGACGATGTCACTGAGGCTGGCGAGGTGAAGGTGGCGCTTGCCAGCATACTACAAGCCGAACTCGCCGGGGACGTGAAGATGAGGAGGGGCTACAATGGGACCCAAGTCGCATTGATACGGCTCCCGGAGCGAACGGCCAGAAGGATCCTAGCGGTAGGCAAGGTCAAGGTAGGCTGGTGTGTCTGTAGGATACGAGAACGAGTGACCGTTGACAAGTGCTTCCGGTGCCAAGGCTACGGACACCGGAGCGGGGAGTGCGTGGGCGTCGACTGCTCGAGCGCCTGCAGAAGATGCGGTAAGGCGGGCCACAAGGAGAAGGACTGCCAGGCCAGCCCAAGCTGCATGCTCTGCAGCAGGAACAACTGGAGAGCCGACCACTTCACTGGGAGTGGGAGATGCAGGGCCTTCAGGGAAGAGCTGTCGAAGGCGAAGGTGAAGTATAACAGGGCAACGGCCCTGGAGACCAGGAGGACTGGTGACAGGGAAGGGGCTGGACAGGAAGCGGCGCTTCTGTCTCCCAGCAACCGCGAGGTGGAGTTCCGAAGGAGGGTCGGATCCGTGTGGGCACAATGCCTCGCGTGATGGATAGCCCCGGACGTAGCGGGATGCCAGGCGCACGCATACTCCAGGTCAACCTGAACAGGAGTCGAGCCGCCCAGGACCTCCTCGCGCAGACCGCGGCGGCTTTGGGGACAAGCATCCTGCTGGTATCCGAGCCTAGCAGCGCGGGCAAGGCAGGACTGTGGATGCTCGACCGTAAGGGGGATGCGGCGATCGCAGTAACGCGGAACTTCACCGGCAACATAACACCGGGGGAAAAAGGTGAAGGCTTCGTATGGGCTGAAATTAACCAGACCTATGTTTTCAGCTGTTACTTTTCGCCCAACGCGAGGACCGAGGACTTTGAGAGGCAACTCGACGAGCTGGAGGTGCAGGCCAGAGCAGCGGGTCACAGAATCCTCATAGCGGGCGACTTCAACGCGAAGTCACCTTTGTGGGGGTCTGAGAGATGGGACGACAGGGGCCGAATCGTGGCGGACTTCCTAGCCAGGCTTGATCTCACCCCAATTAACACAGGGAAAGCTCCGACCTGGAGGAGAGCGGCCACTGGCTCGAAGTCGGTCATTGACATCACGGTCGGCAGCCCTAGCGTGGCAGCCGAAATGCGCGGATGGAAGGTCTTGGAGGAAGAGAGCTTGAGCGACCACAGCTACATCTACATGGAGTGGGCGCTCAGCTCGGGCAACCGGACGCAGCGAGGAAGTGAAGGCGATATAGGGACAACAGGCTGGGTCACCAGGAAGCTGGACAAGGCGGCCATGGTGACCTGCCTCGCCGAGGAGAAGCGGAAACGCGGGAGCCGACCAACAGACATCGGCGATTCGGAAGTCGACGTGCTGATGAATACCATCACTAGGGCATGCGACGCAGGTATGCCAAGAAGGAAGCCCCCTCGAGGCAAGCCCGCAGCGCACTGGTGGACCGATCGGATCGCCCAGCTCCGACGGGAATGCGTAAGCGCCAGGAGAAGGGCTCAGCGCACACGAGCTAAAAGCGGGGACACGGAGGCCAGCATGGCAGCTTATCGGACGGCGAAGCGGGACCTCAGAAACGAGATCAAAGCCAGCAAAGCCAGGTGCTGGGAGGAGCTCTTGCAGGCGGTTGATGAGGACCCGTGGGGGCTGCCGTACAAACTGGTCACCAAGAAGCTGGGAGTGCTTCGGCAGCCGGACGACCCCCTGACCGTGGAAAACATATTAACCGAGTTGTTCCCGGTCCACAGGCAGACGGAGAGGAGCACCCTCGGGACGGCCGTAGCTGGCCCCCATCCCGAGCCCTTCACCTTGACGGAGCTGTACCACGCAGCTAGGAGGATCAGCGGAGGCAAGGCACCTGGCCCCGACGGCGTGCCTGGGGAAGCCCTGGCAGTGGTCGCGGAGAACTACCCGGAGGCACTGCTCAGGGCGTTCAACGAGTGCCTACAGCAGGGGATTTTTCACCCGAGGTGGAAGAGGCAGAGGCTGGTCCTGCTACCGAAGGGACAGGCCAAAGAGGGAGGCGGGCTAAAATACCGGCCCATCAGTCTGATCGATGTGACGGGGAAGCTGCTTGAGAGGCTTCTGCATGCCAGGTTGGAGGCCGCCCTCGACGCGTCTGGGGGCTTAGCTGACAACCAGTACGGCTTCCGAAGGGGCAGGTCCACGATCCACGCCATCGACGAGGTCGTTGACATCGCGAGGAAAGCTAACGAGCGTAAAGGTCGCTTCGCTACCCCCTGCTTGATGGTGCTTTTGGACGTCAAAAACGCCCTCAATGCAGTGGGGCACCAAGTCATACTGGACGCGCTGGAAAGGAGGAACGGCATGCCGGCGTACCTCGTCGGGATGGTCGGGAGCTACCTGGAAGACAGGCTGCTTCTGTACCGTACCAGCGAGGGAGAAAAAACCCGTCGGCTTTCAGCGGGTGTGCCGCAGGGATCGGTCCTCGGGCCGCTGCTGTGGAACGTGGCGTACGACGACCTCCTCCGCATGAAACTGCCGGATGGAGTGACCACCGTGGGCTTCGCAGACGACGTGGCGCTGGTGGTGACGGCGAGGACGGCTGGCCTCCTGGAGGCCAAGACCACGGAAGCAGTCAACAGTGCCTGGGCATGGCTGACTGAGAGAGGACTGGACCTAGCGGAAAAGAAGACGGAGATAGTGGTGCTCACGCGCCGGAACACGCTGAAGGTCAACCCTATTCCGGTCAAGGGGCACGAGGTCGCGCCCACGGGTAGCGCCAAATACCTTGGAGTGACCATCGATGCTAGGTTGAACTTCGCCGAGCACGTGCAGCAGGCTGCCAGCAAGGCAATGGGTGTAGCCGCGGCCATCGGAAGGCTTATGCCCAACATCGGGGGCCCGGCTAGCGGCAGAAGAAGGCTCCTCGCGAGCGTCACCTACTCCGTTGCGCTGTACGGAGCTCCGGTGTGGGCCGACGCCGTGAGCGTCCAAAGGAACAGGAGCAGACTGGAGGCTACGGGAAGGGCCTGCGCCCTCCGGGTGGTGTCAGCGTACCGCACGGTCTCAACGCCAGCCGTAATGGTGCTGGCAACGCTGATACCGCTCCACCTCCTGGCGGCAGAGCGGAAAAGGATAGCGAACGCGGAGGCCGGAGGCGCAATACGCAACAGGCCCGCCAGAAACAGACTCAGGCGCGAGGAACGGAAACGTACACTCGAGGAATGGGACAAGGAGTGGAGCGAGGAGGACAAAGGGGCCTGGACGAGGACTGCGATACCCTCGGTAATACCCTGGGTGGACCGGAAACATGGCCAAATGGACTTCCACCTCACCCAGGGGCTGACAGGCCATGGATGCTTTGGGGCGTACCTCAAGCGCATCGGCAAGGAGGGCACGGCGAAATGCCATCACTGTGACGAGGCCTCAGACGACGCTAACCACACCTGGTTTGTATGCGAGGCCTGGAATACGCAAAGGGAGGAAATGTGGAGGATCATGGGACGCGCCGAGAGCATCCAGGACCTGGTAAGGGCGATGCTTGAAGGCTCAGAAAAGTGGAAAGCAGCGGCTGACTTCGCCAGTGCAGTGCTGCGCGCGAAGGAGGAGGCCGAAAGAAGGAGAAGAAGTGAACGACGCGCCACAGCGTAAACAGGTAAGAGGTGGCGGGATTCATATTCTTTTATTGACCGACTGGTGGAGGTGACAAAGGTGATGGTGTTGGCGAGCGAAGGGGTGCACGGGACACTTAGTGCAAAGTCACCCTTGAGCCGCCCTAAGCTTGCTTTGTAAAACAATATGACAAATGCAGTGCAATAGTAGTGTAGTGTAGATAGGGCTAACTTAAGGTGCACGCAGGTGGTGGAAAGACAGGTCACTTGTAAAAAGTCGGCCCAGCGCCGAGCATGCTAGGTTAAGGACGAGTCTGAGTGACGAACTAAAAAGAGTGCGAGCGGGGCAGAGGACATTGGACGGTACGCGCGTGATCCTGCCCACGCCGAGCGACGTATGATGGGAAGGGAGGGCTGACTGAGGCGTGACTGTCGGGTTAAGATGGCTCACGCCACGCTGAGGAAGGCGGAGAGAGGCCACGAAGAACTGGCCGGCCACAGGGGCGAAGCGAAGTAATGCGAAAGCGGTTCCACTTCGCCCTGGGCGAGGGCGGCGGCGGAGGGGTTTTAGCCGGTAAAAATCCGGCACTATCCGAGGACAACCAGAACATCCGGATGTCTTTTGAAGATTTCCTCGTCGCCGCCAAAACAAAAAAAACAAAAAAAAAAAAAAAAAAAAAAAAAAAGGTTAGGTTAGGTTAGGTTAGGTTAGGTTAGGTTAGGTTAGGTTAGGTTAGGTTAGGTTAGGTTAGGTTGAATGGAGGGTCCTGGAGGAGGAGAGCTTGAGTGACCACCGTTACATCTACATGGAGTGGGAGCTCAGCGCAGGCAACCGGACGAAGCAAGGTGGCGGACGCGATCCAGCAACAGCAGGCTGGGTCACCAGAAAGCTCGACAAGGCGGCCATGGTGACCTGCCTCGCCGAGGAGAAGCGGAAACGTGGGAGCCGACCAACAGATATCGGCGATCCGGAAGTCGACGTGCTAATGAATACCATCATCAGGGCATGCGACGCGGGTATGCCAAGAAGGAAGCCCCCTCGAGGCAAGCCCGCAGCGCACTGGTGGACCGATCGGATCGCCCAGCTCCGACGGGAATGCGTAAGCGCCAGGAGGCGGGCTCAGCGCGCACGAACTAGAAGCAGGGACGCGGACGCCAGTATGGCAGCCTACCGGACGGCGAAGCGGGATCTCAGAAACGAGATCAAAGCCAGCAAGGCCAGGTGCTGGGAGGAGCTCTTGCAGGCGGTGGATGAGGACCCGTGGGGGCTGCCGTACAAACTAGTCACCAAGAAGCTGGGAGTGCTTCGGCAGCCGGACGACCCCCTGACCGTGGAAAACATATTAACCGAGTTGTTTCCGGTCCACAGGCAGACGGAGAGGTGCATCCTCGGGACGGCCGTAGCTGGCCCCCACCCCGAGCCCTTTACCTTGACGGAGCTGTACCACGCAGCTAGGAGGATCAGCGGAGGCAAGGCACCTGGCCCCGACGGCGTGCCTGGGGAAGCCCTGGCAGTGGTCGCGGAGAACTACCCGGAGGCACTGCTCAGGGCATTCAACGAGTGCCTGCAGCAGGGGATTTTCCACCCGAGGTGGAAGAGACAGAGGCTGGTCCTACTACCGAAGGGACAGGCCAAAGAGGGAGGCGGGCAAAAATACCGGCCCATCAGTCTGATCGATGTGACGGGAAAGCTGCTTGAGAGGCTTCTGCACGCCAGGTTGGAGGCCGCCCTCGACGCGTCTGGGGGCTTAGCTGACAACCAGTACGGCTTCCGAAGGGGCAGGTCCACGATTCACGCCATCTACGAGGTCGTTGACATCGCGAGGAAAGCTAACGAGCGTAAAGGTCGCTTCGCTACCCCCTGCTTGATGGTGCTTTTGGACGTCAAAAACGCCTTCAATGCAGTTGGGCACCAAGTCATACTGGACGCACTGAAAAGAAGGAACGGCATGCCGGCGTACCTCGTCGGGATGGTCGGGAGCTACCTGGAAGACAGGCTGCTTCTGTACCGTACCAGCGAGGTAGAAAAAACCCGCCGGCTTTCAGCAGGCGTGCCGCAGGGATCGGTCCTCGGGCCGCTGCTGTGGAACGTGGCGTACGACGACCTCCTCCGCATGAAAATGCCGGATGGAGTAACCACCGTGGGCTTCGCAGACGACGTGGCGCTGGTGGTGACGGCAAGGACGACTGGCCTCCTGGAGGCTAAGACCACGGAAGCAGTCAACAGTGCCTGGGCATGGCTGACTAAGAGAGGACTGGACCTAGCGGAAAAGAAGACGGAGATAGTGGTGCTCACGCGCCGGAACACGCTGAAGGTCAACCCTATTCCGGTCAAGGGGCACGAGGTCGCGCCCACGGGTAGCGCCAAATACCTTGGAGTGACCATCGATGCTAGGTTGAACTTCGCCGAGCACGTGCAGCAGGCTGCCAGCAAGGCAATGGGTGTAGCCGCGGCCATCGGAAGGCTTATGCCCAACATCGGGGGCCCGGCTAGCGGCAGAAGAAGGCTCCTCGCGAGCGTCACCTACTCCGTGGCGCTGTACGGAGCCCCGGTGTGGGCCGACGCCGTCAGCGTCCAAAGGAACAGGAGCAGACTAGAGGCTGCGGGAAGGGCCTGCCCCCTCCGTGTGGTGTCAGCGTACCGCACGGTCTCAACGCCAGCCGTAATGGTGTTAGCAACGCTGATACCGCTCCACCTCCTGGCGGCAGAGCGAAAAAGGATAGCGGACGCGGAGGCCGGAGGCGCAATACGCAACAGGCCCGCCAGAAACAGACTCAGGCGCGAGGAACGGAAGCGTACACTCGAGGAATGGGACAAGGAGTGGAGCGAGGAGGACAAAGGGGCCTGGACGAGAACCGCGGTACCCTCGGTAATACCCTGGGTGGACAGGAAGCATGGCCAAATGGACTTTCACCTCACCCAGGGGCTTACAGGCCATGGGTGCTTTGGGACGTACCTGAAGCGCATCGGCAAGGAGGACACGGCGAAATGCCACCACTGCGACGAGGCCTCAGACGACGCTAACCACACCTGGTTTGTATGCGAGGCCTGGAATACGCAAAGAGAGGAAATGTGGAGAATCATGGGACGCGCCGAGAGCATCCAGAACCTGGTAAGGGCGATGCTCGAAGGCTCAGAGAAGTGGAAAGCTGCGGCTGACTTCGCCGGAGCAGTGCTGCGCGCAAAGGAGGAGGCTGAAAGGAGAAGAAGAAGTGAACGACACCCCTCAACGTAAACAGGTAAGCGGTGGCGGGATTCATTTGACTTTGCATTTTTGCTGATTGGTGAAGGGGACAAAGGTGATGGTGTGGGCAAGCAAGGGGGTGTACGGGACAACTAGTGCAAAGGCACCCTTAAACAGCCCTAGGCTTGCTCAGTAAAACAATATTTGGCGAGGAGCGCATGTGACAAATGCAGTGCAGTAGTAGTAGTAGTGCAGTGTAGATAGATCTTAAGGTGCACGCAGGCGGTGGGTGGACGGGACACTTGTGCGAAGTCGCCCCAGCGCTAAGCATGGTAGGTTAAGGACAAGACTGGGTGACAAACTCAAAAGAGTGCAAGCGGGGCAGAGGTCGTTGGACGCTACGCACGTAATTCTGCCGACGCTAAGTGACGATTAGAGGATAAGGAAGGGCTGACTGAGGCGTGACTGTCGGGCTAAGATGGCTCACGCCACGCTGAGGAAGGCGAAGAGAGGCCACGGAGAACTGGCCGGCCACAGGGGCGAAGCGAAGTAATGCGAAAGCGGTTCCACTTCGCCCTGGGCGAGGGCGGCGGCGGAGGGGTTTTAGCCGGTAAAAATCCGGCACTATCCGAGGACAACCAGAACATCCGGATGTCTTTTGAAGATTTCCTCGTCGCCGCCAAAACAAAACAAAAAAAAAAAAAAAAAAAAAAAAAAAAAAAGGTTAGGTTAGGTTAGGTTAGGTCAGGTTAGGTTAGGTTAGGTTAGGTTAGGTTCCCCCACGTGGCTGTCACCTTGTCGTGGTGTGGGGGCTCGAGGCTCTCCGTGGTGAGCCCTGGGGGCGATGCCGGCGGGACCTTGGTCCCGGTAGGTTCAACCCAGCCGGTAAGGCCCTGGGTGGAGCGGAGGGTGACTAACGACAGCCGTGTATGAATGGTGTGTGTGTGAATCAATGAACGAGTGCATGAGATGTGGTTGGGGCCCTGAGGGATATTCCTCAGAGACTAATCAAGGGAGGAGTAGTTGCCGACCGACCAGGGCTGCGAGTGACGTCAGTACCTTCTAACGGACCGCTGTGGCGTACTACGGGTAAACGTAAGTCCAGAAGACTTGTTCTTCTGGCAAAGGTCCCAGGAAACCACATGTCCAAAGTGGGAGAACCGCTCCTCGCGGCCGTCTGGAGCCAATCTGGGGGTTGAATTTGGGGTCTCGGGCGCATGTATGGAGGATTACCCGGTCAGTTTTTCCTCATATCCGACGTCCGGTAGGATAAATCCGGCACCGTCTTACCCGGCCAGTGGCCTACCCTGTTTCGGATTGACAGGGAAATCCCTGGTCGGGAGACGCTAAAGACGTAGGGACGGGGGGTTCGCACGGATAGGCCGACCACCGACAAGCCGACAGCGGCTTCCGTGCGAGGGGAATAGGTTCTTTATCGGCGGGGATAGATGCCACACTGCGGTGTGGCTGGCATGATGCCCGAACCGTCGTTAATCTTTACAATGTTACAGAATGGATTCTTTTTTCAAACAACCAACCGAGGCGAGGAAGGAGGGAGCGGTACGTGGACGACCGAGTGGGAGAGGCACCCGAGGTCGTACGGCGGTCAGGGGCATCACCTGGCCACCTAGCGACAGTGGAGGCGAAGCTGGGGTCTCGGCCCTAGCCACCACGTCGGAAGCCGTAGGCGCGAAGGAGGCGCAGGAGACGGAAGGTGCAGGGGAACGCCACACATCCCCGCAGCAGCAGCGTGAGCAGCTGCGCTGTAAGCGCAAGGGGGCGGAGCTGACCCCACCCGCGTTGCTGGCGGCCTCGGACGAGGAGCTATTCATACCGCGCAAGCCCGAGGGTTCCGGGGAAGGGACTCCGCGGGTGACAACGGTGCAAATGGCAGGGCAGCGGCCAGGGAGCCCGATTCAAACGGAAGAAGAGGAGGAGGAACGCGAACGCCTCGGCGCCCGACCTAAGGGCAAGAAGAGGCGCACTGCGGCGAGCAGAACAACGTGCCCTGAGGACGACTCGGAGGCCTGGGAAGCTGGCTCGGAACGTAGCGTCCATGGAAACAGGGGGAAGGCCGGTATTCCCTCAACGGTGGGGGAAAGAGGTGGGACTGCGTTCGACTCCCCGGAGGAGACCCCGCAGGGTGTGGGCCTTATCGAGCACAGGGTCATGTCGGCGGCCGACCTCGGCGCCCTTATCAGGGAATGGCTTGATGAGATTGATGACATCAGGATCAGGTGTAGGTCCATGCAGGGGAAGCTAAGCGGTGATATGAAGAAAAGGGTGGCATGGGCTAGGCAGGCCCTTCTCACGCTCACCTGCAAAGCGGAGGGAGCAAGCGAGCCATCGCTTCTGCAGACCCGAAACTCGGAACTGGAAGCCCAGTTGCAGAAGGCCCACAGGGAGAGAGACGAGCTCCGGCGGAAGCTGGAGGAACGCCAGCAGGAGGTAGGCAGGCCCTATACCGACCTGCAGCGCCGTAGTGCGGGCACGTATGCCCAGGCCGCAGGTGGGAGCCCTTCGGACACACCCGGTGGCCGGACAACAAGGGACCCCAACCGAACAGGTACCCTCGACTTGGCGGCAGCCAGGAGGGGGGCTGAGACCGCCAGCGAGGGGCCACCGACGGCCACGTCAGCTGGTGCCTCCGAGTTCGAACTCCGCCTGACGGGGTCCGAACTGAGGATGGTGCCGGATGGCGACAGGGCCATAAGCGAAGAGCTGGCCAGGCAGTCCGCTGCCCTGAAGGAGGTACGGAACGAGGTCAGCAGGATCTCTCGCATGCTCCTCAGTGACGGCAACGGAGAAGGAAGGGCTGGTCGAAGAGCCGGTGCTCCCGCGAGAAGCACCAGCGACGCACAGACCGTACCCGACGAACCCGCAGTGCTACTCAGCACGGCGCAAGCCACGGAGGGTGGCAGCCAGACAACCTCGGCCACCCTGGGGGGTGTACAAGAGCCCATGGAAACCGGTGAGGAGGTCTGGGTAGAGGTGGGCACTACTGGAGGAAAGAAGAGTAGGAGCAAGCCCACGGATGGAAGGGCCCGGGAACCCGGAAAGACCCCGACAGGGCCTCCGCATAACGCTACAACGGCGACGGAGGCGCGCACAAACGGGGAGAAATCCCAGGTGCCCCGCCGCAGGGCACCAAGGACAGCTGCAGTAGCGATCAAGGCCAAAGACAAGGGCCCGGGCTACGCAGAGATATTGAAGTTCTCCCGCGGGAGGGTCGAACTTGCCGACCTGGGCATTGGGGAGACGAGGCTGCGACGAGCGGCCAATGGGGGGGTCCTTATCGAGATCCCCGGCCCGGACAACTCCAAGAAAGCGGATAGCCTAGCAGCGGAGCTGTCCACCGTGATCGGCGAAAAATACGGCGATGCGGTCCTGGTGACAAGGCCCGTCGTCAAGGGAGAACTAAGGGTCCAGGGCCTGGACGACTCGGTGTCCACCGAGGAACTGACAGGCGTCATTGCGGGACTGGGGGGTTGCGATCCGGGGGAAGTCCGTACTGGAGCCCCGAGGAGACTACCTAACGGACTTTTCAGTGCATGGGTCCAGTGCCCCCTAAGGGCTGCTTCAGCGGTGGCGGCCAAGGGCAAGTTCAGGGTTGGGTGGACTACTGTCAGGGCAGAACTGCTGGAGGCCCGGCCGAAGCAATGCTTCAAGTGTTGGGATTTCGGACACATAGGGAGCGCATGTAGGGCCACAACGGCGCGTGGCGCTGCCTGCTACAGGTGCGGCGCTGATGGCCACCGGGCACGTGACTGCACGGCCGCCCCTAAATGCGCGGTCTGCGAGGGGAAGGGAAGAAGCAGCGCGCACAGGATGGGTTCAGCGCGCTGTTCAACTGCGATGGAGCGGGGTCGGGGGCCCGCGTTTAAAGAAAGCGAGAATGGCCAGGTTTCTCCAAATCAACCTGAACCGTAGCCGTGGGGCCCAAGACCTGCTGAGCCAGTCTGTTCTGGAGGGGGGGGTTGATGTGTGCCTTATCACAGAGCCTCACACCGTCCCGCCCGCGGGCAGCTGGCTGGGCAGCGTGGACGGCCTAGCGGCCGTTCACTGGCGGACGGATGGACACACAAACGGGTGTGCGCTACTGAGGAGGGGAAGGGGATACGTCGTCGTCAGATGCGGAGACATAGTCCTCGTATCCGTATACATATCCCCTAACGTTTCCCTGGATGAGTACTCCGCATACCTGGACGACCTAACGTCGGCTATCCAGTCGACGGGGGCCAATGGCAGGGGGGTTGTAGTTGGAGGCGACTTCAACGGGCGATCTAGGATGTGGGACCCCAGCGGGGTAAATCAGAGGGGGGAACTCCTGGAGGGGTGGGCAGCGTCGTGCGGCCTGTGCCTACATAACGACGGCAGGACACCAACGTGCGTCAGACCGCAAGGATCGTCCGTGGTGGACCTGACGTGGACAACGCCGAGTTTGGTACCAATGGTCCAAGAGTGGCGGGTCCTGGAGGACAGGGAGTCACTCTCCGACCATCGGTACATCACCTTTAGGATCGGCAGCTCTGGACGCGGAGGACATAGGGGTAGGGCAAGTCACGCGCGATGGAGCTGGAGCAGGTTCGACCCCAGCCGGTTTGCCGAAGCTTTAGCGCCTGCACTCGCCTGGGGCCCGACGGGAAGGGACCGGGAAACAGCGTCAAGCCTGACGGCCTGGGTCGAACGGACCATGTCCGAGGCGTGCGACGCGGCTGCCCCGCGGGCACGTAACAGGGGCCGCAGAAAGGCGGCATTCTGGTGGAACGAGGAGCTAGCCGCCATGCGAAGGGCGTGCGTGGTAGCCAGGAGGCGTCTCACCAGGGCAAGGCGGACCGCTGGCAACTCCTCCTCGCAGGAGATGGAGGACGCCTACCGGACCGCGAAGAAGAGGTTTCGGGACAGCATTAAGGCGGCTAAGGCTAGGGCATGGGAGGACCTCGTGGGTTCCGTGGACTCGGATCCATGGGGCCTCCCCTACAAACTAGTGCTGGGCAAGCTCCGGACCTCCCAGAGGGGGTTGACGGAGACTCTGGACGAAGACACCCTGGGAACTCTTCTTGGCGGCCTGTTCCCGAGAGGCGAAAGATGCGCGCTCAGGTCACTGGAAGGGCTGGACTGGAACGAAGAGTGGAGGGTCACGGACGAAGAGGTCCGGACGGCGATCAGGAGGGGTAGTGCACGCAACGTCGCCCCGGGGCCGGATGGCATCAGGGTGGCAGCCTGGTCCAAGGTCCCGGAAGAAATGGTCGCGCTCGTTGCGCGTAGCTTCACTCTCTGCCTAAGGAAGGGGACCGTACCGCGGTCATGGAAAAGGGCCCGACTGGCTCTGATCCCCAAGGGGGGCGCACCAGATGGGCCGATCCCAAAAGTGAGGCCGATCTGCATCCTCAACGAGCTGGGGAAAACCTTCGAGAGGGTCCTTGTAGGTCGGCTAGGAGGATGGGTCGAGGAAAACGCCAGACCCCGCCTCTCGGAGGACCAGTATGGCTTCCGGGAAGGAAGAGCAACCAGCGACGCACTGATAAGGGTGCGCCGCTTCGTCGAGAACGCCACAAAAAAGGGGGGCTGTGCGCTGGCCGTGTCGTTGGATATTGCCAACGCATTCAACAGCCTCCCGTGGCCGGTTATTGGTTGGGCGCTTAGCGATAAGGAGGTACCTGAGTACCTGCAGCGGGTGCTGCAGGCGTACTTGAGTGACAGGTACATTGAGTACCCCGATAGCAGCGGCGAAATCCGGAGTATGGAGGTGACCGCTGGGGTCCCACAGGGGTCAGTACTTGGCCCTCTGCTGTGGAATCTGACCTTCGATGAGGTACTGCGGACTGGGGGGGAGACGGGCTGTGCTGTGGTCTGCTACGCAGACGACACACTAGTGTTGAGCTCCGCAGAGGAGCCGTCGACGACGGTAGCCCTGGCGAACACCCTAATAGCAAGGGTATGTAGGGTTATAGCGCGCCTCGGCTTAACGGTGGCAGCGGCCAAGACGGAGGCCGTCCTATTCAGGCAGAAACGAAGGGGAGGCATCGTGACCGCCCCGGACGTTAGGGTCGGTGGAAAGGTCGTACCGTTGACGGGATCGATGAAGTATTTAGGGGTGCGGCTGGACCCGCACCTGTCCTTCAGGGGGCACTTTCAAGCCTTGGACGCCAGGCTGGGTGCAGTGACAAGGGCGCTAGGGCGGCTGATGCCCAACCTGAGGGGGCCATCCGAGGCAAGACGCCGACTTTATGGAGGTACAATGTCCTCGGTGCTTCTATACGGGGCACCCGTGTGGGGGGACGTCGCAGAAGCGTCAAAGCCGATCAGGCGGGGGATTGAAAAGTTCCAAAGAAGGATCTGCGCGAGGGTCGTCGCGGCATACCGGACGGCATCGTTTACCGCAGTGACGCTCCTGGCAAGATCACCTCCGCTCTACCTGGTGGCCGGGGCGTACTCACGGGCGTTTGCCAGGATTTGCCGCTCCCGGCGGGATGGGACATGGTCTCAGGGGCTCTCCAAGGCCATCAAGGAGGAAGAGCTGGGGACAGCGCGGGAGAGATGGAAAAGGTCTCTCGAAGGGCCAAGCCTCCCCAGTAGCAGGCTGAGGAGGGCTATTCTGGCGAACTGGGAGGGGTGGCTTGACAGAAGACATGGCAACCTCACTTTCAGGGTGACCCAGCTGCCGACAGGTCACGGCTGTTTCGCCGAATTCCTAAACAGGATCGGAAGAGCAGAGGAGCCGACCTGCTGGCACTGTGAGGAGGCGGTGGACACAGCGAGCCACACGCTAGAGGACTGTACCGCCTGGGAGGGGGAGAGAAACGCCCTACGCGAGACCATTGGGGACGATCTCACCCTTGACGGGGTGATCCGGGGAATGGTATCGTCAGAAGATGGGTGGGCAGCGGTTACCCGCTTTGCGGAGCGGGTAATGGCTGCCAAGGAACGGGTAGAAAGGGAGCGACAGCACTCGGCAGCGCTATCGGGACGCAGACGGGCTGGGCGCCCACGCGCTAGAGAACGCGACGAGGGCGAACACGGGTAGGGTGGGTCATTACCCACAAAGGTAGGGGCCTGAAAGGACCGGGGGGTCAGGCTGCTGGCGGGCCTCCCTTTCGCCGCCTGGGGTGGGGCCGGGGGGGGCACGGGGCGTCGTAGGTTGCGATAGATAGCTGGGGCTAGGTTTACTAGGTTGGCTGGTATCGCCCCGTACGCCTCTTCTTCTTCCCTGGCCCCTGCCTCTTGGTGGCGGGATGGGACGGTTCCGCCGGAGCTCTGTTCTGCCTGGCACCTGCAGGAAGTAGCCGTCACGTCCTACTTAGCTAGGAACGCAACGGGGGGCGGAGGGGCCGCCGCCCGCTGGGCGACTCCGTCGAAGGGCGGAGTGTCAGCCACAGCGGTAACCGGGACCCCTCCGAACAGGAAGGAGCACGAGGAGGAGAAACCGCGTGCAAAGACGTTGAGGAGGAGAATAGGAGGCGCAACTCCTGAAACAGCTAACGGGAAAGGTAGCGCGAAAGCGCGAAGGTGCCGAGGGGTTTCCTGAGGTCATGCCTCGCGGTGGTTCCGGGGAGCCCCTCAACCCCGCACCGGGGTGGCCGCTGGTTTTTTTAGTGGGTGTGAGTCCCACACTACCCTGGGGATTCTTGCGCGAATCCTCAGGGTGTGCATAAGGCATTTTTCCAGCGATATGAAAAAAAAAAAAAAAAAAAGGTTAGGTTAGGTTAGGTTAGGTTAGGTTAGGTTAGGTTAGGTTAGGTTAGGTTAGGTTAGGTTAGGTTCCCCACGAGGCTATTTCCTTGTCGTGGTGTGGGGCTTAAGCCTTTCCGTGCCGATCCTGTGAAGCAATGCTGGCGAGGTTCAACCAAGCTAGGCTGGTCCACGGGGGAGCGGGGGGTGACTGAACGACAGCCAAAAGTGTGAATGAGTGTGTGCATGGCGAGGAGCGAATGAGACGCGGTCGTGCCTTCGGCGGATATTCCTCGGAGACTAACCAAGGAAGGAGTAGTAGCCGACTGACCGGGGCCGAAAGTGAAGTTTGTACCTTTACCGGGCTGCGGTGGCGCACTGCCACGGGCCCAAAGTGGGAAAACCGCTCCTTGAAGCTGCTGGAGCCTAGCCGGGGGTTGAACCTGGGGGCGCGGGCGTGTGTGTGGAGGATTACTTGGTCCGTATTTCCTCATACCCGAAGACCGGTAGGGTAAATCCGGCAAAGTCTGAACCGGCCGGTGGCCTAACCTGTTTCGGATTAGCAGGGGAATCCCCGGTCGGAGGACCGAATGTGTCAGGGACAGGGGGGATCGCATGGATAGGACCGACCAACCGACAAGCCGACAGCGGCTTCTATGCGAAGGGGGTTAGGGCAACTTCAGGCGGGGATAGACGCTGCACCGAGGTGTAGCTGCCATGATGGCCGAACCGTCTTAAGCCTTCATTCAATTTAATATGGATTCTTCAAACAAGCATAAGGAGGTGGGAGAACATCTGGAGGAGTTTCTGGGAGATCCCTTCGCAAGAAGGGACAGCATCGGAAGATCACCGCCGTCAACGCCGACAGCGGAACTGGTCTCCCTTGCCACTGTAGCGGACCCAAGGGCAACGTCGGAAAAGGGAGCTATCCCTAAAGCAAGGTCGGAGGGAAGGGCGATGAGAAGCGGGCCGTTTGCGGGCATTGCGATGGCCTTCAGCTTAGGGAGGACGCCGGAAAAGCCCTCGGCGCCCGTCGTTGTCGGGGAGGAGAAAAAGGCGAGGAACGCGATTACGGCCCTCGCCAAAGTCATCGACGAGATGCACCGCTTCACTAGGGAGCACAAGAACGCCCATGCCTCGCTAAAGGACGGGCTCAGCAAGGCTTCCCTGCTAATGAGACAGGTCGAGCGAGGGTGGCGCTGGGCGGAGAATGAGCTCAGCAGTTCTGGGTGCACCGCCGAACGAGCGACGGCAACGACGTCTACCCAGACGGAGGCGCAACCCGGCACGGCAGGGCAGAATGATCCCCCTCCGCGTTCGTCCCAGGAAACGGACGGGACAATAGGCGGGGCAAAGAGAAAACAGACCTCCCCGTGTGCCGGTGCAACGGAGAAGCGCCCATGCCCGGAGGCAAGTCTGATGGAAGGGACCGCGGGGGCGACCAGCTCCACTCAAGCGGAAGGAGGCTGGACGGTAGCGGCCAAGAGAGTTCGGCCCAGGAGGAAGAAGCGCGGGGCTGCTGGACCCCCGGAGCAGACGCAACAGCAAGAGCAGGCGCAGCAGAGCAGGGGCCAGCAGAACGCACTGAAGATCGGCAGCCGGCGACAGGTGAGGCCAGACGCGGTCCTCATCAAAACGACAGGCGGGGGGGCCAACTACGCCGAGGTACTCAAAACCATCAAGAGGCAGGTGGACCCAGAGAAAACCGGGGCCCAGATCGCCGCGGTGAAAAAGACCAGGGGAGGCGACGTCCTGGTCGAGCTGAAGCGGGGCAGCAGAGGGGTCCAGGCTTTAAGGGACGCAGTCGCGGGAGCACTGGGACAACGCACCAAGGTTGCCGCCCTAGAGCCGATGCTCACGATAGAGGTCAGAGACCTTGACGACGTCACTGAGGCTGGCGAGGTGAAGGCGGCGTTAGCCAGCATCCTCCAAGCCGAACTCACTGGGGATATGAAAATGAGGAGGAGCTACAACGGGACTCAAGTTGCACTGCTACGGCTCCCGGAGCGAACGGCCAGGAAAATCCTGTCCGTAGGTAAGGTCAAGGTAGGCTGGTGTATCTGTCGAATACGCGAACGAGTCACCGTTGACAAATGCTTCCGGTGCCAAGGCTACGGACACCGGAGCGGAGAGTGCGTGGGCGCAGACTGTTCGAACGCATGCAGAAGGTGCGGCAAGGCAGGCCATAAAGAGAAGGAATGCCAGGACAGCCCTAGCTGTGTGCTGTGCAGCAGGAATAGCTGGAGGGCCGACCACTTTACAGGGAGTGGGAGATGCAGGGCGTTCAGGGAAGAACTGACAAAGGCAAAGGTCAGGCACAACAGGGACTCGGCCCTGGAGACCCGGAGGACTGGTGCCAGGGAAAGGGCTGGACAGGAAGCAGCGCTTCTTTCTCCTAGCAACCGCGAGGTGGAGTTCCGAAGGAGGGTCGGATCCGTGTGGGCACAATGCCTCGCGTGATAGACAGCTCCGGACGTAGCAGGACGCCTGGTGCACGCATACTCCAGGTCAACCTGAATAGGAGCCGAGCCGCCCAGGACCTCCTCGCGCAGACCGCGGCGGCTTTGGGGATCAGCATCCTACTGGTATCCGAGCCTAGCAGCACGGGCAAGGCAGGACTGTGGATGCCCGACCGCAAGGGGGATGCGGCGATCGCAGTAACGCGGAACTTCACCGGCAACATTACACCGGGTGGAAAAGGTAAAGGATTCGTATGGGCCGAAATTAACCAGACCTATGTTTTCAGTTGTTACTTTTCGCCCAACGCAAGGATCAAGGACTTTCAGGGGCAACTCGATGAGCTGGAGGCGCAGGCCAGAACAGTAGGTAACAGAATCCTCATAGCGGGCGACTTCAACGCGAAGTCACCGGTGTGGGGGTCTGAGAGATGGGACGACAGGGGCCGAATCGTGGCGGACTTCCTAGCCAGGCTGGATCTCTTCCCAATCAACACGGGGGAAGCCCCGACCTGGAGGAGAGCGGCCACTGGCTCGAAGTCGGTCATTGACATCACGGTTGGCAGCCCTAGCGTGGCAGCCGAGATGCGCGAATGGAGGGTCCTGGAGGAAGAGAGCTTGAGCGACCACAGCTACATCTACATGGAGTGGGCGCTCAGCTCGGGCAACCGGACGCAGCGAGGAAGCGGAGGCGACCTAGGGACAACAGGCTGGGTCACCAGGAAGCTCGACAAGACGGCCATGATGACCTGCCTCGCCGAAGAGAAGCGGAAACGCGGGAGCCGACCAACAGACATTGGCGGGTCGGAAGTTGACGTGCTGATGAATACCATCACTAGGGCATGCGACGCAGGTATGCCAAGAAGGAAGCCCCCTCGAGGCAAGCCCGCAGCGCACTGGTGGACCGATCGGATCGCCCAGCTCCGACGGGAATGCGTAAGCGCCAGGAGAAGGGCTCAGCGCACACGAGCTAAAAGCGGGGACACGGAGGCCAGTATGGCAGCTTATCGGACGGCGAAGCGGGACCTCAGAAACGAGATCAAAGCCAGCAAAGCCAGGTGCTGGGAGGAGCTCTTGCAGGTGGTTGATGAGGACCCGTGGGGGCTGCCGTACAAACTGGTCACCAAGAAGCTGGGAGTGCTTCGGCAGCCGGACGACCCCCTGACCGTGGAAAACATATTAACCGAGTTGTTCCCGGTCCACAGGCAGACGGAGAGGAGCACCCTCGGGACGGCCGTAGCTGGCCCCCACCCCGAGCCCTTCACCTTGACGGAGCTGTACCACGCAGCTAGGAGGATCAGCGGAGGCAAGGCACCTGGCCCCGACGGCGTGCCTGGGGAAGCCCTGGCAGTGGTCGCGGAGAACTACCCGGAGGTACTGCTCAGGGCGTTCAACGAGTGCCTACAGCAGGGGATTTTTCACCCGAGGTGGAAGCGGCAGAGGCTGGTCCTGCTACCGAAGGGACAGGCCAAAGAGGGAAGCGGGCAAAAATACCGGCCCATAGCTTGATCGATGTGACGGGAAAGCTGCTTGAGAGGCTTCTGCATGCCAGGTTGGAGGCCGCCCTCAACACGTCTGGGGGCTTAGCCGACAACCAGTACGGCTTTCGAAGGGGCAGGTCCACGATCCACGCCATCGACGAGGTTGTTGACATCGCGAGGAAGGCTAACGAGCGTAAAGGTCGCTTCGCTACCCCCTGCTTGATGGTGCTTTTGGACGTCAAAAACGCCTTCAATGCGGTGGGGCACCAAGTTATACTGGACGCGCTGGAAAGGAGGAACGGCATACCGGCGTACCTCGTCGGGATGGTCGGGAGCTACCTGGAAGACAGGCTGCTTCTGTACCGTACCAGCGAGGGAGAAAAAACCCGTCGGCTTTCAGCAGGCGTGCCGCAGGGGTCGGTCCTCGGGCCGCTGCTGTGGAACGTGGCGTACGACGACCTCCTCCGCATGAAAATGCCGGATGGAGTGACCACCGTGGGCTTCGCAGACGACGTGGCGCTGGTGGTGACGGCGAGGACGACTGGCCTCCTGGAGGCCAAGACCACGGAAGCAGTCAACAGTGCCTGGGCATGGCTGACTGAGAGAGGACTGGACCTAGCGGAAAAGAAGACGGAGATAGTGGTGCTGACGCGCCGGAACACGCTGAAGGTCAACCCTATTCCGGTCAAGGGGCACGAGGTCGCGCCCACGGGTAGCGCCAAATACCTTGGAGTGACCATCGATGCTAGGTTGAACTTCGCCGAGCACGTGCAGCAGGCTGCCAGCAAGGCGATGGGTGTAGCCGCGGCCATCGGAAGGCTTATGCCCAACATCGGGGGCCCGGCTAGCGGCAGAAGAAGGCTCCTCGCGAGCGTCACCTACTCCGTGGCGCTGTACGGAGCTCCGGTGTGGGCCGACGCCGTGAGCGTCCAAAGGAACAGGAGCAGACTGGAGGCTGCGGGAAGGGCCTGCGCCCTCCGTGTGGTGTCAGCGTACCGCACGGTCTCAACGCCAGCCGTAATGGTGTTGGCAACGCTGATACCGCTCCACCTCCTGGCGGCAGAGCGAAAAAGGATAGCGGACGCGGAGGCCGGAGGCGCAATACGCAACAGGCCCGCCAGAAACAGACTCAGGCGCGAGGAACGGAAGCGTACACTCGAGGAATGGGACAAGGAGTGGAGCGAGGAGGACAGGGGGGCCTGGACGAGGACTGCGATACCCTCGGTAATACCCTGGGTGGACCGGAAACATGGCCAAATGGACTTTCACCTCACCCAGGGGCTGACAGGCCATGGATGCTTTGGGGCGTACCTAAAGCGCATCGGCAAGGAGGGCACGGCGAAATGCCATCACTGTGACGAGGCCTCAGACGACGCTAACCACACCTGGTTTGTATGCGAGGCCTGGAATACGCAAAGGGAGGAAATGTGGAGGATCATGGGACGCGCCGAGAGCATCCAGGACCTGGTGAGGGCGATGCTTGAAGGCTCAGAGAAGTGGAAAGCCGCGGCTGACTTCGCCAGTACAGTGCTGCGCGCGAAGGAGGAGGCCGAAAGAAGGAGAAGAAGTGAACGACGCGCCACAGCGTAAACAGGTGAGAGGTGGCGGGATTCATATTGTTTTTTTTCTAGTATTGACCGACTGGTGGAGGTGACAAAGGTGATGGTGTTGGCGAGCGAAGGGGTGCACGGGACACTTAGTGCAAAGTCACCCTTGAGCCGCCCTAAGCTTGCTTTGTAAAACAATATTTAGCGTGACAGCGCATGTGACAAATGCAGTGCAATAGTAGTGTAGTGTAGATAGGGCTAACTTAAGGTGCACGCAGGCGGTGGAATGACAGGTCACTTGTAAAAAGTCGGCCCAGCGCCGAGCATGTTAGGTTAAGGACAAGACTGAGCGACGAACTGAAAAGAGTGTGAGCGGGGCAGAGGACATTGGACGGTACGCGCGTGATTCTGCCCACGCCGAGCGACGTATGATGGAAAGGAAGGGCTGACTGAGGCGTGACTGTCGGGTTAAGATGGCTCACGCCACGCTGAGGAAGGCGGAGAGAGGCCACGAAGAACTGGCCGGCCACAGGGGCGAAGCGAAGTAATGCGAAAGCGGTTCCACTTCGCCCTGGGCGAGGGCGGCGGCGGAGGGGTTTTAGCCGGTAAAAATCCGGCACTATCCGAGGACAACCAGAACATCCGGATGTCTCTCGAAGATTTCCTCGTCGCCGCCAAAACAAAAAAAAAAAAAAAAAAAAAAAAAAAAAAAAAAAAAAAAGGTTAGGTTAGGTTAGGTTAGGTTAGGTTAGGTTAGGTTAGGTTAGGTTTGCCAGGACAGCCCGAGCTGCGTACTGTGCGGCAGGAATAACTGGAGGGCCGACCACTTTACAGGGAGTGGAAGATGCAGGGCCTTCAGAGAAGAGCTGACGAAGGCGAAGGTGAGGCACAACAGGGACTCGGCCCTGGAGACCCGGAGGACTGGTGTCAGGGAAAAAGCTAGCCAGGAAGCAGCGCTTCTTTCTCCCAGCAACCGCGAGGTGGAGTTCCGAAGGAGGGTCGGATCCGTGTGGGCACAATGCCTCGCGTGATAGACAGCTCCGCACGTAGCAGGACGCCTGGTGCACGCATACTCCAGGTCAACCTGAACAGGAGTCGAGCCGCCCAGGACCTACTCGCGCAGACCGCGGCGGCTTTGGGGGTTAGCATCCTGCTGGTATCCGAGCCTAGCAACACGGGCAAGGCAGGACTGTGGATGCCCGACCGTAAGGGGGATGCGGCGATCGCAGCAACGCGGAACTTCACTGGCAACATAACACCGGGTGGAAAAGGTGAGGGCTTCGTATGGGCTGAAATTAACCAGACCTATGTTTTCAGCTGCTACTTTTCGCCCAACGCGAGGATCGAGGACTTTGAGAGGCAACTTGACGAGCTGGAGGCGCAGGCCAGAGCACTGGGTAACAGAATCCTCATAGCGGGCGACTTCAACGCGAAGTCACCTTTGTGGGGGTCTGAGAGATGGGACGACAGGGGCCGAATCGTGGCGGACTTTCTAGCCAGGCTTGACCTCATCCCAATAAACACGGGGGAAGCTCCGACCTGGAAGAGAGCGGCTACTGGCTCGAAGTCGGTCATCGACATCACGGTTGGCAGCCCTTGCGTGGCAGCCGAGATGCGCGAATGGAGGGTCCTGGAGGAAGAGAGCTTGAGCGACCACAGCTACATCTACATGGAGTGGGCGCACATCAGCTCGGGCAACCGGACGCAGCGAGGAAGCGGAGGCTATCTAGGGACAACAGGCTGGGTCTCCAGGAAGCTAGACAAGGCGGCCATGGTGAACTCCCTCGCCGAGGAGAAGCGGAAACGCGGGAGCCGACCAACAGATACCGGCGACTCGGAGGTCGACGCGCTGATGAATACCATCATTAGGGCATGCGACGCAGGCATGCCAAGAAGGAAGCCCCCTCGAGGCAAGCCCGCAGCGCACTGGTGGACCGATCGGATCGCCCAGCTCCGACGGGAATGCGTAAGCGCCAGGAGACGGGCTCAGCGCGCACGAGCTAAAAGCAGGGAGGCGGACGCCAGCATGGCAGCCTACCGGACGGCGAAGCGGGACCTCAGAAACGAGATCAAAGCCAGCAAGGCCAGGTGCTGGGAGGAGCTCTTGCAGGCGGTGGATGAGGACCCGTGGGGGCTGCCGTATAAACTAGTCACCAAGAAGCTGGGAGTGCTACGGCAGCCGGACGACCCGGTGACCGTGGAAAACATATTAACCGAGTTGTTTCCGGTCCACAGGCAGTCGGAGAGGAGCATCCTCGGGGCAGCCGCAACTGGCCCCCACCCCGAGCCCTTCACCTTGACGGAGCTGTACCACGCAGCTAGGAGGATCAGCGGAGGCAAGGCACCTGGCCCCGACGGCGTGCCTGGGGAAGCCCTGGCAGTGGTCGCGGAGAACTACCCGGAGGCACTGCTCAGGGCGTTCAACGAGTGCCTACAACAGGGGAGTTTTCACCCGAGGTGGAAGCGGCAGAGGCTGGTCCTGCTACCGAAGGGACAGGCCAAAGAGGGAAGCGGGCAAAAATACCGGCCCATCAGCCTGATCGATGTGACGGGGAAGCTGCTTGAGAGGCTCCTGCATGCCAGGTTGGAGGCCGCCCTCGACGCGTCTGGGGGCTTAGCTGACAACCAGTACGGCTTCCGAAGGGGCAGGTCCACGATCCACGCCATCGACGAGGTCGTTGACATCGCGAGGAAAGCTAACGAGCGGAAAGGTCGCTTCGCTACCCCCTGCTTGATGGTGCTTTTGGACGTCAAAAACGCCTTCAATGCAGTTGGGCACCAAGTCATACTGGACGCGCTGGAAAGGAGAAACGGCATGCCGGCGTACCTCGTCGGGATGGTCGGGAGCTACCTGGAAGACAGGCTGCTTCTGTACCGTACCAGCGAGGGAGAAAAAACCCGTCGGCTTTCAGCGGGTGTGCCGCAGGGGTCGGTCCTCGGGCCGCTGCTGTGGAACGTGGCGTACGACGACCTCCTCCGCATGAAAATGCCGGATGGAGTAACCACCGTGGGCTTTGCAGACGACGTGGCGCTGGTGGTGACGGCGAGGACGACTGACCTTCTTGAGGCCAAAACCACCGAGGCAGTGAGTAGCGCCTGGGCATGGCTGACGCAAAGAGGTCTGGACCTGGCGGAGAAGAAGACGGAAGTGGTGGTGCTCACGCGGCGCTACACGCTGAATGTCAACCCGATCCAGGTCAAGGGGCACGAGGTCACTCCCACGGGAAGCGCGAAGTATCTCGGCGTGACCATCGACGCCAAGCTAAACTTTGCTGAGCATGTCCAGCAGGCAGCCAGCAAGGCAATGGTTGTGGCGGCGTCCATTGGGAGGCTAATGCCCAATATTGGGGGTCCGGTCAGCGGCAGGAGAAGACTCCTGGCCAGCGTCACCTACTCCGTGGCGTTGTACGGGGCTCCGGTGTGGGCCGACGCCCTAAGCACGCAGAGAAATAGGAGCAGACTTGAGGCGGCGGGAAGGGCCTGCGCCCTCCGAGTGGTGTCAGCATACCGCACGGTCTCGACGCCGGCCGCCATGGTGCTAGCGGGACTAATCCCCCTTCACCTCCTGGCTGCTGAGCGCAAAAGAATATCAGACGCGGAGACGCGAGGCGGGAGGCTGAGTAAGCTGGCTAGAGGCAGGCTCAGACGCGACGAACGGGAGCAGACGGTCAAGAAATGGGACGAGGAATGGAGGGCGGAGGACAAGGGGGCATGGACGAGGGTCGCAATACCCTCTGTCATGCCCTGGTTTGACAGGGGACACGGCCGGATGAATTTCCACCTCACACAGGGGCTAACTGGCCATGGATGCTTCGGTGCGTACCTACATCGCATTGGAAGGGAAGAGACAGCAAAGTGCCACCACTGCGGCGAGGCCTTGGACGACGCAAACCATACCTGGTTTGTATGTAAAGCCTGGAACATGCAGAGGGAAGATATGTGGAGGGCCACGGGACGCGTCCAGGGTATCCAGGACCTAGTGAAGGCGATGCTCGAAGGCCCAGAGAAGTGGAAAGCCGCGGCTGATTTTACCGACGCAGTGCTGCGCGCGAAGGAAGAGGCTGAGCGAAGGAGAAGAAGGGAAGGCCGGACAGTGGGTCAGCAGGCTAACGGCGCGGCCTTGCCTCAATCGCTAAGAATGTGCAGCACGAGCACCTGGGGAGCAAGCCCGGGTGACCCAGAACATCCGGAGACATCGCCGGCGCTGGCCACCGGCCGACGGACTCGACCTGGAATGCGCCGAGCCAGCAATTGCGACAGCATAGCTGACAGCGAGGGCACAGAAGTGCAATGCAGGCGAGTAAATTAACAAAGCGAGTGAATAACCTTTGTTTCTGTATTTAGGACGATGGAGCGCATAGCTGACGATAATGCAACTCCAAGAAGAAGGTGTCAGCACCGCCAAGGCGAGCAGCGCAGCACAGCGCAAAAATGGCCGACAGCGCACGGCAGTGATGGCCGACAGCGTACGGCAGCGATGGCCGAAGAAGCGAGGCAACGCCCCAACGTCGGGCGGAGCGGCCAGCCGCTGACCGGCTACCGAGCGCCGACCAAGGCGGCACGGGGGCAGCACCTCACGGGTGACCGAGGCAGCGCTAGGCGACTGACGTCACGCGCAAGCGGGGCCCGGGCTGCCGAGGCGACGCCGCCGCTGGAATGCGCCGAGTCAGCGGAAACCGCGTGGGCAGCGCAGTGCAACACGCGGCGCGACCAAGATATAACGCAAGGGGACAGGTGTAATTAAATGCAATTAAAAGCAATTTAATTAACTAACTCACGGAGTAACAATCTGCGAGGTGTTTGGAGGGTTAGATTTAACATAACGGGACAGGTGTAATTAAACATTAACTAATTAGTACGTGACAAAGCAGCAATCTGCGAGGCGAAGTGAGCATTAGCTATGACGTGAAGGGACAGGTGTAATTAAACACTAATTATAATTCACAGAGCAGCGATCTGTGAGGTGTAGTAAGTGACAGTTATTAGTGAGCGCCAGTATAACGCGCATGGACAGGTGTAATTAAACTGTAATCAAACAGTAATTAAGTAATTAATTCACAGAGCGGCAATCTGTGAGCTGTATCGTGGGTTAGATTTACTGAGTGACAGTATAGTGAGCACGCCAAATAAGCATGGCTTAACGATTGGTGAAATTAGTAGAAGAGACAAGTGGTGAAAATACGTGCACAACGTATTAAGCCGCGGATTGACGGGCGGCTCAACTGCCGGCGAACCGACGACGCGCGCGAAGGAATGTGCGGAGTCAGCGGTCAGTGACCGGAGTCCGGCCGACTAACTGATCGCCTGACCCACATCCGGCGTAAACAATGACAACAAGGTTGCGTAAGCACGTGGGCACGGAGGAAGCATGGGCACGCGAGTAGCGGCATAACAAGGCGAAGGTGAAGAGGCTGGATGAGGACCAGGGGGAGGAACCAGAGCATACTACGGGCCACGTGTAAGTGTAGCATAGTATATAAGCATGACATCTGCTTTGTAAGGGCGGGCTACCTCCGCGACGTCGGAACTGGCGAGCCGGTGAGGGGGGACATTTACCGGGAGTTTGAAAAAATACTGCGGCTGTCCCAGAAACATGCCGAAGCTCTCCGGGCGATGCCACCCCCCACGGGTGTCGCGGCAGCTCGACCTGCCACGCAGGGCGTGACAGTTCGCATGACGTACGGCGACGTCAACTACCTGGGTAACAACAAAGCCGTACTGTACCTGAGGCGGCGGCGTGGAAGGCAGCAACGTCTTGTAAACTCCACCAGCCCGCTAAAAATGCACCCCCCGGGCAACGACCTCGTTGTGCTTGACGGAGTAGTGTTTACCGCACCGTGCGAGTGCGACAGTCCGGACGAGCACGCGAGGGTGTTCCCACAGCACAGAACCACGGTCGCCGAAGGGGTGACTTGTGCAAACGGTAAACTGGCGCGTCTGCGTGGCGAGGGTGCAGGCTGCTGGGAGGGCATGTGTGTTCTGCATGGCAACAGCGAGGTGACGAAGCCGGACGTGAGGACGGCTAGCAGAATGCTGTGCAGAGCCCAAGGCTCATCAAAGAAGGACTGACGAGGGATGGAAGGGGTGATCTGGACGCTATGCGCATCGAAAACCCCCCAAAGTAGTGATAAGGTAGTGTTGCATGACTAAGGGCAATGGTGGACAGGTGTAGGTAATAGTTAGCTAAGTGTAACTAGAAATAAGGCATGTGTGGTGATGGACTAAAAGTGTAGGCGGGGCAGGAGAGACGTAACGTTATGCGCAAAAAAACTCTGCCCACGCTGAGTGACGTACGAAGCAAAGGAAGGGCTGACTGAGGCGTGACTGTCGGGTTAAGATGACTCACGCCACGCTGAGGGAGGTGGAGAGAGGCCACGAAGAACTGGCCGGCCATAGGGGTGAAGCGAAGTAATGCGAAAGCGGTTCCACTTCGCCCTGGGCGAGGGCGGCGGCGGAGGGGTTTTAGCCGGTAAAAATCCGGCACTATCCGAGGACAACCAGAACATCCGGATGTCTTTTGAAGATTTCCTCGTCGCCGCCAAAACAAAAAAAAAAAAAAAAAAAAAAAAAAAAAAAAAAAAAAAAAGGTTAGGTTAGGTTAGGTTAGGTTATAGCCGTTGCCATCGGTGGACTTTTGGTTTTTGAGTGAACTTTTTCGGATTTTTTCCGCTCTTTCCGATGCCGCTATTTATTCCAAAATCTATCGGGCCGTTTTTGAGATTTTGAGGGGGGGGGGGGGCAAAAATGGGGGGGGGGGGGGGGGGGAGGGGGGGTGAGTGGGTCGGGTGCAGGATCCCCCCGCCCGTTATGTCCCCCATGGCCCCCTCCCCCCTCCCCCATTCGACCCCCCCCGGGGGGGGTGGGGTGGGAACGGTTGCTGGACCTATTTGGTCCTGGCATGAACTTTTCAGCCCTTGATTTATCGAAAAAAATGAGCCCCTAACCAACCCTCTCCGTAGATTGGTTCAAAAGATAGGCGTTTTTCGAAAAATATCACCCACCTAACCTGACCCGACCCAACTCAAAAAGTGATGGTCGGACGCATAAAAATTCTGCGCACCCGTTTCCGATGTCAGACTGACACCCCCCCTCAAAACCCCCCCCGCGGGGGGCGTGGGGGGGGGACCGTCGCTGGACCTAATTGGTCCAGACATGAACTTGGTAGAGCTTGATTTATCGAACAAAACGAGCCCTCAACGAACCCTCTCCGTAGAACGGCTTAGGAGATATGAATTTTTGAAAATTATTTTGCACCTTACCTAACCTATGTCGGAAACAACGGAAATTTTCTAAGTTTTTTTCCGAACTTTTCGTCACACAGAAACTTGTTTTTTAGGCGTTTCAAACGATTCTGAGCCGATCTGTACCTATTTCGCGGGAACTTTTTTTTTTTTTTTTGAACGCACAACCCCAAAAACTTTAAAATTTTTCGAATTTTGAAAAAAAAAAATGTTACCCAGAGACTTGTTTTCTACGCGTTTCGAACGATTCTGAGCCGATCTGTACCTATCTCGCGGGAACTTTTTTTTTTTTTTTTTGAACGCACGACCCAAAAAACTTTGAAATTTATCGAATTTCGAAAAAAAAATTAGTCACCCAGAGACTTGTTTTCTGGGCGTTTTGGACGATTCTGAGCCGATCGGTACCTATTTGTCGGGAACTTTTTTTTTTTTTTCCGAATTCCACCGCCCAACTCAAAAACTTCAAAATCGCCCCGGAAAATTCCGAAAAAATTCCAGTGAACCAGTGCGGTCATCGCGGTGAAAAAACCTCTTCAGAAGCATGTCGCTAAATCTCACGGTTCGGATTTTACAGCCGGCGTTTCCGCTTTCCCGGCGACCGACTTCCGATTCGACACCACCATCGCGTTTAGATGGCCATAATCAAGCGGGGACCCGCGGTAATTCAAATTTCAAGTCGATCGGATCGATTTCAGAAAAGTTAGGACAAGTTCGGCCCTCCGAGACATTGGAATACGGACGGTTGGAATAAGTTCGGCTTCCGGATTCTACGGCGGCCGAGAGGTTAGGAAGGGTTCGGCTCCCCGAAACCACAACACACACGGGGGTACGAACAACGCGAAAGGTGGTCGCGGCACCCGGAAGGTTGGAATAAGTTCGGCTTCCGGATTCTACGGCGGCCGAGAGGTTAGGAAGGGTTCGGCTCCCCGAAACCACAACACACACGGGGGTACGAACAACGCGAAAGGTGGTCGCGGCACCCGGAAGGTTGGAATAAGTTCGGCTTCCGGATTCTACGGCGGCCGAGAGGTTAGGAAGGGTTCGGCTCCCCGAAACCACAACACACACGGGGGTACGAACAACGCGAAAGGTGGTCGCGGCACCCGGAAGGTTGGAATAAGTTCGGCTTCCGGATTCTACGGCGGCCGAGAGGTTAGGAAGGGTTCGGCTCCCCGAAACCACAACACACACGGGGGTACGAACAACGCGAAAGGTGGTCGCGGCACCCGGAAGGTTGGAATGAGTTCGGCTTCCGGATTCTACGGCGGCCGAGAGGTTAGGAAGGGTTCGGCTCCCCGAAACCACAATGCACATCCATAGTTCCAAAACCGTACACTTTTCAACGGTACTTGTGATCAAGTTTTTTGACCGCGACAGCTTGCCCAATTTTTC
This sequence comes from Diprion similis, assembly GCF_021155765.1. Taxonomy (NCBI): domain Eukaryota; kingdom Metazoa; phylum Arthropoda; class Insecta; order Hymenoptera; family Diprionidae; genus Diprion; species Diprion similis. Next base: position 27,462,803 of record NC_060112.1, on the reverse strand, counting down.
AGAATTTTCTTAGATTTTTTCACTGATATTTTGAAATTTATGGAACAGGTACAAAAATAAAAAAAACGTCTTCGAAAGTTACCCTAGGTCGTCTCAGAATCGCCCGAAACGCCCAGAAAACACTTCTCCCCGTGACGAAAATTTCGAAAAAAACTTTGAAAATTTTCGAAGCTCCAGAGTAGGTTAGGTTAGGTTAGGTTAGGTTAGGTTAGGTTAGGTTAGGTTAGGTTAGGTTAGGTTAGGTTAGGTTAGGTTAGGTTCCCCACGAGGCTGTTTCCTTGTCGTGGTGTGGGGCTTAAGCCTTTCCGTGCCGATCCTGTGGAGCAATGCTAGCAAGGGTTAACCAAGCTAGGCTGGTCCACGGGGGAGCGGGGGGTGACTGAACGACAGCCAAAAGTGTGAATGAGTGCGTGCATGGCGGTGAGTGAAAGAGACGCGGTCGTGCCTTCGGCGGATATTCCTCGGAGACTAACCAAGGAAGGAGTAGTAGCCGACTGACCGGGGCCGAAAGTGAAGTTTGTACCTTTACCGGGCTGCGGTGGCGCACTGCCACGGGCCCAAAGTGGGAAAACCGCTCCTTAAAGCTGCTGGAGCCTAGCCGGGGGTTGAACCTGGGGGCGCGGGCGTGTGTGTGGAGGATTACTTGGTCCGTATTTCCTCATACCCGAAGTCCGGTAGGGTAAATCCGGCAAAGTCTGAACCGGCCGGTGGCCTAACCTGTTTCGGATTAGCAGGGGAATCCACGGTCGGAGGACCGAATGTGTCAGGGACAGGGGGGATCGCATGGATAGGACCGACCAACCGACAAGCCGACAGCGGCTTCCATGCGAAGGGGGTTAGGGTAACTTCAGGCGGGGATAGATGCTACACCGAGGTGTAGCTGCCATGATGGCCGAACCGTCTTAAGCTTAAAAATACAATAATATGGATCCTAAAACAAAATCAAACGCAGGAGAAAAGCAGTTGGAGGAGTTCGCTGGAGATCCCTTTGCAAGAAGGGATAGCATCGGGAGGTCACCGCCGTCAACACCAACGGCGGAGCTGGTCTCCTTCGCTGAAGCGGTAGTCCCGAGGGCCACGTCGAGTAAGGGAGCAATCCCAAAAACACGGTCGGAGGGAAAGATCAACTGGGGCGGGCCGTTCGCAGGGATGGCGATGACCCTTAGCCTCGGGAGGGCGCCCGGGAAGTCCCCAGCCCCTGCTGGTGGCGATGAGGCAAAGAAGACAAGGGACGCAGTCTTTGCCCTGGCCAAAGCGATCGAGGAGATGAACCGCTTTACCAGGGAGCACAAAAACGCTCACGCCTCCCTGAAAGAAGGTCTCAGCAAGGCTGCCCTGCTGATGAGGCAGGTGGAGCGAGGGTGGTGCTGGGCGGAGAAGGAGCTCGGCAGATCCGAAGGCACCGCCGAACGCGCTACGACATCGAAGTCAACCCAGACGGAGGCGCAACCACGCACGGCTGAGCGAGAAGATGCCCTCCCGCGATCGGACCAAGAAATGGACGGCCTGATCGGCGGGGCAAAGAGGAAGCAGACCTCCCCGTGCGCTAGCGCGACCGAAAAGCGCCCGTGCCCAGAGGCAGGTTCGATGGAGGCAGGGGCTGCGAGGGCGGCCAATTTCACCCAAGCGGAGGAAGGCTGGACGGTAGCGGCTAAGAGGGTCCGGCCCAAGAAGAAGAAGCGTGGGGCTACCGAACCCCCGACGCAGCTGCAAAAGCCGCAACGGCAGCAGCAGCGGCAGGCACAACAACAGAGGGGCCAGCAGGGTGCGCTGAAGATCGGCGGCCGGCGGCAGGTGAGGCCGGACGCGGTCCTTATTAAGACGAGCGGGAGTGCCAACTACGCCGAGGTCCTCCGATCCATCAAGCGGCAGGTGGACCCTGAAAAAACCGGGGCCCAGATCGCCGCAGTGAAAAAGACCAGGGGGGGTGACGTCCTGGTCGAGCTGAAGCGGGGCAGCAGCGGTGTCCAGGCTCTGAGGGACGCTGTGGCGGGGGCATTGGGGCAAGGTAACAAGGTTGCAGCCCTGGAGCCCATGCTCACTGTGGAGATCAGAGACCTCGACGATGTCACTGAGGCTGGCGAGGTGAAGGTGGCGCTTGCCAGCATACTACAAGCCGAACTCGCCGGGGACGTGAAGATGAGGAGGGGCTACAATGGGACCCAAGTCGCATTGATACGGCTCCCGGAGCGAACGGCCAGAAGGTTCCTAGCGGTAGGCAAGGTCAAGGTAGGCTGGTGTGTCTGTAGGATACGAGAACGAGTGACCGTTGACAAGTGCTTCCGGTGCCAAGGCTACGGACACCGGAGCGGGGAGTGCGTGGGCGTCGACTGCTCGAGCGCCTGCAGAAGATGCGGTAAGGCGGGCCACAAGGAGAAGGACTGCCAGGCCAGCCCAAGCTGCATGCTCTGCAGCAGGAACAACTGGAGAGCCGACCACTTCACTGGGAGTGGGAGATGCAGGGCCTTCAGGGAAGAGCTGTCGAAGGCGAAGGTGAAGTATAACAGGGCAACGGCCCTGGAGACCAGGAGGACTGGTGACAGGGAAGGGGCTGGACAGGAAGCGGCGCTTCTGTCTCCCAGCAACCGCGAGGTGGAGTTCCGAAGGAGGGTCGGATCCGTGTGGGCACAATGCCTCGCGTGATGGATAGCCCCGGACGTAGCGGGATGCCAGGCGCACGCATACTCCAGGTCAACCTGAACAGGAGTCGAGCCGCCCAGGACCTCCTCGCGCAGACCGCGGCGGCTTTGGGGACAAGCATCCTGCTGGTATCCGAGCCTAGCAGCGCGGGCAAGGCAGGACTGTGGATGCTCGACCGTAAGGGGGATGCGGCGATCGCAGTAACGCGGAACTTCACCGGCAACATAACACCGGGTGAAAGAGGTGAAGGCTTCGTATGGGCTGAAATTAACCAGACCTATGTTTTCAGCTGTTACTTTTCGCCCAACGCGAGGACCGAGGACTTTGAGAGGCAACTCGACGAGCTGGAGGTGCAGGCCAGAGCAGCGGGTCACAGAATCCTCATAGCGGGCGACTTCAACGCGAAGTCACCTTTGTGGGGGTCTGAGAGATGGGACGACAGGGGCCGAATCGTGGCGGACTTTCTAGCCAGGCTTGATCTCACCCCAATCAATACAGGGAAAGCTCCGACCTGGAGGAGAGCGGCCACTGGCTCGAAGTCGGTCATTGACATCACGGTCGGCAGCCCTAGCGTGGCAGCCGAAATGCGCGGATGGAAGGTCTTGGAGGAAGAGAGCTTGAGCGACCACAGCTACATCTACATGGAGTGGGCGCTCAGCTCGGGCAACCGGACGCAGCGAGGAAGTGAAGGCGATATAGGGACAACAGGCTGGGTCACCAGGAAGCTGGACAAGGCGGCCATGGTGACCTGCCTCGCCGAGGAGAAGCGGAAACGCGGGAGCCGACCAACAGACATCGGCGATTCGGAAGTCGACGTGCTGATGAATACCATCACTAGGGCATGCGACGCAGGTATGCCAAGAAGGAAGCCCCCTCGAGGCAAGCCCGCAGCGCACTGGTGGACCGATCGGATCGCCCAGCTCCGACGGGAATGCGTAAGCGCCAGGAGAAGGGCTCAGCGCACACGAGCTAAAAGCGGGGACACGGAGGCCAGCATGGCAGCTTATCGGACGGCGAAGCGGGACCTCAGAAACGAGATCAAAGCCAGCAAAGCCAGGTGCTGGGAGGAGCTCTTGCAGGCGGTTGATGAGGACCCGTGGGGGCTGCCGTACAAACTGGTCACCAAGAAGCTGGGAGTGCTTCGGCAGCCGGACGACCCCCTGACCGTGGAAAACATATTAACCGAGTTGTTCCCGGTCCACAGGCAGACGGAGAGGAGCACCCTCGGGACGGCCGTAGCTGGCCCCCATCCCGAGCCCTTCACCTTGACGGAGCTGTACCACGCAGCTAGGAGGATCAGCGGAGGCAAGGCACCTGGCCCCGACGGCGTGCCTGGGGAAGCCCTGGCAGTGGTCGCGGAGAACTACCCGGAGGCACTGCTCAGGGCGTTCAACGAGTGCCTACAGCAGGGGATTTTTCACCCGAGGTGGAAGAGGCAGAGGCTGGTCCTGCTACCGAAGGGACAGGCCAAAGAGGGAGGCGGGCTAAAATACCGGCCCATCAGTCTGATCGATGTGACGGGGAAGCTGCTTGAGAGGCTTCTGCATGCCAGGTTGGAGGCCGCCCTCGACGCGTCTGGGGGCTTAGCTGACAACCAGTACGGCTTCCGAAGGGGCAGGTCCACGATCCACGCCATCGACGAGGTCGTTGACATCGCGAGGAAAGCTAACGAGCGTAAAGGTCGCTTCGCTACCCCCTGCTTGATGGTGCTTTTGGACGTCAAAAACGCCTTCAATGCAGTGGGGCACCAAGTCATACTGGACGCGCTGGAAAGGAGGAACGGCATGCCGGCGTACCTCGTCGGGATGGTCGGGAGCTACCTGGAAGACAGGCTGCTTCTGTACCGTACCAGCGAGGGAGAAAAAACCCGTCGGCTTTCAGCGGGTGTGCCGCAGGGATCGGTCCTCGGGCCGCTGCTGTGGAACGTGGCGTACGACGACCTCCTCCGCATGAAAATGCCGGATGGAGTGACCACCGTGGGCTTCGCAGACGACGTGGCGCTGGTGGTGACGGCGAGGACGACTGGCCTCCTGGAGGCCAAGACCACGGAAGCAGTCAACAGTGCCTGGGCATGGCTGACTGAGAGAGGACTGGACCTAGCGGAAAAGAAGACGGAGATAGTGGTGCTCACGCGCCGGAACACGCTGAAGGTCAACCCTATTCCGGTCAAGGGGCACGAGGTCGCGCCCACGGGTAGCGCCAAATACCTTGGAGTGACCATCGATGCTAGGTTGAACTTCGCCGAGCACGTGCAGGAGGCTGCCAGCAAGGCAATGGGTGTAGCCGCGGCCATCGGAAGGCTTATGCCCAACATCGGGGGCCCGGCTAGCGGCAGAAGAAGGCTCCTCGCGGGCGTCACCTACTCCGTTGCGCTGTACGGAGCTCCGGTGTGGGCCGACGCCGTGAGCGTCCAAAGGAACAGGAGCAGACTGGAGGCTACGGGAAGGGCCTGCGCCCTCCGGGTGGTGTCAGCGTACCGCACGGTCTCAACGCCAGCCGTAATGGTGTTGGCAACGCTGATACCGCTCCACCTCCTGGCTGCAGAGCGGAAAAGGATAGCGGACGCGGAGGCCGGAGGCGCAATACGCAACAGGCCCGCCAGAAACAGACTCCGGCGCGAGGAACGGAAACGTACACTCGAGGAATGGGACAAGGAGTGGAGCGAGGAGGACAAAGGGGCCTGGACGAGGACTGCGATACCCTCGGTAATACCCTGGGTGGACCGGAAACATGGCCAAATGGACTTCCACCTCACCCAGGGGCTGACAGGCCATGGATGCTTCGGGGCGTACCTCAAGCGCATCGGCAAGGAGGGCACGGCGAAATGCCATCACTGTGACGAGGCCTCAGACGACGCTAACCACACCTGGTTTGTATGCGAGGCCTGGAATACGCAAAGGGAGGAAATGTGGAGGATCATGGGACGCGCCGGGAGCATCCAGGACCTGGTAAGGGCGATGCTTGAAGGCTCAGAAAAGTGGAAAGCAGCGGCTGACTTCGCCAGTGCAGTGCTGCGCGCGAAGGAGGAGGCCGAAAGAAGGAGAAGAAGTGAACGACGCGCCACAGCGTAAACAGGTAAGAGGTGGCGGGATTCATATTCTTTTATTGACCGACTGGTGGAGGTGACAAAGGTGATGGTGTTGGCGAGCGAAGGGGTGCACGGGACACTTAGTGCAAAGTCACCCTTGAGCCGCCCTAAGCTTGCTTTGTAAAACAATATGACAAATGCAGTGCAATAGTAGTGTAGTGTAGATAGGGCTAACTTAAGGTGCACGCAGGTGGTGGAAAGACAGGTCACTTGTAAAAAGTCGGCCCAGCGCCGAGCATGCTAGGTTAAGGACGAGTCTGAGTGACGAACTAAAAAGAGTGCGAGCGGGGCAGAGGACATTGGACGGTACGCGCGTGATCCTGCCCACGCCGAGTGACATATGATGGGAAGGAAGGGCTGACTGAGGCGTGACTGTCGGGTTAAGATGGCTCACGCCACGCTGAGGAAGGCGGAGAGAGGCCACGAAGAACTGGCCGGCCACGGGGGCGAAGCGAAGTAATGCGAAAGCGGTTCCACTTCGCCCTGGGCGAGGGCGGCGGCGGAGGGGTTTTAGCCGGTGAAAATCCGGCACTATCCGAGGACAACCAGAACATCCGGATGTCTTTTTGAAGATTTCCTCGTCGCCGCCAAAACAAAAAAAAAAAAAAAAAAAAAAAAAAAAAAAAAAAGGTTAGGTTAGGTTAGGTTAGGTTAGGTTAGGTTAGGTTAGGTTAGGTTAGGTTAGGTTAGGTTAGGTTAGGTTAGGTTAGGTTAGGTTAGGTTCTACACGGCACCCGAGCCTTTCACTAGAAGGGAGCTGTGGAGAGCGGCCAAAAGGTTGAAGGGAGGCAAGGCGCCGGGGCCAGACGGGGTCCCGAATGAAGCGCTGCGCGTCGTGGTAGAGAGCACCCCGGAGGTGCTCCTGAGAGCATTTAACGAATGCCTCCGGGAAGGCCACTTCCACGACAGGTGGAAGCGCCAAAGGCTGGTTCTTCTGCCGAAGGGCACGCCCGGAGAAGGCGAAGCCCAGAAGTACAGGCCCATAAGCCTCATCGACACCACGGGAAAGCTGATGGAAGGGATGCTCCACGCCAGGCTGGAAGTAGCTTTGGAGGAGACTGGAGGACTGGCCGGACGGCAATTCGGCTTCAGAAAGGGCAGGTCGACGACTCAGGCTATCCAGGAAGTTGTCGACATCGCAAGGCGCGCTAACGCGAAGAAGGGACGGTTTGCCACCCCCTGCTTGATGGTGCTTTTGGATGTCAAAAACGCCTTCAACGCAGTGGCGCACGGCACAATCATCGCAGCGTTAAGAGAGAGAGTCGGCTTACCAGCATACCTCCTGGCGATGGTCGAAAGTTACCTAGAGAATAGGCTACTTTTGTACCGCACTAGCGAGGGTGAGCGAACGCGCCGACTCACAGCGGGAGTCCCTCAGGGGTCGGTCCTCGGGCCACTCCTGTGGAACATAGCCTACGACGGTCTGCTCCGGATGAAGATGCCGGAGGGAGTGACTACCATAGGCTTCGCGGACGACGTCGCGCTGCTGGTGACGGCGAAGACGACGGACCTCCTAGAGGTAACGACCAACGAGGCAGTCAACAGTGTGTGGGACTGGCTTAAGGAGAGACGGCTGGACATAGCCGAAAAGAAAACGGAAGTGGTGCTTCTTACCAGGAGACGAACGCTCGACGTGAGGCCAATCCTGGTCAAGGAACACCCGGTAGAGCCAGCGAAGAGTGCGAAGTACCTTGGCGTCACCATCGATGCAAGGCTCAACTTCGCTGAGCACGTGGCGAGGGCAACCGACAAAGCCATGAGGATGACTACGGCACTTGGCAGACTCATGCCAAACATCGGAGGACCATCCTACGTCAAGCGTAGGCTCCTGGCGGTGGTAACCTACTCAGTCTTACTGTATGGAGCTCCCGTCTGGGCCGAGGCCATGAACGTAGCGAGGAACAAGAACAGGATGGATGCAGTGGTAAGAACGTGTGCGCTGAGAGTCTCTACAGGCTACCGTACGATATCGACGCAGGCGGTCATGGTGCTGGCGGGCCTGATCCCTCTGCACTTGATGGTGGACGAGCGGAAGAGAATTTCGGCAGTGGAGTGCAATAGTGCACTGGCCAAGGCAAGGGCCAGACGCGAAGCGAGGATGACCACCATGGACATGTGGGACGAGGAGTGGAAAAAAGGCGAGAAGGGGGCGTGGACCAGAGACGCGATACCCACGGTTATACCTTGGGTAGAGAGAAGGCACGGGCAGATGGACTTCCACCTAACCCAGGGCCTCTCTGGCCACGGCTGCTTTGGGGCCTATCTGAGTAGGATCGGTAGAGAAGCGACACCTGGGTGTCACCACTGTGGGGCCGAGGTTGATGACGCCGAACACACATGGTTTGCGTGCCCAGCATGGGAACTGTGGAGAAAGGACATGCGAGGCGTGACCGGGCCAGCCAGAAACATCCGGGAGGTGGTCCGGGCAATGCTGCAAGGGTCCGACCAGTGGGAGGCCGCGAAAACTTACATAGGACGAGTCCTGCGGAAGAAAGAGGAGGCCGAAAGGGAAAGGAGAGGAGAAAAGGGAACCGGAAGAACGGACCTAGGGGGGCCTGCAAGACGAACGGGGTGTGGCTGCGATCTACGGTACAGCCACACCGTCTGTTTTAGAAGTGCGGGAAACCTCCAGGAGACGATGGCGATTGGACCCGTGACTGGTGACATCAGTACGGAACATGACAAGATCATGGAACTGGCGGAGGAACATGCAGCAGAGGAGATCGCTAGGGGACCCCCAGCGACCAGGGCTGCAAGACCGGTGGGTGGAGGTGCGGAGGTCCGGATGTCTTATGGAGACGTCAATTACATAGGTAACAACCGGGCCATCTTTTACCTCAAACGACGATACGGGGGCCCACAGATGTTCAAGAACTCTTGCAGCCCGCTAAATATACAGCCGCCAGGACTGGATGTGGTAGTGCTGGACGGCGTGGTCTTCACCGCCGACTGCAGCTGCGCGAGCGCGGATGAACATAGTAGAATGTTCCCGCACTACAGGACGACGGTAGCTGACGGGGAGACCATCTCGGACTGGAGGCTAGATACAGATACGACGGGGCGGACAACGGCTCGCAGCACGGCCAACATGTCGACGGCCAGCAATATGCTAGTGACGAAGCGGCATTAATTCACAAAGTAAACGGCTGCAAGGTGAATGAGTGTAGTGTAAGTGAAAGTTGGTGACGAAAGGGGTGGATCGGGACGCTTTGCGCATTGACATCCCCCCCAAAGAAACAATAATAAAGTAGTGTTGTATGACTCGGAACAACAGTGGACAGGGGGTAGTTATAGGTTAAACATTATAGGCGACTAAAACTGTGGGCGGGGCAGGTGAAATTGGACGCTATGCGCAAATAAAACTCTGCCCACGCCGAACGAAGTGTGGAGGAAGAAAAAAGGGCTGACTGAGGCGTGACTGTCGGGTTAAGATGGCTCACGCCACGCTGAGGGAGGCGGAGAGAGGCCACGAATAACTGGCCGGCCACAGGGGCGAAGCGAAGTAATGCGAAAGCGGTTCCACTTCGCCCTGGGCGAGGGCGGCGGCGGAGGGGTTTTAGCCGGTAAAAATCCGGCACTATCCGAGGACAACCAGAACATCCGGATGTCTTATGAAGATTTCCTCGTCGCCGCCAAAACAAAAAAAAAAAAAAAAAAAAAAAAAAAAAAAAAGGTTAGGTTAGGTTAGGTTAGGTTAGGTTAGGTTAGGTTAGGTTAGGTTCCCCACGAGGCTGTTTCCTTGTCGTGGTGTGGGGCTTAAGCCTCTCCGTGCTGATCCTGTGGAGCAATGCTGGCAAGGCTCAACCAAACTAGCCTGGTCCACGGGGGAGCGGGGGGTGACTGAACGACAGCCAAAAGTGTGAATGAGTGCGTGCATGGCGATGAGCGAATGAGACGCGGTCGTGCCCTCGGCGGATATTCCTCGGAGACTAACCAAGGAAGGAGTAGTAGCCGACTGACCGGGGCCGAAAGTGAAGTTTGTACCTTTACCGGGCTGCGGTGGCGCACTGCCACGGGCCCAAAGTGGGAAAACCGCTCCTTGAAGCTGCTGGAGCCTAGCCGGGGGTTGAACCTGGGGGCGCGGGCGTGTGCGTGGAGGATTACTTGGTTCGTATTTCCTCATACCCGAAGTCCGGTAGGGTAAATCCGGCAAAGTCTGAACCGGCCGGTGGCCTAACCTGTTTCGGATTAGCAGGGGAATCCCCGGTCGGAGGACCGAATGTGACAGGGACAGGGGGGATCGCATGGATAGGACCGACCATCCGACAAGCCGGCAGCGGCTTCCATGCGAAGGGGGTTAGGGTAACTTCAGGCGGGGATAGATGCTGCACCGAGGTGTAGCTGCCATGATGGCCGAACCGTCTTAAGCGTAACAATCAATTAATATGGATACTAAAACTAAAACAAACGTAGGAGAAAAGCAGTTGGAGGAGTTTGCTGGAGATCCCTTTGCAAGAAGGGATAGCATCGGGAGGTCACCGCCGTCAACACCAACGGCGGAGCTGGTCTCCTTCGCTGAAGCGGTAGTCCCGAGGGCCACGACGAGTAAGGGAGCAATCCCGAAAACACGGTCGGAGGGAAAGATCAACTGGGGCGGGCCGTTCGCAGGGATGGCGATGACCCTTAGCCTGGGGAGGGCGCCCGAGAAGTCCCCAGCCCCTGCTGGTGGCGACGAGGCCAAGAAGGCAAGGGACGCAGTCGTTGCCCTGGCCAAAGCGATCGAGGAGATGAACCGCTTTACCAGGGAGCACAAAAACGCACACGCCTCTCTGAAAGATGGACTCAACAAGGCGGCGCTGCTGATGAGGCAGGTAGAGCGAGGGTGGCGCTGGGCAGAGAACGAGCTCAGCAGTTGCAGGGGCACCGTCGAACGAGCGACGGCGTCGACGTCTACCCAGACGGAGGCGCAACCACGGACGACAGAGCCGGAAGATGCCCCCGCGCGAGTGGCCCAGGAAACGGACGGCCTGATCGGGGGCGCGAAGAGGAAACAGACCTCCCCATGCGCGGGTGCGACGGAAAAACGCCCATGCCCTGAAGCAGTTCCGATGGAGGAAGGGGCTGCGGAGGCGGCCAACTCCACCAAAGCAGAGGAGGGCTGGACCGTAGCGACCAAGAGGGTCCGGCTTAAAAAGAAGAAGCGCGGGGCCACCGGACCCCCGACGCAGCTGCAAAAGCCGCAACAGCAGCAGCAGCAACAGGCACAACAGCAGAGGGGCCAGCAGGGTGCGCTGAAGATCGGCGGCCGGCGGCAGGTGAGGCCAGACGCGGTCCTTATCAAGACGAGCGGGGGTGCCAACTACGCCGAGGTCCTCCGATCCATCAAGCGGCAGGTGGACCCTGAAAAAACCGGGGCCCAGATCGCCGCGGTGAAGAGGACCAGGGGAGGCGACGTCCTGGTCGAGCTGAAGAGGGGCAGCAGCGGCGTCCAGGCTCTGAGGGACGCTGTGGCTGGGGCACTGGGGCAAGGCAACAAGGTTGCAGCACTTGAGCCTATGCTCACGGTCGAGGTCAGGGACCTTGACGATGTCACTGAGGCTGGCGAGGTGAAGGAGGCACTGAACAGCACCCTCCAGGTCGAACTCACTGGGGAAGTAAGGATGAGGAGAGGTTATAATGGGACCCAGGTTGCATTACTACGGCTCCCGGAGCGGACGGCCAGAAGGATTCTCGCCGTAGGCAAGGTCAAGGTAGGCTGGTGTGTCTGCAGGATACGTGAACGAGTCGCCGTTGACAAGTGCTTCCGGTGCCAAGGCTACGGACACCGAAGTGGGGAGTGCGTGGGCGCGGACTGCTCTAACGCCTGCAGAAGATGCGGCAAGGCAGGTCACAAGGAAAAGGACTGCCAGGCCAGTCCAAGCTGCTTGCTTGCAGCAAGAACAACTGGAGGGCCGACCACTTTACTGGGAGCGGAAGATGCAGGGCCTTCAGGGAAGAGCTGTCGAAGGCTAAGGTCAAGTATAACAGGGCAACGGTCCTGGAGACCCGAAGGACTGGTGGCAGGGAAGGTGCTGGACGGGAAGCGGCACTTCTTTCTCCCAGCAACCGCGAGGTGGAGTTCCGAAGGAGGGTCGGATCCGTGTGGGCACAATGCCTCGCGTAACAGACAGCTCAGGACACGGCGGGACACTTGGCGTGCGGATCCTCCAGGTGAATCTCAACAGGAGCCGAGCCGCCCAGGACCTCCTCGTGCAGACCGCGGCGTCTCTAGGGGCCAGCATTTTGCTTGTGTCCGAACCCAGCGGCGCGGGCAAGGCAGGTCCGTGGATGCCCGACAAGAGAGGCGACGCAGCGATCACGGTGACCAGGAACTTCTCCGGCAGCGTGACGCCGGGCGGCCAAGGAGAAGGCTTTGTCTGGGCAGGAATTAATCAGACCTGTGTTTTCAGCTGCTACTTCTCGCCCAACGCAAGGATTGAGGTCTTCGAGCGGCAACTCGACGAACTGGAGGAGCAGGTCAGGGCTGCAGGTAACAGGATCCTTATAGCGGGCGACTTCAACGCGAAGTCACCTCTGTGGGGATCGGCGACCTGGGACGACAGAGGCAGAATGGTGGCGGAGTTCCTGGCTAGGCTGGACCTCTCACCAATAAACACGGGGGAAGCTCCGACCTGGAGAAGAGCGGCCACTGGCTCGGAGTCGGTCATCGACATCACGGCCGGTAGCCCTGGCGTCGCGGCGGAGGTGCGCGAATGGAGGGTCCTGGAGGAGGAGAGCTTGAGTGACCACCGGTACATCTACATGGAGTGGGCGCTCAGCGCAGGCAACCGGACGAAGCAAGGTGGCGGGCGCGATCCAGCGACAGCAGGCTGGGTCACCAGGAAGCTCGACAAGGCGGCCATGGCGACCTGCCTCGCTGAGGAGAAGCGGAAACGCGGGAGCCGACCAACAGACATCGGCGATTCGGAAGTCGACGTGCTGATGCATACCATCATTAGGGCATGCGACGCAGGTATGCCAAGAAGGAAGCCCCCACGAGGCAAGCCCGCAGCGCACTGGTGGACCGATCGGATCGCCCAGCTCCGACGGGAATGCGTAAGCGCCAGGAGACGGGCTCAGCGCGCACGAGCTAAAAGCAGGGACGCGGACGCCAGCATGGCAGCCTACCGGACGGCGAAGCGGGACCTCAGAAACGAGATCAAAGCCAGCAAGGCCAGGTGCTGGGAGGAGCTCTTGCAGGCGGTGGATGAGGACCCGTGGGGGCTGCCGTATAAACTAGTCACCAAGAAGCTGGGAGTGCTACGGCAGCCGGACGACCCGGTGACCGTGGAAAACATATTAACCGAGTTGTTTCCGGTCCACAGGCAGTCGGAGAGGAGCATCCTCGGGGCAGCCGCAACTGGCCCCCACCCCGAGCCCTTCACCTTGACGGAGCTGTACCACGCAGCTAGGAGGATCAGCGGAGGCAAGGCACCTGGCCCCGACGGCGTGCCTGGGGAAGCCCTGGCAGTGGTCGCGGAGAACTACCCGGAGGCACTGCTCAGGGCGTTCAACGAGTGCCTACAACAGGGGAGTTTTCACCCGAGGTGGAAGCGGCAGAGGCTGGTCCTGCTACCGAAGGGACAGGCCAAAGAGGGAAGCGGGCAAAAATACCGGCCCATCAGCCTGATCGATGTGACGGGGAAGCTGCTTGAGAGGCTCCTGCATGCCAGGTTGGAGGCCGCCCTCGACGCGTCTGGGGGCTTAGCTGACAACCAGTACGGCTTCCGAAGGGGCAGGTCCACGATCCACGCCATCGACGAGGTCGTTGACATCGCGAGGAAAGCTAACGAGCGGAAAGGTCGCTTCGCTACCCCCTGCTTGATGGTGCTTTTGGACGTCAAAAACGCCTTCAATGCAGTTGGGCACCAAGTCATACTGGACGCGCTGGAAAGGAGAAACGGCATGCCGGCGTACCTCGTCGGGATGGTCGGGAGCTACCTGGAAGACAGGCTGCTTCTGTACCGTACCAGCGAGGGAGAAAAAACCCGTCGGCTTTCAGCGGGTGTGCCGCAGGGGTCGGTCCTCGGGCCGCTGCTGTGGAACGTGGCGTACGACGACCTCCTCCGCATGAAAATGCCGGATGGAGTAACCACCGTGGGCTTTGCAGACGACGTGGCGCTGGTGGTGACGGCGAGGACGACTGACCTTCTTGAGGCCAAAACCACCGAGGCAGTAAGTAGCGCCTGGGCATGGCTGACGCAAAGAGGACTGGACCTGGCGGAGAAGAAGACGGAAGTGGTGGTGCTCACGCGGCGCTACACGCTGAATGTCAACCCGATCCAGGTCAAGGGGCACGAGGTCACTCCCACGGGAAGCGCGAAGTATCTCGGCGTGACCATCGACGCCAAGCTAAACTTTGCTGAGCATGTCCAGCAGGCAGCCAGCAAGGCAATGGTTGTGGCGGCGTCCATTGGGAGGCTAATGCCCAATATTGGGGGTCCGGTCAGCGGCAGGAGAAGACTCCTGGCCAGCGTCACCTACTCCGTGGCGTTGTACGGGGCTCCGGTGTGGGCCGACGCCCTAAGCACGCAGAGAAATAGGAGCAGACTTGAGGCGGCGGGAAGGGCCTGCGCCCTCCGAGTGGTGTCAGCATACCGCACGGTCTCGACGCCGGCCGCCATGGTGCTAGCGGGACTAATCCCCCTTCACCTCCTGGCTGCTGAGCGCAAAAGAATATCAGACGCGGAGACGCGAGGCGGGAGGCTGAGTAAGCTGGCTAGAGGCAGGCTCAGACGCGACGAACGGGAGCAGACGGTCAAGAAATGGGACGAGGAATGGAGGGCGGAGGACAAGGGGGCATGGACGAGGGTCGCAATACCCTCTGTCATGCCCTGGTTTGACAGGGGACACGGCCGGATGAATTTCCACCTCACACAGGGGCTAACTGGCCATGGATGCTTCGGTGCGTACCTACATCGCATTGGAAGGGAAGAGACAGCAAAGTGCCACCACTGCGGCGAGGCCTTGGACGACGCAAACCATACCTGGTTTGTATGTAAAGCCTGGAACATGCAGAGGGAAGATATGTGGAGGGCCACGGGACGCGTCCAGGGTATCCAGGACCTAGTGAAGGCGATGCTCGAAGGCCCAGAGAAGTGGAAAGCCGCGGCTGATTTTACCGACGCAGTGCTGCGCGCGAAGGAAGAGGCTGAGCGAAGGAGAAGAAGGGAAGGCCGGACAGTGGGTCAGCAGGCTAACGGCGCGGCCTTGCCTCAATCGCTAAGAATGTGCAGCACGAGCACCTGGGGAGCAAGCCCGGGTGACCCAGAACATCCGGAGACATCGCCGGCGCTGGCCACCGGCCGACGGACTCGACCTGGAATGCGCCGAGCCAGCAATTGCGACAGCATAGCTGACAGCGAGGGCACAGAAGTGCAATGCAGGCGAGTAAATTAACAAAGCGAGTGAATAACCTTTGTTTCTGTATTTAGGACGATGGAGCGCATAGCTGACGATAATGCAACTCCAAGAAGAAGGTGTCAGCACCGCCAAGGCGAGCAGCGCAGCACAGCGCAAAAATGGCCGACAGCGCACGGCAGTGATGGCCGACAGCGTACGGCAGCGATGGCCGAAGAAGCGAGGCAACGCCCCAACGTCGGGCGGAGCGGCCAGCCGCTGACCGGCTACCGAGCGCCGACCAAGGCGGCACGGGGGCAGCACCTCACGGGTGACCGAGGCAGCGCTAGGCGACTGACGTCACGCGCAAGCGGGGCCCGGGCTGCCGAGGCGACGCCGCCGCTGGAATGCGCCGAGTCAGCGGAAACCGCGTGGGCAGCGCAGTGCAACACGCGGCGTGACCAAGATATAACGCAAGGGGACAGGTGTAATTAAATGCAGTTAAAAGCAATTTAATTAACTAACTCACGGAGTAACAATCTGCGAGGTGTTTGGAGGGTTAGATTTAACATAACGGGACAGGTGTAATTAAACATTAACTAATTAGTACGTGACAAAGCAGCAATCTGCGAGGCGAAGTGAGCATTAGCTATAACGTGAAGGGACAGGTGTAATTAATCACTAATTATAATTCACAGAGCAGCGATCTGTGAGGTGTAGTAAGTGACAGTTATTAGTGAGCGCCAGTATAACGCGCATGGACAGGTGTAATTAAACTATAATCAAACAGTAATTAAGTAATTAATTCACAGAGCGGCAATCTGTGAGCTGTATCGTGGGTTAGATTTACTGAGTGACAGTATAGTGAGCACGCCAAATAAGCATGGCTTAACGATTGGTGAAATTAGTAGAAGAGACAAGTGGTGAAAATACGTGCACAACGTATTAAGCCGCGGATTGACGAGCGGCTCAACTGCCGGCGAACCGACGACGCGCGCGAAGGAATGTGCGGAGTCAGCGGTCAGTGACCGGAGTCCGGCCGACTAACTGATCGCCTGACCCACATCCGGCGTAAACAATGACAACAAGGTTGCGTAAGCACGTGGGCACGGAGGAAGCATGGGCACGCGAGTAGCGGCATAACAAGGCGAAGGTGAAGAGGCTGGATGAGGACCAGGGGGAGGAACCAGAGCATACTACGGGCCACGTGTAAGTGTAGCATAGTATATAAGCATGACATCTGCTTTGTAAGGGCGGGCTACCTCCGCGACGTCGGAACTGGCGAGCCGGTGAGGGGGGACATTTCCCGGGAGTTTGAAAAAATACTGCGGCTGTCCCAGAAACATGCCGAAGCTCTCCGGGCGATGCCACCCCCCACGGGTGTCGCGGCAGCTCGACCTGCCACGAAGGGCGTGACAGTTCGCATGACGTACGGCGACGTCAACTACCTGGGTAACAACAAAGCCGTACTGTACCTGAGGCGGCGGCGTGGAAGGCAGCAACGTCTTGTAAACTCCACCAGTCCGCTAAAAATGCACCCCCCGGGCAACGACCTCGTTGTGCTTGACGGAGTAGTGTTTACCGCACCGTGCGAGTGCGACAGTCCGGACGAGCACGCGAGGGTGTTCCCACAGCACAGAACCACGGTCGCCGAAGGGGTGACTTGTGCAAACGGTAAACTGGCGCGTCTGCGTGGCGAGGGTGCAGGCTGCTGGGAGGGCATGTGTGTTCTGCATGGCAACAGCGAGGTGACGAAGCCGGACGTGAGGACGGCTAGCAGAATGCTGTGCAGAGCCCAAGGCTCATCAAAGAAGGACTGACGAGGGATGGAAGGGGTGATCTGGACGCTATGCGCATCGAAAACCCCCCAAAGTAGTGATAAGGTAGTGTTGCATGACTAAGGGCAATGGTGGACAGGTGTAGGTAATAGTTAGCTAAGTGTAACTAGAAATAAGGCATGTGTGGTGATGGACTAAAAGTGTAGGCGGGGCAGGAGAGACGTAACGTTATGCGCAAAAAAACTCTGCCCACGCTGAGTGACGTACGAAGCAAAGGAAGGGCTGACTGAGGCGTGACTGTCGGGTTAAGATGACTCACGCCACGCTGAGGGAGGTGGAGAGAGGCCACGAAGAACTGGCCGGCCATAGGGGTGAAGCGAAGTAATGCGAAAGCGGTTCCACTTCGCCCTGGGCGAGGGCGGCGGCGGAGGGGTTTTAGCCGGTAAAAATCCGGCACTATCCGAGGACAACCAGAACATCCGGATGTCTTTTGAAGATTTCCTCGTCGCCGCCAAAACAAAAAAAAAAAAAAAAAAAAAAAAAAAAAAAAAAAAAAGGTTAGGTTAGGTTAGGTTAGGTTAGGTTAGGTTAGGTTAGGTTGGGTTGGGTTGGGTTGGGTTGGGTTGGGTTGGGTTGGGTTGGGTTGGGTTGGGTTGGGTTGGGTTGGGTTGGGTTGGGTTGGGTTGGGTTGGGTTGGGTTGGGTTAGGTTAGGTTAGGTTAGGTTAGGTTAGGTTAGGTTAGGTTAGGTTAGGTTAGGTTAGGTTAGGTTCCCCACGAGGCTGTTTCCTTGTCGTGGTGTGGGGCTTAAGCCTTTCCGTGCTGATCCTGTGGAGCAATGCTGGCAAGGCTTAACCAAACTAGTCTGGTCCACGGGGGAGCGGGGGGTGACTGAACGACAGCCAAAAGTGTGAATGAGTGCGTGCATGGCGATGAGCGAATGAGACGCGGTCGTGCCTTCGGCGGATATTCCTCGGAGACTAACCAAGGAAGGAGTAGTAGCCGACTGACCGGGGCCGAAAGTGAAGTTTGTACCTTTACCGGGCTGCGGTGGCGCACTGCCACGGGCCCAAAGTGGGAAAACCGCTCCTTGAAGCTGCTGGAGCCTAGCCGGGGGTTGAACCTGGGGGCGCGGGCGTGTGTGTGGAGGATTACTTGGTCCGTATTTTCTCATACCCGAAGTCCGGTAGGGTAAATCCGGCAAAGTCTAAACCGACCGGCGGCCCATCCTGTTTCGGATTAGCAGGGGAATCCGCGGCCGGAGGATTGAATGTGATAGGGACAGGGGGGATCGCATGGATAGGACCGACCAACCGACAAACCGACAGCGGCTTCCAAGCGAAGGGGGTTAGGGTAACTTTAGGCGGGGATAGATGCTGCACCGCGGTGTAGCTGCCATGATGGCCGAACCGTCTTAAGCCTTTATACAATTTAATATGGATTTATTCAAAAAACAAACAAACGTCGAAGAGCAACTCGAGGAGTTTCTGGGAGATCCCTTCGCAAGAAGGGACAGTATTGGAAGATCACCGCCGTCAACGCCGACAGGGGAACTGGTCTCCTTTGCCGCAGCAGTGGACCCGAGGGCAACTTCGGGGAAGGGAACTATTCCTAAAGCAAGGTCGGAGGGAAAGGTGGCGAGGAGCGGGCCGTTCGCAGGAATCGCGATGGCCCTTAGCCTAGGGAGGACACCGGACAAGCCCTCGGCGCCAGTCGATCTCGGGGAGGAGAAGAAGACAAGGGACGCGATCACAGCCCTTGCCAAAACAATCGACGATATGTATCGCTTCTCCAGGGAGCATAAGAACGCCCACGCCTCTCTGAAAGACGGGCTCAGCAAGGCAGCCCTGTTGATGAGGCAGGTGGTGCGAGGGTGGCGCTGGGCAGAGCACGAGCTCAGCAGTTCTGAAGGCCCCGCCAAACGAGCGTCGGCGACGACGTCTACACAGACGGAGGCGCAACCACGTACGACGGAGCTGGAAGACGTCCCTCCACAATCGGCCCAGGGAACGGAAGGCCTAATCGGTGGGGCAAAGAGAAAGCAGACCTCCCCGTGTGCAGGTGCAACTGAAAAGCGCCCATGCCCGGAGACAGGTCTAATGGAGGAAGGGGCCGCGGGGGCGGCTAGCTCCGCCAAGGCGGAGGAGGAGTGGACGGTAGCAGTCAAGAGGGTCCGGCCCAAGAAGAAGAAGGGTGGAGCCGCCGGAACCTCTACGCAGAAAGAAAAGCCGCAACAGCAGCAGCAGCAGCAGGCGCAGCAGAGCAGGGACCGGCAGGGCGCGTTGAAGATCGGCGGCCGGCGGCAGGTGAGGCCAGACGCGGTCCTCATCAAGACGACGGGTGGGGGTGCCAACTACGCCGAGGTCCTCCGAACCATCAAGCGGCAGGTGGACCCTGAAAAAACCGGGGCCCAGATCGCCGGTGTGAAGAAGACCAGGGGAGGCGACGTCCTGGTCGAGCTGAAGCGGGGCAGCAGCGGCGTCCAGGCTCTAAGGGACGCTGTGGCTGGGGCACTGGGGCAAGGCAGCAAGGTTGCAGCACTTGAGCCTATGCTCACGGTCGAGGTCAGGGACCTCGACGATGTCACCGAGGCTGGCGAGGTGAAGGAGGCACTGAACAGCACCCTCCAGGTCGAACTCACTGGGGAAGTAAGGATGAGGAGAAGTTATAATGGGACCCAGGTTGCATTACTACGGCTCCCGGAGCGAACGGCCAGAAGGATCCTCGCCGTAGGCAAGGTCAAGGTAGGCTGGTGTGTCTGCAGGATACGTGAACGAGTCACCGTCGACAAGTGCTTCCGGTGCCAAGGCTACGGACACCGAAGCGGGGAGTGCGTGGGCGCGGACTGCTCCAACGCCTGCAGAAGATGCGGTAAGGCAGGCCATAAGGAAAAGGACTGCCAGGCCAGTCCAAGCTGCTTGCTTTGCAGCAAGAACGACTGGAGGGCCGACCACTTTACAGGGAGTGGAAGATGCAGGGCCTTCAGGGAAGAGCTGTCGAAAGCTAAGGTGAAGTATAACAGGGCAACGGCCCTGGATACCCGGAGGACTGGTGTCAGGGAAGGTGCTGGACGGGAAGCGGCACTTCTTTCTCCCAGCAACCGCGAGGTGGAGTTCCGTAGGAGGGTCGGATCCGTGTGGGCACAATGCCTCGCGTAACAGACAGCTCCGGACACGGGGGGACACTTTGCGTGCGGATCCTCCAGGTAAATCTCAACAGGAGTCGAGCCGCCCAGGACCTCCTCGTGCAGACCGCGGCGTCTCTAGGGGCCAGCATCTTGCTGGTGTCTGAACCCAGCGGCGCGGGTAAGGCAGGTCCGTGGATGCCCGACAAGAGAGGCGACGCAGCGATCACGGTGACCAGGAACTTCTCCGGCAGCGTGACGCCGGGCGGCCAGGGAGAAGGCTTTGTCTGGGCAGGAATTAATCAGACCTGTGTTTTCAGCTGCTACTTCTCGCCCAACGCAAGGATTGAGGTCTTCGAGCGGCAACTCGACGAACTGGAGGAGCAGGTCAGGGCTGCAGGTAACAGGATCCTTATAGCGGGCGACTTCAACGCGAAGTCACCTCTGTGGGGATCGGCGACCTGGGACGACAGAGGCAGAATAGTGGCGGAGTTCCTGGCTAGGCTGGACCTCTCACCAATAAACACGGGGGAAGCTCCGACCTGGAAAAGAGCGGCCACTGGCTCGGAGTCGGTCATCGACATCACGGTCGGCAGCCCCAGCGTCGCGGCGGAGGTGCGCGAATGGAGGGTCCTGGAGGAGGAGAGCTTGAGTGACCACCGTTACATCTACATGGAGTGGGAGCTCAGCGCAGGCAACCGGACGAAGCAAGGTGGCGGACGCGATCCAGCAACAGCGGGCTGGGTCACCAGGAAGCTCGACAAGGCGGCCATGGTGACCTGCCTCGCCGAGGAGAAGCGGAAACGTGGGAGCCGACCAACAGATATCGGCGATCCGGAAGTCGACGTGCTAATGAATACCATCATTAGGGCATGCGACGCGGGTATGCCAAGAAGGAAGCCCCCTCGAGGCAAGCCCGCAGCGCACTGGTGGACCGATCGGATCGCCCAGCTCCGACGGGAATGCGTAAGCGCCAGGAGGCGGGCTCAGCGCGCACGAACTAGAAGCAGGGACGCGGACGCCAGTATGGCAGCCTACCGGACGGCGAAGCGGGATCTCAGAAACGAGATCAAAGCCAGCAAGGCCAGGTGCTGGGAGGAGCTCTTGCAGGCGGTGGATGAGGACCCGTGGGGGCTGCCGTACAAACTAGTCACCAAGAAGCTGGGAGTGCTTCGGCAGCCGGACGACCCCCTGACCGTGGAAAACATATTAACCGAGTTGTTTCCGGTCCACAGGCAGACGGAGAGGAGCATCCTCGGGACGGCCGTAGCTGGCCCCCACCCCGAGCCCTTTACCTTGACGGAGCTGTACCACGCAGCTAGGAGGATCAGCGGAGGCAAGGCACCTGGCCCCGACGGCGTGCCTGGGGAAGCCCTGGCAGTGGTCGCGGAGAACTACCCGGAGGCACTGCTCAGGGCATTCAACGAGTGCCTGCAGCAGGGGATTTTCCACCCGAGGTGGAAGAGACAGAGGCTGGTCCTACTACCGAAGGGACAGGCCAAAGGGGGAGGCGGGCAAAAATACCGGCCCATCAGTCTGATCGATGTGACGGGAAAGCTGCTTGAGAGGCTTCTGCACGCCAGGTTGGAGGCCGCCCTCGACGCGTCTGGGGGCTTAGCTGACAACCAGTACGGCTTCCGAAGGGGCAGGTCCACGATTCACGCCATCGACGAGGTCGTCGACATCGCGAGGAAAGCTAACGAGCGTAAAGGTCGCTTCGCTACCCCCTGCTTGATGGTGCTTTTGGACGTCAAAAACGCCTTCAATGCAGTTGGGCACCAAGTCATACTGGACGCACTGAAAAGGAGGAACGGCATGCCGGCGTACCTCGTCGGGATGGTCGGGAGCTACCTGGAAGACAGGCTGCTTCTGTACCGTACCAGCGAGGGAGAAAAAACCCGCCGGCTTTCAGCAGGCGTGCCGCAGGGATCGGTCCTCGGGCCGCTGCTGTGGAACGTGGCGTACGACGACCTCCTCCGCATGAAAATGCCGGATGGAGTAACCACCGTGGGCTTCGCAGACGACGTGGCGCTGGTGGTGACGGCAAGGACGACTGGCCTCCTGGAGGCTAAGACCACGGAAGCAGTCAACAGTGCCTGGGCATGGCTGACTAAGAGAGGACTGGACCTAGCGGAAAAGAAGACGGAGATAGTGGTGCTCACGCGCCGGAACACGCTGAAGGTCAACCCTATTCCGGTCAAGGGGCACGAGGTCGCGCCCACGGGTAGCGCCAAATACCTTGGAGTGACCATTGATGCTAGGTTGAACTTCGCCGAGCACGTGCAGCAGGCTGCCAGCAAGGCAATGGGTGTAGCCGCTGCCATCGGAAGGCTTATGCCCAACATCGGGGGCCCGGCTAGCGGCAGAAGAAGGCTCCTCGCGAGCGTCACCTACTCCGTGGCGCTGTACGGAGCCCCGGTGTGGGCCGACGCCGTGAGCGTCCAAAGGAACAGGAGCAGACTAGAGGCTGCGGGAAGGGCCTGCGCCCTCCGTGTGGTGTCAGCGTACCGCACGGTCTCAACGCCAGCCGTAATGGTGTTAGCAACGCTGATACCGCTCCACCTCCTGGCGGCAGAGCGAAAAAGGATAGCGGACGCGGAGGCCGGAGGCGCAATACGCAACAGGCCCGCCAGAAACAGACTCAGGCGCGAGGAACGGAAGCGTACACTCGAGGAATGGGACAAGGAGTGGAGCGAGGAGGACAAAGGGGCCTGGACGAGAACCGCGGTACCCTCGGTAATACCCTGGGTGGACAGGAAGCATGGCCAAATGGACTTTCACCTCACCCAGGGGCTTACAGGCCATGGGTGCTTTGGGACGTACCTGAAGCGCATCGGCAAGGAGGACACGGCGAAATGCCACCACTGCGACGAGGCCTCAGACGACGCTTTCCACACCTGGTTCGTATGCGAGGCCTGGAATACGCAAAGAGAGGAAATGTGGAGAATCATGGGACGCGCCGAGAGCATCCAGAACCTGGTAAGGGCGATGCTCGAAGGCTCAGAGAAGTGGAAAGCCGCGGCTGACTTCGCCGGAGCAGTGCTGCGCGCAAAGGAGGAGGCTGAAAGGAAAAGAAGAAGTGAACGACGCCCCTCAACGTAAACAGGTAAGCGGTGGCGGGATTCATTTGACTTTGCATTTTTGCTGATTGGTGAAGGGGACAAAGGTGATGGTGTGGGCAAGCAAGGGGGTGTACGGGACAACTAGTGCAAAGGCACCCTTAAACAGCCCTAGGCTTGCTTTGGAAAACAATATTTGGCGAGGAGCGCATGTGACAAATGCAGTGCAGTAGTAGTAGTAGTGCAGTGTAGATAGATCTTAAGGTGCACGCAGGCGGTGGGTGGACGGGACACTTGTGCGAAGTCGCCCCAGTGCTAAGCATGGTAGGTTAAGGACAAGACTGAGTGACAAACTCAAAAGAGTGCAAGCGGGGCAGAGGTCGTTGGACGCTACGCACGTAATTCTGCCGACGCTAAGTGACGATTAGAGGATAAGGAGGGGCTAACTGAGGCGTGACTGTCGGGCTAAGATGGCTCACGCCACGCTGAGGAAGGCGAAGAGAGGCCACGAAGAACTGGCCGGCCACAGGGGCGAAGCGAAGTAATGCGAAAGCGGTTCCACTTCGCCCTGGGCGAGGGCGGCGGCGGAGGGGTTTTAGCCGGTAAAAATCCGGCACTATCCGAGGACAACCAGAACATCCGGATGTCTTTTGAAGATTTCCTCGTCGCCGCCAAAACAAAAAAAAAAAAAAAAAAAAAAAAAAAAAAGGTTAGGTTAGGTTAGGTTAGGTTAGGTTAGGTTAGGTTAGGTTAGGTTAGGTTAGGTTAGGTTAGGTTAGGTTAGGTTAGGTTAGGTTAGGTTAGGTTAGGTTAGGTTAGGTTAGGTTAGGTTAGGTTAGGTTAGGTTAGGTTAGGTTAGGTTAGGTTAGGTTGGAGGGTCCTGGAGGAGGAGAGCTTGAGTGACCACCGGTACATCTACATGGAGTGGGCGCTCAGCGCAGGCAACCGGACGAAGCAAGGTGGCGGGCGCGATCCAGCGACAGCAGGCTGGGTCACCAGGAAGCTCGACAAGGCGGCCATGGCGACCTGCCTCGCTGAGGAGAAGCGGAAACGCGGGAGCCGACCAACAGACATCGGCGATTCGGAAGTCGACGTGCTGATGCATACCATCATTAGGGCATGCGACGCAGGTATGCCAAGAAGGAAGCCCCCTCGAGGCAAGCCCGCAGCGCACTGGTGGACCGATCGGATCGCCCAGCTCCGACGGGAATGCGTAAGCGCCAGGAGACGGGCTCAGCGCGCACGAGCTAAAAGCAGGGACGCGGACGCCAGCATGGCAGCCTACCGGACGGCGAAGCGGGACCTCAGAAACGAGATCAAAGCCAGCAAGGCCAGGTGCTGGGAGGAGCTCTTGCAGGCGGTGGATGAGGACCCGTGGGGGCTGCCGTATAAACTAGTCACCAAGAAGCTGGGAGTGCTACGGCAGCCGGACGACCCGGTGACCGTGGAAAACATATTAACCGAGTTGTTTCCGGTCCACAGGCAGTCGGAGAGGAGCATCCTCGGGGCAGCCGCAACTGGCCCCCACCCCGAGCCCTTCACCTTGACGGAGCTGTACCACGCAGCTAGGAGGATCAGCGGAGGCAAGGCACCTGGCCCCGACGGCGTGCCTGGGGAAGCCCTGGCAGTGGTCGCGGAGAACTACCCGGAGGCACTGCTCAGGGCGTTCAACGAGTGCCTACAACAGGGGAGTTTTCACCCGAGGTGGAAGCGGCAGAGGCTGGTCCTGCTACCGAAGGGACAGGCCAAAGAGGGAAGCGGGCAAAAATACCGGCCCATCAGCCTGATCGATGTGACGGGGAAGCTGCTTGAGAGGCTCCTGCATGCCAGGTTGGAGGCCGCCCTCGACGCGTCTGGGGGCTTAGCTGACAACCAGTACGGCTTCCGAAGGGGCAGGTCCACGATCCACGCCATCGACGAGGTCGTTGACATCGCGAGGAAAGCTAACGAGCGGAAAGGTCGCTTCGCTACCCCCTGCTTGATGGTGCTTTTGGACGTCAAAAACGCCTTCAATGCAGTTGGGCACCAAGTCATACTGGACGCGCTGGAAAGGAGGAACGGCATGCCGGCGTACCTCGTCGGGATGGTCGGGAGCTACCTGGAAGACAGGCTGCTTCTGTACCGTACCAGCGAGGGAGAAAAAACCCGTCGGCTTTCAGCGGGTGTGCCGCAGGGGTCGGTCCTCGGGCCGCTGCTGTGGAACGTGGCGTACGACGACCTCCTCCGCATGAAAATGCCGGATGGAGTAACCACCGTGGGCTTTGCAGACGACGTGGCGCTGGTGGTGACGGCGAGGACGACTGACCTTCTTGAGGCCAAAACCACCGAGGCAGTGAGTAGCGCCTGGGCATGGCTGACGCAAAGAGGACTGGACCTGGCGGAGAAGAAGACGGAAGTGGTGGTGCTCACGCGGCGCTACACGCTGAATGTCAACCCGATCCAGGTCAAGGGGCACGAGGTCACTCCCACGGGAAGCGCGAAGTATCTCGGCGTGACCATCGACGCCAAGCTAAACTTTGCTGAGCATGTCCAGCAGGCAGCCAGCAAGGCAATGGTTGTGGCGGCGTCCATTGGGAGGCTAATGCCCAATATTGGGGGTCCGGTCAGCGGCAGGAGAAGACTCCTGGCCAGCGTCACCTACTCCGTGGCGTTGTACGGGGCTCCGGTGTGGGCCGACGCCCTAAGCACGCAGAGAAATAGGAGCAGACTTGAGGCGGCGGGAAGGGCCTGCGCCCTCCGAGTGGTGTCAGCATACCGCACGGTCTCGACGCCGGCCGCCATGGTGCTAGCGGGACTAATCCCCCTTCACCTCCTGGCTGCTGAGCGCAAAAGAATATCAGACGCGGAGACGGGAGGCGGGAGGCTGAGTAAGCTGGCTAGAGGCAGGCTCAGACGCGACGAACGGGAGCAGACGGTCAAGAAATGGGACGAGGAATGGAGGGCGGAGGACAAAGGGGCATGGACGAGGGTCGCAATACCCTCTGTCATGCCCTGGTTTGACAGGGGACACGGCTGGATGAATTTCCACCTCACACAGGGGCTAACTGGCCATGGATGCTTCGGTGCGTACCTACATCGCATTGGAAGGGAAGAGACAGCAAAGTGCCACCACTGCGGCGAGGCCTTGGACGACGCAAACCATACCTGGTTTGTATGTAAAGCCTGGAACATGCAGAGGGAAGATATGTGGAGGGCCACGGGACGCGTCCAGGGTATCCAGGACCTAGTGAAGGCGATGCTCGAAGGCCCAGAGAAGTGGAAAGCCGCGGCTGATTTTACCGACGCAGTGCTGCGCGCGAAGGAAGAGGCTGAGCGAAGGAGAAGAAGGGAAGGCCGGACAGTGGGTCAGCAGGCTAACGGCGCGGCCTTGCCTCAATCGCAAAGAATGTGCAGCACGAGCACCTGGGGAGCAAGCCCGGGTGACCCAGAACATCCGGAGACATCGCCGGCGCTGGCCATCGGCCGACGGGCTCGACCTGGAATGCGCCGAGCCAGCAATTGCGACAGCATAGCTGACAGCGAGGGCACAGAAGTGCAATGCAGGCGAGTAAATTAACAAAGCGAGTGAATAACCTTTGTTTCTGTATTTAGGACGATGGAGCGCATAGCTGACGATAATGCAACTCCAAGAAGAAGGTGTCAGCACCGCCAAGGCGAGCAGCGCAGCACAGCGCAAAAATGGCCGACAGCGCACGACAGCGATGGCCGACAGCGTACGGCAGCGATGGCCGAAGAAGCGAGGCAACGCCCCAACGTCGGGCGGAGCGGCCAGCCGCTGACCGGCTACCGAGCGCCGACCAAGGCGGCACGGGGGCAGCACCTCACGGGTGACCGAGGCAGCGCTAGGCGACTGACGTCACGCGCAAGCGGGGCCCGGGCTGCCGAGGCGACGCCGCCGCTGGAATGCGCCGAGTCAGCGGAAACCGCGTGGGCAGCGCAGTGCAACACGCGGCGCGACCAAGATATAACGCAAGGGGACAGGTGTAATTAAATGCAATTAAAAGCAATTTAATTAACTAACTCACGGAGTAACAATCTGTGAGGTGTTTGGAGGGTTAGATTTAACATAACGGGACAGGCGTAATTAAACATTAACTAATTAATACGTGACAAAGCAGCAATCTGCGAGGCGAAGTGAGCATTAGCTATAACGTGAAGGGACAGGTGTAATTAAACACTAATTATAATTCACAGAGCAGCGAGCTGTGAGGTGTAGTAAGTGACAGTTATTAGTGAGCGCCAGTATAACGCGCATGGACAGGTGTAATTAAACTGTAATCAAACAGTAATTGAGTAATTAATTCACAGAGCGGCAATCTGTGAGCTGTATCGTGGGTTAGATTTACTGAGTGACAGTATAGTGAGCACGCCAAATAAGCATGGCTTAACGATTGGTGAAATTAGTAGAAGAGACAAGTGGTGAAAATACGTGCACAACGTATTAAGCCGCGGATTGACGAGCGGCTCAACTGCCGGCGAACCGACGACGCGCGCGAAGGAATGTGCGGAGTCAGCGGTCAGTGACCGGAGTCCGGCCGACTAACTGATCGCCTGACCCACATCCGGCGTAAACAATGACAACAAGGTTGCGTAAGCACGTGGGCACGGAGGAAGCATGGGCACGCGAGTAGCGGCATAACAAGGCGAAGGTGAAGAGGCTGGATGAGGACCAGGGGGAGGAACCGGAGCATACTACGGGCCACGTGTAAGTGTAGCATAGTATATAAGCATGACATCTGCTTTGTAAGGGCGGGCTACCTCCGCGACGTCGGAACTGGCGAGCCGGTGAGGGGGGACATTTCCCGGGAGTTTGAAAAAATACTGCGGCTGTCCCAGAAACATGCCGAAGCTCTCCGGGCGATGCCACCCCCCACGGGTGTCGCGGCAGCTCGACCTGCCACGAAGGGCGTGACAGTTCGCATGACGTACGGCGACGTCAACTACCTGGGTAACAACAAAGCCGTACTGTACCTGAGGCGGAGGCGTGGAAGGCAGCAACGTCTTGTAAACTCCACCAGTCCGCTAAAAATGCACCCCCCGGGCAACGACCTCGTTGTGCTTGACGGAGTAGTGTTTACCGCACCGTGCGAGTGCGACAGTCCGGACGAGCACGCGAGGGTGTTCCCACAGCACAGAACCACGGTCGCCGAAGGGGTGACTTGTGCAAACGGTAAACTGGCGCGTCTGCGTGGCGAGGGTGCAGGCTGCTGGGAGGGCATGTGTGTTCTGCATGGCAACAGCGAGGTGACGAAGCCGGACGTGAGGACGGCTAGCAGAATGCTGTGCAGAGCCCAAGGCTCATCAAAGAAGGACTGACGAGGGATGGAAGGGGTGATCTGGACGCTATGCGCATCGAAAACCCCCCAAAGTAGTGATAAGGTAGTGTTGCATGACTAAGGGCAATGGTGGACAGGTGTAGGTAATAGTTTAGCTAAGTTTAACTAGAAATAAGGCATGTGTGGTGATGGACTAAAAGTGTAGGCGGGGCAGGAGAGACGTAACGCTATGCGCAAAAAACTCTGCCCACGCTGAGTGACGTACGAAACAAAGGAAGGGCTGACTGAGGCGTGACTGTCGGGTTAAGATGGCTCACGCCACGCTGAGGGAGGTGGAGAGAGGCCACGAAGAACTGGCCGGCCATAGGGGTGAAGCGAAGTAATGCGAAAGCGGTTCCACTTCGCCCTGGGCGAGGGCGGCGGCGGAGGGGTTTTAGCCGGTAAAAATCCGGCACTATCCGAGGACAACCAGAACATCCGGATGTCTTTTGAAGATTTCCTCGTCGCCGCCAAAACAAAAGAAAAAAAAAAAAAAAAAAAAAAAAAAAAAAAAAAAAAAAAAAAAAAAAAAAAAAAAGGTTAGGTTAGGTTAGGTTAGGTTAGGTTAGGTTAGGTTAGGTTAGGTTAGGTTAGGTTAGGTTAGGTTAGGTTAGGTTAGGTTAGGTTAGGTTAGGTTAGGTTAGGTTAGGTTAGGTTAGGTTAGGTTAGGTTAGGTTAGGTTAGGTTATAGCCATGACCACCGGTCGACTTTCGGTTTTTGAGTGAACTTTTTCGGATTTTTTCCGCTCTTTCCAATGCCGCTAATTATTCCAAAATCTACCGGGCCGTTTTTGAGATTTTGAGGGGGGGGGGGGCAAAAATGGGGGGGGGCGAGGGGGGGTGGGTGGGTCGGGTGCAGGATCCCCCCGCCCGTTATGTCCCCCACGGCCTTCTCCCCCCTCCCCCATTTGACCCCCCCCGGGGGGGGTGGGGGGGGAACGGTTGCTGGACCTATTTGGTCCTGGCATGAACTTTTCAGCCCTTGATTTATCGAAAAAAATGAGCCCCTAACCAACCCTCTCCGTAGCTTGGTTCAAAAGATAGGCGTTTTTCGAAAAATATCACCCACCTAACCTGACCCGACCCAACTCAAAAAGTGATGGTCGGACGCATAAAAGTTCTGCGCACCCGTTTCCGATGTCAGACTGACACCCCCCCTCAAAACCCCCCCCGCGGGGGGCGTGGGGGGGGAACCGTCGCTGGACCTAATTGGTCCAGACATGAACTTGGTAGAGCTTGATTTATCGAACAAAACGAGCCCTCAACGAACCCTCTCCGTAGAACGGTTCAGGAGATATGAATTTTTGAAAATTATTTCGCACCTAACCTAACCTATGTCGGAAACAACGGAAATTTTCTAAGTTTTTTTTCGAAATTTTCGTCACACAGAAACTTGATTTTTAGGCGTTTCAAACGATTCTGAGCCGATCTGTACCTATTTCGCGGGAACTTTTTTTTTTTTTTTTGAACGCACGACCCCAAAAACTTTGAAATTTTTCGAATTTTGAAAAAAAAAAATGTTACTCAGAGACTTGTTTTCTACGCGTTTCGAACGATTCTGAGCCGATCTGTACCTATCTCGCGGGAACTTTTTTTTTTTTTTTTGAACGCACAACCCCAAAAACTTTGAAATTTTTCGAATTTTCAAAAAAAAAATGTTACCCAGAGACTTGTTTTCTACGCGTTTCGAACGATTCTGAGCCGATCTGTACCTATTTCGCGGGAACTTTTTTTTTTTTTTCTTCCTAATTCCACCGCCCAACTCAAAAACTTCAAAATCGCCCCGGAAAATTCCGAAAAAATTCCAGGGGACCAGAGCGGTCATCGCGGTGAAAAAACCTCCTTGGAAGCATGTCGCTAAATCTCACGGTTCGGATTTTACAGCCGGCGTTTCCGCTTTCCCGGCGACCGACTTCCGATTCGACACCACCATCGCGTTTAGATGGCCATAATCCAGCGGGGACCCGCGGTAATTCAAATTTCAAGTCAATCGGATCGATTTCAGAAAAGTTAGGACAAGTTCGGCCCTCCGAGACATTGAATTCCGGACGGTTGGAATATGTTCGGCTTCCGGATTCTGCGGCGGCCGGAAGGTGAGAAAGGGTTCGGCTTCCCGAAACCACAACACACACGAGGGTACGAACAACGCGAAAGGTGGTCGCGGCACCCGGAAGGTTGGAATAAGTTCGGCTTCCGGATTCTACGGCGGCCGAGAGGTTAGGAAGGGTTCGGCTCCCCGAAACCACAACACACACGGGGGTACGAACAACGCGAAAGGTGGTCGCGGCACCCGGAAGGTTGGAATAAGTTCGGCTTCCGGATTCTACGGCGGCCGAGAGGTTAGGAAGGGTTCGGCTCCCCGAAACCACAACACACACGGGGGTACGAACAACGCGAAAGGTGGTCGCGGCACCCGGAAGGTTGGAATAAGTTCGGCTTCCGGATTCTACGGCGGCCGAGAGGTTAGGAAGGGTTCGGCTCCTCGAAACCACAATGCACATCTATAGTTCCAAAACCGTACACTTTTCAGGGGTACTCGTGATCAAGTTTTTTGACCGCGACAGCTTGCCCAATTTTTCAGAATTTTCTCAGATTTTTTCACTGATATTTTGAAATTTTTGGAACAGGTACAAAAATAAAAAAAACATCTTCGAAAGTTACCCTAGGTCGTCTCAGAATCGCCCGAAACGCCTAGAAAACACTTCTCCCCGTGACGAAAATTTCGAAAAAAACTTTGAAAATTTTCGAAGCTCCAGAGTAGGTTAGGTTAGGTTAGGTTAGGTTAGGTTAGGTTAGGTTAGGTTAGGTTAGGTTAGGTTAGGTTAGGTTAGGTTAGGTTAGGTTAGGTTAGGTTAGGTTAGGTTAGGTTAGGTTAGGTTAGGTTAGGTTAGGTTAGGTTAGGTTAGGTTAGGTTAGGTTAGGTTAGGTTAGGTTAGGTTAGGTTAGGTTAGGTTAGGTTAGGTTAGGTTAGGTTAGGTTAGGTTAGGTTAGGTTAGGTTAGGTTAGGTTAGGTTAGGTTAGGTTAGGTTAGGTTAGGTTAGGTTAGGTTAGGTTAGGTTAGGTTAGGTTAGGTTAGGTTAGGTTAGGTTAGGTTAGGTTAGGTTAGGTTATAGCCATGACCACCGGTCGACTTTCGGTTTTTGAGTGAACTTTTTCGGATTTTTTCCGCTCTTTCCAATGCCGCTAATTATTCCAAAATCTACCGGGCCGTTTTTGAGATTTTGAGGGGGGGGGGGGCAAAAATGGGGGGGGGCGAGGGGGGGTGGGTGGGTCGGGTGCAGGATCCCCCCGCCCGTTATGTCCCCCACGGCCTTCTCCCCCCTCCCCCATTTGACCCCCCCCGGGGGGGGTGGGGGGGGAACGGTTGCTGGACCTATTTGGTCCTGGCATGAACTTTTCAGCCCTTGATTTATCGAAAAAAATGAGCCCCTAACCAACCCTCTCCGTAGCTTGGTTCAAAAGATAGGCGTTTTTCGAAAAATATCACCCACCTAACCTGACCCGACCCAACTCAAAAAGTGATGGTCGGACGCATAAAAGTTCTGCGCACCCGTTTCCGATGTCAGACTGACACCCCCCCTCAAAACCCCCCCCGCGGGGGGCGTGGGGGGGGAACCGTCGCTGGACCTAATTGGTCCAGACATGAACTTGGTAGAGCTTGATTTATCGAACAAAACGAGCCCTCAACGAACCCTCTCCGTAGAACGGTTCAGGAGATATGAATTTTTGAAAATTATTTCGCACCTAACCTAACCTATGTCGGAAACAACGGAAATTTTCTAAGTTTTTTTTCGAAATTTTCGTCACACAGAAACTTGATTTTTAGGCGTTTCAAACGATTCTGAGCCGATCTGTACCTATTTCGCGGGAACTTTTTTTTTTTTTTTTGAACGCACGACCCCAAAAACTTTGAAATTTTTCGAATTTTGAAAAAAAAAAATGTTACTCAGAGACTTGTTTTCTACGCGTTTCGAACGATTCTGAGCCGATCTGTACCTATCTCGCGGGAACTTTTTTTTTTTTTTTTGAACGCACAACCCCAAAAACTTTGAAATTTTTCGAATTTTCAAAAAAAAAATGTTACCCAGAGACTTGTTTTCTACGCGTTTCGAACGATTCTGAGCCGATCTGTACCTATTTCGCGGGAACTTTTTTTTTTTTTTCTTCCTAATTCCACCGCCCAACTCAAAAACTTCAAAATCGCCCCGGAAAATTCCGAAAAAATTCCAGGGGACCAGAGCGGTCATCGCGGTGAAAAAACCTCCTTGGAAGCATGTCGCTAAATCTCACGGTTCGGATTTTACAGCCGGCGTTTCCGCTTTCCCGGCGACCGACTTCCGATTCGACACCACCATCGCGTTTAGATGGCCATAATCCAGCGGGGACCCGCGGTAATTCAAATTTCAAGTCAATCGGATCGATTTCAGAAAAGTTAGGACAAGTTCGGCCCTCCGAGACATTGAATTCCGGACGGTTGGAATATGTTCGGCTTCCGGATTCTGCGGCGGCCGGAAGGTGAGAAAGGGTTCGGCTTCCCGAAACCACAACACACACGAGGGTACGAACAACGCGAAAGGTGGTCGCGGCACCCGGAAGGTTGGAATAAGTTCGGCTTCCGGATTCTACGGCGGCCGAGAGGTTAGGAAGGGTTCGGCTCCCCGAAACCACAACACACACGGGGGTACGAACAACGCGAAAGGTGGTCGCGGCACCCGGAAGGTTGGAATAAGTTCGGCTTCCGGATTCTACGGCGGCCGAGAGGTTAGGAAGGGTTCGGCTCCCCGAAACCACAACACACACGGGGGTACGAACAACGCGAAAGGTGGTCGCGGCACCCGGAAGGTTGGAATAAGTTCGGCTTCCGGATTCTACGGCGGCCGAGAGGTTAGGAAGGGTTCGGCTCCTCGAAACCACAATGCACATCTATAGTTCCAAAACCGTACACTTTTCAGGGGTACTCGTGATCAAGTTTTTTGACCGCGACAGCTTGCCCAATTTTTCAGAATTTTCTCAGATTTTTTCACTGATATTTTGAAATTTTTGGAACAGGTACAAAAATAAAAAAAACATCTTCGAAAGTTACCCTAGGTCGTCTCAGAATCGCCCGAAACGCCTAGAAAACACTTCTCCCCGTGACGAAAATTTCGAAAAAAACTTTGAAAATTTTCGAAGCTCCAGAGTAGGTTAGGTTAGGTTAGGTTAGGTTAGGTTAGGTTAGGTTAGGTTAGGTTAGGTTAGGTTAGGTTAGGTTAGGTTAGGTTAGGTTAGGTTAGGTTAGGTTAGGTTAGGTTAGGTTAGGTTAGGTTAGGTTAGGTTAGGTTAGGTTAGGTTATAGCCATGACCACCGGTCGACTTTCGGTTTTTGAGTGAACTTTTTCGGATTTTTTCCGCTCTTTCCAATGCCGCTAATTATTCCAAAATCTACCGGGCCGTTTTTGAGATTTTGAGGGGGGGGGGGGCAAAAATGGGGGGGGGCGAGGGGGGGTGGGTGGGTCGGGTGCAGGATCCCCCCGCCCGTTATGTCCCCCACGGCCTTCTCCCCCCTCCCCCATTTGACCCCCCCCGGGGGGGGTGGGGGGGGAACGGTTGCTGGACCTATTTGGTCCTGGCATGAACTTTTCAGCCCTTGATTTATCGAAAAAAATGAGCCCCTAACCAACCCTCTCCGTAGCTTGGTTCAAAAGATAGGCGTTTTTCGAAAAATATCACCCACCTAACCTGACCCGACCCAACTCAAAAAGTGATGGTCGGACGCATAAAAGTTCTGCGCACCCGTTTCCGATGTCAGACTGACACCCCCCCTCAAAACCCCCCCCGCGGGGGGCGTGGGGGGGGAACCGTCGCTGGACCTAATTGGTCCAGACATGAACTTGGTAGAGCTTGATTTATCGAACAAAACGAGCCCTCAACGAACCCTCTCCGTAGAACGGTTCAGGAGATATGAATTTTTGAAAATTATTTCGCACCTAACCTAACCTATGTCGGAAACAACGGAAATTTTCTAAGTTTTTTTTCGAAATTTTCGTCACACAGAAACTTGATTTTTAGGCGTTTCAAACGATTCTGAGCCGATCTGTACCTATTTCGCGGGAACTTTTTTTTTTTTTTTTGAACGCACGACCCCAAAAACTTTGAAATTTTTCGAATTTTGAAAAAA
Source organism: Diprion similis (assembly GCF_021155765.1). Taxonomy (NCBI): domain Eukaryota; kingdom Metazoa; phylum Arthropoda; class Insecta; order Hymenoptera; family Diprionidae; genus Diprion; species Diprion similis. The sequence continues at coordinate 27,428,326 of NC_060112.1, read as the reverse complement.
AAAAATGTTACTCAGAGACTTGTTTTCTACGCGTTTCGAACGATTCTGAGCCGATCTGTACCTATCTCGCGGGAACTTTTTTTTTTTTTTTTGAACGCACAACCCCAAAAACTTTGAAATTTTTCGAATTTTCAAAAAAAAAATGTTACCCAGAGACTTGTTTTCTACGCGTTTCGAACGATTCTGAGCCGATCTGTACCTATTTCGCGGGAACTTTTTTTTTTTTTTCTTCCTAATTCCACCGCCCAACTCAAAAACTTCAAAATCGCCCCGGAAAATTCCGAAAAAATTCCAGGGGACCAGAGCGGTCATCGCGGTGAAAAAACCTCCTTGGAAGCATGTCGCTAAATCTCACGGTTCGGATTTTACAGCCGGCGTTTCCGCTTTCCCGGCGACCGACTTCCGATTCGACACCACCATCGCGTTTAGATGGCCATAATCCAGCGGGGACCCGCGGTAATTCAAATTTCAAGTCAATCGGATCGATTTCAGAAAAGTTAGGACAAGTTCGGCCCTCCGAGACATTGAATTCCGGACGGTTGGAATATGTTCGGCTTCCGGATTCTGCGGCGGCCGGAAGGTGAGAAAGGGTTCGGCTTCCCGAAACCACAACACACACGAGGGTACGAACAACGCGAAAGGTGGTCGCGGCACCCGGAAGGTTGGAATAAGTTCGGCTTCCGGATTCTACGGCGGCCGAGAGGTTAGGAAGGGTTCGGCTCCCCGAAACCACAACACACACGGGGGTACGAACAACGCGAAAGGTGGTCGCGGCACCCGGAAGGTTGGAATAAGTTCGGCTTCCGGATTCTACGGCGGCCGAGAGGTTAGGAAGGGTTCGGCTCCCCGAAACCACAACACACACGGGGGTACGAACAACGCGAAAGGTGGTCGCGGCACCCGGAAGGTTGGAATAAGTTCGGCTTCCGGATTCTACGGCGGCCGAGAGGTTAGGAAGGGTTCGGCTCCTCGAAACCACAATGCACATCTATAGTTCCAAAACCGTACACTTTTCAGGGGTACTCGTGATCAAGTTTTTTGACCGCGACAGCTTGCCCAATTTTTCAGAATTTTCTCAGATTTTTTCACTGATATTTTGAAATTTTTGGAACAGGTACAAAAATAAAAAAAACATCTTCGAAAGTTACCCTAGGTCGTCTCAGAATCGCCCGAAACGCCTAGAAAACACTTCTCCCCGTGACGAAAATTTCGAAAAAAACTTTGAAAATTTTCGAAGCTCCAGAGTAGGTTAGGTTAGGTTAGGTTAGGTTAGGTTAGGTTAGGTTAGGTTAGGTTAGGTTAGGTTAGGTTAGGTTAGGTTAGGTTAGGTTAGGTTAGGTTAGGTTAGGTTAGGTTAGGTTAGGTTAGGTTAGGTTAGGTTAGGTTAGGTTAGGTTAGGTTAGGTTAGGTTAGGTTAGGTTATAGCCATGACCACCGGTCGACTTTCGGTTTTTGAGTGAACTTTTTCGGATTTTTTCCGCTCTTTCCAATGCCGCTAATTATTCCAAAATCTACCGGGCCGTTTTTGAGATTTTGAGGGGGGGGGGGGGCAAAAATGGGGGGGGGCGAGGGGGGGTGGGTGGGTCGGGTGCAGGATCCCCCCGCCCGTTATGTCCCCCACGGCCTTCTCCCCCCTCCCCCATTTGACCCCCCCCGGGGGGGGTGGGGGGGGAACGGTTGCTGGACCTATTTGGTCCTGGCATGAACTTTTCAGCCCTTGATTTATCGAAAAAAATGAGCCCCTAACCAACCCTCTCCGTAGCTTGGTTCAAAAGATAGGCGTTTTTCGAAAAATATCACCCACCTAACCTGACCCGACCCAACTCAAAAAGTGATGGTCGGACGCATAAAAGTTCTGCGCACCCGTTTCCGATGTCAGACTGACACCCCCCCTCAAAACCCCCCCCGCGGGGGGCGTGGGGGGGGAACCGTCGCTGGACCTAATTGGTCCAGACATGAACTTGGTAGAGCTTGATTTATCGAACAAAACGAGCCCTCAACGAACCCTCTCCGTAGAACGGTTCAGGAGATATGAATTTTTGAAAATTATTTCGCACCTAACCTAACCTATGTCGGAAACAACGGAAATTTTCTAAGTTTTTTTTCGAAATTTTCGTCACACAGAAACTTGATTTTTAGGCGTTTCAAACGATTCTGAGCCGATCTGTACCTATTTCGCGGGAACTTTTTTTTTTTTTTTTGAACGCACGACCCCAAAAACTTTGAAATTTTTCGAATTTTGAAAAAAAAAAATGTTACTCAGAGACTTGTTTTCTACGCGTTTCGAACGATTCTGAGCCGATCTGTACCTATCTCGCGGGAACTTTTTTTTTTTTTTTTGAACGCACAACCCCAAAAACTTTGAAATTTTTCGAATTTTCAAAAAAAAAATGTTACCCAGAGACTTGTTTTCTACGCGTTTCGAACGATTCTGAGCCGATCTGTACCTATTTCGCGGGAACTTTTTTTTTTTTTTCTTCCTAATTCCACCGCCCAACTCAAAAACTTCAAAATCGCCCCGGAAAATTCCGAAAAAATTCCAGGGGACCAGAGCGGTCATCGCGGTGAAAAAACCTCCTTGGAAGCATGTCGCTAAATCTCACGGTTCGGATTTTACAGCCGGCGTTTCCGCTTTCCCGGCGACCGACTTCCGATTCGACACCACCATCGCGTTTAGATGGCCATAATCCAGCGGGGACCCGCGGTAATTCAAATTTCAAGTCAATCGGATCGATTTCAGAAAAGTTAGGACAAGTTCGGCCCTCCGAGACATTGAATTCCGGACGGTTGGAATATGTTCGGCTTCCGGATTCTGCGGCGGCCGGAAGGTGAGAAAGGGTTCGGCTTCCCGAAACCACAACACACACGAGGGTACGAACAACGCGAAAGGTGGTCGCGGCACCCGGAAGGTTGGAATAAGTTCGGCTTCCGGATTCTACGGCGGCCGAGAGGTTAGGAAGGGTTCGGCTCCCCGAAACCACAACACACACGGGGGTACGAACAACGCGAAAGGTGGTCGCGGCACCCGGAAGGTTGGAATAAGTTCGGCTTCCGGATTCTACGGCGGCCGAGAGGTTAGGAAGGGTTCGGCTCCCCGAAACCACAACACACACGGGGGTACGAACAACGCGAAAGGTGGTCGCGGCACCCGGAAGGTTGGAATAAGTTCGGCTTCCGGATTCTACGGCGGCCGAGAGGTTAGGAAGGGTTCGGCTCCTCGAAACCACAATGCACATCTATAGTTCCAAAACCGTACACTTTTCAGGGGTACTCGTGATCAAGTTTTTTGACCGCGACAGCTTGCCCAATTTTTCAGAATTTTCTCAGATTTTTTCACTGATATTTTGAAATTTTTGGAACAGGTACAAAAATAAAAAAAACATCTTCGAAAGTTACCCTAGGTCGTCTCAGAATCGCCCGAAACGCCTAGAAAACACTTCTCCCCGTGACGAAAATTTCGAAAAAAACTTTGAAAATTTTCGAAGCTCCAGAGTAGGTTAGGTTAGGTTAGGTTAGGTTAGGTTAGGTTAGGTTAGGTTAGGTTAGGTTAGGTTAGGTTAGGTTAGGTTAGGTTAGGTTAGGTTAGGTTAGGTTAGGTTAGGTTAGGTTAGGTTAGGTTAGGTTAGGTTAGGTTAGGTTAGGTTAGGTTAGGTTAGGTTAGGTTAGGTTAGGTTAGGTTAGGTTAGGTTAGGTTAGGTTAGGTTAGGTTAGGTTAGGTTAGGTTAGGTTAGGTTAGGTTAGGTTAGGTTAGGTTAGGTTAGGTTAGGTTAGGTTAGGTTATAGCCATGACCACCGGTCGACTTTCGGTTTTTGAGTGAACTTTTTCGGATTTTTTCCGCTCTTTCCAATGCCGCTAATTATTCCAAAATCTACCGGGCCGTTTTTGAGATTTTGAGGGGGGGGGGGGGCAAAAATGGGGGGGGGCGAGGGGGGGTGGGTGGGTCGGGTGCAGGATCCCCCCGCCCGTTATGTCCCCCACGGCCTTCTCCCCCCTCCCCCATTTGACCCCCCCCGGGGGGGGTGGGGGGGGAACGGTTGCTGGACCTATTTGGTCCTGGCATGAACTTTTCAGCCCTTGATTTATCGAAAAAAATGAGCCCCTAACCAACCCTCTCCGTAGCTTGGTTCAAAAGATAGGCGTTTTTCGAAAAATATCACCCACCTAACCTGACCCGACCCAACTCAAAAAGTGATGGTCGGACGCATAAAAGTTCTGCGCACCCGTTTCCGATGTCAGACTGACACCCCCCCTCAAAACCCCCCCCGCGGGGGGCGTGGGGGGGGAACCGTCGCTGGACCTAATTGGTCCAGACATGAACTTGGTAGAGCTTGATTTATCGAACAAAACGAGCCCTCAACGAACCCTCTCCGTAGAACGGTTCAGGAGATATGAATTTTTGAAAATTATTTCGCACCTAACCTAACCTATGTCGGAAACAACGGAAATTTTCTAAGTTTTTTTTCGAAATTTTCGTCACACAGAAACTTGATTTTTAGGCGTTTCAAACGATTCTGAGCCGATCTGTACCTATTTCGCGGGAACTTTTTTTTTTTTTTTTGAACGCACGACCCCAAAAACTTTGAAATTTTTCGAATTTTGAAAAAAAAAAATGTTACTCAGAGACTTGTTTTCTACGCGTTTCGAACGATTCTGAGCCGATCTGTACCTATCTCGCGGGAACTTTTTTTTTTTTTTTTGAACGCACAACCCCAAAAACTTTGAAATTTTTCGAATTTTCAAAAAAAAAATGTTACCCAGAGACTTGTTTTCTACGCGTTTCGAACGATTCTGAGCCGATCTGTACCTATTTCGCGGGAACTTTTTTTTTTTTTTCTTCCTAATTCCACCGCCCAACTCAAAAACTTCAAAATCGCCCCGGAAAATTCCGAAAAAATTCCAGGGGACCAGAGCGGTCATCGCGGTGAAAAAACCTCCTTGGAAGCATGTCGCTAAATCTCACGGTTCGGATTTTACAGCCGGCGTTTCCGCTTTCCCGGCGACCGACTTCCGATTCGACACCACCATCGCGTTTAGATGGCCATAATCCAGCGGGGACCCGCGGTAATTCAAATTTCAAGTCAATCGGATCGATTTCAGAAAAGTTAGGACAAGTTCGGCCCTCCGAGACATTGAATTCCGGACGGTTGGAATATGTTCGGCTTCCGGATTCTGCGGCGGCCGGAAGGTGAGAAAGGGTTCGGCTTCCCGAAACCACAACACACACGAGGGTACGAACAACGCGAAAGGTGGTCGCGGCACCCGGAAGGTTGGAATAAGTTCGGCTTCCGGATTCTACGGCGGCCGAGAGGTTAGGAAGGGTTCGGCTCCCCGAAACCACAACACACACGGGGGTACGAACAACGCGAAAGGTGGTCGCGGCACCCGGAAGGTTGGAATAAGTTCGGCTTCCGGATTCTACGGCGGCCGAGAGGTTAGGAAGGGTTCGGCTCCCCGAAACCACAACACACACGGGGGTACGAACAACGCGAAAGGTGGTCGCGGCACCCGGAAGGTTGGAATAAGTTCGGCTTCCGGATTCTACGGCGGCCGAGAGGTTAGGAAGGGTTCGGCTCCTCGAAACCACAATGCACATCTATAGTTCCAAAACCGTACACTTTTCAGGGGTACTCGTGATCAAGTTTTTTGACCGCGACAGCTTGCCCAATTTTTCAGAATTTTCTCAGATTTTTTCACTGATATTTTGAAATTTTTGGAACAGGTACAAAAATAAAAAAAACATCTTCGAAAGTTACCCTAGGTCGTCTCAGAATCGCCCGAAACGCCTAGAAAACACTTCTCCCCGTGACGAAAATTTCGAAAAAAACTTTGAAAATTTTCGAAGCTCCAGAGTAGGTTAGGTTAGGTTAGGTTAGGTTAGGTTAGGTTAGGTTAGGTTAGGTTAGGTTAGGTTAGGTTAGGTTAGGTTAGGTTAGGTTAGGTTAGGTTAGGTTAGGTTAGGTTAGGTTAGGTTAGGTTAGGTTAGGTTAGGTTAGGTTAGGTTAGGTTAGGTTAGGTTAGGTTAGGTTAGGTTATAGCCGTTGCCATCGGTGGACTTTCGGTTTTTGAGTGAACTTTTTCGGATTTTTTCCGCTCTTTCCGATGCCGCTATTTATTCCAAAATCTATCGGGCCGTTTTTGAGATTTTGAGGGGGGGGGGGGCAAAAATGGGGGGGGGCGAGGGTGGGTGGGTGGGTCGGGTGCAGGATCCCCCCGCCCGTTATGTCCCCCACGGCCCCCTCCCTCCTCCCCCATTTGACCCCCCCCGGGGGGGGTGGGGGGGGGAACGGTTGCTGGACCTATTTGGTCCTGGCATGAACTTTTTAGCCCTTGATTTATCGAAAAAAATGAGCCCCTAACCAACCCTCTCCGTAGATTGGTTCAAAAGATAGGCGTTTTTCGAAAAATATCACCCACCTAACCTGACCCGACTCAACTCAAAAAGTGATGGTCGGACGCATAAAAATTCTGCGCACCCGTTTCCGATGTCAGACTGACACCCCCCCTCAAAACCCCCCCCCGCGGGGGGCGTGGGGGGGGGACCGTCGCTGGACCTAATTGGTCCAGACATGAACTTGGTAGAGCTTGATTTATCGAACAAAACGAGCCCTCAACGAACCCTCTCCGTAGAACGGTTTAGGAGATATGAATTTTTGAAAATTATTTTGCACCTAACCTAACCTATGTCGGAAACAACGGAAATTTTCTAAGTTTTTTTCCGAAATTTTCGTCACACAGAAACTTGTTTTTTAGGCGTTTCAAACGATTCTGAGCCGATCTGTACCTATTTCGCGGGAACTTTTTTTTTTTTTTTTGAACGCACAACCCCAAAAACTTTAAAATTTTTCGAATTTTCAAAAAAAAAAATTTTACCCAGAGACTTGTTTTCTACGCGTTTCGAACGATTCTGAGCCGATCTGTACCTATTTGGCGGGTACTTTTTTTTTTTTTTTTTGAACGCACGACCCAAAAAACTTTGAAATTTATCGGATTTCGAAAAAAAAATTAGTCACCCAGAGACTTGTTTTCTAGGCGTTTTGGACGATTCTGAGCCGATCGGTACCTATTTGTCGGGAACTTTTTTTTTTTTTTTTCCTAATTCCACCGCCCAACTCAAAAACTTCAAAATCGCCCCGAAAAATTCCGAAAAAATTCCAGTGAACCAGTGCGGTCATCGCGGTGAAAAAACCTCCTCAGAAGCATGTCGCTAAATCTCACGGTTCGGATTTTACAGCCGGCGTTTCCGCTTTCCCGGCGACCGACTTCCGATTCGACACCACCATCGCGTTTAGATGGCCATAATCAAGCGGGGACCCGCGGTAATTCAAATTTCAAGTCGATCGGATCGATTTCAGAAAAGTTAGGACAAGTTCGGCCCTCCGAGACCTTGGATTCCGGACGGTTGGAATATGTTCGGCTTCCGGATTCTGCGGCGGCCGGAAGGTGAGAAAGGGTTCGGCTTCCCGAAACCACAACACACACGAGGGTACGAACAACGCGAAAGGTGGTCGCGGCACCCGGAAGGTTGGAATAAGTTCGGCTTCCGGATTCTACGGCGGCCGAGAGGTTAGGAAGGGTTCGGCTCCCCGAAACCACAACACACACGGGGGTACGAACAACGCGAGAGGTGGTCGCGGCACCCGGAAGGTTGGAATAAGTTCGGCTTCCGGATTCTACGGCGGCCGAGAGGTTAGGAAGGGTTCGGCTCCCCGAAACCACAATGCACATCTATAGTTCCAAAACCGTACACTTTTCAGGGGTACTTGTGATCAAGTTTTTTGACCGCGACAGCTTGCCTAATTTTTCAGAATTTTCTCAGATTTTTTCACTGATATTTTGAAATTTTTGAAACATGTACAAAAATAAAAAAATGTCTTCGAAAGTTACCCTGGGTCGTCTCAGAATCGCCCGAAACGCCTAGAAAACACTTCTCCCCGTGACGAAAATTTCGAAAAAAACTTTGAAAATTTCCGACGCTCCAGAGTAGGTTAGGTTAGGTTAGGTTAGGTTAGGTTAGGTTAGGTTAGGTTAGGTTAGGTTAGGTTAGGTTAGGTTAGGTTAGGTTAGGTTAGGTTAGGTTAGGTTAGGTTAGGTTAGGTTAGGTTAGGTTAGGTTAGGTTAGGTTAGGTTAGGTTAGGTTAGGTTAGGTTAGGTTAGGTTAGGTTAGGTTAGGTTAGGTTAGGTTAGGTTAGGTTAGGTTAGGTTAGGTTAGGTTAGGTTAGGTTAGGTTAGGTTAGGTTAGGTTAGGTTCCCCCACGTGGCTGTCACCTTGTCGTGGTGTGGGGGCTCGAGGCTCTCCGTGGTGAGCCCTGGGGGCGATGCCGGCGGGACCTTGGTCCCGGTAGGTTCAACCCAGCCGGTAAGGCCCCGGGTGGAGCGGAGGGTGACTAACGACAGCCGTGTATGAATGGTGTGTGTGTGAATCAATGAACGAGTGCATGAGATGTGGTTGGGGCCCTGAGGGATATTCCTCAGAGACTAATCAAGGGAGGAGTAGTTGCCGACCGACCAGGGCTGCGAGTGACGTCAGTACCTTTTAACGGACCGCTGTGGCGTACTACGGGTAAACGTAAGTCCAGAAGACTTGTTCTTCTGGCAAAGGTCCCAGGAAACCACATGTCCAAAGTGGGAGAACCGCTCCTCGCGGCCGTCTGGAGCCAATCTGGGGGTTGAACTTGGGGTCTCGGGCGCATGTATGGAGGATTACCCGGTCAGTATTTCCTCATATCCGACGTCCGGTAGGATAAATCCGGCACCGTCTTACCCGGCCAGTGGCCTACCCTGTTTCGGATTGACAGGGAAATCCCTGGTCGGGAGACGCTAAAGACGTAGGGACGGGGGGTTCGCACGGATAGGCCGACCACCGACAAGCCGACAGCGGCTTCCGTGCGAGGGGAATAGGTTCTTTATCGGCGGGGATAGATGCCACACTGCGGTGTGGCTGGCATGATGCCCGAACCGTCGTTAATCTTTACAATGTTACAGAATGGATTCTTTTTTCAAACAACCAACCGAGGCGAGGAAGGAGGGAGCGGTACGTGGACGACCGAGTGGGAGAGGCACCCGAGGTCGTACGGCGGTCAGGGGCATCACCTGGCCACCTAGCGACAGTGGAGGCGAAGCTGGGGTCTCGGCCCTAGCCACCACGATGGAAGCCGTAGGCGCGAAGGAGGCGCAGGAGACGGAAGGTGCAGGGGAACGCCACACATCCCCGCAGCAGCAGCGTGAGCAGCTGCGCTGTAAGCGCAAGGGGGCGGAGCTGACCCCACCCGCGTTGCTGGCGGCCTCGGACGAGGAGCTATTCATACCGCGCAAGCCCGAGGGTTCCGGGGAAGGGACTCCGCGGGTGACAACGGTGCAAATGGCAGGGCAGCGGCCAGGGAGCCCGATTCAAACGGAAGAAGAGGAGGAGGAACGCGAACGCCTCGGCGCCCGACCTAAGGGCAAGAAGAGGCGCACTGCGGCGAGCAGAACAACGTGCCCTGAGGACGACTCGGAGGCCTGGGAAGCTGGCTCGGAACGTAGCGTCCATGGGAACAGGGGGGAGGCCGGTATTCCCTCAACGGTGGGGGAAAGAGGTGGGACTGCGTTCGACTCCCCGGAGGAGACCCCGCAGGGTGTGGGCCTTATCGAGCACAGGGTCATGTCGGCGGCCGACCTCGGCGCCCTTATCAGGGAATGGCTTGATGAGATTGATGACATCAGGATCAGGTGTAGGTCCATGCAGGGGAAGCTAAGCGGTGATATGAAGAAAAGGGTGGCATGGGCTAGGCAGGCCCTTCTCACGCTCACCTGCAAAGCGGAGGGAGCAAGCGAGCCATCGCTTCTGCAGACCCGAAACTCGGAACTGGAAGCCCAGTTGCAGAAGGCCCACAGGGAGAGAGACGAGCTCCGGCGGAAGCTGGAGGAACGCCAGCAGGAGGTAGGCAGGCCCTATACCGACCTGCAGCGCCGTAGTGCGGGCACGTATGCCCAGGCCGCAGGTGGGAGCCCTTCGGACACACCCGGTGGCCGGACAACAAGGGACCCCAACCGAACAGGTACCCTCGACTTGGCGGCAGCCAGGAGGGGGGCTGAGACCGCCAGCGAGGGGCCACCGACGGCCACGTCAGCTGGTGCCTCCGAGTTCGAACTCCGCCTGACGGGGTCCGAACTGAGGATGGTGCCGGATGGCGACAGGGCCATAAGCGAAGAGCTGGCCAGGCAGTCCGCTGCCCTGAAGGAGGTACGGAACGAGGTCAGCAGGATCTCTCGCATGCTCCTCAGTGACGGCAACGGAGAAGGAAGGGCTGGTCGAAGAGCCGGTGCTCCCGCGAGAAGCACCAGCGACGCACAGACCGTACCCGACGAACCCGCAGTGCTACTCAGCACGGCGCAAGCCACGGAGGGTGGCAGCCAGACAACATCGGCCACCCTGGGGGGTGTACAAGAGCCCATGGAAACCGGTGAGGAGGTCTGGGTAGAGGTGGGCACTACTGGAGGAAAGAAGAGTAGGAGCAAGCCCACGGATGGAAGGGCCCGGGAACCCGGAAAGACCCCGACAGGGCCTCCGCATAACGCTACAACGGCGACGGAGGCGCGCACAAACGGGGAGAAATCCCAGGTGCCCCGCCGCAGGGCACCAAGGACAGCTGCAGTAGCGATCAAGGCCAAAGACAAGGGCCCGGGCTACGCAGAGATATTGAAGTTCTCCCGCGGGAGGGTCGAACTTGCCGACCTGGGCATTGGGGAGACGAGGCTGCGACGAGCGGCCAATGGGGGGGTCCTTATCGAGATCCCCGGCCCGGACAACTCCAAGAAAGCGGATAGCCTAGCAGCGGAGCTGTCCACCGTGATCGGCGAAAAATACGGCGATGCGGTCCTGGTGACAAGGCCCGTCGTCAAGGGAGAACTAAGGGTCCAGGGCCTGGACGACTCGGTGTCCACCGAGGAACTGACAGGCGTCATTGCGGGACTGGGGGGTTGCGATCCGGGGGAAGTCCGTACTGGAGCCCCGAGGAGACTACCTAACGGACTTTTTAGTGCATGGGTCCAGTGCCCCCTAAGGGCTGCTTCAGCGGTGGCGGCCAAGGGCAAGTTCAGGGTTGGGTGGACTACTGTCAGGGCAGAACTGCTGGAGGCCCGGCCGAAGCAATGCTTCAAGTGTTGGGATTTCGGACACATAGGGAGCGCATGTAGGGCCACAACGGCGCGTGGCGCTGCCTGCTACAGGTGCGGCGCTGATGGCCACCGGGCACGTGACTGCACGGCCGCCCCTAAATGCGCGGTCTGCGAGGGGAAGGGAAGAAGCAGCGCGCACAGGATGGGTTCAGCGCGCTGTTCAACTGCGATGGAGCGGGGTCGGGGGCCCGCGTTTAAAGAAAGCGAGAATGGCCAGGTTTCTCCAAATCAACCTGAACCGTAGCCGTGGGGCCCAAGACCTGCTGAGCCAGTCTGTTCTGGAGGGGGGGGTTGATGTGTGCCTTATCACAGAGCCTCACACCGTCCCGCCCGCGGGCAGCTGGCTGGGCAGCGTGGACGGCCTAGCGGCCGTTCACTGGCGGACGGATGGACACACAAACGGGTGTGCGCTACTGAGGAGGGGAAGGGGATACGTCGTCGTCAGATGCGGAGACATAGTCCTCGTATCCGTATACATATCCCCTAACGTTTCCCTGGATGAGTACTCCGCATACCTGGACGACCTAACGTCGGCTATCCAGTCGACGGGGGCCAATGGCAGGGGGGTTGTAGTTGGAGGCGACTTCAACGGGCGATCTAGGATGTGGGACCCCAGCGGGGTAAATCAGAGGGGGGAACTCCTGGAGGGGTGGGCAGCGTCGTGCGGCCTGTGCCTACATAACGACGGCAGGACACCAACGTGCGTCAGACCGCAAGGATCGTCCGTGGTGGACCTGACGTGGACAACGCCGAGTTTGGTACCAATGGTCCAAGAGTGGCGGGTCCTGGAGGACAGGGAGTCACTCTCCGACCATCGGTACATCACCTTTAGGATCGGCAGCTCTGGACGCGGAGGACATAGGGGTAGGGCAAGTCACGCGCGATGGAGCTGGAGCAGGTTCGACCCCAGCCGGTTTGCCGAAGCTTTAGCGCCTGCACCCGCCTGGGGCCCGACGGGAAGGGACCGGGAAACAGCGTCAAGCCTGACGGCCTGGGTCGAACGGACCATGTCCGAGGCGTGCGACGCGGCTGCCCCGCGGGCACGTAACAGGGGCCGCAGAAAGGCGGCATTCTGGTGGAACGAGGAGCTAGCCGCCATGCGAAGGGCGTGCGTGGTAGCCAGGAGGCGTCTCACCAGGGCAAGGCGGACCGCTGGCAACTCCTCCTCGCAGGAGATGGAGGACGCCTACCGGACCGCGAAGAAGAGGTTTCGGGACAGCATTAAGGCGGCTAAGGCTAGGGCATGGGAGGACCTCGTGGGTTCCGTGGACTCGGATCCATGGGGCCTCCCCTACAAACTAGTGCTGGGCAAGCTCCGGACCTCCCAGAGGGGGTTGACGGAGACTCTGGACGAAGACACCCTGGGAACTCTTCTTGGCGGCCTGTTCCCGAGAGGCGAAAGATGCGCGCTCAGGTCACTGGAAGGGCTGGACTGGAACGAAGAGTGGAGGGTCACGGACGAAGAGGTCCGGACGGCGATCAGGAGGGGTAGTGCACGCAACGTCGCCCCGGGGCCGGATGGCATCAGGGTGGCAGCCTGGTCCAAGGTCCCGGAAGAAATGGTCGCGCTCGTTGCGCGTAGCTTCACTCTCTGCCTAAGGGAGGGGACCGTACCGCGGTCATGGAAAAGGGCCCGACTGGCTCTGATCCCCAAGGGGGGTGCACCAGATGGGCCGATCCCAAAAGTGAGGCCGATCTGCATCCTCAACGAGCTGGGGAAAACCTTCGAGAGGGTCCTTGTAGGTCGGCTAGGAGGATGGGTCGAGGAAAACGCCAGACCCCGCCTCTCGGAGGACCAGTATGGCTTCCGGGAAGGAAGAGCAACCAGCGACGCACTGATAAGGGTGCGCCGCTTCGTCGAGAACGCCACAAAAAAGGGGGGCTGTGCGCTGGCCGTGTCGTTGGATATTGCCAACGCATTCAACAGCCTCCCGTGGCCGGTTATTGGTAGGGCGCTTAGCGATAAGGAGGTACCTGAGTACCTGCAGCGGGTGCTGCAGGCGTACTTGAGTGACAGGTACATTGAGTACCCCGATAGCAGCGGCGAAATCCGGAGTATGGAGGTGACCGCTGGGGTCCCACAGGGGTCAGTACTTGGCCCTCTGCTGTGGAATCTGACCTTCGATGAGGTACTGCGGACTGGGGGGGAGACGGGCTGTGCTGTGGTCTGCTACGCAGACGACACACTAGTGTTGAGCTCCGCAGAGGAGCCGTCGACGACGGTAGCCCTGGCGAACACCCTAATAGCAAGGGTATGTAGGGTTATAGCGCGCCTCGGCTTAACGGTGGCAGCGGCCAAGACGGAGGCCGTCCTATTCAGGCAGAAACGAAGGGGAGGCATCGTGACCGCCCCGGACGTTAGGGTCGGTGGAAAGGTCGTACCGTTGACGGGATCGATGAAGTATTTAGGGGTGCGGCTGGACCCGCACCTGTCCTTCAGGGAGCACTTTCAAGCCTTGGACGCCAGGCTGGGTGCAGTGACAAGGGCGCTAGGGCGGCTGATGCCCAACCTGAGGGGGCCATCCGAGGCAAGACGCCGACTTTATGGAGGCACAATGTCCTCGGTGCTTCTATACGGGGCACCCGTGTGGGGGGACGTCGCAGAAGCGTCAAAGCCGATCAGGCGGGGGATTGAAAAGTTCCAAAGAAGGATCTGCGCGAGGGTCGTCGCGGCATACCGGACGGCATCGTTTACCGCAGTGACGCTCCTGGCAAGATCACCTCCGCTCTACCTGGTGGCCGGGGCGTACTCACGGGCGTTTGCCAGGATTTGCCGCTCCCGGCGGGATGGGACATGGTCTCAGGGGCTCTCCAAGGCCATCAAGGAGGAAGAGCTGGGGACAGCGCGGGAGAGATGGAAAAGGTCTCTCGAAGGGCCAAGCCTCCCCAGTAGCAGGCTGAGGAGGGCTATTCTGGCGAACTGGGAGGGGTGGCTTGACAGAAGACATGGCAACCTCACTTTCAGGGTGACCCAGCTGCTGACAGGTCACGGCTGTTTCGCCGAATTCCTAAACAGGATCGGAAGAGCAGAGGAGCCGACCTGCTGGCACTGTGAGGAGGCGGTGGACACAGCGAGCCACACGCTAGAGGACTGTACCGCCTGGGAGGGGGAGAGAAACGCCCTACGCGAGACCATTGGGGACGATCTCACCCTTGACGGGGTGATCCGGGGAATGGTATCGTCAGAAGATGGGTGGGCGGCGGTTACCCGCTTTGCGGAGCGGGTAATGGCTGCCAAGGAACGGGTAGAAAGGGAGCGACAGCACTCGGCAGCGCTATCGGGACGCAGACGGGCTGGGCGCCCACGCGCTAGAGAACGCGACGAGGGCGAACACGGGTAGGGTGGGTCATTACCCACAAAGGTAGGGGCCTGAAAGGACCGGGGGGTCAGGCTGCTGGCGGGCCTCCCTTTCGCCGCCTGGGGTGGGGCCGGGGGGGGCACGGGGCGTCGTAGGTTGCGATAGATAGCTGGGGCTAGGTTTACTAGGTTGGCTGGTATCGCCCCGTACGCCTCTTCTTCTTCCCTGGCCCCTGCCTCGTGGTGGCGGGATGGGACGGTTCCGCCGGAGCTCTGTTCTGCCTGGCACCTGCAGGAAGTAGCCGTCACGTCCTACTTAGCTAGGAACGCAACGGGGGGCGGAGGGGCCGCCGCCCGCTGGGCGACTCCGTCGAAGGGCGGAGTGTCAGCCACAGCGGTAACCGGGACCCCTCCGAACAGGAAGGAGCACGAGGAGGAGAAACCGCGTGCAAAGACGTTGAGGAGGAGAATAGGAGGCGCAACTCCTGAAACAGCTAACGGGAAAGGTAGCGCGAAAGCGCGAAGGTGCCGAGGGGTTTCCTGAGGTCATGCCTCGCGGTGGTTCCGGGGAGCCCCTCAACCCCGCACCGGGGTGGCCGCTGGTTTTTTAGTGGGTGTGAGTCCCACACTACCCTGGGGATTCTTGCGCGAATCCTCAGGGTGTGCATAAGGCATTTTTCCAGCGATATCAAAAAAAAAAAAAAAAAAAAAAAAAAAAAAGGTTAGGTTAGGTTAGGTTAGGTTAGGTTAGGTTAGGTTAGGTTAGGTTAGGTTAGGTTAGGTTAGGTTAGGTTAGGTTAGGTTAGGTTAGGTTAGGTTAGGTTAGGTTAGGTTAGGTTAGGTTAGGTTAGGTTAGGTTAGGTTAGGTTAGGTTAGGTTATAGCCGTTGCCATCGGTGGACTTTCGGTTTTTGAGTGAACTTTTTCGGATTTTTTCCGCTCTTTCCGATGCCGCTATTTATTCCAAAATCTATCGGGCCGTTTTTGAGATTTTGAGGGGGGGGGGGGGCAAAAATGGGGGGGGGCGAGGGTGGGTGGGTGGGTCGGGTGCAGGATCCCCCCGCCCGTTATGTCCCCCACGGCCCCCTCCCTCCTCCCCCATTTGACCCCCCCCGGGGGGGGTGGGGGGGGAACGGTTGCTGGACCTATTTGGTCCTGGCATGAACTTTTTAGCCCTTGATTTATCGAAAAAAATGAGCCCCTAACCAACCCTCTCCGTAGATTGGTTCAAAAGATAGGCGTTTTTCGAAAAATATCACCCACCTAACCTGACCCGACTCAACTCAAAAAGTGATGGTCGGACGCATAAAAATTCTGCGCACCCGTTTCCGATGTCAGACTGACACCCCCCCTCAAAACCCCCCCCGCGGGGGGCGTGGGGGGGGGACCGTCGCTGGACCTAATTGGTCCAGACATGAACTTGGTAGAGCTTGATTTATCGAACAAAACGAGCCCTCAACGAACCCTCTCCGTAGAACGGTTTAGGAGATATGAATTTTTGAAAATTATTTTGCACCTAACCTAACCTATGTCGGAAACAACGGAAATTTTCTAAGTTTTTTTCCGAAATTTTCGTCACACAGAAACTTGTTTTTTAGGCGTTTCAAACGATTCTGAGCCGATCTGTACCTATTTCGCGGGAACTTTTTTTTTTTTTTTTGAACGCACAACCCCAAAAACTTTAAAATTTTTCGAATTTTCAAAAAAAAAAATTTTACCCAGAGACTTGTTTTCTACGCGTTTCGAACGATTCTGAGCCGATCTGTACCTATTTGGCGGGTACTTTTTTTTTTTTTTTTTGAACGCACGACCCAAAAAACTTTGAAATTTATCGGATTTCGAAAAAAAAATTAGTCACCCAGAGACTTGTTTTCTAGGCGTTTTGGACGATTCTGAGCCGATCGGTACCTATTTGTCGGGAACTTTTTTTTTTTTTTTTCCTAATTCCACCGCCCAACTCAAAAACTTCAAAATCGCCCCGAAAAATTCCGAAAAAATTCCAGTGAACCAGTGCGGTCATCGCGGTGAAAAAACCTCCTCAGAAGCATGTCGCTAAATCTCACGGTTCGGATTTTACAGCCGGCGTTTCCGCTTTCCCGGCGACCGACTTCCGATTCGACACCACCATCGCGTTTAGATGGCCATAATCAAGCGGGGACCCGCGGTAATTCAAATTTCAAGTCGATCGGATCGATTTCAGAAAAGTTAGGACAAGTTCGGCCCTCCGAGACCTTGGATTCCGGACGGTTGGAATATGTTCGGCTTCCGGATTCTGCGGCGGCCGGAAGGTGAGAAAGGGTTCGGCTTCCCGAAACCACAACACACACGAGGGTACGAACAACGCGAAAGGTGGTCGCGGCACCCGGAAGGTTGGAATAAGTTCGGCTTCCGGATTCTACGGCGGCCGAGAGGTTAGGAAGGGTTCGGCTCCCCGAAACCACAACACACACGGGGGTACGAACAACGCGAGAGGTGGTCGCGGCACCCGGAAGGTTGGAATAAGTTCGGCTTCCGGATTCTACGGCGGCCGAGAGGTTAGGAAGGGTTCGGCTCCCCGAAACCACAATGCACATCTATAGTTCCAAAACCGTACACTTTTCAGGGGTACTTGTGATCAAGTTTTTTGACCGCGACAGCTTGCCTAATTTTTCAGAATTTTCTCAGATTTTTTCACTGATATTTTGAAATTTTTGAAACATGTACAAAAATAAAAAAATGTCTTCGAAAGTTACCCTGGGTCGTCTCAGAATCGCCCGAAACGCCTAGAAAACACTTCTCCCCGTGACGAAAATTTCGAAAAAAACTTTGAAAATTTCCGACGCTCCAGAGTAGGTTAGGTTAGGTTAGGTTAGGTTAGGTTAGGTTAGGTTAGGTTAGGTTAGGTTAGGTTAGGTTAGGTTAGGTTAGGTTAGGTTAGGTTAGGTTAGGTTAGGTTAGGTTAGGTTAGGTTAGGTTAGGTTAGGTTAGGTTAGGTTAGGTTAGGTTAGGTTAGGTTAGGTTAGGTTAGGTTAGGTTAGGTTAGGTTAGGTTAGGTTAGGTTAGGTTAGGTTAGGTTAGGTTAGGTTAGGTTAGGTTAGGTTAGGTTAGGTTAGGTTAGGTTAGGTTAGGTTAGGTTAGGTTAGGTTAGGTTAGGTTAGGTTAGGTTAGGTTAGGTTAGGTTAGGTTAGGTTAGGTTAGGTTAGGTTAGGTTAGGTTAGGTTAGGTTAGGTTAGGTTAGGTTAGGTTAGGTTAGGTTAGGTTAGGTTAGGTTAGGTTAGGTTAGGTTAGGTTAGGTTAGGTTAGGTTAGGTTAGGTTAGGTTAGGTTAGGTTAGGTTAGGTTAGGTTAGGTTAGGTTAGGTTAGGTTAGGTTAGGTTAGGTTAGGTTAGGTTAGGTTAGGTTAGGTTAGGTTAGGTTAGGTTAGGTTAGGTTAGGTTAGGTTAGGTTAGGTTAGGTTAGGTTAGGTTAGGTTAGGTTAGGTTAGGTTAGGTTAGGTTAGGTTAGGTTAGGTTAGGTTAGGTTAGGTTAGGTTAGGTTAGGTTAGGTTAGGTTAGGTTAGGTTAGGTTAGGTTAGGTTAGGTTAGGTTAGGTTAGGTTAGGTTAGGTTAGGTTAGGTTAGGTTAGGTTAGGTTAGGTTAGGTTAGGTTAGGTTAGGTTAGGTTAGGTTAGGTTAGGTTAGGTTAGGTTAGGTTAGGTTAGGTTAGGTTAGGTTAGGTTAGGTTAGGTTAGGTTAGGTTAGGTTAGGTTAGGTTAGGTTAGGTTAGGTTAGGTTAGGTTAGGTTAGGTTAGGTTAGGTTAGGTTAGGTTAGGTTAGGTTAGGTTAGGTTAGGTTAGGTTAGGTTAGGTTAGGTTAGGTTAGGTTAGGTTAGGTTAGGTTAGGTTAGGTTAGGTTAGGTTAGGTTAGGTTAGGTTAGGTTAGGTTAGGTTAGGTTAGGTTAGGTTAGGTTAGGTTAGGTTAGGTTAGGTTAGGTTAGGTTAGGTTAGGTTAGGTTAGGTTAGGTTAGGTTAGGTTAGGTTAGGTTAGGTTAGGTTAGGTTAGGTTAGGTTAGGTTAGGTTAGGTTAGGTTAGGTTAGGTTAGGTTAGGTTAGGTTAGGTTAGGTTAGGTTAGGTTAGGTTAGGTTAGGTTAGGTTAGGTTAGGTTAGGTTAGGTTAGGTTAGGTTAGGTTAGGTTAGGTTAGGTTAGGTTAGGTTAGGTTAGGTTAGGTTAGGTTAGGTTAGGTTAGGTTAGGTTAGGTTAGGTTAGGTTAGGTTAGGTTAGGTTAGGTTAGGTTAGGTTAGGTTAGGTTAGGTTAGGTTAGGTTAGGTTAGGTTAGGTTAGGTTAGGTTAGGTTAGGTTAGGTTAGGTTAGGTTAGGTTAGGTTAGGTTAGGTTAGGTTAGGTTAGGTTAGGTTAGGTTAGGTTAGGTTAGGTTAGGTTAGGTTAGGTTAGGTTAGGTTAGGTTAGGTTAGGTTAGGTTAGGTTAGGTTAGGTTAGGTTAGGTTAGGTTAGGTTAGGTTAGGTTAGGTTAGGTTAGGTTAGGTTAGGTTAGGTTAGGTTAGGTTAGGTTAGGTTAGGTTAGGTTAGGTTAGGTTAGGTTAGGTTAGGTTAGGTTAGGTTAGGTTAGGTTAGGTTAGGTTAGGTTAGGTTAGGTTAGGTTAGGTTAGGTTAGGTTAGGTTAGGTTAGGTTAGGTTAGGTTAGGTTAGGTTAGGTTAGGTTAGGTTAGGTTAGGTTAGGTTAGGTTAGGTTAGGTTAGGTTAGGTTAGGTTAGGTTAGGTTAGGTTAGGTTAGGTTAGGTTAGGTTAGGTTAGGTTAGGTTAGGTTAGGTTAGGTTAGGTTAGGTTAGGTTAGGTTAGGTTAGGTTAGGTTAGGTTAGGTTAGGTTAGGTTAGGTTAGGTTAGGT
Source organism: Diprion similis (assembly GCF_021155765.1). Lineage (NCBI taxonomy): Eukaryota > Metazoa > Arthropoda > Insecta > Hymenoptera > Diprionidae > Diprion > Diprion similis. Next base: position 27,409,012 of record NC_060112.1, on the reverse strand, counting down.
TAGGTTAGGTTAGGTTAGGTTAGGTTAGGTTAGGTTAGGTTAGGTTAGGTTAGGTTAGGTTAGGTTAGGTTAGGTTAGGTTAGGTTAGGTTAGGTTAGGTTAGGTTAGGTTAGGTTAGGTTAGGTTAGGTTAGGTTAGGTTAGGTTAGGTTAGGTTAGGTTAGGTTAGGTTAGGTTAGGTTAGGTTAGGTTAGGTTAGGTTAGGTTAGGTTAGGTTAGGTTAGGTTAGGTTAGGTTAGGTTAGGTTAGGTTAGGTTAGGTTAGGTTAGGTTAGGTTAGGTTAGGTTAGGTTAGGTTAGGTTAGGTTAGGTTAGGTTAGGTTAGGTTAGGTTAGGTTAGGTTAGGTTAGGTTAGGTTAGGTTAGGTTAGGTTAGGTTAGGTTAGGTTAGGTTAGGTTAGGTTAGGTTAGGTTAGGTTAGGTTAGGTTAGGTTAGGTTAGGTTAGGTTAGGTTAGGTTAGGTTAGGTTAGGTTAGGTTAGGTTAGGTTAGGTTAGGTTAGGTTAGGTTAGGTTAGGTTAGGTTAGGTTAGGTTAGGTTAGGTTAGGTTAGGTTAGGTTAGGTTAGGTTAGGTTAGGTTAGGTTAGGTTAGGTTAGGTTAGGTTAGGTTAGGTTAGGTTAGGTTAGGTTAGGTTAGGTTAGGTTAGGTTAGGTTAGGTTAGGTTAGGTTAGGTTAGGTTAGGTTAGGTTAGGTTAGGTTAGGTTAGGTTAGGTTAGGTTAGGTTAGGTTAGGTTAGGTTAGGTTAGGTTAGGTTAGGTTAGGTTAGGTTAGGTTAGGTTAGGTTAGGTTAGGTTAGGTTAGGTTAGGTTAGGTTAGGTTAGGTTAGGTTAGGTTAGGTTAGGTTAGGTTAGGTTAGGTTAGGTTAGGTTAGGTTAGGTTAGGTTAGGTTAGGTTAGGTTAGGTTAGGTTAGGTTAGGTTAGGTTAGGTTAGGTTAGGTTAGGTTAGGTTAGGTTAGGTTAGGTTAGGTTAGGTTAGGTTAGGTTAGGTTAGGTTAGGTTAGGTTAGGTTAGGTTAGGTTAGGTTAGGTTAGGTTAGGTTAGGTTAGGTTAGGTTAGGTTAGGTTAGGTTAGGTTAGGTTAGGTTAGGTTAGGTTAGGTTAGGTTAGGTTAGGTTAGGTTAGGTTAGGTTAGGTTAGGTTAGGTTAGGTTAGGTTAGGTTAGGTTAGGTTAGGTTAGGTTAGGTTAGGTTAGGTTAGGTTAGGTTAGGTTAGGTTAGGTTAGGTTAGGTTAGGTTAGGTTAGGTTAGGTTAGGTTAGGTTAGGTTAGGTTAGGTTAGGTTAGGTTAGGTTAGGTTAGGTTAGGTTAGGTTAGGTTAGGTTAGGTTAGGTTAGGTTAGGTTAGGTTAGGTTAGGTTAGGTTAGGTTAGGTTAGGTTAGGTTAGGTTAGGTTAGGTTAGGTTAGGTTAGGTTAGGTTAGGTTAGGTTAGGTTAGGTTAGGTTAGGTTAGGTTAGGTTAGGTTAGGTTAGGTTAGGTTAGGTTAGGTTAGGTTAGGTTAGGTTAGGTTAGGTTAGGTTAGGTTAGGTTAGGTTAGGTTAGGTTAGGTTAGGTTAGGTTAGGTTAGGTTAGGTTAGGTTAGGTTAGGTTAGGTTAGGTTAGGTTAGGTTAGGTTAGGTTAGGTTAGGTTAGGTTAGGTTAGGTTAGGTTAGGTTAGGTTAGGTTAGGTTAGGTTAGGTTAGGTTAGGTTAGGTTAGGTTAGGTTAGGTTAGGTTAGGTTAGGTTAGGTTAGGTTAGGTTAGGTTAGGTTAGGTTAGGTTAGGTTAGGTTAGGTTAGGTTAGGTTAGGTTAGGTTAGGTTAGGTTAGGTTAGGTTAGGTTAGGTTAGGTTAGGTTAGGTTAGGTTAGGTTAGGTTAGGTTAGGTTAGGTTAGGTTAGGTTAGGTTAGGTTAGGTTAGGTTAGGTTAGGTTAGGTTAGGTTAGGTTAGGTTAGGTTAGGTTAGGTTAGGTTAGGTTAGGTTAGGTTAGGTTAGGTTAGGTTAGGTTAGGTTAGGTTAGGTTAGGTTAGGTTAGGTTAGGTTAGGTTAGGTTAGGTTAGGTTAGGTTAGGTTAGGTTAGGTTAGGTTAGGTTAGGTTAGGTTAGGTTAGGTTAGGTTAGGTTAGGTTAGGTTAGGTTAGGTTAGGTTAGGTTAGGTTAGGTTAGGTTAGGTTAGGTTAGGTTAGGTTAGGTTAGGTTAGGTTAGGTTAGGTTAGGTTAGGTTAGGTTAGGTTAGGTTAGGTTAGGTTAGGTTAGGTTAGGTTAGGTTAGGTTAGGTTAGGTTAGGTTAGGTTAGGTTAGGTTAGGTTAGGTTAGGTTAGGTTAGGTTAGGTTAGGTTAGGTTAGGTTAGGTTAGGTTAGGTTAGGTTAGGTTAGGTTAGGTTAGGTTAGGTTAGGTTAGGTTAGGTTAGGTTAGGTTAGGTTAGGTTAGGTTAGGTTAGGTTAGGTTAGGTTAGGTTAGGTTAGGTTAGGTTAGGTTAGGTTAGGTTAGGTTAGGTTAGGTTAGGTTAGGTTAGGTTAGGTTAGGTTAGGTTAGGTTAGGTTAGGTTAGGTTAGGTTAGGTTAGGTTAGGTTAGGTTAGGTTAGGTTAGGTTAGGTTAGGTTAGGTTAGGTTAGGTTAGGTTAGGTTAGGTTAGGTTAGGTTAGGTTAGGTTAGGTTAGGTTAGGTTAGGTTAGGTTAGGTTAGGTTAGGTTAGGTTAGGTTAGGTTAGGTTAGGTTAGGTTAGGTTAGGTTAGGTTAGGTTAGGTTAGGTTAGGTTAGGTTAGGTTAGGTTAGGTTAGGTTAGGTTAGGTTAGGTTAGGTTAGGTTAGGTTAGGTTAGGTTAGGTTAGGTTAGGTTAGGTTAGGTTAGGTTAGGTTAGGTTAGGTTAGGTTAGGTTAGGTTAGGTTAGGTTAGGTTAGGTTAGGTTAGGTTAGGTTAGGTTAGGTTAGGTTAGGTTAGGTTAGGTTAGGTTAGGTTAGGTTAGGTTAGGTTAGGTTAGGTTAGGTTAGGTTAGGTTAGGTTAGGTTAGGTTAGGTTAGGTTAGGTTAGGTTAGGTTAGGTTAGGTTAGGTTAGGTTAGGTTAGGTTAGGTTAGGTTAGGTTAGGTTAGGTTAGGTTAGGTTAGGTTAGGTTAGGTTAGGTTAGGTTAGGTTAGGTTAGGTTAGGTTAGGTTAGGTTAGGTTAGGTTAGGTTAGGTTAGGTTAGGTTAGGTTAGGTTAGGTTAGGTTAGGTTAGGTTAGGTTAGGTTAGGTTAGGTTAGGTTAGGTTAGGTTAGGTTAGGTTAGGTTAGGTTAGGTTAGGTTAGGTTAGGTTAGGTTAGGTTAGGTTAGGTTAGGTTAGGTTAGGTTAGGTTAGGTTAGGTTAGGTTAGGTTAGGTTAGGTTAGGTTAGGTTAGGTTAGGTTAGGTTAGGTTAGGTTAGGTTAGGTTAGGTTAGGTTAGGTTAGGTTAGGTTAGGTTAGGTTAGGTTAGGTTAGGTTAGGTTAGGTTAGGTTAGGTTAGGTTAGGTTAGGTTAGGTTAGGTTAGGTTAGGTTAGGTTAGGTTAGGTTAGGTTAGGTTAGGTTAGGTTAGGTTAGGTTAGGTTAGGTTAGGTTAGGTTAGGTTAGGTTAGGTTAGGTTAGGTTAGGTTAGGTTAGGTTAGGTTAGGTTAGGTTAGGTTAGGTTAGGTTAGGTTAGGTTAGGTTAGGTTAGGTTAGGTTAGGTTAGGTTAGGTTAGGTTAGGTTAGGTTAGGTTAGGTTAGGTTAGGTTAGGTTAGGTTAGGTTAGGTTAGGTTAGGTTAGGTTAGGTTAGGTTAGGTTAGGTTAGGTTAGGTTAGGTTAGGTTAGGTTAGGTTAGGTTAGGTTAGGTTAGGTTAGGTTAGGTTAGGTTAGGTTAGGTTAGGTTAGGTTAGGTTAGGTTAGGTTAGGTTAGGTTAGGTTAGGTTAGGTTAGGTTAGGTTAGGTTAGGTTAGGTTAGGTTAGGTTAGGTTAGGTTAGGTTAGGTTAGGTTAGGTTAGGTTAGGTTAGGTTAGGTTAGGTTAGGTTAGGTTAGGTTAGGTTAGGTTAGGTTAGGTTAGGTTAGGTTAGGTTAGGTTAGGTTAGGTTAGGTTAGGTTAGGTTAGGTTAGGTTAGGTTAGGTTAGGTTAGGTTAGGTTAGGTTAGGTTAGGTTAGGTTAGGTTAGGTTAGGTTAGGTTAGGTTAGGTTAGGTTAGGTTAGGTTAGGTTAGGTTAGGTTAGGTTAGGTTAGGTTAGGTTAGGTTAGGTTAGGTTAGGTTAGGTTAGGTTAGGTTAGGTTAGGTTAGGTTAGGTTAGGTTAGGTTAGGTTAGGTTAGGTTAGGTTAGGTTAGGTTAGGTTAGGTTAGGTTAGGTTAGGTTAGGTTAGGTTAGGTTAGGTTAGGTTAGGTTAGGTTAGGTTAGGTTAGGTTAGGTTAGGTTAGGTTAGGTTAGGTTAGGTTAGGTTAGGTTAGGTTAGGTTAGGTTAGGTTAGGTTAGGTTAGGTTAGGTTAGGTTAGGTTAGGTTAGGTTAGGTTAGGTTAGGTTAGGTTAGGTTAGGTTAGGTTAGGTTAGGTTAGGTTAGGTTAGGTTAGGTTAGGTTAGGTTAGGTTAGGTTAGGTTAGGTTAGGTTAGGTTAGGTTAGGTTAGGTTAGGTTAGGTTAGGTTAGGTTAGGTTAGGTTAGGTTAGGTTAGGTTAGGTTAGGTTAGGTTAGGTTAGGTTAGGTTAGGTTAGGTTAGGTTAGGTTAGGTTAGGTTAGGTTAGGTTAGGTTAGGTTAGGTTAGGTTAGGTTAGGTTAGGTTAGGTTAGGTTAGGTTAGGTTAGGTTAGGTTAGGTTAGGTTAGGTTAGGTTAGGTTAGGTTAGGTTAGGTTAGGTTAGGTTAGGTTAGGTTAGGTTAGGTTAGGTTAGGTTAGGTTAGGTTAGGTTAGGTTAGGTTAGGTTAGGTTAGGTTAGGTTAGGTTAGGTTAGGTTAGGTTAGGTTAGGTTAGGTTAGGTTAGGTTAGGTTAGGTTAGGTTAGGTTAGGTTAGGTTAGGTTAGGTTAGGTTAGGTTAGGTTAGGTTAGGTTAGGTTAGGTTAGGTTAGGTTAGGTTAGGTTAGGTTAGGTTAGGTTAGGTTAGGTTAGGTTAGGTTAGGTTAGGTTAGGTTAGGTTAGGTTAGGTTAGGTTAGGTTAGGTTAGGTTAGGTTAGGTTAGGTTAGGTTAGGTTAGGTTAGGTTAGGTTAGGTTAGGTTAGGTTAGGTTAGGTTAGGTTAGGTTAGGTTAGGTTAGGTTAGGTTAGGTTAGGTTAGGTTAGGTTAGGTTAGGTTAGGTTAGGTTAGGTTAGGTTAGGTTAGGTTAGGTTAGGTTAGGTTAGGTTAGGTTAGGTTAGGTTAGGTTAGGTTAGGTTAGGTTAGGTTAGGTTAGGTTAGGTTAGGTTAGGTTAGGTTAGGTTAGGTTAGGTTAGGTTAGGTTAGGTTAGGTTAGGTTAGGTTAGGTTAGGTTAGGTTAGGTTAGGTTAGGTTAGGTTAGGTTAGGTTAGGTTAGGTTAGGTTAGGTTAGGTTAGGTTAGGTTAGGTTAGGTTAGGTTAGGTTAGGTTAGGTTAGGTTAGGTTAGGTTAGGTTAGGTTAGGTTAGGTTAGGTTAGGTTAGGTTAGGTTAGGTTAGGTTAGGTTAGGTTAGGTTAGGTTAGGTTAGGTTAGGTTAGGTTAGGTTAGGTTAGGTTAGGTTAGGTTAGGTTAGGTTAGGTTAGGTTAGGTTAGGTTAGGTTAGGTTAGGTTAGGTTAGGTTAGGTTAGGTTAGGTTAGGTTAGGTTAGGTTAGGTTAGGTTAGGTTAGGTTAGGTTAGGTTAGGTTAGGTTAGGTTAGGTTAGGTTAGGTTAGGTTAGGTTAGGTTAGGTTAGGTTAGGTTAGGTTAGGTTAGGTTAGGTTAGGTTAGGTTAGGTTAGGTTAGGTTAGGTTAGGTTAGGTTAGGTTAGGTTAGGTTAGGTTAGGTTAGGTTAGGTTAGGTTAGGTTAGGTTAGGTTAGGTTAGGTTAGGTTAGGTTAGGTTAGGTTAGGTTAGGTTAGGTTAGGTTAGGTTAGGTTAGGTTAGGTTAGGTTAGGTTAGGTTAGGTTAGGTTAGGTTAGGTTAGGTTAGGTTAGGTTAGGTTAGGTTAGGTTAGGTTAGGTTAGGTTAGGTTAGGTTAGGTTAGGTTAGGTTAGGTTAGGTTAGGTTAGGTTAGGTTAGGTTAGGTTAGGTTAGGTTAGGTTAGGTTAGGTTAGGTTAGGTTAGGTTAGGTTAGGTTAGGTTAGGTTAGGTTAGGTTAGGTTAGGTTAGGTTAGGTTAGGTTAGGTTAGGTTAGGTTAGGTTAGGTTAGGTTAGGTTAGGTTAGGTTAGGTTAGGTTAGGTTAGGTTAGGTTAGGTTAGGTTAGGTTAGGTTAGGTTAGGTTAGGTTAGGTTAGGTTAGGTTAGGTTAGGTTAGGTTAGGTTAGGTTAGGTTAGGTTAGGTTAGGTTAGGTTAGGTTAGGTTAGGTTA